>NC_135311.1:118216653-118830179 GCF_048772815.1 Callospermophilus lateralis | reverse complement strand
ATGAAAAATATATAATACTTGCTAAATTGAACTGGTTTAAAAGAATATTTTGGGAATTTTTTATTTGTTTATTTGGTGGTACTGGGGCTCAAACCCAGGGCTTCATGATGAGTAGGCAAGTTTTCTACCATTGAACTATACCCCTAGCCCGTTCTCCCTTCCTTCTTTCCTTCCTTCCTTCCTTCCTTTCTTTCTTTCTTACTTTTTTTTCTTTGAGACACTGTATTGTTCAGGCTGGTCTCAAATCTGTGAGCTGAAGTGATCCTCCTGCTTTAGCCTCCTGAGGAGCTGGGGCTGCAGGCACATACTACCATGCCTGACATGCAATTCTAGTTTTTATTTTAAAATTGGGTTTCTTTTTTTTTTTAAGTAACATTTTCACTTTTTTTTTTTAAGAGAGAGAGAGAGAATATTTTAATATTTATTTTTTAGTTTTTTTTCGGCGGACACAACATTTTTGTTTTTTATGTGGTGCTGAGGATCGAACCCGGGCTGCACGCATGCCAGGCAAGCGCGCTACCACTTGAGCCACATCCCCAGCCCAAAATTGGGTTTCTTAAAAAAAATTTTCAACAGAACATGTAGCGTATTCCCATTCAAAACTTCAGAAGACACAATGACATATAGTGAAAAACCTCCTTAGAACTCAGTTCCTCCTCAAAGATTTTGTTTATTTATTTTGCAGTGTTGGAGGTTGAACCCAGGGCCTCACAAACTCTAGGCAAGTGCTCTATCACTGAGCCACATCCCCAGCCTCGTCTTCAAAGTTTTTCTGTTCCTTAAATATCTTTCAAGAGGTATTTTCCCTAAATGGTACATTACATTGCACACTCTTCTTCAGCTTGTCCTTTCTACCTAATGTGGTGTTTTTGAAATTGCCTCATACCAATAGGTAGCTTGCTTGATCTTTTTTTTTTTTCCCCTTTGGTACTGGGAATTGAACTCAGGGGCACTCGACTACTGAGCCACATCCCCAGCTCTATTTTGTATTTTTATTTAGAGACAGGGCCTTTCTGAGTTTCTTAGTGCCTCTCTTTTGCTGAGGCTGGCTTTGAACTCTATCTGGCTTTGGACTCTTGATCTTCCTATCTCAGCCTCCTGAGCTGCTAGGATTATAGGTGAGCATCAGTGCACACAGCTCTTTTTTTTTTTTTTTTTTTTTTTTTTTTTTAACTACAGAAGGTTTTATTGTATGAATATATTGCTTACTGACACATTTCTATTTGCAGTCATTTGCTATTATAAGCATTGCTTCCATTTTATGCTTGGTACATAGATATATTGTGCATGAATGAGTTACCCTAAGATAAAACTGGATTCCTAAGTCAGAAGATTTGTACATTTTTAAATTTATGACAGGTACTGGCTGAATTGCTTTCTCTAAGGATTGTGCCAATTGATAGTCCCACCAAAAATGCACAAGAGTCCCTATTTTCTCAAATCTTTGTAAGTCTAATTATCAAACATTTTGATCTGGGCTGGAGATGTAGCTCAATAATAGACCTCTTGCCCAACGTGCAGGAAGCCCTGGGTTCCATCCCCAGTACTGCAAAGGAAAGAAAGTAAATATGTTATTAGTTGAAAATGATATTTTAATCTCAGAACAGTTTTCATTTAAGAATAAGGTTGAATATCTGTTTATTTGGGCCATTGTATTTCCTTTTCTTGAACTGTCACATTTAAACATTAAAATTAGATATTGGGTTTTTTTTATTTATACCTCCCATCTAAATGACACAACAAAACTTAAGCTGTTTTTTGAAATATTTTTCAAATAAACTACCACAAAAGAAAGGATTCTTTTATTTCTTTACATTTTAGAAAAGTTTAAATTTGCTACTTAAACTTTTAGGAGATCTGTTCTCCAAAGATTTGAAAACATTTGGTGATAAAAATATCTGGGCTTGGGGCTGGGGTTGTGGCTCAGTTGTAGAGTGATTGCCTAGCATGTGCGAGGTGCTAGGTTTGATCCTTAGCACCACATAAAAATAAGTAAATGAAATGAAATGTATTGTGTCCTACTACAACTAAATACATACATACATATATATATATATATGGATGTGGGTGTGTGTATAAATAAATAATCTGGGCTTAGGCGCCAGGGTTGTGGCTAGTGGTAGAGCGCTTGCATCACATGTATGAGGCACTGAGTTCAATTCTCAGCACCCATATAAACAAATAATAAAGGTCTATCAATAACTAATAAAAATATTTTTTAAATATATCTGGCTTAGCCAGGTGCAGTGATATACACCTGTAATCCCAGTGCTTGGGAGGCTGAGGCAGGAGGATTGTGAGTTCAAAGCCAGCCTCAGCAACTTAGCTAGACCCTAAGCAATTCAGTGAAACTCTGTCTCTAAAGAAAATACAATAAAGGACTGGGGATATGGCTTAGTGATTGAGTGTCCCTGTGTTCAAATTCAGTACCAAAAATTTTTAAAAACCTAGAAGTGGACTTGGTGGGTGAAGGCTATGTGCATCTTCCACTTTAACTTGAACATGGGTATATCATTTTTCTATTCCCAACAATAATGTATGAGGGTTTCTGTTGTTTCACATTTTTACCTGTATTTGGTATTATCATTTTTCTATTTTTTCCAGTGCATTGATTTCTATTTTTAAAAACCAAGGTGTTACTTAACACTTAGTTTTGATTACTTAACTGTATATTTTCATTCCTTTGTTTTATAAGGAAATTGCATAACACTAAAAGTTTCCTTGGGTCAGCTCTGTTTACCATGTATGTTTTTCAATCATTTTCTATAATTTCTATCTTGTTATAGAATCAAAAGTTTGTGGTTTTTTGTTTTGTTTTGGGGTTTTATGTTTTTAAGTGTTTGATTTCAGTTTTTAAGTGTGTAAAGCCTATAATGGAAGGCCTAGACCCAAAAAGGAAGACTACATTATGCATGTCTTTGAGGAATACCTCTTGTGCAATCTGGGACATTTCTTAGAGTTTTATATGTTATTTATTTCTCACTCCAACCTATGATTTTATAGAGGAAACTGAGGCTATGGATCATAACTAATAAAGGCAAAAGTAAGATTTGAAAACAGGCAGTATTTTATTTATTCCTAAATAAAAAATTATCTACCAGAAGTGCATTAAAAAAGAAAAGATGGGCTGGGGGTGAGGCCCAGTGGCACAGCACTTGCCCATCATGTACAAGTCCCTGGGTTCAATCCCAGCACTGAAAAAAAATTAGTCGTGTAGTTTTTGATCTCCCCATATCCCTCCATAATAGTTAGGATAGTTAAAGGAGAAACTCTGTCCATCATCTTCAGCAAATCTTGGTGACAATTCCAAAATATGAACAGATAGTGATGAACTCAAAAACAGCTATGAGACCTAAGGGGGACTGACTATAGGAGCTGGTATAGGGAAAAAACAGTGAGTTAAAGAATGATGTGAAAATTAAGAAAACCTCCAAGTCAACAGGTGCAGAAAAGCATGGCATGTCAATTTGAGAACAGCTAAATAGAAGGCCTCTATAATAGATTCCAACTTGCTAGTGCGTTTAAGGCAACTGTGCAGTTGTGAAGATGTTGGAATGGTTTAAAGTTCTTAGGAATTCTTGAACCTAACGAGCCTCATTCCAAACCAAAACCCCTTTAAGATAGTAAACTGCACATGGAGCAGAAGAGGGACAATTGAGGGAAAAGAAAGGTTAGAAATGAGAGAAGCAGAGTAAGCAGATGTCAGGCTATTGTAGTAACTTTGGGAAAACTAGAATTTCCTGACTCTTAAGTCTAGAGAAACTATTCTGTCCCATCTCCCTCCCAAAAGCACAGGAAAATGTATGTCATACAAAACAGCAGTAGAAAAGAATTATGGGATATAATTTTTAAATTACAAAATAGCAAAGGGCAGAAATATAGCTCAGTGATAGAGTGCTTGTCTAATATGCAGGAGGCCCTGGGTTTGATCCTGAATACCACACACATAAGTAAAACAGCAGAGTAAATCCCTAATAAACAGGTAAGAAAGAACCTTTTAAAAAAAGTTAAAATGATAGAAGGTGGCCAGGTGCATTGGAATCCCGGTGACTTGGGAGGCTGATGCAGGAGGATCACAAGTTTGAGGCCAACCTCAGCAACTTAGATCCTGTCTAAAAGGACTCGGAATATCACTGGTAAAACACACCTGGGCTCAATCCCTAGTACAAAAGATAAAAGCTATGAAAAAAATAATGTAAGAAAAATTCCAATCAGATAATGGAGTAAAAGATTTGAAAAAGAAAATGACGAGAGTTCAGGAAAGCATTAGAAAAAGATATAAAATTACTTTAGCCAGGCAGAGTTGCACAAATCTGTAATCCCAGCTACTCAGAAGGCTGAGACAGGAGGATCCCAAGTTTGAGGCCAGCCTCAGCAACTTAGTGAGACCCTATCTCAAAAAATTATAAAAGGACTGGGGATGTAGCTCAGAGTTAAAGCACCCCTGATTCAATCACCAGTTGGGGGAAGGAAGACACGCATGTGTACACAAAAATATTTTTTAATTAAACTAGAAGGACTTGAGTAAGAAAACAATGATTATTTCACTTAATTTCTAAGTGAAATAGAATGTACAAAGGAGAGATATGTAAGAATATGCTTAAAAGGAATTAAAGGGTGGTGTTGAATAGAGAAAACACAATATTCATGTATCTGGAATCTTCAAAGAAATTCAAAGCAATGGGAAAGGCTAGCACTCCAAAGCAATATAAAAAATAAATATAAAAACCTACATATGCCGCTTAAAATATTATCACTTGTTTCACACCCACCCTTTTCTATTCTATGTAAAGTAGAAGTTGGAACTCAGCGAACCACATTTCTGCTCCTCTTTCTGGATCCTGTCTACTGACAGCAGCACTAGAGGGAGACTGCAGGACTTGAGATTTGTTCCTTCCCAGCTGCTTCCTGTGTGCTTACCCTCAACTCTGTGGTATCACTCCAGCACTGCTGCTTCCTCCTGGCAGCAGTACCTCCTTCCTAGCAGCAGATGAGTCCAGGTTGCAGGTCACATAGCTTGGGAGAAGTTGCTGTGTTATGCCTAGTCCCCTTCAGAGGCGTGGGCCCCAACCAGCCCACACAGCCTTTTCAGGGTTCTAGGTGTTAGGCCCAAATTCAGAGACCAACACCAGCATCCCTCAAATGTTTATTTTTTTGCTCCATGGGGCCCCTTTCAATTTTAATAATTCCTGTGTCTTTCATTTGTTCCTTCATCTCTGGAGATTTTAGCTGTTACTTCTATGACAGTCTAGTGTTTTCTTTGCATCCTCTCAAGAACCTAGTTAGTTTGTGCTTAGTTAATATGTTTTTTAATATTTTCTCTATTCCAATAAACAGGTTTCTGTCTCCTGGTTACACCCAGGCTGGGGCACTAAAATTAAAGAGAATTACTTGAAATTTAAAAGATGTGAAGGAATGGGGGTAGTATGTATACCTATGTATACAGTGGTAATATGTATACCTACATATATGTATACCTACAATGTGTAAAGTCCTGGGTTCGATCCCCAGGACCAGAAGCAAAAACTAAATTGAAACTGTTAGAAAAGACACACTGAGTACTTACAAGCATTAGCCCAGAACCGTCAATGACCTAAAAAAAATTACAGCCAGATGTAGTGGTACACACGTGTAATTCCAGCAACTCAAGAGGCTGATGCATGAGGGTCACAAGTTTCAGGCCAGCCTGAACAATTTAGGAAGACCCCATCTCAAGAAATAAAAAGACCTGGGGATGTAGCTTGGTGGTAGAGCACCCCTGGGTTCGATTCTCTAGTACTGTATTGCAAACAAAACAAAAAGAAAGATAACTATTTTGTTGGAATTGTCAAATACAGAATGTAAATTAACAGGGCCAGGGTTGTGGCTCAGCCGTACAGCGCTCACCTAGCACATTCGAGGCCCTGGTTTGGTCCTCAGCAGAAAGAGAGAGAGAGAGAGAGAGAGAGAGAGAGAGAGAAATCAGAATGTAAATTAACAAAGGATGAATGCTTAAATAAGTTAAAGGGCTGCGGGATGTAGCTCAGTGGTAAAGTGTGTCCCTAGCATGTGCCAGGCCCTGGATTTGATCCCCAGCACTACAAAATTTAATTAATTACAGAATTACAAAAATGATCAAGCAACCAAAGACAATAAAAATATTAAGCATGTTTAAAAGAGGATAAAATATTATTTAATGAAATAAATTATTGAAATAAAAAGCATAATGGATGCATGTAACAACAAATTAAGTACAACTGAAGATAGAAATCATGACCTAGAAGATAAAATGGAAAAGTATCAACAAAAATATAAGACACCAGGCACGGTGGCACACGCCTGTAATCCCAGCAGCTCCAGAGGCCGAGGCAGGAAGATCACGAGTTCAAAGCCAGCTTCAGCAAAAGCGAGGCACTAAGCAACTTAGCAAGACCCTGTTGCTAAATAAAATACAAAATAGGGCTAGTGATGTGGCTCAGTGGACAAGTGCTCCTAAATTCAACCTCTGGTACAAAAAAAAAAAGTATAACACAGAGAGCTGGGAGTGTTGAATCTAAGTGAACTAAGTGTAGTCCTAGCCACTTGAGAGTCTCAAGCAGTAGGATTGCAAATTTGAGGCCAACATGGGCAACTCAAACCCCATGTTTAATTTTTTTTTTAATTTGAAAAAAAAAAATTAAAAACTGCCATACAGAGACGTAAAAAAAAGAAGAATGAGTGAACATGGAAGGAAAAAGTTCTAATATAATCTAACCAGAGCCTCAAGGAGGGAAAATTCAGGGAATGAAGGAGAGATAATATTTGAAGAAATCATGGCTTGTGATTTTTCTAATACTGGTAAAAGAGATACAGGAAACACAACCTATGCCAAACAGATAACAAAAAGAAATATATTTCTGAGCTATAGTGTCCTACAAAATGAAAAGACAAAAGAAGAACTTTAACCACAGACCAGTAAGAAAAAGATAACCTACAAGGATGAAAAACTGAGTTCAGATTTATCATCAACAATGAACAGGTATGTGGAGTGTGTGTGTGTGTGTGTGTGTGTGTGTGTGTGTGTTTGCGTGCTCGTTGTGCAAGTGTGCATTACTAGAGATTAAACTCAGGGCCTCCCATGTGCTAGGCAAGGACTGTACCCTGGGGCTACATCCCAGACCTTCTTGTTTTATTTTTAAATTCTAATGAGTTACACATAACAGTAGAATGCATTTTGACACATCATATAGAAATGAAATATAACTTCTCCTAGTTGTACATGTAAAATCACACCAGTTGTGTAATCACATATACATACAGTAATAAATCTGATTCATTCTACTGTCCTTCCTACCCCTAAGCCCCCTCCCCTCCCATTACTCACCTCTGCCTAATCCAAAGTACCTCTATTTTTCCCTAGCTACCACCACCCCTTATTGTGAATTATCATCTGCATACACATGATAATTCAGCCTTTGGTTTTGGGGGATTGGCTTATTTCACTTAGCATGATATTCTCCAGCTCTATTCATTTATCTGCAAATGCCATAAGTTCATTCTTTTTCAAGGTTGAGTGATATTACATTGTGTATATATACCACATATTCTTTATTCATTCATCTGTTGAAGGGCATCTAGGTTGGTTCCATAGTTTGGCTAATGTGAACTGAGCTGCTATAAACATTGTAGTATGCTAATTTTTTTGTCCTTTGAGTATAAATCAAGGAGTGGGATAGCTGGGTCATACAATACCTCTTCATATTCAAAACACTAGAAAAACTAGAGATAGTAGGAACATACCTCAACATTATAAAAGCTATATATGCCAAATCCAAGGCCAGCATCATTCTAAATGGAAAAAAAAATGAAAGAATTCCCTCTAAAACTGGAACAAGACAAGGATGCCCTCTTTCACCACTTCTAGTCAACATTGTCCTTGAAACCCTAGCTACAGCAATTAGACAAAAGGTATTCAAATAGGAAAAGAAGAACTCAAACTATCATTATTTGCTGAGGGACATGATTCTGTATATAGAAGATGCAAAAAATTCCACCAGAAAACTTCTAGAACTAATAAATGAATTCAGCAAAGTAGCAGGATATCAAATCAACACCCATAAATCAAATGCATTCCTGTATATCAGTGATGAATCCACTGAAACAGAAATTAGGAAAACTATCCCATTCACAATAGCTTCAAAAAAATAAAATACTTGGGAATCAATCTAACAAAAGAGGTAAAAGACCTCTCCAATGAAAACTACAGAACACTAAAGAAAGAAATTGAAGAAGCCCTTAGAAGGCAGAAAGATCTCCCAGGCTCTTGGAAAGGCAGAATTAATATTGTCAAAATGGCCATACTACCAAAAGCATTATACAGATTTAATGCAGTTCCTATTAAAATCCCAATGACATTCTTCATAGAACTATAAAAAGCAATCATTAAGTTCATTTGGAAAAAAAAACAAAACATGAGACCCAGAATAGCCAAAGCAATACTTAGCAAGAACAGTGAAGCAGGAAGCATCAGAATACCAGACCTTAAACTATATTACAGAGACATAGTAACAAAAACGACAGGGTATTGGCACCAAAATAGACATGTAGAACAATGGTACAAAATAGAGGACACAGAGATAAAACCTTCTTATTTTATTTTGAAGTCTCACTAAATTGCCCAAGCTGGCCTTGAACTTGTGATCCTCCTGCCTCAGCCTCCCAAGCAGCAGGGATTGCAAGTGTGCACCATCTCACTTTGCTAGCAAAAATATATTTAACCAATAAGAAAAAAAATCATACAACCTCAACTTGTGTGTCCAGAAACTTTTTAAAGAATAATAGCAAAGAGATTTTTTTTCCAGAGAAAAACAAGAGCTCATCAAAAAAAGGTTGTCACAAAGGAAAATTCTTATGATTGCACTTAAAAAGAAAATAGTGCTCATTTCAGCAGAACATACACTAAAAAGAAGAGAAACAGACTTACCCTTCCTGACACCCCATGCTTGAACCTGGGAACTCAGAAGGGAAAATAGAATTAGAAGATCATGTGATGATACAGTAAGGTTTATCTTGGTGGATTTAGGGTGCTGGTACCATTTAGGTATAATTATGCAAAGCAAAGAATCTAGGAACAAATTGTCTGAGAAACATTTAAGAATAGAATTTTATATGGAAGAAACCACCTCGATCCTGATGGACAATAAAACAACATCATCTGCAGAAGTTGTGCAAACTTGAACACAAAAACCAAGACCCAACTCCCCCCCTCAATGTGAACGACGTTGGCATCAACTACTTGGCATCAACTACATAAAACATTTTATGTATGGTAAGAAAGCTCTTAAACAGGTAAATAAAATATACCCAAGTTGTTTTTTAAAAAGAAAAATAAAAGCTTCAAAAATTCTGAAATGTAAGTAATAATGATGAAAAAATTGGCAAATTTGGAAGTATGTCTAACAAATACTATCGCAGTATTAATAATTTCTAATTTCTGGAATTTAAAAAAATGAAAGACCAGACAGCAGTAATGTGTAATTTGAAAGGCGGTGTTTAGATTAAATGTGTCCCAGCTACACTGATTTATTCTGGGGTTGGATTATGATATCAATTAACTTTATATTCTATTATAAGGGTATATCACACATATATATTACGTAATATATATTATCTGTTATATGTATATGTGTATTCATATGTGTATACCTATATATGTATAGTGTGTATATATATATATGTGTGTGTGTGCGTGTATGTATATATATATATGTATATATACATATATATGTGTGTATATATATATATGTGTATATATATATATATATATATATATATATATATATATATACTTTTTTTTTTTTTTTGGTACTGAGGATTGAACCCAGGGGCACTTTAGCACTTTAGCACTGAGCTACATCTCCTGTCCTTTTTTTTTTTAAGTTGTAGATGGTCACAATATCTTTATTTTATTTTTATGTGGTGCCAGGGATCAAACCCAGTACCTCATGCATACTAGGCAAGCACTCTGTGAGTCACAACCCCAGCCCCCATCTCATGTCCTTTTTATATTTTGAGACAAGGTCTCACTAAAATTGCTGGACTGGCCTCGAACTTGGGATCCTCTTGCTCCAACCTCCCAGATTGCTGGGATTACAGGAGTGTGCCACCACACCCAGTTTATGTCACTAATATTATTAAAATGACAGTGTACAGCTTCAAGAAATATGGAATAAAAAATGAAACTCAGTACAAAGGGGGCAAAAGACAAGAAGAGGAATTTTTTTTAAAGGTATTTTTTTAACTCTTTTTTTTAAAACATTTATTTTAGGTGTAGATGGACACAATACAATGCCTTTATTTTTATGTGGTGCTGGGGACCGAACCCGGGTCCCGCCTGTGCTAGGTTAGTGTTCTACCGCTGAGCCACAATCCCAGCCCCAGGAATTTTTTTTTAATATTTATTTTTTAGTTGTAGTTAGACACAATACCTTTATTTTATTTATTTATATGTGG
The DNA here is from genome assembly GCF_048772815.1 of Callospermophilus lateralis. Lineage (NCBI taxonomy): Eukaryota > Metazoa > Chordata > Mammalia > Rodentia > Sciuridae > Callospermophilus > Callospermophilus lateralis. The sequence goes on along the minus strand of NC_135311.1, from coordinate 118,819,709 downwards.
TGTTGAGGATTGACCCAGGGCCTTGCACATGCTAGGTGAGCACTTTACCACTGAGCTACAACCTCAGCCCCAAGAAGAGGAATTTTTAAGTTCAACAAATACGTGTGAAAAATTAAGTGGCACAAACATCCAAATACATTAACAATCACAATAAAACTATGCTGGGCTGGGGTTGTGGCTCAGCAGTAGATTGCCCGCCTAGCATGTGCGGGGCCCTAGGTTCGATCCTCAGCACCACATATGAATAAATAAAATAAAGGTATTTTGTCTAAGTACAACTAAAATAAATAAATAAATATTTAAAAAAATAAAACTATGCTAAGTTGTCAAAAAACAGATGGCACAGTGGATTAAAAACTAAGCAAGTATATTATATTTAAAAGAGACATATCTAAAACATTAAAGGTCCAGACAGGTTGAGTATAAAAGGTAGATAAAGATATAGCTGGAAAACACTATCTTTAAAGAAAAGTGACTTAGTTACATGACATTCTAAAAATGGGCTGGGATTGTGGCTCAGCAGTAGGTAGAATGCTCCCCTAACATATGTGAGGCCCTGGGTTCAATCCTCATTACCACATTAAAAGTAAATAAATAAAATAAAGGTATTGTTTCCAACTACAACTAAAAAATAAATATTTTAAAAAATAGGCTCTACACTGGGCGAAGTGACTCAGGAAGCAGAGGCAGGAGGATCTCAAGTTCAAGGCCAAACTGGGGAACTTAGTGAGACCATGCCTCAAAATAAAAAGGACTGGGTAGCTAGCACAGTGGTAAATTGTTCCTGAGTTCAATCCCCAGTACTACACACAAAATAAATAAATAAAACAAAAATAATCTGGGCACCGTGACACACGCCTGTAATCCCAACAGTTTGGGAGGCTGAGGCAGGATTTGAGTTCAAAGCCAGCCTCAGCAAAGGCAAGATGCTTAGCAACTTAGTGAGACCCTGTCTTAAAGAAAATACAAAATAGGGCTAGGGATGTGGCTCAGGATCCAAGTGCCCCCTGAGTTTTAAAAAATAATAATTTATATATGTAAATAAAATAGTCAGGCTTGGTGATGCACTCCTGTAATCCCAGCAGCTCAGAGGCTGAAACAAGAGGATCACAACTTCAAGGCCAGCCTCAGCAATTCAGCAAAACCCTGCCTCTAAATAAAAATACAAAAAGGGACTGGGGATGTGGCCCAAAGGCAAACTGCCCCTGGTTCAATCTCTAGTATAAATAAATAAAAATAAATTCAATAAATATATTAATTAATTAACAAACAAATAACAGGAGAGATTTCCCATTGGAAAATATCTCTGGAAGATTCAGATAACCTGAAAGAAAAGAAATGCCTTTAAAATCCCTGCAATTTGAGAGTGAATATCAACTGGGGTAAAATTATAGAAGATGAATTTTCACCATGTTTGAAATAGATGTGCGGGGACAAAAAGTGTAATACAGGCTGGTAACTCTAATCTGAAACCCCTTGGGACTAGTCTCTTCTCCACTGTGACCTACCATGTGAGTTCAGGTGTGGAATTTTCCACTTGTGGCATCAGGTTGTTTCTCAAAAAGTTTTAGATTTTGGAGCATTTCATATTTTAGGTTTAGGGCAAAATAAATAAATGAATAAAAAGGGTTAGGGATGTAACTCAGTGATAGAGTGCCTCTGGGTTCAATCTCCAAGACAACAATAGCAAAAGAAAACATGGCCTGTCCCTTTGGCTACATACAAGTGAACCTATAGGAAAGGTGAAATTGAAAACATCAAGGGAATGTGCACCGTTCAGAAAGGAAAGCCCCAGAGTATTGTTTCCATGACAAAGTGCAAGTGTCCACGGTGTTCCCCAGGATGCCCTTGGCACTGTTGTAAGCAAGCAAGAGCAAGAGTCTTCCCAGGAAAGTTAGTGTGCGCACTGAGTGTGTTAAGGGCTCTAGCATTCCCCCAGCCAAGACATCCTCCTGAAACATGGGAAGGAAGATGATCACAAAAGAAGGAAGCCAAAACAGAGACACCTGTGTTCAGCTGAAGTGCCAGCCTGTTCCACCCAGAGAAGCGCCCCTTGTGAGAGCCAGTGGAAGGGAGCATGAGCTGCTGCAGCCTATGGATTCACAGTTTAATAGATAGGTGTTTAAAAAAAAAAAAAAAACCCTCTGGACCTTAAAAAAAATTTAAAGAGGGATCAGTAATCTCAGGTCTGTCTGTCTGTTTCATAATTCTACAATTCTCTTCTTTTTCTTATCCTTTTCTTTAATTTTCTTTTTTTAGTACTGGGAATCAACCCAGAACTTTGCAGATGCAAGCACTCTACCACTAAGCTACACACTCAGCCATATATACATATTTTTAAAAATATATATTGATAGTGGTAGATATTGTGAAGCCACCCATGGATTTGAAATATCTCACAAGGTATGGAAAGTCTGGAAAAGTAAGATGTGAGTCAGATGATGCAAATCACAAAGAACATCAAACCACTAAACAGTAGAAGCTGTCATTTCTTTGTTAATGACTGTAGCTTCTCATAAAGGGAAAAGGGCAGTCATGGTGATAGAAAGTAAAGTACACAGGAAAATTTGTTTCTGGACCCAAGTCCACTACACAACAGGTCATTTAAGTTAAGTAACAAGGTGTTGAGGCAAGGAGGGCAACTTTATTAGAAAGGTCTGCTAGACGAGAAGGTGTCTTATCAGGAAGCTGATTTTGGTGTGGTTTGTGTAGGCAGTTGATGGGGTGTTCCCAGCCTAGAGGGTGCCCCCTCACAGCAGGTGATAGGTAGCCACAGGCCAGTGGGTACCTTCTCCCAGTGGTTGAATAGATGATGCACTTCTGATCCTAATCACCCTAATCACAACGCGACTTTCAGTTCTGCCAAACTCAAGAACATTTCCTGGGGCTATTATTGTCACTGAACAGTTTGCCCTGTGCCTTTCCTGACCTATTACACAATGAGGCCTTCTTTCTGGTTGAATTTTGCATGAGATGATCTCAGTGCTTGGCTTGGATTTGAGTATATTGGACAGGAACTTATCTATAAAAGTTTAGTGAACATTTCCCTCTGAAGACTGGCTCAAATAGAGTGTAGCTCTTCTTCTAGTACTCCTAGCTGGGGTTGTGACATCAATACAATCTGCCAGGGTCATAGAGATAGGTATTTTCTAATCTACTTCTACTAAAATAGATAGTTAATAGTGATTGTAACAAACCACATCTAAAATATAGTCATGTCCCACATAATGGTTTTCAGTCAACAGTGGGTCACATGTATGATAGAGATTCCTAAGCATGTAAAGGAGATGAAAAATTTCTGCCACCTAGCAACATTGTAGACATTCTTATGTTAGAGCACAGTATCATTACCCACATGTTTGTGATGATACTGATGTAAGCAAACCAATTCTCCATAATATAAAAGTATTTAGCACATAAAATTATGTACAGTACATCATACTTGATAATGATAAATAACTGTTAATGGATTATGTACGTATTATACCATATTTAATTGTCTGTCGGAGACCAGCTCCAACAGGGGGTCTCAGGAGATGAACGGATGGTGAGGAGTCGGCGAAAGGGGGATGGAGAAACAACACAGACACCAAAGTGAAGGTGCTGAATCCCAATCTTTACTTGTGAAGTTGATCATGTATACTTTTCATTTTGGCAGGCTCACAGTATTTTGTGGTTACAAAACAGGAATCATTATTCAAAGAAACAAAGTATTACGTAGCTACAATTAGAATAGAAGAATGTCTCTTGGTTTAGGCATAAGCAAGCATTTTTACTTTCAGTTCGCATTTTGCTTTGACCTGTTTCTGCTTAGTTAACTATTAATAATAGTTAGAAATGTCCCAGACTATTGGCCTATACCTTGACTATTCTTTCTTGACTTACTGACTAGAACCGGTGCCATGGTTATGGCAAGTGGTTAACTTGTTATTAATTTTACACAAACAAGAGTAAGAGCACAAACCATTGTGCACAGGAACAAGAACAAGTTGCCCAGTACTAAGCATTAATCTATCTTCTTAACATTATTTCTTCTTCTCTAGATTTTAATTTAATTTCTCAAAAACTTCCTTGACTGTTTTTCCTGCAGGGGAAGAAGAAGAAGGAGGAGGAGGAGGAGGAGGTTTTTTTCCTTCATACTTAATGGTCATATGAGAAATCGCAACTATACTTATTAAAGGAATACAGAAACAAACCAGCCCATTCCCAGAAACATACTGCGCTCCTCCAGAGGATGGACACCTTGAGCCATCCACCTCAGTAGGGCCTTGCCATTGCCTGAGTCAGGGGAGGGGCGCAGCAATTGTCATTTCACAGTGTCCTCCTCCTCCTCCTCCTCCTCCTCCTCCTCCTCCTCCTCCTCCTCCTCCTCCTTCTTCTTCTTCTTCTTCTTCTTCTTTTTTATGGTGCCTGCAATCGAACCCAGGGCCTTGTGTGTGCAAGGTAGGCACTCTACCAACTGAGCTATATCTGCAGCCTTCTATTCATGTTTTTTAAATTGTAAAACAATTTAGCTGCATTACACCAGCAGCCTCACATATTGCCTAACATATCTCTTGATTGTCCCAAGAGATTGTTTGAGAGATTGATCCATCATCTAGGTTTGTGTAAGTACTTCTGTGATATTTGCATAATGGCAGCATTTCATGGAAAATATCCCCATTGAGAAGCAATGCATAACTGTACAGAAATAAGGGAAAATCTTTTTCTTGGTAAAACAGTGGATTAATGGAGAGTCCAAGTTAAACATAGCAAAAGGATCTTATATGTTGTTAGCTCTACCTCCTGATTTATACACGAGATCTCAACAAATATTTGGGAAGAAGAAACCAGATGATAACTGATATAGAAAAATACAAATGTTGCCAACTAAAAGCCCAGAGAGCTAGCAAATAGAAGAAGCCGGTCAGGGCTGGGGCTGTGGCTCAGTGGCAGGGTGCTTGCCTAGCATGTGTGAGGCACTGGGTTTGATCCTCAGCACCACATAAAAATAAACAAAATAAAGGCATTCTGTCCATCTACAACTACAAAAAATATATATATTTTAAAAAGAAGAAGAAGAAGCTGGTCAGGGCTCTGGAGGCACTAGAGACCTCAGAGGACAGGGTGGAGGAGTGAGTAATGTTTGGAATTCTGTTTATGGAATGGTTTCCAGTTTCTCTCAACCATTCTGCGCAGCCAAATGACTAAACTCATTTCTTCCCCCAAAATAAGCAGGGTTTCAACCCTGAAAACACTTAACCTTAGGGGCTCTGCACTCATGAGCATCAAATACAACAGAGGCAAAGAAGAGGAAAGAACTAAAAGAAAGAAATTTAGAAAAATTCTGCATTCTAAGCAATTTGTCCTTGTTACTCCCACCCAAGGGGCATCACTGGAGAGAATGGCCTTCCCAAGGAGTTTAACAAGATGATTTATCAGGTAGATGTCAGTCAGGCTCCTTCCAAGTCATCCTAGTATGTGATCTGTGATTTCTTAAATAAAATGGTGGAGATAGCAGGGACAAAAGTTATGTTGGATTTCCTCTCACCAAAGTCACCTGGACTAACATCACTACAAGTTTCCTAACTTGTCAGCAGCTATGACTAACATCAAATCACAAAATACCTAGTATTTTTGTTCAGTTTAAAATAATTACTATTTGCCCTTTTGGTTTTTCATTTGATCCATGGATTATTTAGAAGTATGTGATGTAGTCCCTAAATATTTGGGTATTTTCTAGGTATCTCCTTGTCACATATTTCTAATTTAATTCCATTGTGATCAGAGAACAGTTGTTGTATGTATATAAATAAATATAAATTTATTTATTACCCAGACTAATTTTATAGCCTAAGATGTTGTCTATTTTAGTGAATTTTCCACGTGCTCTTAAAAATAATATGTCTTCTGTTGAGGATGAGTGGAGTATTTTATAAATGTCAACTAGATAAAGTTGGTTGGTAGTGTTCAACTTTTATATTCTCTACCAATTTTCTAAATAGTTGCTCTAATGATTACAAGAGAGTATAGTATTGAAATCTTCAACTATCATTATGGACTCCTCTTTCTTTCTTTCTTTTCTTTCTTTTTTTTTTTTTTTTTTTTTTGTGGAGGGAATCCTGGGGATTGAATTCAGAGGGACTTTACCACTGAGCAAGGCTCTAAGCAACTTAATAAGACTCTGTCTCGAAATAAAAAACAAAAAGCATTGAGGATACAGCTCAGTGGTAAAGTACCTCAAGAAGAAGGAAGGGATGGGGAAAAGGCGGAGGAGGAGGAGGAGAAAAAGAAGGAGGAGGAGAAAGTTGAAGTCCTAACCTCCTGCCTCTTGTGGCATATTTTACTACTACAGTTGTGTGTTGCTTGATGTAAGAAATGCATTGGAAGACAATTTTGTTGTTGTGAGAACATCAGAGAGTGTAATTCCACAAGCCAAGATGAGCAAGCCAGCATGAGGTGATAAAACCTTGGGGACCACCATTGTCTATGTAGTTCATCATCAGTACACAACTGTGACTCTCACAGGCACTGTTATTCTTTTTGCTGTAAGCAATCAATTATCTTTTAAAGAAATGTATATACAAAACAAAGTCTTTGGGCTGGGGATGTGGCTCAAGCGGTAGTGCGTTCGCCTGGCGTTCGTGCTGCCCGGGTTCCATCCTCAGCACCACATACAGATAGAGATGTAGTGTCTGCCGAAAACTAAAAAAATAAATAAAATTTTTTTTTAAAAAAAGTCTTTTATGTTTACCTTCATAGTTACCATTTCATCCCATTGTATAGATATATATTTCATTTTCTTTTTGTTATTCTTTTTAGATGTATATGACAATAAGTGTATTTTGACATATTATTCACACATGGAGTATAACTTATTCTTTTTTTTTTTGAGAGAGAGAGAAGCTTAATATTTATTTTTTAGTTATTGGCGGACACAACATCTCTGTTTGTATGTGGTGCTGAGGATGGAACCCGGGCCGCACGCATGCCAGGCGAGCGTGCTACCGCTTGAGTCACATCCCCAGCCCTAATTTATTCTAATTAAGATCCCATTCTTGTGGGTGTATATGATGTGGAGTTTCACTGGTCATTTATTCATATATAAACAGAGGAAAGTTATGTTTGATTGATTCTATTATCTTTTTCTTTTCTTCTTCTTTTGGGTACCAGAGATTGAACTCAGAGGTGCTTGACCACTGAGCCACATCCCCAGCCCTATTTTGTATTTTATTTAGAGACAGGGTCTCACTGAGTTGCTAAGCACCTCGTTTGCTGAAGCTGGCTTTGAACTCATGATTCTCCTGCCTCAGCCTCCCCTACTGGAATTACAGACATGAGCCACTGCACCTGACTCATTCTACTGTCTTTCCTATTTCCATTCCTCCTCCATTCCCTTCATTCCCCTTTGTCTAATCCAAAATTTCTATTTTCCCTCCACTCCACCTTATTCTATGTTCACATTTGAATATCAAAGAGAACATTCAACCTTTGATTTTGGAGGATTGGCCTATTTCTTTTCTTTTCTTTTCTTTTTCTTTTCTTTTCTTTTTTCTTTCTTTCTTTTCTTTTTTTTTTTTTTTTTTTTTTTGCCTATTTCTAAGCGTGGTAGTCTCCAGTTCCATCCACTTGCCGGCAAATGCCATAATTTCATTCTTCTTTATGGCTGAGTAATATTCCATTATGCATATATACCACATTTTCTTTATCCATTCATCTGTTGAAGGGGACCTAGGTTGGTACCATAGCTTGGCTATTGTGAATTGAGCTTCTATAAACATTGTTGTGACTGAGTCACTGTAGTATTCTGATTTTAAGTCCTTTGGGTAAAAACCGAGAAGTGAGATAACTGGGTCAGATGGTAGTTGTATTCCAAGTTTCTTTTTCTTTTCTTTTTTTTTTTTAAGAGAGAGAGAGAAAGAGAATTTTTAATATTTATTTTTTAGTTTTTGGCGGACACAACATCTTTGTTTGTATGTGGTGCTGAGGATTGAACCCGGGCCGCACGTGTGCCAGGCGAGCGCGCTACCGCTTGAGCCACATCCCCAGCCCCCAAGTTTCTTGAGTAATCTCCATTCTGCTTTCCAGAGTGGTTTCACCAATTTGTAGTCCTACCAGCAGTGTGTGAGTGTACCCTTTTCCCCACATCCTCATGAATATTTATTGTTACTTATATTCTTGTTGATTACCATTCTGGAGTGAGATGAAATCTCAGTGTAGTTTTAACTTGCATTTCTCTAATTGCTAGAGATGATGAATATTTTTTCATGTATTTGTTGACCATTTGTATTTCTTCTGTGAAGTGACTGTTCAGTTCTTTGCCCATTTATTGATTGGGTTTTTTTTTAAGTATTTTTTTAGTTGTTGATAGACTCTTTTTTTAATATATTCTATTTTTTGGTTTTAGGTGGACACAAAAATCTTTATTTTTATTTTTTATGTGGTGCTGAGATTCGAACCCAGTGCCTCATGCATGCCAGGCAAGTGCACTACCACTGAGCCACAGCCCCAGCCCCTTGATTGACTTATTTGTTGTTGTTGTTGTTTTGGTACCAGGTTTTGAACTCTTGGGCACTTAACCACTGAGCCACATCCCTAGCCCTTCTCTGTATTTTATTTACAGACAGGGTCTCACTGAGTTGCTTAGCGAAGCTAAGTTGCTGAGACTATCTTGAACTCTCAATCCTCCTGCCTCAGGCTCCCCTGCTGGGATTACAGTGGGCTACCACACCCAGCAGTTATTTGTTTTTTTGATGTTACATTTTTTGAGTTCTTCATGTATCCTGGAGATTAATGTTCTGTCTGAAGTAATGGTTTTCTGTCATTCTGCAGGCTATCTCTTCGTGCTCTTTATTGTTTCACTTGATGTGAAGAAGCTTTGTAGTTTGATACCATCCCATTTATTGATTCTTGATTTTACTTCTTGTGCTTTAGCAGTCTTAATGAAGAAGTCGGTTCCTAAGCGACATGATGGAGAATTGGAGCTGCATTTCCTTCTACTAAGTTCAGAGTCTCTGATCTGATGCCTAGGTCTTGATCTATTTTGAGTTGAGTTTTGCGCAGGATGAGAGATAGGGGTTAAATTTCATTCTACTACTTATGGATTTCCAATTTCCCAGCACCATTTGTTAAAGAGGCTAACTTTTCTCCAGTGTATGTTTTTGGTGCCTTTGTCTAGTATGATAGCTGTATTGATGAGTTTGTCTCTGTGTCTTCTATTCTGTTCCATTGATCTTCATGTCTGTTTTGTTGCCAATACCATGCTGTTTTTGTTACCATAGCTCTATAGTATAATTTAAGGTCTGGCATTGTGAGGTCTCCTGCTTCACTTTTCTTGCTAAGGATTGATTTGGCTATGTTAGGCCTCCTAATTTTTTCCAAATGAATTTTATGACTGTTTTTTCTGTTTCTATGAAGAACATCATTGGAATTTTAATAGGAATTGCATTAAATCTGTAGCTTTGGGTAATATGGCCATTTTGTTGGTATCACTTTTCTTCAACCAGAAAGAGGCTCTTTAACAATTTTTATCATGCAGATCTTTCAACTTTTGTGTGTCTGAAAAAAAAGTCTTCTCCCTTTGGTTTTGAAAGATATTTCTCACAGGGTAAGGTGGTGCACATCTATAATCTCAGCAGTTTAGGAGGGTGAGGCAGGAGGAATGCAAATTCAAACCCAGCCTCAGCAACTTAGTGTGGCACTAAGCAACTCAGCAAGACCCTGTTGCTAAATAAACAATTTAAAAAATGGGGGAGGAGATGTTGCTCAGTGGTTAAGCACCCTAGGTTTAATCCCCAGTATCCCCCCCCCACCAAAAAAAGAAAAAAAGATATTTCTCCTGAGTATAGAATAACAGTATTTTTAAGTTTCACTGTAGTACTTTACAGGCATTTTTCCACTACAGGGGCTTACATGGTTTTTCTCAAATTGTCTTTCATTCTTACATATTTATTTTTAAAAAAAATTTAGTTGTAGGTGGATACAATACCTTCATTTTATTTATTCATATGTGGTGCTGAGGATCAAACCCAGTGCCTCACACATGCTAGGCAAGCGCTCTACCACTGAGCCACAACCCCAGCCCACTTTTATATGTTTTTTCTCTTCTCAATGTGGCTTTTTCTGTGGTTCATGGAGTTTTTGTTGTAGTGGTTTTAATTGCTTCCATTAGCCATTTTAAAAGAAGAGTATAAATTCCCTGGGGAAGCAAATGCTTTCAGTCTCCCTGAGCATTCATTCAGGGCCTGGGGAAGTTCTTTTTCTGTTCTTCTCTCCGTTCTTCCTATCATTTATGATAATTATGAACATACTGCATCAGTCCCTGGACTGAGTCCAGGAACAATCTACTGCCAGGTACATCCTCAGCCCTTTTTATCTTGAGACAGGGTCTTTCTAAATTTCCCAGGCTGGGCTTGCCCTGTGATCCTCATGCCTCAGCCTTCGAATAGCTTGAAATTACAGTCATGTGCCACCGGGCCTAGATGCCTATGATATTTCTTATTGTTCCCTCCTCCAAGGAAGCTGCAAAATGACTGCATCCCCTTCCCTTTGTTTAATATAATATTCTTTCAGAGACAAAAAAAAATGACAATTTCATTTTCCCCTTCCTATTTCATAAATTTGCCCTGGATTTCTGGACTCAAGACATTGCACTATTTTTATTTAAATTTATTTATTTATTTTAGTCATAGGTGGACTCAACATCTTTATTTTTACATTTATGTGGTGCAGAGGATCAAACCCAGTGCCTCGCACATGCTAGGCTCGTTCTCTGCCTCTGAGACACAACCCCAGCCCACACTATTTTTATTTTAAATGCAAAAGGACTTTATCGGGGGTATTAGGAATCGTAATCCTGGACACACAGATTTGGATGAAATGGACACTGTGTTCTGAAGAGAGAACAAAGGGTTTGGGATTAGGAAGGCAAACATCTACAGTGATTGGTGCTGGCCAGCATTCATGTCCACGAGTTCGTAGCTGATTGGTCAGCTGGTGGGAGCAGCTGCAGTAAGAAATTTCACTTCTTGTCAAGACTTTCCAATGGCTCCTCAGAAAGTAGACGCTGGCCATGGCCCAACCTTGAAATGAAAGGCAGATTGTCTTCTGAAAGTTTCCTTTCTCTCGTGGTTGCCTGTCATAGGAGTAGAGATGTCTCTGAATGAGGCTCCAAGAGGTTCCCAGAGAGGAGGGGGAATTTGACTCAGGCCCTGCTGGGCTTCTTGGCTTTGGTGAAGGAAAAGAATTTCAGCAGGAGCCAGACAAGGGCACAGATAGAAGTTTATTTAGGAAGTAGATACACATTTAAGGGAGAATGCAGGCCAAAATTCTGAGAGTTAAAAGCCCCTCCTGGGGTTGGAGGTTCAATGTTTATAGAAGGGCTGTAGTTAGGGTCCAGATTAGAGCCCCCCCCACCACAGATTTTATGCTAGTTTCCCTGTATTTGCATATTCCTTTCATTTCACAAGGGCGGAGGCCGAAGGTGTGCCCTTCAAGATTTACAACTGTGCTTTCTGCATTTCAGTGGTCCCTGGGCATTTCCTTTAAGACTCAGTATGTCTCTCACTTTATCCTAAATCCCTATCTCATGTCCTATGGGCCATTTTACAGCACTGAGCAAAGAAAAATGATGATTTTAAGGTCCATTCCGAATATTCTTTGTTTTGGCACTGGGTACCCATGGGTGCTTAACCACGGAGCCCTTTTTGTATTTTCATTTAGAGACAGGGTCTCGCTGAGTTACTTAGCGCCTTGCTATATTGCTGAGGTTGGCTTTGTGCTTGCAATCCTCCTGCCTCAGCTTCCTGAGCCGCTGAGATTACAGACATGTGCCACCACGCTCGGATGAATATTCTTATTAAAGATAGAGTCAGCAGAACTACCTCTTACTTCTTATATGTGTCAGAAATTAGTGCTCACGTCCGGGGACAGAGGCGGTGGGGATATGAGGCTACATTGCTCATCTGATTGTTTTATTGACACTTCCCAGATGAGGTTGGCAGAGCCAAGCCAGGGAAGCAGCAAGCTGTACGGCTCAGAAATAACGGGAGGACCTGAATCAGGAAAGAGCATGGGACAAATAAGAGCCACCTGGGAGTTGAATGATAAGGGGTGATTTCTGTTCTGCTTTGCTAAGGGACTTGAGCCCGAGAGGAGATAGGCAGGAAGAAAGACCAAGAAGTGACTTCTCTGGACCCATCCTGCCAGAGGGTGTCTGCAGCCCTGAATGTGCAGAGGGTGCGCAGAAAATGAAAAACAGCAGAAGCAGGGTTTGTGTGTGGTCTCCAGCCACGTACTGGACCACTCCTCTTCTCCAGTCCTCTTCCTTTTGCCCCGGGTCAGCTAAATACTTTCCCATATCTTCATTATTTCCTGACCCTCTTGAGGAGTCCTCCTGCTCTTTTTTTTTTTTTTTTTTTTTTTTTTGGAACAGGGATTGAACTCAGGGATGCTTAACTACTGAGCCATATCCCCAGCCCTTTTTATATGCATATGTATATATGTGTGTGTGTGTGTGTGTGTGTGTGTATTTTTTTTTTAAGCGACAGGGTCTCGTTAAGTTGATTAGCACCTTGATTAATGACTGAGGCTGGCTTTGAACTCGTGATCCTCCTGCCTCAGCCTCCCGAGCTGCTGGGATCACAGGCGTGTGCCACCGTGCCCGCTTCCTGCTCCATTCTTGCTCCTCTTACTCTTGCTCCTCTTACTCTCTCCTCCACATTCCTGCCAGAGCCATGTTTCTAAATAGCAAATGAAATCTTAACAGTCCACCCCACTGCTGAAAATTCTTAACAGCTACCACTTTCCAAGAAGGAGAAAACCCAAGCCCTTTCTTGGCACGCCAGGCAACGTTCCCTCGGCCTCTGCCTGCTCCTGCAGCCCTGCACCCGTCCTTGCCCTCTGGACTCTTCCTGCTCTGAGACGAGGAGAGGTTTCAGCTCTCACCATAATCATTCCAAATTCCCAGGCACCCCAAACAGGCTTAGGTGGAAGCTTTTCTATACACTCCTCACATAAGTCTTGATTTTAACCATTAGCTTAGTGTATTATAATTATAACTTGCCCGTTGCCTTCCTTCTAAGCTTCTTAAGTTGTGTTTCTGGGGGAAATCTTCCTTTCACTGTTACTGGGCTTTATATATATATACTTACCATTTTAACTATTTCCAAGTATATAACTCAGTGCAGCATCCAGACGCAGCAGTGCACGCTTGTAATCCCAGAGGCTGAGGCAGGAGGATCGCAAGCTCAAGGCCAGCCTCATCAACCTAGCAAGACCCTGTCTCAAAAATGTAAAAAATTAAAAGGCCTGGGGGTGTAACTCAGTGGAAGATAACACGAGTCAACCCCTGTGAGAAAAGAAAAGTTCAGCAATTATATTCACAATGTTGTATAACCATCACCACTATTTATATTCAAATTTTTCATAACCCCAAATACAAACTCCTTATTTCCCCCTCCCCTGCGTATTCTAATATCTAGTCTACTTTCTGTCTCAACACACTTGCCTATTCTAAATGTTAAATATAAGTGGAATCATTCAATTCTTGCCTTTCCATGCTTGGTGTATTTCCCTTAGTGTAATGTTTCAAGGTTCATCCTGTATCAGAACTTAATTCCTCTTTATGGCTTAATAATGGATATACCATGTTGTGTTTATCTATTCATCAGTTGATGGAAACTTGGATTGTTCCCACCTTTTAGTTATTGTGGCTAATGCTGTGATGAACTCTGGGGTGTAAGAATGTGTTTGAGTTCCTGTTTTCAATTCATTGGAATGAATTGTCCCTATCTTTTTTTTTTTTTTTTTCAGTACTGGGAATTAAACCCAAGGACATTCTACTACTGAGCTGCACCTCCAATTCTTTTTGATTTTTATTTTGAGATAGGTTCTTGTTTAATTGCTCTGGCTGGCTGTGAATCTGTAATCCTTCTGCCACAGTCTCCTGAGCCACTGAGATTACAGGTGTGCACCAGCACACCTAGCTGTCTGATGATTCTAACATCTTCTCATTGAGGATTAGTTTTGCTGGATTATTTTTTTTCAAAATGAATTATGTTTTTCTCCTTTTTTTGCATGCCTAATAATCATTAATTGAGTGGTACAAACTGTGCGTTTTATCTTGTTGATTACTGAATTTTCAGCGGGGAGGGTATTGGGGATTGAAACCAGAGCTACTTTACCACTGAGTTGAATCCCCAGAACTTTTATTTTTGGTAACATTTTTTCTTTAGTTGTAGATGGACCCAATGACTTTATTTTATGTAATTATTTTTTTTTAATTTGGTGCTGAGGATCAGACCCAGTGCCTCACAAGGGTTAGGCAAGCGCTCTTCAAAACCCCAGCCGCCACCCCCCCAGTACCTTTTTTTTTTTTTTTGTCTTGCTAAGTTGCTGAGACTGGACTTATACTTGCTTTTATGGTTTAGATGAAAGGTGTTCCCCAAAAGCTCCGGTGTGAGACACCAGTAAAAAGGCTTTACAGGTGAAATGATTGCGTTGTGAGAGCCTTATCCCAATCAGTGAATTAATCACCTGATAGGGGTTACTGAGTGGTAAGGGGAGGCAGGTAGGGAGTGGCTGCAGGAGCCTGTCTCTGAGGGGGCACATTTTGTAGCTGGTGGGTGGAGTCTCTCTCTGCTTCCTGAGCAAGTCCTGAGCTGCTTTCCTCCGCTATAACTCTTCTGCCATGATGTTCTGCCTCACCTTAAACCCTGAGGAATGAAGCCAGCTGTCTTTGGATGGAGACCTTTGATGGGAGCCCCCAAATAAATTTTTCCTCCTCTAAAATTGTTCTCATGAGGTCTTTTAGTCACAGCAGTGAAAAAAGCTGACTAAAACACTTGCAGTGGCACACGCTGTAATCCCAGCAGCTCAGGAGGCTGAGACAGGAGGATTGTGAGTTCAAAGCCAGCCTCAACAAAGATGAAGCACTAAGCAACTCGTGAGAACTTGTCTTTAAATAAAATGCAAAATAGGGGATGGGGCTTAGTGGTTGGGAGCCCTTGAGTTCAATCCTTGGTACTAAAAAAAAAGAAAAAAAAAATTGCAATCCCAAATCTCTGGGATTACCAGCATGTGCCACCATGCCCAGCATTACTAATTTTTTTTTAATATTCCTGTTAAACTTCTTGATATTTTTAGAGGGTCCAGCTAAGTTACTTGAAAGTAGTTGGACCCTTTTCGTTCTTGCTTTTGTAATTTGTTTGGCAATCTGAAGCAGTGTCCAATCTATGGCTAATTAGGCAGGGCACACCTTCCTGAGTATTCTCCAATGCCTGGAGGATGATGGTGTTTCTAGTCTGATGGGTGGAAACTGGCACCATCCCCAGTGCTGGATGAATGTCACACACTGTTTCCTAATCCAATATAATGGTTTTATCTTGGCCTCAGAAAGTTTCTCCCACACATGCGCTGATATGAACCATACTAAATCTTTGAGGGAGGCCTTCTAAAGGTGTCCACATTTCCAGTCGGACTATATATAAAACTTCAAGTCATCTCTCCATCTTCACAACATGAAAAAGCTGAACAAATGGAAAATCAACAACTATTCTTAGATCCATCAGAAAGCAGAGGTCACAGGGCAAAATGGTGCCCACAAAACCTGCAAGAGGCAAACAGAAAATCAGTTTACTAACAGCAAAAGCCCAGGAGGAGAAGCCTGCAGCTGAAGCCAGAACTGATAGGAGCAATTAAAACTCAATTAACAAATTGCTGGAGTGTGGAAAAGCTTACAGGTAGAGGGTAGCCACACATTCTTGAATTTTACCTCCAGAATCCCTGCTAGGTTCTCACAGTGAGGACTGGATGAAAGTCTCCTTTTGTGCTTCTGGCAGGAGGAAGGAAAAAGTACTTTCAGAGCTCTCTGTTTGTTGTAACAAGGCCGGCACTCAAGGGAGATTATTTACCAGAGTCTGATCCACTGGGGTTTTACTAAAGCCTCCTATACCCGAGGAAAGGGAAATATCCAACTCCTGCCCTTCTGGCTTTTGACTGGGAGACAGGCTCACTAAATACGGGGCCTTGTCATAGGACCAGAAGTTGCCTCCTTTCACCCCCACCTCAACAAGGTCCCCTGTGATAACAGAGAATTATAGCTAATAGAATTGCAAGGCTCACACCCAACCTAAGAAGTCTCTGGCGGCACCCCGACAACAAAGGGAGACACAATAAGGACACTACAGGAATTTTAGCCTCTGATGCCACAGCAAACAGTAAACACAGCTTCACCCTGGCCTCCAACTGATACCTATCTACTTCAGTTTCTTTCACTGAAGTCTAGGGTTCTCTTTGTCTCCTTCCCACCAACTCTAGCCACCTTGATGTCCCCAGCTCCACCTGCACCCTGTTAACTCAGAACCCACCGACTCCATGGGGTTTCCCTCTTCCTGCATCCCAGCCCGAGGCTCTCACAGGACAGCAGAAGGGCGCTTCTCAGCCAACTTTGTCATTTGTCGCCTGATGCCCAGCTCCTTGAAAATCTTTGCCTGGGTTTCTGTTGTTCTTTTGTTTTAGTCAGGGGGGTAAAAATGTTTTTTGTGACTCGTCTTGAGCAGAAGTGAAGGTCCTTTTTCATTCTGACATTTGGAATCGCTTTTTTAAAGTGTGCTAGAGTTTGCCTGATCAACTGTTGCTATCACATATAGCAAGGCCAACACATGCCGAAAGTCCTTCCTTTAAAGCTGGATGAATAATAGTAGACGACATTATTAGTTGATGAGTTAGTTGATCTTTTCACTTTTTTGTCCTCCCAGGTGGTTCTGCATGCCACTTTTTTTTTTTTTTTTTTTTTTTTTTTTTTTTTTTTTTTTTTTTTTTAGGGCTCATAATATCTGCCACTGTACCAGGCCCCCTGTGAATAAAAAGATAAGTACAACCTGAACCTTCTGGAAAAGCTCACATTTATCACACACACACACACACACACACACACATGTTCATAAAACAAATTTGACAGGCTTGGTAAGAACTATGCAACAGCATTATTGGAATTGAGGGGATCCATCAATTGGCTCTAGGTGCTGCTAGGGGGCAGGCATTGGTAAATAAGGATTTGGAGAAAACTATGCAGAAATACTGGCACTGGAGCAAACCTTTAAGAGCAGATAGGAGTTATCTTTCTAGGGAAGAAAAGCTCTTTGCAGAGAAAGCAGTCTCTTGGCATAAGCGAAGACAGGGCTGGTGCACTTCTCTACCACGCCCGGCAAACCAAAGCAGCCCTGTTTCAACTTTGCTGCTTCTGATGTGCAGGGAGCTTACAAAGCGACTAACAAGCTTGCTTCAACAACCTTAAACTATTTTTAAAGCTCTGAGGGCATGATTTGTGGACTTTCCTATTAAGTGAAAGGGGAAAATAAATGCAAGTGTCAATGTGGGAGCCAAGCATGGTGGATAGGCCTGCAGTCCCAGCCTCTCAGGAGGCTGAGTCTGGAGGAACACAAATTCAAGGACAGCCTCAAAAACTTAGGCCCTGCATCTTGGGAGGCTGAGGCAGGAAGACTGTGAGTTCAAAGTCAGCCTCAACAACTTAGTGAGGCACTTAGCTATTCAGTGAGACCCTGTCTCTAAAGAAAATACAAAAAAGGGCTGAGGATATGGCTCAGTGGTTAAGCACACCTGGGTTCAACCCTCAATACTAAAAAGAAAAAAACTTAGGCCCTAAGCAACTTGGTTGAGACCCTGTCTCAAAATTTAAAAAATAAAAAGGAATGGGGATGTGGCTCAGTGGTAAAGCCCTCCTGGATTCAATTCCCAGTAGAAAGAAAGAGAGAGAGAGAGAGAGAGAGGAAGACAGACTTGAGTTCAATATCTTAAAAAACATACTTTTAATATTTAATATTTTAAATGTTTTCTACATATTTAAAGAATATATGTTCCATTACAAGTCCTGAAATTTAAACTATCTTTATAAATGAGATAGCAATACACACTAATATCAACTAATATAAGTTCAGAGGAATGAATTCAAATTTTTTAAATTTGTTAATATTTTTATTTGGGGCTGGGGGTGTGGCTCAAGCGGTAGCACGCTCGCCTGGCATGTGTGCGGCCCGGGTTCGATCCTCAGCACCAATTACCAACAAAGATGTTGTGTCCGCCGAAAACTAAAAAATAAATATTAAAATTCTGTCTCTCTCCCTCTCTCTCCATCTCTCTCACTCTTTCTTAAAATATATATATATTTTTTTATTTGTTCTAATTAGTTGTACGTGACAGTAGAATGCATTTTGACACATCATATGTAAATGGAGTATAACTTTTTATTCTTCTGGTTGTACATGATATATAGAGTTACACAGGTCATGTAATCATATATGCACATAGGGACATAATGTCCGATTCACTCTACTATCCTTCCTACCCCCATACCCCTTCCCTTCCCTTCACTCGCCTCTGTGTGGTCCAAACTACCTCTATTCTTAAGCTCACCTGTTACGTGAATTAGCAGGGATGTATTAAATTCCAAAGGCTTGTAGATGTGGAGTACAAATGCTGTAAGACAAATTCCCAGCAGGTAACTCTGACCAGTTCTGGGTCATCCTAAGCATCTTCTTTCCCTGGTCCTCCACTTTATTACTATGTAAATTTAGGTGACTGACTTAATCTTTGCCCATTTCTATTTGCTTATCCATAAAGTGAAGATAATGTAAAACCTACCTCATTGTACTGACATGAGGATCAAATATATTAACGAATCAAATATATTAACGCATCAAAAGAACTAAGCACATTATAAGGACTCAAAAATGTTAGATATTTTTGTCACAACCCATGTGGAGCTACTGTCTTTTGACTAGCTTGTCAAGTTAGTTTGCTTGTGTAAGCAAAGAGAAATTTACTTCAGAGGCCAATAAAATTTTTCCCCCTTCTTTTATTGCTTTAAAGCATTAGAGCCCAAACCTGCCCAAACAAGTCATACGCATTTCAAGTGGATTTCCATGTCCTGAACTTAGAGATTCTGACTCAAGTCTGAGGCACAGTTTATGAAATCAGTTTTAAAACTCTATAGGTGGAACCGGGGGAGGTGGTGCACTGTGGGATGCCACCCGTGAAGCTACCTGAGTGGTCTTTTACTCCGTACTGAACCATGGAGACTTAGGGCTCCCCTTGGGGACAATCCTGGCATTCCTGTGTATAAACTGCCCAAGGCAGGAGATCTCTGCCTCCCTCTACTAGTGGGACAGCCCAGTAGCTCCTGGAACCCATTGGGACTAGACAGCCCACCCCCTACCTTATTTGGCAAAGAACATTCCATGGAAAACCTTTGATGTTTCTCCATGTAAATAAAGCAAGTGCAGCTCTCGCTCTCTCTTTCCCGTCTGGAAGTTCCATCCCGAAGATCGGACAGCCATCCTACCCTGCTTTCTAAAATTACTTCCTGTGTCCTGTGGTTTTCTCTTTCTCAGCTTTAATTCCGCAGGCAGCCCGATTCACACAGAGGAACCCCAAATTCCACTGTCCGTGGGGGGAATTTGGCAAGAGCACACCCCAGCAGCTCGGGAGGCTGAGGCAGGAGCATCTGGAATTCAAAGCCAGCCTCAGCAAAAGCTAAGCAACTCAGTGAGACCCTGTCTCTAAATAAAACACAAAATAGGGCTGGGGATGTGGTACAAGTGCCCCTGAGTTCAGTCCCCGGTACCCACCCCTCAAAAAAACCAACTCTATAGGTGATTTTGATATACAGTCAATTTGGGGAATCACTATATTAGAGAACAACTTTCACAGTGATTGCCTCCTCTGAGGTCTGCTCAGTTTGAACATGAGCTGAAGAAACATGTTCTATGTAAACATTGAATGTAACACTTGATGGCTGGCACCTGATGTATTCCCTGGGTATGATTCCTTATACCAAAAATAAAGGGCTTGGCCTAGATGACCCCTGGGATTATCTCCCATTTGGGGTTCTGTACACACTCAGAACATCTTTAAAAGAAACCAGGCCTGCTGGGCACGGTGGTGCAGGCCTGTAATCCCAACAACTCAAGAAGCTGAGGCAGAAGGATCACAAATTCAAGGACAGAGCCTCAGCACCTTAGGAGACACTAAGCAACTCAGTGAGACCCTGTCTCTAAATAAAATATAGGGTTGGGATGTGGCTCGGTGGATTGAGTTCAATCCAGTACCAGTACCAAAAAAAAAAAAAAAAAAAAGGATGTGAATGTATCCCCATGGTGGAGCACCCAGTACTGCAAAAAGAAAAAAAACAAAACTTCACTATAAATAAATTTTAAAGCTTCCCAGTTCATAGAATAGGAAGATATATGTTGCAAAGAGATGAATAGAATGGATGAAAAGGAGCATAATATAAAAATTTTATGAATTTCTTCTCACTATTCTTTAAATAGTGACTAACTCAGTGAAATGTTTGTTGACTTTATATGTAACAAAAATGGGGAATACTGACATTATAGAAAGTTTAAAAACTATAAAAATTTAGTTATATTAAAGTCATAAAAGAAAAAGTATTATTATTGCAAAGAATTTTTCCATGAGTAACTGTAAAAGAAAAAAATTGCAATTTAATTTAAAAATACAACAATCAAGACTGGGGGATCCTGCTTAAAGGTAGATACTTGCCTAACATGTGTGAGACCACCCTAGGCTCAACTCCAACACCACGAACAAACAAAAATAATTTTTAAAAATATAGTAATTATAAAACTTTTAACAAGAAGATACAGGAGAATCTTGAATTACCAATCTGAATGAGTAGCTTAGATAAAGATTTCTTAAGTAGGATATGAAATCCTAAACCAGAAAGAAAAATAAGCTGGACATAATCAAAGTTAAATTTCCGTTCTCTTCAAGACTGTAAACAAGGAGCTAGGGCTGTGGCTCAGCGGCAGAGTGCTTGCCTCTCACATGTGAGGCACTGGGTTCCATCCGGGGCACCACATAAAAATGAATAAACAGGTGCTGGGGACGTGGCTCAAGCAGTAGTGCGCTCGCCTGGCATGCGTGAGAAACCGGGTTCGGTCCTCAGCACCACATACAAAGATATTGTGTCTGCAGAAAACTAAAAAATAAATATTAAAAAAAAAACTCTCTCTCTTTAAAAAAAATGAATAAACAAAATAAAAATATTGCTCCGTGTATAGCTAAAAAATATGTTTTTAAAAAAGGACTGTAAACAACATGAAAAAACATATTTGCAAAACATATCCAACAGAAGACTTGTATCTAGAACATGTAAAGAATTCTTACAATTCAATTAGAAAATAGTCTATTTTTTTTTTAATTAGCAACAGATCTAAAGAGAGACAATACTAAGATGCATGGGTGTAGTATACATGAGAGGATACTTCACATCATTAGCTATTTGGAAGATGCAAGTTAAAACCACAATGTGATATCACTACATAAACCACTAGACATGGCCAAAAATTAAAGACTGGCCATATTAAGTGTTGGCAAATTGTGGAGCAACTAGAACTTTTTTTTTTTTTTTTTTTTTTTTTTTTTTAGTTCTAGGTGGACACAACATCTTTATTTGTATGTGGTGCTGAGGATCGAACCTGGGCCGCACTCATGCCAGGCGAGCGCGCTACTGCTTGAGCCACATCCCCAGCCCAACAACTAGAACTTTCATACACTGCTGGTAGGAACAAAAGATACACTACCAAACATTTAACCTACCACATGAGCTAGCCATTCCCCTCTTAGGTATTTACCCAAGAGAAATGAAAGCCTACATCCATACACAGACTTTTACACAAATTCATAACAGCTTCATTGTAATAGCCCCAAAGGATTTTTAAATTTTATGAGGATGCAAAACTACACCCACATAATTGTTCTGTTTTTTATTTTCAGTAGAATATTGGATAAATTACATCAGATTTTCAACACTCTATTATGAAATAGGCATTGTACTTGACGATTTTACCTAACCATAGACTAAGGTAAATGCTCTCAGCATATTAAAGGTAGGTTAGAAGATCGAGCAGATGGTGTTGAGCAGGTTAGATGTATTAAATGCATTTTGCATTTTGAGATTATCAACTCACCAGGAGTTCATCAGGATTAAACCCCAGAGTAAGTCAAAGAACATCTGTAATCATGCAGTGGAATAGTATTCGGCAATCAAAAGGAACTGTTGATGCACACAACTGTCTAGATAAATGTCAAATAATTCTGTTCATTGAAAGAAGCTGAACAGGCACTGGGCACACATGATTCATGCCTGTAATCCCAGTGCCTTTGGAGGTGAGGCAGGAGGATCCCAAGTTCAAGGCCAGCCTTAGCCTTAGCAATTAAACAAAGACCTAAACAGCTTAGTGAGACTCTGCTCAAAATGAAAAATAAAAAGGCCTGGGGATATGGCTCAGTAGTCAAGAACCCCTGGGTTAAATCCCTACTACCAAAAGAAAGGAAGGAAAGAACTGAAAAAAGTAACAGTAAGTCATTTCATTTATATCAGATTCTAGAAAATGCAAACTAATGTAAAAGTGACATAAAACATCTCACTGGTTTCCTGGATGGAAAAAAAGATGGGTTCCAAAGGAGCAAAGGGAACTTAAGAGCTTAATATGTCCATCGACTTGATGTGGTTGATTTAGTCAGTGATGCCTGCGATCAAATCGATCAAGTTATACATTTAAATATATGCATCTTCTTTATTATTTATTTACTGGTTCTAGGATCCAACTCAAGACCTTGCATCTGTTAAGCACATGCTCTACCTCTCAGCTATACTCCTAGCCAAATAGATGCATCAATTATGCCTCAGAAAAGTTGTTCTATGTTAGCTGAATTAGTGACCTACCAACACTAGGAACTGTCTAGACTCAAGGTATTTATTTTAAGGATAACTGACAAGTAATGAGAGAACATCTGCTTCATATCCAAGTCTCACTTCTCTGCCCGCTTCCCCAGTCCTGGGTATTGATCTCAGGGGTGCTTTATCACAGCTACATCCTTAGACCTTTTTATCTATTTATTTATTTATTTGTTTGTTTGTTTGTTTATTTGTTTGATGTTGACCTCAAACTTGTGATCCTCCTGCCTTAGCCTCCTGAGTTGCTGGGATTAAAAGCCTGCGTCACTGTGCCCAACTCCCTTCACTTTTCTGGTTGAGCCTGAAAAACTTCAGTTGTCCTAAAACTGGTGTTTCCTCACCCCTTAAAAAAGGGGGGATTAATATCAGTTCTGTCATCACAGAGGCATGGCAAAGATGAAGTCAGATGGTGCATGGCAAGTGCTCAGTACAGTGTTTGTCACTTGGTAATGATTTACAAAGAAATGACAGCCGCTAGTGTTTGCCACTTAGTGGTTTAATGTTCTTTGTGATTTGCATTATTTGGTCTCACATCTTACTTTTCCAGACTTTCCATACCTTGGGAGACATTTCAAATCCATGGGTGGCCTTACAATATCTACCACTATCAATGTGTTTAGAAATATTTAATTTTCTAAGATATATAGAGAAAGGTACTTTCATTTCTAGTTATACTAAAATACTCCATTTTGATGCCATCTTTAACACATAAAAGGCCTACTAAGTTGGTTAAGACCTTGAGACGGTTTATCTATGGATAAAATAAGAAACTCGGATTCTTGTGTTAAGCCACTGTACCTCAGTGGCAGGGTCCTTGTATACCACATGCAAGGCCCTGGGCTCCAGCCCCAGCACCACACACACACAAAAAAAAAAAGTAAATCAAAAACATTTAAAAACTCTTCCTCCAGACTGGGGCTGTGGCTCAGTAGTAGAGCACTTGCCTCACATGTGTGAGCCCCTGGGTTCAATCCTTAGCACCACATAAAAATAAAGGTATTGTGTCCGTCTACAACTAAAAAAATATTTTTCAAAAAATTGAAAATCTAGGGCTAGATTGTGGCTCAGTGGCAGAGCACTTGCCTTGCACATGTGAGGCACTGAGTTCGATCCTCAGCACCATATATAAATAAACAATAAAATAAAGGTATTGTGTCCATCTACAACTAAAAAAAAAAATTAAAAACCAAAAAACTCTTCCTCCTCAGTACTGACCCCTGATTACATACTGTACGCTTAGAATTTCTATGGTCTATCGTAGGATGCTAAATAACTATCAGATCTTCAAATATCTCAGGGTGGAGAAGAAGTTTCAGGATCCCCTTTACAGATTCAGTGTGTGCCTCTAGGGAAGACCTGGCCCCTCTCCACATCCAAGGGTCCTCATCAAGGGGAGGTCAGCCTAAGGTGATAACTTCCGGGGATGTTGGAAGGACGGGAGATGTGTCTGTGACTTCCATTCTTTTTGTTACACGCCAGCATTTCTGGCTTACCATGAATGGGTCACTGAAAGGGTGGAGGAAGGTGACACCGCTTTGGTCTGAATGTCTAGTTTTCGTGCAGATGCTAACTTTAAGTTTTTTTCTTCAAAAGAAAAAACTTCCCACATAATATTAGAAGAGTAACTTTATTTCTCCTGAGTCCTCAAGAATTTCCTGGCTTTTGTTAAGTAATGAATGATAAATTTAAATAGTAGTTGCCAACAGGAATGAACTATAATAGAACCATTCTACACGACTCCTTTTATAGAGAATTTCAGCTGAAAAAAGGTAAAATAATTAGTTTCATATGCTGCTTCAAACATCTAATCACATTATTTAGCCTAGAAGAAAAATGAAGCTCCCTGGTACTTTAGAATCTATAAAACCCTCCATGAAAAGGAAGTCTAATAAGTTTAAAAGCAGAAGTAACATGTTTGTTCTAAAGTGACACTTCTTCAGAAACATGGAAATGTAGAAAATTAAACCCCATGTTCTAAGAAGTACATACACAGAAAAGAGTAGGTTGCAGACTTAGAAGTCTGAGTTTTCTTGGTAGAAGGTGGTGAACTGCTAGATGAAATTTGCTTAGCAATCAGTTGAAGAGCACAATTCTCTAATGTGCGCATTAGCCCTGGTAGTTTCACAGTATGAACCAAAAACCTCCATAGCAATAATTGATGATTAAAAATTTTTTCTTCATACCAGAAGGAGGGAAAACAGCATTAGTTACAATGTGATCATTACTTATAAGTTCTTTCTTTCACAGATCTTTTTCAATGTTGAAATTCAATATTATATTAAGTATTATGCCCAATGTTTGACTTTTGTACATCATCAAATTACCTAAAAGTTAAAAA
This sequence comes from Callospermophilus lateralis, assembly GCF_048772815.1. Classification (NCBI taxonomy): domain Eukaryota; kingdom Metazoa; phylum Chordata; class Mammalia; order Rodentia; family Sciuridae; genus Callospermophilus; species Callospermophilus lateralis. The sequence goes on along the minus strand of NC_135311.1, from coordinate 118,794,612 downwards.
AGAAAATATATTGCATTGTATGCACATGTACACACACACACACACACACATGCACGCACACTAGCCATTTAAACCAATGTGATAAGTTAACCCTCCATACGGTCAGCAACCCTGCAGAAGCAAGACCTCCATGCCTCCGTTCTCTGGGACAGCAGGTATCAGTTATGGTATCACGGCCGGACTTCAGTCCTTCTCAACACAGTGACATGAATAGCCGCTGTTACAACCTGGGGTTGATCTGCCAAACAAATTTTCATTTGTCAGTCCTGCTTGATGACTAATAGGTAACCCTATTCACAAAAACCTCAAAAGCAAAAACCTACAAATCAATAGTTTTCTGAGACCCATTTAAAAAGTATACATTAACTCAATAATTCAATAAATGTTTACAAATACAAAGCACTTAAAATATGGCTCGCCCACACATGGCAGGCACTACATAAGTGTTCCTATTATGATGACTGAGCAAGACACTATTCTAGGTGGTGGGGAAACAGCAGTAAATCAGACAAAATAATCCCTACAGCTTCATGAAGCTTCCCTTCTGGTGACGGAGACTGACAATAAGCAGAATAAGTAAGTTATATAATATATTAGAATATGATGGGTTGGGGCTCAGTGATAGAGCGCTTGCCTCGCAGGCAGCTGGTGTTTGAAACCCAGCACCACACACACAAAAAGTTACTAGATGTGTAAAGGAAGAGAAAAATGTGATCTATGTCAGGAGGGAAAAACCAGCTAACAGGGCTGGAGAGCTGTATGATAGATCATAGAATTAGCAGATGATAATGCTCAGTGCTAAAAACAGCTACTTCCAACTGTGTACATGTATAAACAGGAGAACATAAGAAGAAAATATTACAATTAATGGAACCTCTACAGATTTAAAAATAGACTATCTGAAATGGAGCTTTCACTTGTTGGGCATACAGGAGATTCGACACCGTAGAAGGAAAGATAGATGAACACGAAGCACAGCAGATTGTACCACCATGTCCGCAAGTTCACTGAAGCCCTAAGGAAGACCAAATGAATGAGAGAAATAAATGGAGCCTCCGTGACCTGTGGGGCAACGTGAGGAAATCTGCCTTACATGCACTGGGAGTCCAAGAAAAGGAAGAGGCAGAAAAAGTGCTGATGACACTCTAAATCCACACATTCAAGAAATTCAAAAAAACCAAAGCAGAATAATGCACAGTAAAGCCTCATCCGACTCAACAATGCTGAAAGCCAGAGGCAAAGGAAAAGGCTTAAAAGCACTTAGAGGGAAAAGACAGATTGTAATAGGAAACCCCAAATAAAGACGGTAAGTAATTTCTCACCAGAAATAACATAAGCCAGGACACAATGGTGTATCTTTAAAGTGCTGAAAGAAAACTCACTAATGAGCCGGGTTTGGTGGCGCATGCCTATAATCCCAGCCTCTTGGGAGGCTAAGGCAGGAGGATCTCAAGTTCAAAATCAGCCTCAGCAAAGCAAGGCACTAAGCAACTCAGTGAGACCGTGTCTCTAAATAAAAATACAAAATAGGGCTGGGGATGTGGCTCAATGTTGAGTGACCCTTAGTTCAATCCCCGGTATCAAATAAAAAAACTGGTTAATGAAGAAATATATTCATATAGATATCTATATGTTGGAGAGGGGGTGTTTATAATATCCAGTTAACATATCTTTCAGAATAAAGGCAAAATTAAAATATTTTCATACAAACAGAAGTTAAGAGAACTCGTTACCAACAGACCTGTAGTACAAGAAATGTTAAAGTTCTTCAGGCCAAAACAAAATGATATCAGATGAAAATTCAGATCCATGCAAATGAATAAAGAGTATGTATATATTCACATATATATTTGTGTTAAAGATACTTGTGTAAGCCAAAATAACTTAGAGGGGGCAGTTAGAACACAAGTAAAGTATGGCAATAATAACATAAAACACGGGAAAGGGGAAATTGTAGATATGCAGTTTTAAGGTTCTTACTTCATATGTGAAGTGGTATGTATTTGAAGGTAAACTGTAGCTCTAGAGACACCACTAAAATAAACTGAGAGGAATAACACATAAGTTGATAGGATAAAATTGAATACTAAACATATTTGGTTAATCCAAAAGGCATGGGGAGGGCTGGGGTCTAGCTCAGCTGGTAGAGTGCTTGCCTCGCATGCACAAGGCCCTGGGTTCAATCCCCAGCAGCACCACCACCACAACAACAAAAGATGGGGGGAAAGAGGAAAGGAGCCAGGCACAGAAGAAAAGACTTAAATCTAATCGTGTTAATTACTCAACACTGCAGTTGAGAAATCGAGATTGCCAGACTTGATACAAAAGCAAGACTCAACTGTCTGCTGTCTATAAGCAATGAACTTTTTTTTTTTTTTTTTGGTTCCAGTGATTGAATCAAGGGGTGCTGTACCACTAAACCACATCCCCAGCCCTTTTTATTTCTTATTTTGAGACAGGGTCTTACTAAATTGCTAAGGCTGGCCTCAAATTTGTAATCCTCCTGCCTCAGCCTCCTGAATCTCTGGGATCACAGGCGTGCATCACCACACTTGGCACAGTGAACTTTAAATATTGTCACAGAATAACTCTAATCTCATAGAGAATGGAAAAGAGCAATAAGACTCTGAGGAAGACAACTAAGCATGCAAACTGGTCAGCTTAACACAATTCCACATGTGCTAAAAATCAAACTCTGGGTGAGAGCAAAAGACGATCTTACGCATACAAGCACAGCAAAAAGCAGGATCATCAGCATGGTGGGACCAGAAGCCCTGTTCCACCCTCTGGTACCAGGAAGAGCAAGTTGTCCGACCCAAGTTTCAGCCAGCGATTTGCATTCCGGGTCGCAATACTCTTCTCAGTCTCCAAATTGTTGTTCTATAGATGATCTCCTCCCCCATCCTGAAGTCTCTGTTTTCTGCATCCTGTTTCTTTTTTCTTTTTCTTTTTTTTTTTATTTTTATTGTTGGTTGTTCAAAACATTACATAGTTCTTGATATATCATATTTTACACTTTGATTCAAGTGGGATATGAACTCCCATTTTTACCCCGTATACAGATTGCAGAATCACATCGGTTACACATCCATTGATTTACATATTATCATACTAGTGTCTGTTGTATTCTGCTGCCTTTCCTATCCTCTACTATCCCCCCTCCCCCCCTCCCCTCCCCTCTTCTCTCTCTACCCCCTCTACTGTAATTCATTTCTCCCCCTTGTATTTTTTCCCCCTTTCCCCTCACTTCCTCTTGTATGTAATTTTGTATACCCCTGAGGGTCTCCTTCCATTTCCATGCAATTTCCCTTCTCTCTCCCTTTCCCTCCCACCTCTCCTCCCTGTTTAATGTTAATCTTCTTCTCCTGCTCTTCGTCCCTACTCTGATCTTAGTTACTCTCCTTATATCAAAGAAGACATTTGGCATTTGTTTTTAAGGGATTGGCTAGCTTCACTTAGCATAATCTTGCATCCTGTTTCTCAATCTCTTTTGTGAAGTCTTCTTACATTCGCCCTGAAATCCTAGTGTGCTGAGAGCTCTGTTCTCAGATTTCTTCTCTTTTTACTGTAGGTCTACGCCCTGAGCAATTTCAATATTACCCATACACTGAGTCCCAAGTATGTATTTCAAGCCTGTCACCTCACCTGAGCTGCATGTTGACAGATCTGCTTTGAGTCTGGTGTGCCTCCAGATCCCCCCTTCAGAACTAAGACGCTCTTCCCCACTTGTCCCGAAGGCCCACAACCACAGTCCTCCCTGGGAATGTCCTCAGCTGAAGGTGGCTGCCTCTGCCCTTCATGCCGGCCCTTCCCGCTCCCCACCTAGACAGCCCATGTCCAGGGACTTATTGATGTGGAAAATAAGAAAACTCATTCCTTTATCTGTATTCAGAACCACTCCAAAGGGCCATCCCAACTCTAGAGCTCTACCCGAACAAGAGATGTCTGTTGTAATCATATCACAGTCCAGTGTCCCCCTCTGTTCAGTTGTGCTTACTCTTACAGGTGTTATTCCTGGGCATGCCCCCCATTAATCTCCTCACACAGATCTCCATTTTCCCCCAGTACTGGGGATTGAACCCAGGGGTACTTTACCACTGAACTACACCCCCGACCTTTTTATTTTTTATTTTGAGACAGGGTCTTGCTGAGTTGCCCAAGTAGACCTTCTGCTTGCAATCCTCCTGCCTCGGCTTCCTAAATTTCTGGGATTATAGGTATGTGCCACCACACCCATCTCTGTACAATAAATTTTATCAGAGCGACCACCCAGGGTTATTGTATAAGGATTAAATACAATACTATAAGTGAAATAAGTTTGTAACATATAGAATATACATTTACAAAGTTCTTTCAACTATTTGATTTCAATGTAACAATTCTTACATTATTACCCTGAGTGGTCGCCATGTAATTTTTTCCCCCACGGTACTGCGGATAGAACCCAGGACCTTGTACATGCTAGGCAAGGCCTTTACCCCTAAAGGGCCTCTCTAGCCCTTAAATATCATTATTTTGTAATATTTACTAATAAATGTCATAAGACTACATAGCATAGAATATAGGCAGAGAAAAGAACAGAGATGTATCTGTTACTGAAAGAAGAAATAAATCCACATATCTCAATGTCTTGGTGTTTCAACTGAGAATGTAAACACAAGTTGGATTTATTTTTTTTAAATCAAAGTCAGAATGAACCTTGTGGGAAAGGAAAATTATTAAATCAAGAGAAATACAAAGCTGCCAGAAAACATATGTAGAAAATGTGCATTCACCAGATGGGGTGAAAGACCACTCTGAGTATGGCTTAAAGAAAGCCTGTTTCTTGCCGGGTGTGGTGGCTCATGCCTATAATCCCAGCAACTCAGGAAACAGAGGCAGGAGGATGGCAAATTGGAGACCCGCTTCAGCAACTTAGGGAGGCCTAAGCAACTTAGTAAGACCCTGTCTCTAAATAAAACAACAAAAAAGGGCTGGGATCTGGCTCAGTGGTTAAGTGCCCCTGGATTTAATCTCTGGTACAAAAATAAAGAAAGAAAGAATAAAAGGATATTTCTTGAAGGCAACAAAATATAAGATCAAGTTATTCTCAATCTTTGGCATGTCCTATTGAAGACATATTTGCTTTTGTCTCACAACTGTAAGTGAGAGAAAAGTGACCACAATACTCGGAGCAACCAAGAGATCTTTATTGCAGCAGTGCAACACAGAAGAAAAGAGAGAAAGAAGGAGAAAGAGAAAGAGAGAGAGAGAGAAAGCAAGAGAGAGAGAGAAGGCAGGAGGGAGTTTTTATAGCCCAAATCTAATGAGGTATCTGGGTCTGCAAGCTGCCTTGTTGGCACAAGGGGGGTTACGTGTTCGGCCTTGAGCAGGGGGTTGAGTGTTCAGCCTTGAGCGGGGGCTTGGGTGTTTGGGCTTGAAGCAAATAGTTGATAAAGAACCAGACAGAGGGTTTGAGAGGCCAGGTCATCCTGCAGCTAACTTTGTTTGGCATGCCCTGCAGACAGCTCACTCAGCCTGTCCTGCACCTAACAGTAAGAACACCCTAATATTAAATGCCATGTCTAAAGGCAGAAATAGTATTTTACCCTGGATGCATAGGCCATATTAAATGTCCTTTTTTAAAAGTTTTTTTTTTTTAGTTCAATGGACCTTTATTTTATTTATTTATATAATATATACCCAGTGCCTCACACATGCTAGACAAGTGCTCTGCCACTGAGCCAAAACCCCAGCCCCAACAGTTAAGCGCCGACAGGTTCAATCACCAGTTCTTAAATAAATGTCCTTTTAAAGTGTAAGATGTCATTAGTACATTAGGCATAGTGGATAGGATACTAAATTTGGAATTAAAAAATTGAATCTAGCCAAGTGCTTATAGTCCCAGTTACTCTGAGGCTGAGACAGGAGAATCACTTGAGCCTAGGGATTCGAGGCCACCCTGGGCAACATCGAAAGACCCTGTCTCAAAAATAAAGAAATCCTGAATCTGCGTGTCAGCTCTGCCATCTCCCAGTTTCAAAACTGAATAATCAATCCACATTCCCTCAGGCTTCATCTCCTCAGTGAAGTAGGGGGTTCTTTCATTATAAGGCTACTTGAAGTTTATTCTACACCCATCCCATGGGGGGAAACAAAGTCCAGTTATTCATGCAATCTGTGACCCAAAGGTCTGTGGGAAACAGAGCTCAAAAAATAAGTCCAACAGAAAACAATTGGTTAAACCAGGCTCGGTGGTGCACGCTGAAATCCCAGTGACTCAGGAGGCTGAAACAGGAAGATCACAAGTTTGAGCCCAGTCTTAGCAACTCAAAATAAAAAATAAAAAGGGTCGGGGAGGTGGCTCAGTGGTTAAGCGTCCACAGGTTCAATCACCATATGGAAGAGCTTGCCAATAAACGGGTGACCTGTTATCTACCTCAGCCCCTGCTACCTCTCTCAGACCTATATAAACACACAGCCATTTGTAATAAAGTGAGACCTCTTTGGTAATCTGTGTCGTGTGGTGCAGCGTTTTCCAGTCTTTCGGGTTGTTTCTTATACTTTCCTTTGTGGTAGGCACATTTTGCCATCTGCCCTTTCTCTCAGTCAGTTGCTCTTCTGTGTTGTGGATTATGCTTCTTAAATGTCTTTAATTCTATCCGCTCGAGGGCCCCGTGTAGTCTTAATCCACTGATGCAGGATACTCCACTGGGCTTTGGCAATAGCCCTTCTCCCAGTCTCCCCACCTTTGTTCTGTCTGTCTCTGTTTCTCTTGTGCTGAGGAGTGAACCCAGGGCCTCAGACATGCTAAGCACAGGCTCCACCACTGAGCTACAATGCTAGCTCTCCTTTTTTTTTTTTTTTTTAATAAACAACAAAAAAATTGTGTATAGCTGGTCCCTTTATTTATCTTCATGATCTTATGACTTCATGATGGTAAAAAAGTGATATGGTTTTCAGTAGAAACTGTGTTTTGAAGGCTGCTCTTTTCCTGTGTCAAAATGCACTCCACTGTCATGTATAACTAAAAAGAACAAATAAAATTAGAAAAAAAAAATACCAGAATGAACAGTGTGAGTGTGCATTCTCGGGTTCATTCCTAAATTTGTCCCCAGTCCTTGTGGTACTACCATTGATTGATTTTGTTAAATACACCATCCAAAAATATTTCTTTTGTATTAATATTCCATGAAAAGAAATCCTTGGTTCCAAACTATTAAATAAAGGGAGAGCCAGTCTCTGTAAGATATCAAGTATAATATTGACAAATTCTCAGATACAAGAATTACTCTTGAACTGAGCAGGGGTGTAGCACAGTGGCACAGTATTTGCCTCCCATTCACAAGACCCTGGATTTGATCCCCAGTACTCAGAGAAAAAAAAAGTAACAATAAATCCATTACTACCAAGGGAAAAGTCACACAGGTTTTCTTTATTGTTGCAGTTTTGTTTGTTTTTGCAGCGCTGGGGATGGAACCCATGGATGTTTTACCACAGAGCTACATGCCCAGCCATTTTTATTTTGAAACAGGGTCTCTCTAAATTGCAGAGGCTGGCCTCTAACTTTTAATGCTCCTGCATCAGCCTCCCAAGTTGCTGGGATTACAGATGCACATAGCTATTTTTCTATTGCTCAGCCCAAAGCTTCTATTATTATTATTATTATTATTATTATTATTATTATTATTATTATTATCGTTATTATTTTGGTACTGGAGATTGAACTCAGGGGCACTCAGCCACTGAGCCACATCCCCAGCCCTATTTTGTATTTTATTTAGAAACAGGTTCTCACTGAGTTGCTTAGTGCCTCCTAAATTGCTGAGCCTGGCTTTGAACTCAAAATTCTCCTATCTCAGTCTCCCAGCCCCTGGGATTACAGGTGTGTGCCATCACGCCCGGCTTCCTTTATTTTTTAAAACAGTCTTCATAAATTGCAAGGGCTGGCCTTAAACGCTCATCCCGCCAGCCTCAGCCTTCTCAGAAACTGGGATTTTACATGTGCCACCTCATCTGTTCCCAAAGCCCTTTCCTGACACAGGCTGACTTTCCTTTTTCCCCTTTTCTTCCTGATGCAAGTTGGCTTTCCAATCCATTGCAACTACGACTGCAGAATCTGTTGTTTAGGGGACAGTGATGCACACATGTAGTCTCAGCTACTCAGGAGGCTGAGTCAGGAGGGATCACAGGAGCCCAATAAATCAAGACCAGCCTGGGCAAATAACAAGGCCCCATTTCAAAATCAATACATAAAAATCTGCCATTTAGGTGACATCTCCATCTCCATAGCACAAGCTCAGAGTGGAACATTCTCCAAAGTCCTCCTTCCTCACCGTCCTCAAAAACGATTACTGGTCCCTTTTCCTTTTAGGAATTGAGAATACATCTTATCACTTTGTAAGAACAAAGAAATAAATGTTCTAATCACCTCATCAGAGTCACTGAACATATGAATGATATGATACTTTCCATACACGTCCAGCCTAATCAATAGTCTTTGGAAGATTCCAGCCCTAGCAAATCCAAGCCCAGCCCAACACTCAAAATTATAATTAGGTGTCCAAATCCACTGAGTTCAGGGGCATTTTTTATGAAGCAATGGCTAACCAAAGCAGCAGAGAGATATGCTAAAAACCCCCAGAGTGGACCATGGAATATACCCAGTTAGGAGGCAATTTTAATAATCCAGGTGCTCTCAATGACTCTTCTTCAAGCAGATACCAAGAACAAGGCAGCTGGGAGCAGTAAGCGCACCAGTAATCTCAGAGACTTAGGAGACTGAGGCAGGAAGATAGCAAGTTCAGGGCTAGCCTCAGCAATTTAGTGAAGTCCTGTCTTAAACCAAAAAATAAAAAGAACTGGGGATGAAGCTCAATGGTAGAGTACCCCTGGGTTCAATCCCCAGTTCAGGGAGAAAAAAAAAAAAAAAAGGTCTCATTGTGTTGTGTTGGAAGTCATGGGCTCAAATGGTCCTCCCGCCTTTCCCACAGGTAGCTAGGATCACAGGCATTGACTATCCAATTCTATGTATATATCATATTTTGTTAATTCATTGATTAGTTGATGGACATTTGGGATTGTTTCAGTCTTTTGGCTATTATGAATAATGTTGTATACATATATACAAATTTTCTTAAATTTTTTATTTTGGTAATGTGGATTGAACCCAGTGGCTTTGTACCACTGAGCTACAACCCCCACCCCCATCCTTTAATTTTTGTATTTTGAGACATCTTGCTAAATTGCCCCATCCAGCCTTGAACTTCTGATCCTCCTGCCTCAGCATCCCAAGTTGCTGAAATGACAGATGTGGGCTACTGTGCTGAGTATATTTTCATTTCTCTTGGGTATGGAACCACTGGGTCATCTGGTGACTCACGGTTTAATTATTTCCAGAACTGCTAGACTGATTTCTAGAGTGGCTGCACCATTTTACATTCCCATCAGCACTATAAGAGGGGCCAAGCTCCATGTCTTTGCCAACATTTATTTCATTTTTCTCATTTTTTTTTAATTTTCTAATAAGACTAAATTTATTCAATAACCTAGTAAAAGTTTTGATTATAAGTATCCAACAGTATAAAAAGTACAAAACAGATCTGTAGATTTCTAATATATTAATACAAAGTGCATGACTACATACAGTACATCCTACAGGCAAAGAAAGGTGGAAGGGGAAAAAGAAGACTGTGGTTGAGGTCTAGTAATAAATAAATAAATACAGAAGTAGAGATGATCCATATTACAGTATATTCTACCACCAATACTGCAGCCAAAATGTACAAAAAAAAAAAAACCATTTCAAAATAACTCAGGAGAATGATAATGGCTGGACTCTTGTAATACACCTCAAAGGCTATGGGAGAGCTGACCCAAATCACTGTGTAGTCTGTGCATATGGTGGCTTGTAGCATGTAGGTATTTTCTCAAAAGGAAGAAATATAAGTTTAGATTAAGAACTATAAAACTATAGGTACCCATAAAAAGTGGCTCACTCCTTACTGTGATGCTATCCAATTTTTATAATCCAGTTTTAAAAATAAGCACTGAGTCATGTTATTACAAGGCAGGCAAATATTCCTCCCTCATGTATGGAAAGTTTGAACTGGTGCTATTTTTTTCCTGAATTTTTAGAAAAGAAGCAATAAGAATACTTTGGTTTGGGTTCAATAAGAGGCTTTTAATAAGGATTTTAGAATTAAAAGCTCCAGTTTCAGCATTATCTCAATGTTCACAAAGCCTGACTATAAAAGAAGTCAAACCAACACTAACCCCCTTAGTATGAACCCACCTTTCTTCTTAGTAAATTTTACTTTTAAATAGTGAAAAAAAAAAAAAAAAAACCAAAAACCCCAACAGGTTAAAACAAGTCAAACACCTACTCTATGCAGATAGAACCTTCACAAAGGTCAACTGAAGTAATCCAGAGCTAAAACTGAATCGTGAAGATTTCAATGAAGTCACCAGTCATGTAACACAAATAAAGTCAATTATTTACACACTCAGGCAAGCCCGAAAAGCAACGTGCCCAAGAAGCATTAACCTTTGTTTTGTGCCATCCTGAAGACTTGCACATAGTTTAACATTTTTAAGAGTGTGTTTTCCACGGTGTGGTAATGCTTTGGTACTATTCATATAAGATCTCATCTATCCCACCTACTCACCTCTTCTCCAAGAGGAGATTTCATTCTGCTTGAAAAGTTTCACATAAATTAAAATCTTTAACAAATATTAATATGAAGGAAGGTGACACAGGATGCAACACATACAGTCAAGCTTCTCTCTATATAATTAGAAATTACTTCCTCCGTCAAGGTATTTGCACCAAAAAGCTCAGTCTGTCCTGCTTAATAATCAGTAGTACAGGTTTGATTCATCAGAAAGTTGGAGAGACTCAATTATATCAAAATTATTAACAACTACCTCTAGGGGGCAAGACATGTTATTGAGTTACGACAAATCTACTAACATGAGGGAAAACAAGTGTAGCCAGCCATCTTTAAAAAATGCCCCAACCACTGCTTCTCAATATAGAAAGACTAAAAACTACATATGGTTTATCATACAACAAATCCCATCTGTGTCCCCTGAAATTCCCCTAATTTAATTCATTAGAAGGGGATTATTAAAAAAAAAAAAAAGACTTAAAGAGCACTTTACAGCAGCATTCAGCTTTCCTATGAAATACTCAGCATCTTAAATATTATGTACACTTCTTTTTTCTTTTAGTAAGCTAGACACTGGCTTCAAAGTTTATGGGACTGGAGGAAAAAATAACCCATTCAAAACTATTCTAGAAAATTGTCTTTTGGCAGAATAGCAGGTATCAAGTTAAAAATAGTAAGGTCAGTTTGTTGCTTTGTGGTCTTTTCAAAATTTAAATCATTTTTGTTCCCCTTCTACATAAAACTCAGTCACCACTCCTGAGTGGAGATGGGCAGAGGTTCGGCCCCTGCTCCTCTGGCTTCTCTGCAGCTGTCTTCTTATTGCTGCAGCAAGGCTTGAACAGATGTGTGTCAATGAGGACTTCTCCAAAACGGCCTTTATAGATAATCCCACAACAAATTTTCTGTCTTTTCCAGTAAGTAAGATCTAAAAAGGAAAAAACTGGTGTTCTATTAGAGCCAGAAGCCATTTCTGTATCTGAGCCATCATCTGACTGGTTACTGTAACAAGGAGATTGAGCTGGGGAGGCACTTGAGGTGGTACTATGAGCATCAGAATTGTGACGTTTAAATTCCTTCTGCAGTTTACTGATCTGGTTGCTTTTTATCCTGTTTCCAGATAGAGTTTTTACTTTCTTTGGTTTCAAAGTAGTCTTTAGACTAGGTCCTGCCCTTGCATCTACCACATGATTCCAGTTTTTTTTTGAACCTGCTGGTAACTTCTTCCATCTTTTCACAAGCAGAACACAGGCATTACAGATGTCTCCTGAACGAGTCTCATGCAACCCAAAACAGCTCTGGAAGTCCTTTTCATAACGTTTACTATCAGTGAATCGAGAACTGGAGGACTTTGCTCTGCAAATACAGCAACCTTCTATACTTCGGTACATCTTTGGCTTATGAAAACCAAACATCTTTTCTTCTGGGCAAAAGCCTTCCCAAAACTGCCGATCCACGCGCAATAGCGTCCCCGAGGTGCGGAGTGCACACCAGGCCAACCCCCTCCCAAGCGCTCCCTCCTCAACTGCCTTGTCTAGAAAGATTGTCTCCTGCAGTTCTGCAGTTGCTAACGCCGGACGGGAAGGTGTAGATTCCTCTTTCCCTCTGCGCACGCGCGGCTCCCGGTACAAAATTCTCTTGAATCGACTCATTTTTCTCATTTTTAAAAAAATTTTTAAAATTCACTTTTTGATCCTGAAATTTCTAGCGGGTGTGAGATGGTGTCTTGTGCTTTTGCTTTGCATTTCCCTAAGGATGCTAAGCATCAACTCGCGTGTTTGTTAGCCATTTGTATAACTTTCCTGATGATGTATCTGGTTGAGTCCTTTTTCACATATTCTAGGTAGAATTGCCCCACCAGATATGATTTGCAAATATTTTCTCCCATTTTGTGAGTTTTTGCATTATAAAACTGTAATTGACAAAAAAGTGCATATATTTATCATATGCTTTTTTTGGATATATGTATTGTTATGGAATGGCTACCTTAAACTAGCAGATGCCATTACCTCATATACTCTTCTTGTTGAGAATACTTTTTTAAAAATATTTTTGTAATTTTAGGTGAACAGCATGCCTTTTTTTTTTAATATATATTAGTTGTAGATGGACACAATACAATTCATTTTACTTATTTTTATATGATGCTGAGAATCAAACCCAGTGCCTCATACATGTAAAGCAAGTGCTCTACCACTGAGCCACAATCCCAGCCCCTATTTTGTTTATTTTTAATGTGATACTAAGGATTACAGTGCCTCACTCATGTTAGGCAAGTGCTCTGCCACTGGGCTACAGCCCCAGCCCTATTTTTCTTTTTTTGACAGTGCTGGGGATTGAACCCAGGGGTGCTATACCAAAAAGCTATATCCTCAACCCTTTTGGAGACAAGGTCCTGGTCCTGTTAAGTTGTGGAGGCTGGCCTCAAATTTGAGATCATCCTGCCTCAGCCTCCTGAACTTCTGTGATTATAGGCTTGCACCACTGAACCCCACTGTCTCTTAAATTCAAGGCTAGCCTCCACAATTTAGAAAGGCCCTAAGCAACTTAGTGAGACAAGATTTTTAAAAAGGGCTGGGAATGTAGCTCAGCAGTAGACTGCCCCAGGACCAAACCCAGTACAAAAAAAAAAAACAAAAACAAAAAAACCACCAATCAAGCAATTTTCAAGAATACATCTATTATTAGTCAATATTATTATACAATGAATCTCCTTATTAAAACTTATTTTTGCTGAAATCCATATCCTTTGGCCATCTTCTCTCCCTTCCCATTTTTGATCTTTAAGTGATCAGGGCAAGATGGTGTCTCTTCATTTTGTGATGCTGGGGATTGAACCCAGGGCCTAAGGCATGTTAGGCAAGACCTCTACTGCTGTGCTACATCTCCAGGCCCCCTTTCTTTGGATAGTGTTCTTTTTAATTTTGATAACAACCATTTTTTCTCTATTTTGTTCATGCCCTTGGTATCACATAAAAATCCTCTGCTGAACTCCAGGTGATAAATTCTCCTATTTTCTTTCTAAGTTTTGTAGTTTTTGAATTCAGGACATCTTCAAGTAAGGCTATTAAGGGTCCCTTAAAATTCCATGAGAATCACAGATGAATTCTAAGAAATATGCTTGGCTGTTGATTAGCATGGAAAATATTACCTTAATGTTCTTTCAACCCACAAATACGTTTTTTTCTTCAGTCTTTTTCATTCTCAAATCTTTTTCACTCAATCAAAAGTGTTGGATATAGCTCAGTAGTAGGACATCCTTGGTTTAAATTCCGTTCTGTACAAAAAAAAAACAAAAAAAAAACACCTACACCTGAGTTAGGTATTATGCCAACTAAAATAGCCCTCCTGGGAATGGATTCTTGTGCTGAATCAAATTATTTGAGGTTAACTACACATGGCCTTTACTGAGGCCCCCCCATTCCTTTTGGTTATTAATTTTGTAACTAAAGTTTCCCTATGGACTACATGGCCTGAATTTTTAAAATTGAAAATTTTTTCTATCAAAACTGACGAATCAGATGAACATGGCAATGCATGCCTGTCGTTCCAGTGATTTAGGAGGCTGAGATATTCTCATATTTAGACCTCGGGTCAAACTTTAAGAGCTGGGGATGTACCACAGTGGTAGTGTCCCTTGATTCAATCCACAGCACCAGGACAAAGGAAACACAATAAAAAAAACCTGGCAGTCAGGGCTGGGGTTGTGGCTCAGTGGTAGAATGCTCACCTAGCGCATGCGAAGCCCTGGGTTCCATCCTCAGCACCACATAAAAACAAAGGTGTACAACTAAAGTAAGTAAAAAAACTAGCAGTCATCTTCCCATTACATGGTGTAATGTCAGTTGCCTGTGAACTTTAGACTACTTTTAATAATGTACTCAGCCTCAGATAAATGCTTTAAATCCATTATGTTCTGTTAATAAACCTGTAATGAAGGGTGGCACCTTTATTTTACAGCTACAACACACTGCAGAAGGCACACTGGTTTAACCCCGTAAGCCCATTAACCAGCACATTGCTTTTTCCCTGACAAATCCACAGGGTTCCAGATCATCACAAAACCAAAACATTGAGAAGCTGATTTGGGGTAGCTGACCTCCAGCTATTTGAGAAAGATGCCATGCAGAAGAGCATGAACTGTGAGCAAGAAAACCCGGGTATTAGTCTCATAGCTGGAACAGACTTCTGAACTCCTGTGCCTTTAAAACAGAACTACCAATTAGCCTCATCTGATAAATACTACCAGTGGTGTTAAATAGCCCATGAACAGCTTAGCCTATAATAAGTGGGCAGATGACTGGGCTTCCTATTTTATTCATCAAGCAGGCTTTAATCTTTCCCCTTAACTACCTTCTGAGAAATTGCCCACATCACACTACGTATCAAATTCAGATTCATTTCGGAGAAATTGCATCTCAAACCACATGAAAACACCTGGCAGATGGTTATTAACTTATTATGCAACAGTACCCAACAACAATCCAGTATTTCTTTTGTATATACTGTGCATACTTCTGCATTCACAATGCTCTTATGCCTAAAACCAATCAAAAAGGGGCATTGCTAATAAAAGTAAATTTTAGGAATTACAGAATGAAGGGGATTTACAATATTGATGGCCAAATCAGGTTTTGGACTATAAGGGGCCATAAAACTAGGCTAGTAATCATGAAATCAAAAGTGGCTCTATAGGGCTGGGGATGTGGCTCAAGCTGTGCAGCCCGGGTTCGATCCTCAGAGCATGTTGTGTCCGCCAAATGCTAAAAAATATTAAAATTCTCTTTTACTCTTAAAAAAAAAAAAAAAGTGGCTCTATAGCTGGACATGGGGGAGGCATGCCTGTAATCCCAGAGGGCTGGCTGGGAAGCTGAGGCAAGAGGATCATGAGTACAAAGTCAGCTTTGGCAATCTAGCTGTATCAAAAAGGGATGGGGATGTGCTGAAGTTAAGCACCCCTGGATCCAATTCCTGGTACCAAAATAAAGAGATTTTAAAAAGTGGTTCCAGGGGCTGGAGTTTGAGCTCAGTGACAGGAAAATCCTACAAAAATCCGGCACATTGGGGCACACTTGTAGCCCCAGTGAATCTAGAGACGGAGACAGACAAGTTAGCAAGGTGCTAAGCAACTCAGTGAGACCCTGCCTCTAATAAAATACAAAATAGGGTTAGGGATATGGCTCAGTGGTCCAGGTCCCCCGACTTCAATCCCTGGTACCTCCCCCAAGCAAAAAAGAATGCTACGTAAAATAAAAGCACAATCCAATTTTCCAAAAATGACTTTATTAATGGCAAATAAGTTGTCCATCATTCCTCCTTATATGCTTCCTCATTGGTTTTGTGGACACAGCTCTCTTGATCCTGCAATTAAAAGATCTGATTAATTCAAGACAAATTCTGATTTATGAAGTTCTCATTTATTTTTAAATAAACACCAATACCAACTGAGTTTTCTAACATTTAAATCAAGGAATGTAGTATTAATCACAAACATGAGTTTTGTTTTTGGTAGCACCTAAGATAGTAAGAATCATTCAACTTACCTACACACTTTGTCAAAGGACTTGTGGTTTTCCTTCTTGGTTGGCCCATGTTGTCAATGTCTGGAGAACAAATATCTGATCCACCTACAATCAATACGGATTAAAAATAACATTTGCCATATTAATTTCTAAGTAGTTCATACATTTTATTTTTGTGTGTGTGGGCGAGGGATGCCAGGGATTGAACTCGACACCTTGCACATGCTAAGCAAATGCTATACTACTGAGCTACATAGATTTCCCAGTCATTTTTTGAGACAGGGTCTTTCAATGTTGCTCAGGCTGGCCTTGAGCCTACCATCCTCCTGTCTCAAGCTTCCAAAGAAGTTCGGATTATAAGTGTGTATCACTGCACCCGGGTGTATCATGTAAACTTTATTCAGACACAAACAAGAGATGCATCTTTTGGCATAAGGTCCAAGCAATTTTAACTATTAATCAAATAGCAAAAGCCTGCCCCATACCAAAATTTTTTCCTTACACTTTCTTCCCAGGTAATCATGGAATTTCCCTCTTCCTACTAATTCTTCCATCTACTGCATAAATTAAAAGTTTATGGAGATTTTATGAAAAACATTTACCCATCAATTCAAGCTCTTTAGGTAATCATTTGGTATTATATAAGCATGTATCTTTTTTAAAAATTTAGTTGTTAATTGACCTTTATTTATTATATATGGTGCTGAGAATCAAACCCAGTGCCTCACTCATGCTAGGCAAGCACTCTACCAACTGAGCCACAACCCCAACCTAGCATGTATCTTTTTAAAATTTTCCTACTTTTATAATAAATATTCTACTTTATCATATCCCACCAACCCCCCTTCAGTGCTAGAGATCATATCCCACCAACCCCCCTTCAGTGCTAGAGATCAAACCCTGAGCTTCTCACATGTTAGGCAAGAACTGCACTACTGAGATACACCCCCAGTTCTCAATGTTCAAAATAGACAATACAAACAGAACAAGTCTCACCCCCCTCCCATATTTCATTGGTTATTTTAACCAATGAAGAAAAAACCAAGCCCCAACTCCACTAGAGATTAAGGTTCCAAAGGACACTTACTTCAAGTGAATGAACATTCCAATATCAGCCAACATCAACCATTCTTACCTAAAGAATAATAAGAAAAAGTTAATATAAAAGACAAGGGTATAAAATAAAGGCTTGAAAATGCTAGTTAACTTCAAAATTTAAAGAGTAAAATTCCAGAGACAAAGATTGGGGTAAGTTACAGCATAAAAAAAATAGGAAGAAACTTCATGGGGAAAAAAATCTAAAATTATTTTTTGTGTAAGTACTAAGTAGACACCAGAATTAGAATGAAAACTGTATCTTCTTTTAAAATGCAAAAGTCTAACTCCTATTTTCACCAGTCTGAGCACAATGAAGTTTGACTGCAACCCAAAATATACTATCCCTTATGTGAAGGTATGTGACAACGTTCACCTCACCCAGTATTTTATCAGCTCTCTTTTCATATGAAAGCACATACCCTGCTCCCCATTCAAGTATGCCTTTCATTCTCAGGTGGGCTAACCACCTTCAGCAGGAGTCCTCCAAGAGTGCCTTACCCACTTCCCACAGTACACAACACTGCAGTTGTTACCCTGCAATCCTATGTATTTGCCTTTTCTTTCCCCTCCAAGTCCTCACTGAGTTTTAAGTTAGGGCAAGGAAGCTATGCCTTACTGGGACAGCAAGGAACCCAAGGGAGAAAACATTCACCTTCACACTATATGCCTGGCAGGGCCACAGTGCACAAAACAGAAAGCTCAGCCTAATTCAAGTTCCAGGTTTTTCTTCCTCCCTGTATCATTACTGCCACAGGTATATGAAATATAATTCCCTGTTGCACATGTACCATCCATAAGGGATACTATATCGTTTTGCATTCTTCCCCTTTCTCCAGATTATTCCTGTCCTATTCTACGTCCAGCCCCCCTTTCACCTTAAAAAAAAAAAAACAAAAAAAACTTTTCAGCACTGGTGTTCAAAAGCAACATTTTATGGTTGATGGTTTACCAACAACTGTGAGATTTCCACAGTTGAGTCTTAAAAATTGCCAATCATTATCTAGCAGCAATGACAGATGATTAGGAGCAGTCAAATCCTCTAATTCTTTCCCTAATAGGCAGCCATTTGAGAACTGCACTAGCTGACAGCACTGAAACATTATCAGCTAAAGCCAAAACCAAGTAAAGGCCCAGAACAAACACCCCAGCTCTCTAAAACCTGTCCAGAATCATTAAGGGAAAGGCAGTAAATAATGCAGGACTGTAGATCATGTCACTGCAGCTGACAATGATTAACAATAGGAAACATGCAACCCCCATTAATGTTAAAAGTCCAAAACTAGTCACACGCATCCCTTTTATTAGGAAAATGAAGACTATTATGCGTTCTTTGTAGGTTTGCAACCTTGCGTGAAGAGTACCCATTGCATTTCTTTGATCTTTCAGAAAGCACCGGTATCTGTTCCAAGGGCCTAACAGTACGAAAATGCATTCTGGCATCACACCTCTGAACTCAAGAGTGTTCTCATTAAAAAGTAATTTTGGTTTGTTACAAGAAAAAAAGATTATGAAATACAATGCAAGCACCTCGGCATAGAGCGTTATTACTGAAACCCACTTAATTCCCAGCTTTTTGATTGAGTGCTTTTTCAAAAAGTCACTGTACTGAGATTCACAATTCATAGCTACATACAAATTAAAACTAGTAAGAATAGACTTAAGTCAATGGTTTCTTTTCTGAAGTGCAAAAGCCGATTAATCTTGAAGTAAGCAGAACAAAGCAAAATTAACCCCCACCCCAAAGATGTTCCTTAAACCCATATATTATACCAAGTAGTTCTCTGAACATTGTTACTGACTGCTAAGAAATAAACCTGAGCTTTTAGTTCTGAACACCCAGTCACTAAACCACGGCAGCAAGCGCTGGGCCACCGATTTAATGGATTATGACACAGGAAATCCCCCATGAGGGTTCTATGCAGTTTTAGTGGTACTCATGTCACTAATACTGAAAATTGTTTGATCTGCATTGTATTAATACGAAGAAACTAAACTAGTCACCAGTTGCTCTTTTATCTATCAGGAAAATCAGAAGTTGTTTGCTTGAATGAACTACAAATCTGTAGAGTACAAATCTGTCCCCACCCTGTGACTTACTTGCCAAAGAGCAAGCCATTTTTCTTGAGACAAATGAAAGAAAATTCTCATAGTTGTGAAGAGTTTTCACCGGCAATTATGCAAAGTAAACCAAACTTTCCAGTTACTGAGCAGAAAGCATTAAAAGCTGTTTCTCATGCATACTAGCTAAAAACCAGAGACCAGAGTTAAGTTGGATTGAGGTCTGGAACAACAGTCGATGCAAAGCTAAGCAACAAAGAAGGTGCTTTTGAAGACTTAAGTTTTCTTGTACCTAAACATTTTGGACTGTAACATCACATCCCTAAAGCTAAGGGAACCAAGTTCAAAAAGCTACTCTGAACAAATGCAGTCACTCTACAGAAAACGACGAAGTTTTATGATTGGGAATGATTCCCAACATGTATTCAACTATAAGCAAGTCAATATTTCACACCACCTTCCCCCAGGTTTAGAGTATAAATATATTTAAACAAGTCACATAACTTGAACTATTCACGTTAGATTCCCATCTAAGCCCAAGTTAGTAACAAAAGTGTTCCCATGAAACCCATTACAAAAAAACCCTGCAGTTTAGTCCGAGTTCACTCAACTTGAGGAATAATTACCAAGATTACATAATGAAATTACTTATATTGCTGACCTTTGAGCAGGTCAGTTTGCTACAACAGAGACTAATTATCACATGCCATATGGATCCATGCTATATGGTCCATGTCAAGGTGCTAAAAGCACCCTACTTCCCTTCCCAAGTATGGTTTTGGTTCCCTCTTCCCCACACCATGTTCTCTTCATTTACAATGCAACTAGAGAAAACCACACAACTGAGTCAGATATACCAAGAATCAAGTTTGCACTTTTTATCTGATAACTGCAACAGCACTGAATTCTGCCTAACAAATTACAGCTCTAACCCCAGTCCCACGCAGTTTTGCTATAAGCTAGCTTTATCATACAAGTGTTAGGTGCTGCACTGTAATTTCATTGTCAGAAGTGTGATGTCAGAATGCCCACGGAATAAAAGTACATAGCAAGTCACCAAGTTAGATTATATTGCTTGTTACCTACCTGTATGCAGTCGGCAATGAGAATCTTGGAGCAAGCAGGAATACTACATCCGGGTCCTAATGTCCATTGCCATTTGCGGTACTACGTTCCTCACAGTTACGCACTGCAGAAATGCTGGCTAAATGCAGTTATGTAGCAGGCCACTACTTTAATAGTGCATAATTGCAGTCCAAGAACACCACAAAACATTCCGCCACAACTTAGTGGCTTGCCCAAGCCAAGTATCTAAAATTTTTTTCTGCCATAATATGCCACTTATAAAAATTGCACAGGCGTAACATTACAATTTCCCAAATTGTTATTTGTTTTTATCAGTGATAACACATCTAAAAAGAGTGGTGGGGTTTATATTCTTAGAAGTTTAATGTTCTAGGCAAAAAGGATTGTTTTTCACTAAGTAACGTGAGCCAATGGGTTAAGTTTATATAGACACCTATGAAATACACTAGCATCTTCAAAGAGAATGCAGTTTTTTAAAGATTTGGAGACATAAGGTTCAAAAACAAAATGTTCCTCTTAAAAAATAAGAGAAAGGGTAGAGGAGGAAAATAGGGGCAGGATGTTCCTTTAAATGAGAAAAATGGCTAATACTTCCAAATTATTACCTTCCATTTCCCACCCCAAGTTTCATCATTGACTTTTAGAAAACTACTCATTAAGATGATTTAAGTTCACATTAGGCTAAAAAACTATCATTTACATTGCAAGACTTATTGAAAGTCCATTTGAGTAGCTTTACAACCCTTGGTACACTGCAGTTTCCATGATAAAAGTCAAATGTTCAGTTGAAACTCAGCAACATTATTTGCTAAACAACATTTAGCAATTCTACAGCCCTTAGTAGGCTATCAAAAGCCACAACTTTCAGGAGATTATTCATTAGCATCCTTCACCACTCTTCAAAGGTATAGTACTACCAAAAGCTTATTTTAGGGGTCTGTGCCAGCATCCCTTATAAAGAAAGGCATGTAATCTGAAAAATAAACTGAAACATTAATTTTATAGGCAGATTTTCCCATTTCCCCTCCAGCCCCCACCCACATACATTCAAGTTCACCCTCGTGGGTGTCCCATGAACACCCCTAACTTTCTTATCATTATAGAGTCCCCTACTATACAATTCAAATTGTAATGGACTACTTTCAAACCAACACCCTTGTTTCCATACACAAAATCCCATGTGTGTATCACCCATTAATGACTTGGGACAAAACATCCTCCTTGGTAAAAGAACTATCCATTTCCAAATGTGTTCAGTGAATAAAATTAGCACATTTTCTAAGGAGATTCTCTCCCTTAATTAACACACCATGTACCTGTCAGCCCTACAACCAGAATTTTGTGACATGCTTTTTACACTTCAGTGTTTTACTTAGATAATTATCCTGTTTTCCTATGCAGAAAATACTCAGTTGTTTCAACAATAGGTCTCCTTTTGTACTCAAGGAACAATACTAAACTTCAGCATGGTAACAAAAGGTTTGATTTAGAATTTTTCTTTTGCCAATTAGCCCCAAGAACAGAGGTGAAAAGGATGAAGATATTCCAAAGTTCTATAATGTAGAGTTGAATGGAAACATAGCTAAGAACAAAGCTAAACCATTCAATTACTTTACCTACTGTTAGAAATTGTTCCTCTAACATATTTGCACTGGGAAATCAAGCTCCCACTGTACTGACAGACAACAATAAACAATCTACTTTAAAATTGAATCAAAAAGTCTTTTTCTAATGGAAGGAAATTCAATGAAGTTGACAATTAACTGACAACACCATCGAAACATTCCAAAGCTTTATGGTGAAAGGAAGGGGTATTTGTACTGTGTAGCATGAGCAAGTCACTTGAGATTTAGTGCTACATCAAAAAGCAACTATCTAAAAACGGGTGAACAAATTTATAAGAATGGTTATCTGCAACCCTATTTGTTATTAAAAGTCACCACTAGCTCTTAAGAAGAAAACCAAGATCTTTATAGTCCTACAGATTTTTCCCAACAGAAGTAGCACAAGGTGTAAAAGTCAAAAAGACTACGAATGTAAATAGAACTAAACCCATTTTACAGTTAACTAAACTTTACTTTACTTTTTCCAAGTTGAATTCTTCAAACTAAGCCCCAGCTTTATAAATCACTTGAAGTAATACATGAAAAGGCTTATGTTTAACAATCTTTAATTCAAATGTAAAAGTTCAATACAAGCCATTTGTAGGGCTTGGGATTTGTTGTTCTTTTAAAAACAAGAATAGGGGAAATGCGACAAAATGATCTTTCCACTTTTTTCAAAAACTTCCAAGGATAGATCATAGGGTCATAAAAGATGCATTAACCAAACCCACTTTCTCCCCCTACCAAGTCTTATACCCATTCCATAATCTTAATACATATTCCTGAATGAAGATTTACAGTTCAGCTTTGCTTACATAACCATTTAAAAATACTTAGCACCAGCTTGCTTCCTATAATGCCAAACAATCGTGAACTACTTCAAATCTGCATTTCTTCTTTTTAAAACAAGGGGGCAATTACTTGTAGAAAGCAATACTTAGCCTCCACATACATTTCCCAGAAATGGCATATGCCTGCCATTCAAAGGCCTCAACACTCTCATGCTTTCAAAGTGGAATACCTAGCCTATAGTGCATAGAAGCATGAATGGCAAAGTTGAAGATCGGTATTATAACTATTTTTCTATTTATTTGAAGCACAGTAAAAAAAAAATCGGTACACTTTGGAAATTCGGTGGCACAAGGTACACTGCCATTAACTTGAGGGACATTATACAGTTAAAAAAAATGAAAAAAAAAAAGAAAAAAAAGAAAAAGGAGAGAGAAAAGAAAAAGTAAAAAGAAAAAACTTTTCTCCTGTTTCAAACACTGCATTACATAATTTTACCTGCCCAAACAGACCATTTACAAATATTAGGTCAATAAACTGCTAACATCCATAAAAAGGTAGCTTTCTTACTAAAATGCAAGAATTTAAAAGTGGTATCTAAACAAGAAAAGACAAAAACAAACTGGAATGAAAGCCTAGATATCACATCTAAAATCGGGGTTTTTTGTTTGGGCCTTCATACTCTTCTCTCCCTCTACCATATCCTGCTGGAGTTCCAGGGCCCATTCCTCTAGGACCCTGTCCACCCACAGGCCCCGCACCTCCCTGCCCAAAGCGCTCAGTACGCTATTGGAACAGTAATCAACAGTTCATTATATGTAGTTGATGTCCATGTGTGTTAAGTAAATATTTTAGAAGGTTCCGTAGTCAACGTTCGTCGATACAATCACCAATGAGTCGATCCACAGGTACCGGGAACATAGAAAGGAAAAAAGGGTAATTTGAAAATTAGTTTACGATAATACATGCCTTGTGGTATGTTCCCACTTGAGCCATTCTCATACACCTGTTTCAAAGAACAGATCTTCCCTGTAGTGCTAAAAAATTTAAGAATTAGTGCAGATGTGAAAATCCATTCCAAAATGCGTTCTAAGAAATTTCACATCAGATTAATCCAATGAAAACTTGCAAACTCTCACTTTCAGGGTATGAACAGAAAATTTACTCTCCAAGTAAGCCTAACAAGCCCAACCAGACAGAGTCAATTCACTCAATGAAGTGACAAGACCTACTCACCAGTCAGTGGCATGTGCTGCTTAAGAAACCTTGTGCTTTTCAAGATCTTAAGACACATCTGCTAAGTTGCAGAAATCTTAAAAGGCTGAAAGTTTTAATAAAATGCTACCAGACTACAAAAAGAAAAGGCATAAAAAAACTAATAGATTTAGTCACTTAACCGGCACAGTAACTTGATCAAAAACTTGTGTTGCCATATTCTCACAGGTACACCACCTTCAGAGCCATCACTATAAAACCAGAGACAATTATGTTCACTTTCACAGTACTATTCTGCATTGTTGCAAACATACAGCCCACTAACAGCCCAACTTTTCCTTGAGGTCTTTAAAAAGTACACTGAAACCTTGCTATGAACCCATGCTTTAGAAATTTTAAAAAGCTCCACAAACGGTTTAACACCAAGCTAAAGTGACTGCAATAAAGCAGTGAGTAGGTTTTAGGTACTTCGACTTGAAATGTTATGTACCCAGACAGCAAGACTCTATAGGTAAGCATAGCAGTCTATTCTGTCTTAAATTCCATTTAAAATAGCCCACTTACTCAGTTTTATTCCAAAGAAAAGACCTAAAATGATTTATTACGGTTTAGCTGCTCTGTGCCTATATATATAATTTCACCTTCTCCCCCAATACTGTGAAACTACTTGGGAAATCCTCTTGAAAATTTTTTTAAAAATTGTGTACGGTTTTTACATATTATACTTTATCTCAAAGAGATGAACATTTGGGGGGTTTAAGATTGTTATTAGAACAGCTGAAAATTCTACTACTTAGCCACATAGAACCTGAACTGTGGGAACATCTATCAAATTTGAGTCTACAAATTTAATACATACCTAAACTGTTTTTTATGAAGCTTAAATACCAAAACATTACCCAGTTTTTAAAATTCAGCTGGATAAAACTAATGGTACATTTAACACAACCATCAATTTAGAGTTGTAACTTTGTCAAAAAGTCTTAGATATATTTCATATTTTAAGTAGATAAGGTCTCATATTAAATTCTAAAGTTTCTATTGATAAAAATTATGTGAGCCACATACTGCAGCAGCATCTCTGCCAAAAGCCCATAGGAAAACTAAATCTGATTCAATAAGCTATGAAAATGTACTCTTTTCTAAGCCCACCAAAATTCAGAATTGAGGATTTGTAAAGCCCTAATACAGCCACTCATCAATTAACTTGACTGTTCTAAAGCATCTGACAGAGACTATCCATATAGCTAACATAATAGCATCAAGAAGGTTGAGATCAAATGCACACAATTAGTATGCTTAAATTTATTGTTGACTTTTGCTACCCTGTAGCAAAATAGAGATGTCAGTTTATTTTAGAAGGTGTACCTACAAACAGACCCAACAGGTGGGAAACGACGAGTCAAAACACTAAACAATTCTCTTTCATGGGATAGAAGCCACACCAAATATAGGTCAAAGTTCTACATATCACTAAAACATGCCTAAAGCTACAAACTACAAGGCTGATTCCCATTTATGGCAAATACCAGCTTAAAGAATGACAGTTTGCCATGTGATTACCCTCAATTGAGTGTATAGAATAATCATACATTACCTAACACAGAATTTGGATTTGCCATGCACTGGGGTTCAAAAGTGCACAAGCAAAAAAGTGGAAAACACCTACATGTACTTATTGCCAAAGATAACTCCACATACTACTAACAGCATTGACTCCTCATTGGCAACCATGTTTAGGTTACCACACAAAGTTCTTCTGTGTTGCCAAAGTATTCCTCAATATTATATATTTACATGATAGGGAGAACTAAAAGAGGTCCAGTCACCTACTTAAAAACAAAACAAAACAACAACAAAAAAAACACACACATTAAGTCATGAAAATGAGAATTTCCTTTGTACTACGTCCCACAGGATACATTACCATGTCGCTTCCCATCATGGAACCACTCATAGTTGCTGGTGGAACTCCAGGATTAGCTTCATAACCTATGCCACCACCACCACCTAGAGGTGGAAATTTCTGGCCTCCTGAACCATAGGGATCTAGGAAACAGAAAGAGTGATTAGGATTCCACCACAACACTGCTCTCTGGTAAAAAAAATTGACTTAAATTTTCATGCTTACCTCCCATGTTCATTGCTCCTCCACCACCCATTCTCATGTCTCTTTCTCTCTAACAGAAAAAAAAAAATTATTTCACCTATGCAATATGCACATTAAGAATGTTTAAGACTTAAGACCTATAAGGTTCAGAAGGCATTTTTCTTTCAACTAAAGTATTAAAAAAAAAAAAAAACCTCAAGTCTGAAAACTAGCTATTTTCTATTATCAAAAGACTTAAAAAAAAAAATCACCACCATAACCTTCCAATTCAATCATCTTCTGGCCCATACAAAGAACAGGAAAAACAAGAACCATGGCAATCAAACATAGTACAGTTGTTTAAAAAAAAAAGAAAAAAATAATCACTAGATCGGCCAAAACAACATATATAGATATATTTTGTAAGTAACTACTTGGGGGGGGCCTGGCTTTACGGGGGGAATGAACTCGGGTGCCCTTGACCACTGAGCCACATTCCCCAGCCCTGTTTGTATTTTATATAGAGACAGGATCTCACTGAGTGCCTTATAGCCTCACTGTTATGGCTGGCTTTGAACTCATGATCCTCCTGCCTCAGTCTCCCAAGCCACTGGGATTATAGATATGTGCCACTGCCCATGGCCAAGATTTTAAGGTAGAAAATGACTATATTGTATGATTTTTTTTTTATTCAACTGAGTCAAATTTCACCTTAGGTACCTACAAGTTCTATAAACAACTCCCAATTAGAATGCCAACAAACCCTAACTTACTGGATCCATGTAGCCCATCCGGCTATAACTTTCTTCTCTTTGGCGTCTCATTTGTTCTTCCATCTCACGTTGGCGAATCATCATCTCTTCCTCCCTTCTGCGTCGTTCCTCCTCTTGCCTGAAAACATCAATCAAGAGTAAGCCAAAGTATCAACCTCATCTTTTAAAATTTAATTTGAAAAAAAGCTGGTAGTAATATGTCTAAGAGCCTTAGATGGTGCAAGGACGCAGTAAAATAAATAAATAGATACATACATACATACATAAATAAGGGTTGGGGTTGTGGCTCAGTGTCAAGAGTGCCTGCCCAGCATGTGTGAGGCACTGGGTTCGCTCCTCAGCACTGCATAAAAATAAAGGTATTCTGCGCCCATCTAAACCTTAAAAAAAAAAAAAAAAAAATCCATTCAAAAAAAATAAGCAAACATGGGCTGAGGTTGTGGCTTAGTAGTAGAGCATTCGCCTAGCACATGAGAGGCCCTGGGTTCAATCCTCGCACCACATAAAAATAAATAAAGGTATTGTGTCCAACTAAAAAATAAATATTAAAAAAAAATAAGCATACAAAACAAACACCTCACAAAGGTCTAGAGAGTGAGGCTCAGAGCTTAGAGGCACAACACTGTGGCGCAAAAAAAAAAAATATATATATACACACAGAAAACTTGATATCCTTAAGTTTGATTTTGAGCACTGACACGTATCACCTGAAAAACTGAGTACGCTGTTTCCTAAATGTCAGACTATTGAGTACAAAAACAAAGAATCAACAGTATTTTACCTCAATTGCATTTCTTTACGTTTCTGCATTTCTTGATTGTGAAGTTCTTCCATTCGTCTTAATTCTTCCTGGCGTCTCATCAGATCTGAACAATAGAAAGTATTATTTGGTATCACATTAATAAAGATCCTGGTAACTCAATAAACTGATCCTACCAGTAAAATTTGGAAGGCCTTTACCTTGGCGCAAAAGGTTTGCCTGATGCTCATGATAGGCATCTTCCATTTCACTTTCCAACTTGTCTTTTGCATCCTTCATGTTTTTTTCAACTTGTTCCCTTTGCTGTTTTTCCATTTCATCCAAGGACTTCCACCTCTGAGAATATTCATACTCAAACGTGCCATGCTGAGCAAAGCGAGGTGGCGTTTCTCTCTCCCTGATAACACAATATTTAAACATGAAGCAATTTGTGGATTTGTAAAGGCAATATTACTTGTTCCACTTCCAAAAAAAAGATCTTTGACTAGGGAAGTAGCTCAGCTGGTAGTAGAGCATCTGCCCAACATGTACACTGGGTTTGGTCCCCAGCACTGCAAAAAAAAAAAAAACAAGAACAAAAAAAAACTTCTATCTTTTCCCTAGCCTATCACTTGCTAAAAACAAAGATTAAAAACTACATCCCCGGGTTGGGGTTGGGGCTCAGTGGTAGCACACTTGCCTGGCATGTGTGAGGCACTGGGTTCAATTCCCAGCACGACATATAAATAAAGATCTATTAACAACTAAAAAATTTTTTAAAAAAACCTACTTCCTCATCCTTCTATTTCCTGCACCCCTTATTCTCTCATTCTGTTCTTCCTATTCATAACAGTGAGTTATAACAATTTAATAAAGAGTAAGAAACTAAGATGTAAAATAAAAACAAAAAGGGATACAATTCAAAATTTGGAAGACAAATTCTGCCTCCCACACTTCCTAATGTTTTCCTCTAGCCAAATTCCTTAGCCAGGCTTGTATTTTCCATCCATGAAAACGCATTTCATGCAACTGTAAGCACATGACAGGATTGCATGTGAAAGTACCTACATTAAAAACAGTCATTTAAATGACAGCTTTGAAACCTAACTTTCCAAACTTAAAAAGCCAGCCTCAGCAACCTAGCAAGGCCCTAAATAACTTAGCAAGACCCCAGCCTCAAAACAAAAACTAGGGCTGGGAACACAACTCAGAGATAAAAGCACCCCTGGGTTCAAATCCCCAGTATCCCACCCGCAAATTTCATATCTTTTAAGCAAAACTGGAAAAAATTACTAGAGCAAGTTTCCTTTTCAACTTACTTTTGATACATTGGATTCTTCTGTGCAAGTTTTTCAGGAAGACCATCTTCATCATCTAATTGTTCAAGTGGTTCCACAATGACTGGACGAGGAGTTCTAATAACAAAAAATGGTTCATCTTAACTTTGTTCCAGTTTTAATAGAACATCCTTGTAAGTTGTAACAAATAAGAAATGACTAGAGTAAACCAGAGACAACTTACGTTGTCAGTAGGAAAACACCTTCACTGCATCGTTCAAATGCTTTTCTTGCTGCTGGTTTAGAAGCAAATTCAACAATGCCTTTCCCTGTAGATCTACCACGATCATCCACAATTACAACAGCCCTTTCAATAGGACCAAACTGGCTAAAGGCTTCTTCCAACAGTTCATTGGAAACATAAGGTGAAAGATTACGAACAGAGAGGGCAGCAGCATGTGTGGCAAAGCGAACCCGAAGCTGTCTACCTCTCATGGGTGTATCATCAAGTTCAGCTTTGGCAATTTCAGCCAAGGCTCTAGATTCCTGCAAATATTAAAACATTCACGTTAATGGCTTCATAACTGGCTAATGCTCATTCTCAAACTGTTATAAACCAAATTTCTACTGCTTCCAACTCAGTTCAAATGTTACCCTCAGGTAGCCCTCCGGGACACCACTAAGGGTAGTACTATACCTTACCCACCCGACCACCTTTCTTCTCTTAGGTACCAACAATTACTCTCTACAGAATACTTTTTTTGAAAGAACAATTTATTCTATCTGGTTTTGCGTTCTGCGAAAAACAAAAGCAAAGAAAACCCATCTTTTAATTCTACATATAATAAATTATACTCACAAGTTTAATAAATCCGAATCCTTTGCCTTTATTGATAAAAACTTCTCCTGGTTCTCCGTATTTTGCAAATAGTCTTTTGAATTCATCCTCTGTGATATCAGCGGGGAGATTCCCAACAAACAACCGACAACGCTGTGTGTAGGTTTTCTCTCCAGGCCTCCTCAAGAGAGACAAGTTAGCTTTAAACCCCTAATGAAAAAAAGGAAATCAATTTTCAGACACCAGTGACCTCTGCAAATTGAAAACCCATGACAAATTCTTGCATTTTCTAAACTGCATGTTTTCTTCGAGGGTTTTCTGGTCCGCTAGAGTCGCAATCATGTCGTACTATATCTGTGCGATTTCCGGCATAATCACTGCCCTATCATTAAAGAGTATCTAACAATCCAGAATGCTCCTGAAAACGGAAGCCCTCTACCAACACGTACATATACACTGATACATATATATCAGGCCGTCAGTTTTTATCTAAATCGTAGGAGACAAAAAACGTGACAGTAGCCCGATTCTCTCCAACCCTACACCTCCGGACGTGCCCTACACTGGATCCAAGGCTCATCACCGGCACCAGACGCGCTGGCAGCCAATCTCCCCGCGGAACAGAGATCTCGACGCCGCGCGCCCGCCGGACCGCCCCGCCCCCGCGCGCAGGCGCCCTTCCGGCCGCCGACAAAATGGAGGCTCGCGCGGCGACGGGGGGTGGGGGGCGCCGCCATCTTAGGGGAACCGACGGGTCGCTGCTGGAGACTCACCTCCGAGTCGGAGATCTTCTCCTCGCTGCGGCCGCCGGGCCCGCCGGGCGGGGGACCCTGGTGGTGCTGCTGGTGGTAGGGCGGGTGGTGCTGGCGGCCCCCACGGGGCTCCCCGCCTCCTCGGTGCGGCGGCTTGGGGTGGCCCCCGGGAGCACTCAGGCCCGGGCCGCCGCCGGGCTTCGGCCCTCCAGGCAGCTTGCCGCCTTTGGGGCCTCCGGGTCCCGGGCCCTGCTTAGGCCCTGAGCCCGGGCCGCCCGCAGGTGGAGGTGGCGGGCCGCCGGCCTGGGGGGGAGTGGTCGGGACGCCGCTGGTCGGCGGCGCGGGCGGAGGCGCTCCCGGTGGGGCGGAGGTGACGGCGGGCGGTGGGGTCGGGGTGGGGCCCGGTCCCGGCGGGGCCCCAGTGGTCGGGGGAGTAGCGGGCGGGGCAGAGCCGGAGGCCGGAGGCGCGCTGCCCACTCCGGTAGCGGGGCCGGGCCCCTGAGGAACCACGGGCTTGGACGAATCCTGCGGCGGCGGTGGCGGCTGCTGGTGCGGTGGCTGATGCGGTGGCGGCTGCTGATGCGGCGGCGGCTGCTGTGGCGGCGGCTGCTGCTGCGGCGGCGGCTGCTGCTGCTGTTGCTGGTGCGGAGGCGGCGGCGGGATTGGGGGCTTAGGGCCGCCTGGGCCTGGGCCCATGGGGCCGCGGTTCTGATTGAGGCCCATGCCGGGCGGCGGAGAGCGGAAATCGTGGAGACCGCCACGGCCACCGCCTCCTCCGCGACGGTGGAAACCGCCACCGCCACCGCCGCGACTCCGGAACCGATCCCGAGACATGTCTGTGATCAAGGGGCGGTCGAGGCAGAAACGAAGAAGACGCTCGGGGAACGTGGAGGCCACCTTGCTTCGCACAAAATGGCGGATGACACAGGCGGCGCGCCGCCTTTGTCCTCCTCTTATATAGGCCAGCTTGCCACAGCCCCGCCTACGCCTCGATCGACTGGTGCAATAGCCAATTGCCTGTACTGTACTTGATGACACTACATTACGAACCACAAATCTTTCCCATTGGCTCCGGGGTGAGAGGCGGGAGGCATGGAGGGGGGTGAAGTTTCCAGCTGGCCAATGAGCGTAGAAGGAGTTGGCTCTAGGCCACTGTGATTTGCTGTGAGAAATTTGAATGGGTATGCCAGGTCAATTTTTCTGTGAAAGCAAATAACCAGGGCCTTAGCAGCTCTTTGGGAGAGAGGCATTAGAGGTCTCCTTTCTTCCTTGTTTACCTTTAGGAGTGGTCAGCTATTCTTGCCCAAAAAGACATATGTCCTTTGTTTGAAAGTTAAGTTCAGTACACACTATCTACCCTTATCTCGTGCTGAGCATTAGAGAAAATTTACTGATTTCAACACACTGTTACTGATTTTTACTTGGAAAACTCAGGAATACTGTATAAAAAGTTTGCATTAGGCTGGAGTGGGTGTGTAAGCTTTGTTCAAAAAAGAAAGAAGCGGTGGGGGTGGGGTGGAGATTGAACCCAGGACCTTGCACACTACAATTGAAACACACAGACACACACAGCCTTTTTAAATTTTATTTTGAAATAGAGTCAACAGGGTCTTGTTCAACTGCCCAGGCAGACCTGGAACTTGGTGATCCTCCTGCCTCAGCTTCCCCAGGAGCTGGGATTACAGGCACAAGCCACCACTCCTGGCTAGCCATAGCTTTCGATACTGCTCCTAGTTACTACCACATATTGACCTTTTAGGAGATATTTCCTCAGTGTTAGCTCCTTGTCTTCCTTTCTGCTTCTGCTCATCACCCAGTATCTATGTGGATGACCCACCAAGCACCCTGTCAATTCTTTATCTTCTCACCGCGAGCAATTTTTCCTTCTATCCCGTTTTAGTTTTCTACTTCCGCGTCCTCCGCACATCCTCCTAGTTTTATTATTCCCAATAACTACACCATATCTATAATCTATAGTTCGCATCCCTCTCACTTATTACTTCTTTTTTACTTCTGACTCACAGTAGTAACCTCATGACATTTGGAGCTCATCAAATCCTCCAAACCGCTGGGGAGTGGGGTGGGGCAGGGCACTTCTGTAATCCCAGCAACTTGAGAGACTGAGGCAGGAGGATCACAAGTTCAAAGCCATCCTCAGCAATTTAGTGAAGCCTGAGCAAGTTACCACACTCAATCACAAAAAAAGGACTGGGGATGTAGCTCAGTGGTAAAGCTACAATTCCAAGACTAAAAATATAATAATTTTTTTTTCTAAAGGATTAGGGATGAAGCTCAGTAGTAGAGCACCCCTGACTGGATACCTAGTACAGCAAAAAAAAAAAAAAAAAAAAAGAACAATAAATTAAAGACCTCCAAACCATTAAACGTATTACCTTTACATGTTATAATTGCCTAAAAACACATAAAATTCTTATTTTCTTTCTCTGTTAAACTGATGAAACCTACAGTGAGCATGGTGGCACATGTCTATAATCCCAGGCTGAGGCAAAAGGATCCCAAGTTCAAAGCCAGCCTCAGCAACTTAGTGAGGCCCTATCTCAAAATAAAAAATAAAAAGGACTGGGGGTGTAGCTCAGTGGTTAAGCCTGGGTTCAATCCCCTGTACAAAAAAAAAAAAAAAAAAAAAAAAAAACCCAAACCTGGTATAACCTGAATCCTAGTTGAATCTAACAATTCACCATCTTTAATGAGACCTGAAGCTTTCACATTAAATTCTTGCCCATAAACCTCAGAAGGGCATGAGATTTTACCTGACAATCTTACTGCATTTCTCTAATAAATTCACTTTTCCACTTCTAAAGATGTTTTTTCCCCTTGCTTTCTCTTCAAAACCCTCCACTTTCTTCTCTTTTTCCTCCATAACAACCTCTCCTCATATTTCCTTCCGAAAATAGGAGTCATTAGAGAGGAATATTCCCATCTAAATGGAAAGTCACAAACCTGCTTGCATTTTGCCTTAATTTCTCTATTTTTCTTCCTGATACTGTGAAAGATATGTTTTTTGTCCCCTTGTGCTATGGATTCCACCCACTCAAGCCTTCTCAAGGTTTTTTCTTTATGGTATTATGGTTACTTCTGTTGGATCATTACCATCCTAAAAATAAACAGGGCTGAGGATGCAGCATAATGGTAGAGCACTTGCCTAGCAAGTGTCAGATCCTGATATCCATCTCAGGCACTACAAAAAAAAAAAAAAAAAAAAAATCCTTCTCTTTATCCTATCCTCCCACTTCTTAGCTCCTCTTTGCAATTAGACTTCTAAAACAAGTTATATATATGCATGGTCTCTAATTCATTACTTCCATTTCCTCTTTAATGCATCCTAATCTCTTTATACCATTCTGCCTAAAATGTTATCAATGATATGAACAGTCCCTGTTTGCCAAATCATTCATATATATATATATATATATATATATATATATATATATATATATATATATTTTTTTTTTTTTTTTTTTTTTTTTTTGTACTGAAAAACGAACCCTGGGGTACTTTACCACTGAACTACATCCCATTTTGTAGTGGTGTGGTTGTTGTTGAAGTGTTTTTTTTTTCCTTCATTTTTTTAAGTTTTGAGAGAAGGTCTCACTAACTTCCCAAGAGTCTTGCAAAATTGCTGAGGTTGGCCTTGAACTTGTGATCCTCCTGTCTCGGCCTCCAGAGTCACTGGGATTACAGGTGTGCACC
The DNA here is from genome assembly GCF_048772815.1 of Callospermophilus lateralis. NCBI lineage: Eukaryota > Metazoa > Chordata > Mammalia > Rodentia > Sciuridae > Callospermophilus > Callospermophilus lateralis. The sequence continues at coordinate 118,760,415 of NC_135311.1, read as the reverse complement.
CCCAATAAACACTTCTCTACGTTGGTCTCCTTTTACCCTTTGGCAACATTCAACAACGATGGCACTCTGTCACAAAACACTTCTCCACTTGCCTTCTGTGGCACTGCACTTCTTAAATTTTTTTCCTACCTTACTGATCTCCTCCCTGGTAGGACCTCTAAATGTTGAGGTATTTCAGAGCTCAGTTCTGGGCTTTCTTTAACAATGCTTTCTCCTTGCCTAGATAACCTCTTTACAGACTCAAACACCATCTAAATGTTGAAAATATCCACATTTTATATTTCCAGAGTAGGTGTCTCCTCTGAGTTTCCAACTCAGACATTCAATTACCTATTAGATATCTCCACTCAGTTGGCATGTCAGATTTAGTATGTCCAACCTAGAGCTCTTGATTGTATTAACCTAACCTATTGCTCTCCCAAAACTCCTCTGGAATAAAAAATACCATCACTCAGTTATTCAAAACAATTTCATAAAATCCAAAAATCTGTTCAATCTCCAAAGTATTTCTTGTATCCATTTACTTCTCTTCACCTTTACCATTACATCTCAATCTTTCCCACCTGTCTCCTACCTAAACTATTGCAACCATTTATTGTCTCCAGTAAACACACACCAAAAAAAAAAAAAAAATCAAATGTCATTTGCTTCCCCTACTTAAGGCTTTCTGTGGCTTCTATTGTTCTTAGGATAAGAATCCAAACCTAATCGACAAGACCTGACTTGATCTGATCTCTGCCTTCTTCCCCAGTCTTAACTGTAGTTCCCTCCCTCCATCCAAGCTCACCAAGCCTCTGTCTGTTTTGAAATTAAGATTTATCAAGTGTCTTCATCTACATGCTTTGATGTGCACTATGCTATGGAACAGAACCCAGGACCTCTCCTACAAACTCTCTGCAGTGGAGCCACTCCCATCCCCAGTTCTATCTGAAGGCTTTTGGCCTTAGGTTGTTTGTACTTGCTGTTTACTCAGCCTGAGGTGTAGCCTGGACTCCTTTTTTCAGTTACTTTCCCTTCTTCCTTCTATCTTGGCTTGATCAGCCGCTCAAAGAAGTCTTTGCTGCTAATCATCACATCTCAAGTAGGCCTTCCCTCTCTTTTACACCATCTGGTATATGATGTACAGAAAAATTTCTTAACAATTTGTATGTATCTTTTTAAAATTTTTTATCTAATTGCTTATTTATTGTGGCACTAAAGATTGAACCCAGGGCCTTACATATTCTAGATAAGTGATGTACCACTAAGCTACATCTCCAGCCCTCTTGTCACCAGATTTTTACTAAGTTTCCCAGGCTGGCCTCAAACTTGAGGATCCTCCTCCTTCAGCCTCCCAAGTAGCACTGCACCCAACTACATTTCTTTTGTGAGACAGCGTCTCTCTGTGTTTCTTCACTTGTCTATTGAGGCTATTAGATTGAGGCTGTCTGGGTTCTTAAAGGCTGTACCAATGGTACTTCACACAGACACTAGAACAGAGAAACTTAATAATTGTTGAATTAATGAATGAAAGCATAACAGTGAAGAACAGGCTCTGGTTCTGTCTCCTGGGTGATGTCCCAAGATCCTTCACTTTCTGTTTCCTGCTGTACAGGGGACTGAACCCAGGGCTTCACTCTTGCTAGGCAAGTGCTCTACCACTTACATCCCCAGCCCTTTTTATTTATTTATTCATTTATTTATTTAATTTTTTTGGAGACACGGTTTCGCTCTGTTATCCAGGTTGACCTCAAACTTTCAATCTTCCTGCCTTAGCCTCCAGGACCCTTCACGTTTTTTCTGACATGCTTCCTAAGAGTACACCCGCTTTGGGGAAGTCATAAAGATTATATAAAGTGTTTAGTACTTTCTTTTCTTTTTTCTTTTTCAAGTATCACAATGATCATTGATACAACAAATAAATAAAATCAGGACACGAACATGACTTGATTAAAATAAGTAATTTCATTAGTATAATAAGAGTGACCAATTCATATTCTCACCATTTGTTTCACATCCAGAGAAGTGTTTAGTACTTTCTAAGTGCTCAGTAAAGACTAGTTATTGTTATTAACAAATTAGTGACAGACCTCTAAAGACAGCTGAGTGTTACTACCCAGATGACAAAAGGAGTTCGTTAATAAAAGTATAGTTAGTATATTCTAGGAAATTTGTAGTATTTGTAAAAGAAAGTTATCCTTGAATTTAACACTAAAGTAAAAGAATGATGCATCACAAGTAAACAGGGGTCTTTTAAGAATACTAGGATATCCTAATATTACAAAAATTATTAAGATATTGGAAGTAGCTGCAGATACAGCTTTAGTGATAGAGTAATTGCTGAACATACATGAGGCCCTGGGTTTGATCCCTAGCATTAAATTTTTTTTTTGCATTTGATAGAATTCAATATTCGTTGAGCTTTTAATTGTTTTTGAGAATTTAGAACAGGAGAATAATTCTTTTAAAATATTATTTTGCTGGGTTTGATTCTCAGCACGGCACATAAATACATAAGTAAAATGAAGGTCCATCAACAACTAAAAGTACATATATTTAAGGGGCTAGGGAACATAGCTTAATTTGTAGAGTGCTTGCCTTCCTTCCCGCACAAGGCCCTGGGTTCGATCCCCAGAACCACTAATATATATATAATGTTATATATATATATATATATATATATATATATATATATATATATATATATATATAAAATATCAATATATTTATTTATTTATTAAATTTCAGATTAAACAAGACTGGAGCTGCTCCCATAATTGATGTAGTGAGATCAAAAGTTACCACAGAGTTCGGGAAGGGCAAGCTCCGAAAGCAGCTTGTCATTGTTAAGGCCAAATTCTTCAGCAGAAGAGCTGAGGAGATTAAGGGTGTTGGGGTGCCTCTGTTCTGGTGGCTTAGGGCCACATGGAGCTCTCTAGGGTCATTCAATACTAATAATAATTATATATATATATTCAGATTAGATCATGCCAGTGTCTCACGTGTCACTGAGGTCTGGTGACATGCCAGAATGGGAGACAAGCCAATTTGGAACCAAGTTAGATCCAGGTTCATTCAATATTCCTATCAATTATTTGATAATAGGTGCAATTTATATTGACCCCCTCCTGCCTTATATTAGAAGTTAGCAGTTCGGGCTGGAGACATAGCTCAGTTGGTAGAGTGCTTGGCTCATTTACACAAGCCCTGGATTCAGTCCCCAGCACCACACACACACACACACACACAAAGAAGTTAGCAGTTCAAGGTGAAAGCTGCCACTGTAGAGAAGTTGTCTATTCTTCCATTCCAGAAAATCCAGCACAGCATCCTCGTGTAGGCCCATCAGCCCACCCCAGGTACCTGCATCTTGAGCATGGGAGTGGGCCAGCTCAAGGCCAATGAAGATTCTATCATGAGGTTTTTTCCTACCAGTTATTCTTTTTTTAAAATATACATATATATGTATGTGTATATATATACATATATATATATATACATATATATGTGTGTGTATATATATATATATATATATATATATATATATATATATATTTTAGTTGTAGATGAACACAATACCTTTATTTTATTTTTAGGTGGTGCTAAGGATTGAATCCAGTGCCTCACTTGTGCTAGGCAAACGCTCTACCACTGAGCCACAACCCCAGCCCCTCTACCAGATATTCTTATGAAAGAACATGAATGATACTTTGGTTTGCACCAATGATGTTTTAGGCTTGTCATGCACAAGTCAGGTGATCTCCTCCTGTACAGGCACTAATGCTATATTTCCTTCTCCCTCCTCTTCCAGACATTATCACATTCCTCCAGTTGCTCCAAATATCATACACAAATCAGCAGGCCACTGTGTGAGTAGTCAGAGAGCACTTCTGCCACCAAGGTGTTGGGTGATAATTGAATGCTAGACTAGTTGCATCTGACAGAAGTTGTGTTGTATCATCATATGCAAAAGGCTGTCCTTTTTCTTTTTCTCCTTTTTTTTAATTTAATCTACTGACAAGTTGCTCTAGTGATGCAAAGAAGTGACGGAGAAAGCAGCTGTCTTACCACCCAGATATTGAGTTGTTAAGATGTTTCAATACTTCCCAATGCAATAAAACCACGAAATTTTTCTTAACAGTTTTTTTCAAAATTGTTCACATAGCTGGGCATAATGGTGTGCCTGTAATTCCAGTGACTCAGGGTGCTGAGACAGGAGGATCACAATTGAGACCGGCCTCAGCAACTTAGTGAGATTCTCATAATTTAGAGAGACCCTGTCTCAAAAAAAAAAAAAAAAAAAAAAAAGGCTAGGGATGTAGCTCAGTGGTAAAGTGCTAAAGTGCTCCTGGGTTTAATCACTCATACCAAATGAATACATAGATAAATAAAATTAAAATTTAAAATGCTCTGATTATATAGCTCTGATTATATACCAAATGAATACATAGATAAATAAAATTAAAATTTAAAATGCTCTGATTATATAGCTACTTGGGAGGCTGTGGCAAGAGGATCACAAATTTGAGGCCAGCCTTAACAACTTAGTGAACCGCTTCTATTGAAAAAAAAAAAAAAAGTCAGATTGAGGGTGTATAGTTCAATGGTAGGTAGACCCCTTGGGGCAGTCCCCAGTAATGAAAAAAAAATCAGATTATGTCAACCACATCTGGATAATCTGGATATAAATATGTGCTGATTTTCTTCAGTCCACATAATGGGAATTGCTGCCAGTTAGGGACCATTTACTTTTTATCAGGCACTTCATCACTTAACATTATCTTAACCCTTAACAACAATCCTATGAACTAGGTACTATTCTGTTCTGCCACTAATTTACATCCCCAACCTTACGTAATCCTATTTTATAGATTAGGAAACTGGGGCTTACAGAAACTAAATAATTTTCACAGTATTACACAGACAATGAAAGAAGCGGGGTTTGAATGCAGAGCTCTTTAAATTTCCAGCTCTTTTATAAATTTCCACTCTGCTATAGTTCTTGCTCTTTTATTCTGCATGTTGATGGCTGGGTTCAGTTATTAATGTTTTCTGTTTTTTGGTTGGTACCAGGGATTGAACCCAGGGGCACTTAACCACTGAGTCCCATCGCCAGCCCTTTTTTATTTTTTATTTTGAGACAGGGTTCTTGCTAAATTGCTTAGGGCCAAGCCAGGTGCATGCCTGTAATCCCAAAGGCTCAGGAAGCTTAGGCAAAATGATCGGGAATTCAAATCCAGCCCCAGAAAAAGCAAGGAGTTAAATAACTCAGTGAGACCTTGTCTCTAAATAAATTACAAAAAGGGGCTGGGGATGTGGCTCAGTGGTTGAGTGTCCCTGAGTTCCATCCCCAGTACCCTATCACCACCAAAAAAAAAAAAAATGCTTAGAGCCTTGGTAAGTGACAAGGCTGGTTTTGGACTCACAATCCTCCTGCCTCCTGAGGCACTGGGATTATAAGCCTGAGCCACTGCGACTGGCCTCAGAGATATATAGATATATAGATATAGATATATGCACACATATATACATACATATATACACACACAAAGTACTATGTTATGTACATGTTAATTATAAAAGATTCAAGTAATGGCTATATTTCTAGAATAAAATATCACTCGCTTCATCCCTATTGTTGAAAGTTTGAGTATGTTGAAAGGATAATACTTTAATATGACAAGAAACATCTGGGGGTTGAGGATACAACTCAGTGGTAGAGTGCTTGCCTAGCATATACAATACCCTGGGTTCCAACTCCAGTCCTGAAAAGGAGGGAAGGAAGGAAGGTCAGAAGGAAGGAAGGAAAGAACAGCTTCAAATAATAGCCAGTATCATAACAATAGCCCAAACTAATTGATCATTTACTTTATGCCAGATACTATAGTAATTACTTAATATTGAATTCTCATTATAACTCTGAGATGGTACTGTTTTCCCCATTTTACAGATGAAAAAAATCACCTACACTGTAATCCAGGATAACTTGGTGACAATTTCTTAGCTAGGCTCCTGCAAAAACTGGTCTTTGCAATTGTTGTCCTCTTTCTATTCTCCAGGCAGGAACCAAAATTATCATTTCAAACAGCGAATCTGATACTTCCACTCTTCCAAACTCCTCACTAACTGGACACAGTGGCACTCTCTGGGTCTTAGCTACTTAGAGGCAGGAGGGTAGCTTGACGTCAAGAGTTTGAGGCCAGCCTAAAAAACATAATGAGATCCCACCTCTTAAAGAAAAAAGTCCTTAAGAGAAAATACAGTCTTCTGTGATGTCTTTTCATACCCTGACCACCTCTGGAACCTTCTCTTCCCCTCTTGTATTCTTTGCCTACTCACGCTGCCTGCCTTTTAGTTCTTTTAATTGATCCTGCACTCACCTGAAATAATCTCTCCCTGGCCACTGTATTCCTGGTCTTTGGTTAGCTCTTATCCATCTTTCAGGACTTACTTATGCTTGACCTTGTCTGGAGACCTTCTGTGAACCCAAGGATCAAGTTGCTTCATTTGATTAACATCCTGTACTTAGATTCTCATAGCACATCGCACTTTGCTGTGGAGACTTACTAAATTGTTTACTTGAAACAGATGCTGAGGGCCATGACTGGTTCTCTTTTAACTATCAAATCCCCAGCGCCCAGTGCTGAGATATTCCACATGTGTTTGAATGAATGAATGAGTGAACTCATTAATCTTTCTGTTTTTCAACCATTGAAGGATGTCCCCAGATTTAAATGATTAATTTCAGATATTAAACACAACTCTGTAGTTCAAATGGGTGGTGAATTATCATGCTTGAATGGCATGTAGAACAATCTTCACCTTGTGGTACTCTGAATGTGGGTGAACTTACAATTCAAACACTATAATTACAATAAATGAAAGTTATAATTATCTTCTGGTTTGAGTTTTTATGAGACCTAGAAGGATAGGGGATGGAGATAATACGCTTGATGAAACACATTGCTGCTCCCTAATGGATATTAATTGAATTGTCTAAATTAAATCTTCAACTATACCCCAGGGCTTGAGAAACCCTGGTGTTGGTGAGCATGGGTTCTCTCTTCTTCCATTTTGCTGAGACTCTTCATTTTCCAGATCTCTCAGCCCTTGACTCTGTAGTTTCATTCACACAACAGAGACTTGACATTATTTTGTTTGGGGACAGAAAAAGGTAGATGAAAGGAAGGCATCTAAGCTCCCCAAATTCAGCCCTCTACCCAAAAATAAAGTGGTTCCTGGTTGGGCCCAACTGGCAAACTCTAATGGTGTGGAGAAAATCTTCACCACTAGGTGTCTCAGTGGCCATGCCACTTCCTCCATCTTCTTGGAAAGCAGCTAGCTGCACACCCTCCATTACTCCATTGTTATTGAGTCTCCCAGCAAATAGCCTTCCTGAAGGGTTGGTTTCAATGCAGGGCCAATTTTTCCAGCATCTAGATCAGTATCTAGATCACCTCTCTCAATAATAGGAATACTGGGTTAACAGCAGTGTCTTACTCCGTTATTGCTTGCTTTTATTTAGGGATAACATTCTGTGTTTGTAGTCATTTATTTAACTACTTCTTTATCTATCTGTACATTTCCTTATGGGGATGAGGGACAAAGAGAGGACTTCCTTGGTCTTCACCTGAAGTGACCATGATGAGTGACCTGATTTCTATCACCTCTTAACAGTGCTCTGTAAAGGTCCTTCATGATTTTTCCACACAGTTAATTTCATATTGAAGGCATTTACCACTCTTGAAATTCCCCTAAACTTACGACTTAGATTGATTTTTAAGGGTCAAAAAAGGCTGGAGTATAAAGAACCAAATGAAGGAAGATAGCTCAGAGACACAGCCAATATATATATATTTTTACCATAAGAGCACATCAGAAATCAATGAGAAAGGAAACAAATATTTAACAAAAGGTATTAGAATAACAAGTTTACAAAATATATATTATACATAAATACAAGCATATTTACATATAGATATTTATATACATATACAATCAAATCCAGATGGATTAAAGACATATGCCTAGTTTCAAAAGAAATTCAGACAGAAAGAAAAAGAAGAAAATAGAAGTGAAGGGCTGGGGATATAGCTCAGTCGGTAGAGTGCTTGCCTCGTATGTACAAGGCCCTGCGTTCATTCTCCAGCACCACAAAAAGAAAAATAGAAGTGAATCTGTCAGGTATAGGAATTTCTTAGATTTAATATGAGAGAATAAATTACAAAGCAAAATAGAAATAAATGTCTCTGCATGATTAGAAATCTCTACACGGGTGGGGCAGGGGGACCAAAACAATAACACAGATGAAACAAACTGAAGATATATTTGCAAAGAAAATTATAATTAGTAGTTGATATCCTTAATATATAAAGAATTTGTTTATTTTATTACAAAAATCATTGCTGGGCATGGTGGCACACACTTAGCAATTCAGCAAAACTTTATCTCAAAACATAAAAGGCTAGTGGGTGTGGCTCAGTAGTTAAGCGCCCTTGGGTTCAATCCCTAGTATTAAAAAAAAAAAAAAAAAGAGGGGCTGGGGATATGGCTGAAATGGTAGCGCGCTAGCCTGGCATGCATGCGGCCCCGGTTCGATCCTCAGCACCACATACAAACAAAGATGTTGTGTCCGCCAAAAACTAAAAAATAAATACTAAAAAAAAAAAAAAAAAAAATTCTCTCTTTCTCCTTAAAATAAAAAAAAGAAATCAAGATCCCAATAACCAAAATACATGAACAAACATGGACAATATTCATCCTCACTGATCATTACAAACGTGTAAATTAAAAGGAATATAATTTTTCATTTAAATTAACAAAAATTGAAATTAGCCAATACTGACATAGCTTTTGGAAAATAATTTAGCAAAGTCATTCTCTAAGTCTTCCCCCACCCATTCATTATTTTTTTTTAATTTTGTAGCTGTAGATGGACACAATACCTTTATTTTGTTTATTAAGTTTTTTTTTTTTTTTTTAATGTGGTGTTAGGGATTGAACCCAGTGCCTCACACATGCTAGGCAAGCGCTCTACCACTGAGCCACAATCCCAGCTCCCAATTCATTATTATTGAACAAATATCCTCCATGTGCCTGCATGGTGCTGGAATATAGTCTAAATTCGGAATACAGAAAGAATTTTTTTAATAAATTTGTCATCTCAGCATGATCAGTAATCACTTCAAATTGAAAACATCCTATGTTGTCCTCCATAAGCAAGATGACCAAATATCCTGTTTTGCACAGGACAATCCTGGTTTACACCTGATGTCCTTAAGACAACTTTGAGGACAAGTCATCTTTTCTAATTTGTATAAAAGCACCATTGGGATTAGCTGCTATACATTGGGTTACTGAGGACTGTGTGATTTCTGGGTTTCAAATTTTCTAAAATTTCTAGATTTTCTAAAATGGATCTTATGTGCATTAGCTCATTTAATTTTCACAACCCCATAAATGTTGACTTTTTTTTTCCACGTTCTTCCTCCTTTTTTATGATAAGGAAACTGAAGTAATGAGAATTTAAGTCAGCCAGAGACACACAATTACTAAGTGGTGGAACTAGGATTTACACCTGTAGGAGTCCTTATGCAGACCTTTAAACATTAAGTTATCCTGCTAATAGGGACAATTAATTACAGTTGGGCATCTTCATTTAGAGGGAAGTAAAGATTACCTGGGATCACTAATGTTACTTGAAAAGTGCATACAAATAGCAGCCCAAAATGTTTCTCTTAGAAACAAAATCTTTTAAGTCACTAAATAGAAACATGTTATAAATACAAATTTTTAAAAAATTTTTTTTAGTTGTAGGTGGACACAATACCTTTTATTTTATTTATTTATATGTGGTGCTGAGGATCAAACCCAGTACTTCACACGTGTTAGGTAAGCATATACCACTGAGTCACAACCCCAGCCCTAAGTAGATTTTTTTAAAAAACATAAAATACAAGAATTCATAACCAAGCAAAAAAGTAAGAATCCCAAGTTATGAATGTCTTATTTATTTGGTACTCAGAATTGAATCTAGGGGTGGTTTACCATTAAGCCATATCCCCAATTCTTTTTAATTTTGAGACAGTGTCTTGCTAAGTTGCTGAGGATCTCACTAAATTGCTGAGACTGGCCTCAAAATTTCAATCCTCCTGCCTCAGCCTCTGGAGTAGCTGAGATTATAGCATGTCCTCTGTGCCTGGTGCTTGCTCTATTTTTGTTTTGTTTTGTTTTGTTGGTACTGGGGATTGAACTAAGGGGCGCTTTACCACTGAGCTACATCCCCATCCCCCCCCCTTTTTTTTTCTGAGTCAGGGTCTCACTAAGTTGCTTAGGATCTTACTGAGGCTGGACTTGAACTTGCAATCCTCCTGCCTCTGCCTCTGGCTGGTATTATAGTCATGTGTCACTGCATCCAGTTTACACTGGTCAATTTGAGGTAAACTAAATAATGTATCTAACTAATTAAATGGAGAAATGTAAAGATTATTTACATGAATGTGTTATTGAAGATTTAAAATCTAACAGTACAATGTTGCCTTTAGTCATTATATTAATCTAAAATAAATTATTTTAACATAAAATTGGTGGATTTGTTTTGTTTTGTTTTTGGTACCAGGGATTGAACTCAAAGGCACATCCTCAGCCATATTTTGTATTTTATTTAGATACAGGGTCTCACTGAGTTGCCTAACACCTCGCCGTTACTGAGGCTGGCTTTGAACTCACGATCCTCCAATCTCAGCCTCCCAAGCTACTGGGATTATAGGCATGTGCCACCGTGCCCAGCATAAAATTGGTTTTTTAATCATATGTTATGAAAGGGCAAAACCTAAGTTTTCTCCTTAATCAAACCCCTAGCATGGCCAAGGATAGACTTACCTTTTTTATATTTTTGCTAGTATCAATTAAACTCCCTTTAAGGGTGTTGAGTGTTTGCCAAGTCTCAGCAGCTACAGATTCAGAAAGTGAACTGTAAATGTCTCATCAAAATATGTGTTGATATTTCCTATTTCATTCTCAGACACTGAGTCAGCATAGGTTGACTATGAATGAAACATTCAGGTTCCCATCCTAGTCCTGTCTCAGGCCACTTGTCCCTGGACAAGTTTATGAACCTCTCTGAGCTCCTTTTTTCTCATTTATAAAACAATAAGGATAATTATACCTCTTCTGGTGGCTTGAGGATTAAGAAACCTAACTTAACAGGACCTGGCTCTACATCCTCAATGAGAGTTGGTTATTATTGTCATTGTGACATTCAAGATCTGGAGACCCTAACTGGGGCTACTTCTGTGGTGATGCTGGTTAGACAGGGTCAGATTTAAAAATAACCTTACTGGCTTGAGCATGGAAGAAAACACTGGAAGCACAGCTTGTGTGATATTTCCTCTGAAAGAACATGAGGGAAAAACAGGCAAGATCATCAAGGTCTGTTGGTTTGGGGCAGGCATTTTATGTAGAACAGGGGGGGCATTAGAGACAGCAAGATTGACTCTCAAAATCCTTTACAGCACAACGGGGATAAGTCTCTGGCATTGGAGACACTACAATGCGAGCCAGGCTGGGTGCTGGCCATGCCCTCTTTGTCACTAGGACTGCAGCGTGTCAGCCTTAGCTTCACCTGCCTCCTCTCAGGACCAGAGTAGGGCTTTAGCTCCAGGTTTAGTTTCACTGCTCAAGGCACTTGGCATCTTGGTGGAACATGCCTAAGGCTCCATGAACAGAGCCACTCAGGGGCCTACAACACTGGGGCAGCATGCCTAGAAACGCAGGATTGAGGCTCTGAGGGTTAAATGAGATAACTCATACCAAGTTGAGTGCCCACCCAAAATTCAAGTTGTCACTCTTCTCTCTGTACTCTATGTGACCACAAATAAAGTGGACATTGGTTGATTAATGTCCACCTTCCATATACTTCCTCGGGCAAGATCCATCATTTGCTCTTTGGGGCTCACGAATGCCAGGCTCTTGGTTCCTCATTGTATTTAATCACTCTCTATTGGGTTTCAATTGTCCCCACCCTGGTGTATTTCCTCCACAAGGCTGTGAATTCTTTGAAGGCAGGGACCATGTCCTTCACCCTTAAATTCAGTCTGTGGATTCATATACTTAATGAATGTTTCATAAATATTAAGTCTGTTAAAAAAAATGAATGCACTTTAGAATGTCTATAGGCCTGGATTTGAATCCCACCTTCCTGGAACAGATGGATAATAGTCATGTTGCTCTCATGAATTACCTTACTAGTAGTTTCAGATTCCTCACCTGGAAACAGGGATGATAGTAATTCCCTCAGAGCACTGTTGTGGGGGGAGGGGCGGTCAATTGGATAGTGGGGTAAAGTATGGGTCCCCAGGTCATCTCAACTTGACGTGCTGGGTAAATGAGTTCCCTTCCACCTCCGGGAGTTTATACCATTAAGAAACGAAAAGACAAATCTGGAATCTGTTTCCCTCATCTGCCAAACTCACATGCGGTCAGTACACGAGGTAAATGTGAAGTACTGTGAGGCTGGCTATGGCAATGGCTGTGTCCGCTGAAGGAGGTCTGCAGTGTTATCCTGGCTCATTTAAGGCCTCTCTGCTAGCCCACCATAATGGACGAAGCGCATCCTCTTTGGGGTTGATTCCAGGCACACTACTCACAAGGAGGAAGATCCAGGGAGATTCAGGGAAGCCGCACTCCAGTCTCCCACCCCAGGCCCCTGCATCTCTTCCCAGCCCTCTCGCACAACCTCTCAGACCCTGTTCAGTGCACCCTCCTCCTCCCCTGGGGCTTCTTTGTGAACCACCCCAACCAGACCTCAGGATGCATCAGGCCTGGTGGATGGCTGACCGCTGGGGCTGGGGCTGACCGAGGGGGGTGGATTCTAAACAAAAACGAGACTGATTGGACGGAGGGCGAAAGACCAGAGAAGGGGAGGTAAGCCAAAGGGGTAAGGGGAGAGCTCTTCCTAGGAATGTTCGAGTCCGCCAAATCCCGCGGTGGTCCACCTTCCATCCCTCCCCCATGAGCCTCCGAGCCTCGGCAGCCTGCGGTGTTCCGAGCCGAGCCACGTGCCTGCTGCGCTCCAGAGCTCCACCCCCTCCCCGGGAGCCAGGACCCGGTGCCGCTGAGCCGCGGGCGATCCCGGCAGAGTCCGACCGCCGGTCGGGTTATTTGGTAGGAGAAGTTGCAGACGGGCACGCAAGGGATGCCTCTAAGGGTCGATGGCCTGAAACTCCGAGCAGCATAAAACTAGACTAAATCCACCGCGCCACCAAGCTCCCTGGCTCCTCCGGTCCCCCCGCCCTCCCCAGCCGGCCGCCCTCCCCCGCCCTCCCCAGCCGGCCGCCCTCCCCCGCCCTCCCCAGCCGGCCGCCCTTCCCTTCCTCGCGGAACTTGCCCCAGCCCTACGCAGGGGGGGACCTCCTTGGCCAACAGCACCGTGTCCCTAGGGTTAAAAAAAAAAAAAAGTTGTTTCTGAAAATTACCTCAGCCTCCCAAGACTAGATCCCTTGATTCCAAAAAAAAAAAAAAAGCTCAAAACCTCTTCATTCTAAAACATGAGCACCTCCAACCTCTTTTATTGGAGTGTTTTATCCAACTCCATAAGAAAATTGCCTTGCACAATGTTTCTCTTCTCAAAATTCTCAAGGAATTGCCTAATTCCAGATGTCTGAAATCAGTTTTTTTTTTTTTCATAAAAAGGGGGAAAAATAACAAAGACCAAAAAAAATGTATTTCAGGAAATAGAAAACAAACTTTTTTTTTTTTAAACTCCCGAGAAGCTTTGTATTAAGAAGTGCTCACATCTAACAATCCCAGGAGGCTGAGGCAGTAGGATCACAAGTTCAAAACCAACCTCAGCAACTGAGTGAGAGCCTGTCTCAAAATATAAAAGGATTGAGGGATGTAGCTCAGTGGTAGAGGGCCCCTGATTCAGTCCCCAGTAGCCGACCCTGTCCCCCAGCACACACACAGAAAAAGAAACATGAGTTTCAATACCTTGAAATGCAGCTCTTGGTCTAACCACATTACTGCAATTGTACTTGAAAGTACAACAGATATCCCTTTTGAGCCAATCCAGGCCTTACTTCACCCTTATCTTTGCTGATGCTTTGTCACTTGGCTTAGTACCAAAGTCCTCAAGCTCCTAAATGGAATGTTAAGGGGATAATAGCAAAGATGTGGTCAAAAGATTACAAGGAGAGCTGGGGTTGTGGCTCGGAGGCAGAGCACTTGTCTAGCATGCCTGAGGCACTGGGTTCCATCCTCAGCAACGCATAAAAATAAAATATATGTGTCCACCTACAACTAAAAAAAAAAAAAAAAGGAACCTTCACTAAGAAATACAACAATGGACATAATACACAGGCCATGTAAAAGGGAGAGAAAGGGATGTAAGTGTACCAAAAGCTGCTGACCCTTTTATTACCTTCTCCCTCCACCCCCCACCCCCCCCGCTTTTTTTTTTTTTTTTTTTTTCTTTCCTGAGGCTAAGTGCCAACTACATTGGAATGAGGAGAATACTTTCTTGGAAGGAAGAAACAGATTGTAAATATATAAGGCAGTTAATAATGTTTTGGTTTCCTTTATGGTATTTATCTACTTTATCATTTTATTCATTGGTATATTAGTTTTTATATGTTACCCCATATAGTGGGATAGATGAGGTCTGAGAATGTCCCCCAAAGTTTCATGTCCTGGAAGCTTGGTCCCCTAGGTGTCAGTGTTGGGAAATGGTGGAACCCTTAAGGGGTGGGGCCTAGTGGGAACTTCCCTAAGTCATTGGGGGTGATCCTCAGAAGGAATCAGTGTAGTTACTCCTGAGAGCCCATTTAGTTCCTGTGAGAGTGGGTTATTGTAAAGAGAGCAAATATGGCCTCTGAATCTGTCTTCCTGTCTCACCATGTGGTCTCTTCCATACTTGCTCCTGCTATTGTGATATAGCCAAAGACCATCACCAGAGTTAGGTAAATGCTTGCACCATACCCTTGAATCTCCAGAACTGTGACTGAAATAACCCTCTTTTCTTTATAAAGTATCCAGTCTAAGGTATTTTGTTTTAGCAACAGAAAATAGGCTAATAA
This sequence comes from Callospermophilus lateralis, assembly GCF_048772815.1. Lineage (NCBI taxonomy): Eukaryota > Metazoa > Chordata > Mammalia > Rodentia > Sciuridae > Callospermophilus > Callospermophilus lateralis. The sequence goes on along the minus strand of NC_135311.1, from coordinate 118,745,362 downwards.
TATATCCTACTACACTGTAAGCTCCAGGAGAACAAGAAATGGGCCCTCTGTCCTGCTCATCCTTGAATCTTCAGTAACAAACGCAATGCCTGGCAAGTTGGTATAAATGTTAACATACAAAGAAACTAGAAAATACTAGGATTTTTTTTTTCATTTTCTTGGGGTATGTGAAATATTCCTTAGCAAGAAAGAAAGCTAAGGAGCCAGTTCCTCCTATTATTAACTTCTTTTGTTATAATTAATGAGACAATATTGATTTATTATTAAAGAAACTACATACTTTATTCAGACTTCCTTAGTTTTTCAGAAGGTCCTTTTCCTGTTCTAAGATATCATATTACATTTGGTTGTCATATCTCCTTAGGTTCTTAGTTCCTCAAATTTTCTTCTTTTTGATGGCTTTGATAGTATTGAGGAGTACTGGATAAGTCTTTGCAGGATATATCTCAATTAGGATGTATCTGATGTTTTTCTTATGATCAGACTGGAGTTATGGACTTTTGGGAGGAAGACCACAGAAACAAAAGACTGTTCTCATCATATCATACCAACAGTACTAATCATAACTTCAAGGTATTTTTATTTATTTAATTATATATTTATTTATTTGGTACCCAGGGATTAAACCTGGTACTTAATCACTGAGCCACATCCCCATCCCTTTTTGTTTTGAGATAGGGTCTTGCTAAGTTGCTTAGGGTCTCATTAAGTTGCTGAGGCTGGCTTTGAACTTGCATACTTCAGCCTTTCAAATTACTGGGATTTCAGGGATGATCACCATGACCAATTAATTTTTTTATTTTTTAGTTGTCAATGGACCTTTATTTTTATTATTTATTTATATGCAGTGCTGAGAATCAAACTCAGTGCCTCACACATGCTAGGCAAGTGTTCTATCACTGAACCACAACCCCAGCCCTAGGTTATTTTTATAATGAAAGAATAAATGTGTTTTAAAGTTCTGCCCAAGAAAAAAAGCAATGTGTTTTCTGATATATTAATTTAAAACATGAGTTTGATTGCCATAATAAAAAGAAACAACAAAAACAACAGATTAAAAGATAGCCAGGCATGGTGGCACATACCTATAGTCCCAGCTACTCCAGAGACTGAGGAGTGAGGATCACTGGAACCCAGGAGTTTTTGATCAATGCTCTGTGGGCAATATGGTGAGACCCCAACTCAAGTTTTTTTAAAAAATTTTTAGTTGTCAATAGACCTTTATTTTATTTATATATATATGGTGCCTCATAAATGCTAGGCAAATATTCTACCAGTGAGCCACAACCCCAGCAACCCCATCTCAAATTTTAAAAAGAGGAAAAGGAGGAGGATGGGGGAGGAGGAGAGGGAGGAAGATAAGGAGGAAGAGAAATTCTTCTTTTTCTCAAAAAGGTACAGACGACAGAGTCCATGGATGGTAGAGAAATTTACTTCAAAAGTTTTATCTTGTAGTTCTGTCTTCCTTAACAAATAACTTCCACAGCTACTGTTACATGGCTTATATGGTACTCTAGAGTCTACCGTCAATCACATCCACATCAATGGGAAGGAGAGGGTATACTCTTTCCTTCTAAAGACACAATGAAGTTCATTCATTCTGCTCATTTTCCATTGGCTCAAACCTAGTCACAAGGCCACAACTAACTGCAAGAGAACCTGGCAAATATGGTCTTTTCTAGGGAACTCTGCTCATCTAAAATTTCTATAACTATTAAAGAAGAGGCTGGATCTTGGGGAACTAGCCAGTAGTCTGTCAAAGCTGAATTGCAAGCATTTTACGAGAGACAGATAGAAAACCCAGAAAACCAAAACTTAAGTGGCTATTAACTGCTACCTCCCTTACATTACTACCAACATTTCAATGTGAACACCAGACATTCCTTTCTCATGTCATCTAAATCCCCACTGCTAAGGAATTTATACCAGCCCCTATCATTCCAGAATTCCCAACTTCATTCCATTGACATCTTTCTTTGTTGTATCCCTCTTTTATTTCCCCTCCTTCTCAGGAGCAAAGCCATATTCCTTAACTTGCTTGAAATGGTTGGTTTATCCATTCATATTTATGCCCTTAGGGTTTTATCTGCTGCTACAAGAGGATTATCAAGATATTTTCCCAGAGAAAGACTTTCTCATAGAAAAATTTTTATTAAAAATTTCAGCATGGGGGCTGAGGTTGTAGCTCAGAGGTAAAGCACTTGCCTAGCCCGTGCGGGACCCTGGGTTCAATCCTCAGCACCACATAAAAATAAACAAACAAAATAAAGGTATTTGTTGATCTACAACTAAAAAAAAAAAAAAAAAAAATTCAGCATATTTACACACTAAGAACATCCTTCCCCCCAACAGACGAGGTAAAATTCCTTTGTGTTAGAAACTCCCTGAAGTTTCTTTCATGGCAAATATGAACATAGTCTAAAAATCTCTGTCCACAGCAGGCTCCTGGCTACATATGACTGTAAATATTGGGGAAAGTTTCTTCTGAAGGGCCTTTGAATTCCTCTTTGCCTTATGGTTTGAATATGAGGTGTCCCCCCAAAAAACTCCTGTGTACTACAGGAATGTGCAGAGGTGAAATGATTAGATTATGAGAACTGTAACCTAATGACTCCATTCCAGTTTAAATGGACTGACTAGGAGGTATCTGTGGGCAGCTGGGGCATGGCTGGAGGAGGTGGGTCACTGGGGACGAACCCTGGAAGGGTTCAACTTTTCTGTGGCTCCTGCACCCTTCTCTCTTTGCTTGCTTATAACCATGAGGTAAGCAGTTTCCCTTCATGACACCCTTTCCCCGTGATGTTCTGCCTCACCTTGGGACAGAGCAAGGGAGTCAGCCAACCATGAGTCTCTGAAATCATGATCCAAAATAAAATTTCCCTCCTCTAAGATTTTTTATTGTTTGTTTGCTTTTTGTGGTGCTGGGGATTAAATCCAGGGCCTCCAGAATGCTAGGCAAGTGCTGGACTAACTGAGCTACATCCTCAGCCCCTCCAAGTTGTGCTTGTTAGGTATTTTGGTCACATTGTCACAGAGCTGACTGACACAACTTTCTCTCCCTCAGCCTCTCCCCTCCTTCCTTTCCCATCAAGGCACCCACAAGACTTCCTTCTGCCTTTACTCTCTCAAAACAATAAACGAACCACACTTGACTAAGCTATAAATAACAGTAGAGCATGTTGCTACTAATTTCAGGGCTATTTACATTTTAACAGGGACTGAAGACTGAAACCCTAAGAGGTAAAAGTCTAAATAGGGTGGAGGGGCTGGGGATGTGGTTCAAGTTGGAGTGCGCTCGCCTGGCATGCGTGCGGGCCCGGGTTCGATCCTCAGCACCACATACAAACAAAGATGTTGTGTCCACCGATAACTAAAAAATAAAATATTAAAATTCAAAAAAAAAAAAGTCTAAATAGGAAAATTTCAAATATCTTAGAGTTCTTAGAGGAAATGTCTGCATCTCTGATATCATTCAGGGGAAAAACAGGTAAAAATGAATTTTTACTGGCCAGCACTAAGCACGATGCCAAAGATGTTGTGTCCGCCGAAAACTAAAAATAAATAAATAAATAAATAAATAAAAAGAAAATTAGCAACACAGGGAGTGGTTGCAAAGGAAAATTAATTCTATATCTAGCTAAACTCAGTCCCTTTGGCAGTGATTCTCAAGAAGCAACCTACAGTCACAGTCACCAGGGGGCCTTTAATAAAAATGTGGCCTTCACAGGGCTGAAGATATAGCTCTGTGGTTAAAGCACTTGTCTACCATGTGAAAGACCCTGAATTTGATCAACAATAACAACAACAAACCCCCCAAACCAACTTCCTGAACTGAATCTCTTTTCATACTACTGATCTGACTTCTGGGGAACACAGTCCATGGACCCCTATTTTAAATGAGACTTTCTAAAGCATACAAAGTTTGGGAATTACTAGTTTAGTGAATAAACAGCAAAGAAGAGCTGTTATCCTCCTTTCTACAACTGCCCATATTTTTTGTAATTTTTATAGCTTGTTAGCACTCTTGTCAGAGGTTGGGAGCCAGAAAGGCTAGAATTCATTCTTCTAAATTATTGATTAAACAATTATTTATCGCATGCTTTCAAATGTGCTATGTGTAAGAAAGCAAACACATTGCTTTTGAATGTATTAGAAATGAGGTAAAAGACTTGGGGGAGGAAAATTTGAAAGCAACAGTAAAGAGGAAATTATCTTGGAGAAATTATTTGTCTCAGCCTCTGGAGCTGCTGGGATTACAGGTGTGGGCCACCACACCCGGCAAATTTTTTCCATCTTGAAAAACTGAAAGTCAATGACCATTAAGGAACTCCTCATTTCCCCCATCTCTAAGCCCCTGTCAACAAAAATTCTACTTTCTCTTTCTATAAACTTTATTGTTTTATATACCACATTTAAGTGGAATCATATAGTGTTTTCATGAGTGGCTTATTTCACATAGCATAATGTCCCCAAGTTTTGTTTATATTTTAATGTGTCAGAATTTCCTTCCTTTTAAAAGCTGAATAATATTGCATTGTAGGCATATATTACATTTTCTTTGTTTGTCTGTTGATGGACATTTGGGTTGCTGGGCTATTGTGAATAACACTACTATGAGCATGGGTGTGCAATTTTTTTTTTCTTTTTTTTATGGTGTAGGGGATTGAACCTAGGGCATCACAAATACTAGGAAAGTACTTTACCACTGAGCTATTCCCCCAGACCACAAATATTTCTCTGAGATCTTCCTCCTGCTTTCAATTCATTTGAATATATGCCCAGAAGTAGGATTGCTGTATCATATGGTACTTCTATTTTTATTTCTTGTTTCTTCCCCCCTCTATTTCTTTCTTTTGGAAATGAGGTCTCACTGTGTTGCCTACGCTGACCTCAGACTCCTAGACTCAAGTAATCCTCTTGCTTCAACTTCCCAAGTAGCTGGGATTATAGGCACACTCCACTGCGCGAGTGCCTATTTTTAATTTTCTTGAGGCATCATCATACCATTTTTCTTAGCAGTCGTTCCATTTTACCTTCTTTTTTTTTTTTGCCTTTTTAACTGTGTTGACATTTGCATTGATGGTGCAAATCAATGGTGGGTTAATCTGCTGACCTTAGCACAACAGCCCAACCTGATCCTGTACTCATTGTGCTCTTTTCCACCACACAGTCACAGTAAAACAAATGTTCCTGATGCAGCAGTAAAAATTATTAATTTTATTAAATCTCAATCTGAAAATGCATGACTTTTAAATATTCTTTGTGACTAAATGTGATATAGACATAGAACACTTCTATTGCTTGGTCAAACATGATGATTACTTCAAGGAAATGCCCTTGTGGAGTTGGATCTAGTTCTGGAAGTAAAGCTACCAGCTTTTTTCATGGAACATCATTTGTTCTGGAAAGAATGACTGACAGACAAACTATGGCTACGTAGACTTGGATATTTGGTAAACATTTTTTTTTAATTTTTTTTTTTTTATATTTATTTCTTAGTTTTTGACGGACACAACATCTTTGTTTGTATGTGGTGCTGAGGATCAAACCCGGGCCGCAGGCATGCCAGGCAAGCACGCTACCACTTGAACCACATCCCCAGCCCCTGGTAAACATTTTCTCAAAGCTAAATGACATGAGACAATTTCTTTAACAAAACAACTGATGGTATTTTTTGCCAGTAAAATCTAAGCTTTCATGTGAAATTAGGAATTTTGGAAAACTTGTTTTTGCCATCATGAGCTTGAAAAAAAATTTTTTTTTTTTAATTTTTTAGTTGTAGTTGGCCAAGGCTCACTCGCTTCAGGTCAAATGTCACACAATATCTTTATTTTATTTATTTATTTTTATGTGGTGCTGAGGATCGAACCCAGGGCCTCACACGAGCTAGAGGAGCGCTCTACCGCTGAGCCACAACCTCAGCCCATCCATCATGAGCTTGACAACTTTGCAGTACTGAAGAGTTTTATGATGAGATTGGTGGTAACATCAACGAATGTGTTTTAAAAATATTTTATAATGAAAAATGTCAACATCTGGGAGATTGGCATAATTTAGTGAACCAACTCTGTGTGTGTGTGTGTGTGTGTGTGTGTATGTGTGTGGTGCTAGGGATTGAGCCTAGGATCTTCCACATTATAATAGGCAAGTGCTATATTCTACCACTGAGCTACATCCCCCGTCCTAAACCAATATTTTCTAAATGACCAACGCATGATGTTACAAAATTATTCATGGGTAAAATAGCCATTCAAGGCACAAGATAATGCAATGAATTTTAATACAATAGAATACAAAAATCATCAATATGGGCTTCATATTCTATATTGAAATTAACCTTTTGGGGGCTTGTGGGTTCTGTGGGTTCTGAGGTTCTGGGTTTAATCCCTAACACCTCAAAAAGAAAAAAAAAAGAAATTATGATTTGTTGATGATTGATATAATGTCAAAAGGCTTTTGAAATATTCCTCTTTTCTAATAACCTACCTGTGTGAGGCCAGGTTTTCTTCATAGACTTAAACTAAAACAGTATATTGCAATAAATTGAATGCAAATGATAGAAGAATCTAGCTGCTTGCTTGTTTTTTTTTTTTTTTTTTTTTGTCATCTGAGGATTGAACTAAAGAATGTTCTACTACTGAGCTACATCTACAATCCCCCCTTTTTTGTGTGTGGGGGTACTGGGAATTGAACTCAGAGGCACTTGGGGGCACTTGACCACTGAGCTACATCCCCAGCCTTATTTTGTACTTTTTATTTGGAGACAGGGTTTTACTGAGTTGCTTAGTGCCTTGCTTTTTGCTGAGGCTGGGTTTTGAACTCCTGATTCTCTGGCTTCAGCCACCCAAGCTGCTGGGATTACAGGCATGCACCACTGTGCCTGGCTCCACTCCCCCGTCCCTTTAAAAAAATTTTTTTTTATTGTCAATGAATCTTTATTTTATTTATTTATTTATTTATATGCAGTGCTGAGGATCAAACCCAGGCCCTCATACATGCCAGGCAAGTGCTCTACCTACCACTGAGCCACAACCCCAACCTCTATAACCCTTTTTATTTTTTCTTTTGAGACGGGCTCTTGCTACTTTGCCCAGACTGGCCTCAGATTTGCAATCTCAGAGCCTCAGCCTCTCAAGTCACTAGAATTACATGTAAGTATCACCACACCCAGTTTGAGCTGTTTATATTAAATCAGATATGAAAGGGTTTCATAAAAATGGAAAAGATGGCATTTTTCACTAATTGTTTTGCATTGAAAAATATAGTTATTTAAGTATAGTTACAGTACATGAGATAGGTTTATTGCTGTTTTAGCCAGCTTTTTCACTATTGTGACTAGAAGACCTACCCAGAACAATTGTAGAGGAGGAAAAGTTTATTCAAGGGCTCTCGGGGTTCAGAGATCTCAGTCCATAGACAGCTGGCTCCATTCCTCAGGGCTCACAGTGAAGCAGGACATAATGGTGGAAGACTCCCAGAGGGAGGCAGCTCACATGATGATCAGAAAGCTGAGAGAGAGACTACACTTGCCCCATACAAATATATATACTAAAGCCACGGCCCCAATTCTCCACCTCCTCCAGCCACAGCCCACCTGCCTTCAGTTACCACTCAATCAATCCCATCATGTGATTAATTCACTGATTGGGTTAAGGCTTTCACAACCCAATCATTTCCCCTCTGAACCTTCTCACACATAAGCTTTTGGGGGACACCTCACATCCAAACCACAACAATTGCTATAATTTTTTTCTATACTGAAAATTGAACTCAGGACCTTACACATGCTAGGCAAACATTGTACCATGTACCTACATTCCCACCTTTTTTTATTTTATTTTGAGACAGACTCTCTAAGTTGCTCAGGCTGGCCTCATATATGCCATCCTTCTGCCTCAGCCTCTTGAGTAGGTAGGATTACAGGTGTTCACTTGTAAAACTGTACCTGGCTTACTGGTACAATATTATGTGAAGTATGCATGTGCTTGTGTGTGTGTGTGTGTGTGTGTGTGTTTTTAAAAATTATATATACACACATATTTATAGTTTTTACTTTATTTATTTCTTGGTTCTGGTTCTAGTGACTTAACCCAGGGGCTCAAGCATGCTCTACCACGGAGCTACACCCCTAGCCCCAGAAAATATTTTAACCTTTTTCAGATTTAGTTTCTTTTTTTTTTTTTAATTTTTTAATATTTATTTCTTTTTAGGTTTTGGTGGGCACAACATCTTTGTTTTGTATGTGGTGCTGAGGATCGAACCCGGGCCTCACGCATGCCAGGCGAGCGCGCTACCACTTGAGCCACATCCCCAGCCCCAGATTTAGTTTCAAATATAAGTGTGTGTGTGTATATATATATATATATATATATATATATATATATATATATATTTATTGTCAATGGATATATTGTCAATATATATATGGGGGAGACCAATCTTGCAAGTGACTGAGTCACACTCCCTGGCTGGGTGCTGAGGCGCTCAGTTGCAGAAATGTGGCAGAACTTTCCCCACCCTTCTTGGGTTCGAGGGTCGGTGTCTCATGCGTGGGTGTGTCTTGCTACAGCCCCATCAGTGAAGCTATGCTCACCTGTTCCTTTGTAATATAACCCCTTGCCCTGTTTAGGATAGAATCTTCCATGGAAGTGCCTTGTGTGTGTTCCTTTCTCTTACTGTGCCCTTGGGTGTGGCCTACCCAGGTGTCAGTCAACCTGCTGACAGTGGACATTATGAAGCTAGACTCAGCCCCCTGAAACCTGAACCCTTGTCTCATTTGAATAGCTTCTCCTCAATAAAAGGGGTCAGTACATGCTCTCAAGCTCTCTCTCTTCCTGCAGACCCATAAGGTCAGAGAAGCCGTCACAGCGACCCCAAACAAAAAGGTATTTGTGGGCTGGGGATGTGGCTCAAGTGGTAGCGCGCCATTCCTGGCATGCATGCGGCCCGGGTTCGGTCCTCAGCACCACATACAAAGATGTTGTGTCCGTGGAAAACTAGAAATAAATATTAAAAAATTCTCTCTCTTCCTCTCTCTTAAAAAAAAATTATTTGAAAAAAAATAAAAAAGGTATTTGTGTCTCTTGTGTGGTTATTTTGCACAGCCCAGTCAGCCCAGTTCAACTGGAGTGACTCTTGAGCCTTTTTTAGTCGTGAGAACAGAAGCCCGGCATATATATATATATACTTTATATATATTATACTTTATATTGCAAAGGGATTCTGATATCACTGAGGTTGATAACCACTGATTTAGTTGCCAGGTGCCACATGACCAGAATCTTTTTTTATAATTCTCAAAGTGGTATACAGAAAAGCTAAAAGTTAAAAAAAAAAAAAAAAAAAAAAAAAGAAGAAAGAAAAAAGAAAAGGACTAGTAATATATTTTATTGATGAAACTGCAGGGAAATAGTCACTTTCATACATAGCTAAAGGATGTACAGACCTTTACAAAATATATCAATATTTATAATATATATGTATATCCTAAGAAATTTCACTCAGAAATTTATAAATTTATAGGGGTGGTGGCACACACCTGTAGTCCCAGCTACTTGGGAGGCTAAGGCTAAGGGCAGAAGATTGCTTGAACCCCAGGAGTCTGAAACCAGCCTAGGCCACAGAGCAAAACCCTTTTGGAAAAAAAAAAAAAAAAGGAGAGAGGGAGAAAAGAAAAGAAAGAACATGCACATTTGTTGAAAATTACCTGTATGTATGCAATATATATGTGTGAAATATATATGTAATATATGTGTATGATATATAAAATATATAGTTTTTTTCCTATGGCTTCAATATCTCCTCTAAACTCATGTTGAAATTTAATTGCTCTTGGGTCTGGAGTTGTGGCTCAGTGGTAGGATGCTTGCCTAGCACGTGTGAGCACCAGGTAAAGATAAGTAAATTTTGGGGGCTGGGATGTGGCTCACTGTAGCGCACTGGCCTGGCATGCGTGCGGCCCGGGTTTGATCCTCAGCACCACATACAAACAAAGATGTTGTGTCCGCCAAAAACTAAAAAAATAAATAAATAATAAAATTCTCTCTCTCTCTCTCTCTTAAGAAAAAATAAAATAAGTAAGATAAGTAAGTAAATTTTAAAATTAAAGGTATTGTGTCCATCTACAACTAAAAATACTTAAAACATTTTAAAATTGCTTTTGTAAAAATGTTGAGAGACGGGACCCTTCAAATGTGGTAGGTTATTAGGGTTCTGCTCTCATGAATGGATTAATGTTATGTCGAGAGTAGATTACTTATTTTGGTAACAGTTTTCTGATAAAAAGGGATGAGTTGGATCATCTTCTGTCTCACACATGCTTGCTTGCCCTTCTGTTATGAGGTGGCATGAAGGCTCTCACTGGATGCTAGTGTCAAGCTCTTGAACTTCCAAGCCCCCAGCATGGTAAGTTTATAAACTTCTGTTGTTTATAAATTACCCAGTGTACAGTACTCTGTTATAGTAGCAAAAAAACATACTGAGACATAAAAGAATGTTGACTGCAAAAAAAAAAAAAAAAAAAAAAAAGAGGCCCTCTAAAATTCTTAGAGGATGGTTAAGTATATTATGGTATGCATATATGGCACACTATAAAGTCAATGAAAAGAATAATCACACTGGGGATATAGCTCAACTGGTAGAGTGCTTGCCTCATATGCACAAGGCCCTGGGTTTGATTCCCAGCAGCACAATAAAATAATTAGTTTTGTGGATTCTAATACAGAATCATCTCCAATTAACAAAACATTGTTAGTGAAAAATATAGGGTTGAAAACAACTTGCAGGGGCTGGGGATGTGGCTCAAGCGGTAGCGCGCTTGCTTGGCATGGGTGCGACCCAGGTTCGATCCTCAGCACCACATACAAAGATGTTGTGTCTGCCGAAAACTGAAAAATAAATATTAAAATTCTCTCTCTCTGTTAAAAAAATAAAAAAGTCCAATCATTAAAAAGAAAGAAAGAAAGAAAACAACATGCATTTTATGCTATCATCTAAGAAAAATGTGTGTGCATATGCATATGATAGATGTGTAGCGTTGGGTAAGATATACCAGAGACTTGCAATAGTGGCTTCCACTATAGTAGAGACAACAATGGAAAGAGATTTACTTTTCATTTTGTAACCTTTTGTAACTGTAAAACTTTCATGTCAAGAGGCTGGGGGTGCTGGCCGGAGTGGCACATGCCTGTAATCCCAGTAGCTAAGGAGGCTGAGGCAGGAGGATCACAAGTTTAACACCAGCCTCAGCAAGTTAGTGAGTCCTGTCTCAAAAAATAAAAAGGGCTGGGTGCCAGCCGTGGCCCACGCTTGTAATAACAGCAGCTCCGGAGGCTGAGATAGGAAAATCTCTAGTTCAGAGCCAGCCTCAGCAACGGCAAGGCACTAAGCTACACAATGAGACCCAGTCTCTAAATAAAAGCAACTCAGTGAGACCCTGTCTCTAAATGAAAATACAAAATAGGCTGGGGATGTTGCTCAATGGTTGAGTGCCCCTGACTTCAATCCCTGACCCCCAAAATAAAATAAATTTAAAAAGGCTGATTTGTGGTCAGTGGTTAAGCACTCCTGGTTTAACCTCTAGGTACAGAGAGAGAGACAGACAGACAGACAGACAGACATTGGGGATATAGCTGCTGAGTGCTGAGTGGTAGTGCTTGTGCTTAGAGTATTCATGACTCTGGGTTTGAGCCCTGACACCAAAACCCAAAACCAAAACTTTCACATCAGGTATATGTGTTATTATTAAAAATTATTATTCAAATAATTAAGGGAAGAAATAGTTGTAATGATAGTTGATGAGGGTTTTAGCTATGGCAGATGCAGTGAACTGGACTGCAGGAGATAGATATGAGAGATCTTGCAAAGGCAGAATGAATTGGTCTTGATAACTGATATGATTTTGAAGGTGGAGGTGATGGGGCTCAAAGGAAGAGAAGAAAAAGAAATGAAAGATGATTTAATTTCAGATAGATTGGCTAACTGTTTCATAACCCTGGGGAAAAAAACAGAAGTAGATTTACATGTAATGATGGTAAGGGGAATGAGAGGTTATGAGTTTTAGGCTCCAATTCTCCTATCATTGATGGAGGGTGCACTTATAATTTACTAAATTTTGCTAAATATATTTTCATAGACTCTTTAATTCATAAACAAACAAAGCAACCATATGAATTAGGAATTACAATCCCTCTTTTATAGGTGACAAAATAGCCTCAGAGATATTTAGAAACTTGAACAAAACTAAACAGCTATCAAGTGGCAGAGGGCTAGATTTAAATGAAGGCTGGTCCTGGACTCTTAGGAACAGTATTTTTTTCCGTGTATCAGCCTAGTTTTAAACTGGCCAGAAGACACTAAGAGGATGGCTTTGGATTTGAATAGGTGAGTTCAAATCCCAACTCTGTTAATTCCTAGGTATGTGACCTTGGGCAAGTTTACTTCACCTTTCTTTCTTTCTTTCTTTTTTAAAAAAAAACCCTCTTTTTTAAAAAAATATTTATTTCCTAGGTGTAGATGGACACAACACAATGCCTTTATTTTTATGTGGTGCTGAGTTTTGAACCTGAGTCCTGCCCGTGCTAGGAGATCACTCCACCACTGAGCCACAATCTCAGCCCTTACTTCACCTTTCTAAACCTCAATTTCATCCTCAGTATCCAGTAAAAAGGTTTAAATTAGATGGTGCATCTAAAGCTTCAGCAGACACACATGACTGCTTAGTAAATGGCAGCTCAATTGTCCTATTGATTGGACGCGGGATGTGTTGGTATAGAAAGTCAACAGTAAGAAGTCTGAAGATGGAGTTAAGGAGGCAGAAATACAGACTTAACTTACTTCATGGCTATTTACTTAACAACTGTTTGCCATAATGGCTCTTGAAAAAATTTTTCCATTTTTCTAGTCAGTGACTTATTTTTTCCTCCTAGTATGACTTTTTCACTTGTATACAAAAACAAAACAGCTATAAAAAGGAATATTTTAATACTATGATTTTAGGCAAAGACTCACCACTTGGTGTTAACAGATTTTAGGCAAGAAAATATCACATGAACACATTTGAATTATGTCTTATACTTGAATGAACACACGTTTTGTTTTGCATATGGATGTCCATGCCAAGTGAGAGAAATGAAGAGGTGGTATTTTTATGTCTCTTCCAATAATTATGCATGTGTGTCATTTCCCTCTTTCAAAGTACTTTAATATTTAGCCTTTACATTGCTCTAAATAAGTTTTCCTGTTTAAAACTTTACTTTTTCAAAAATTTAATTTAATTTTTTTTTATAATGGTGCTGGGGAATCAAACCCAGGATCTTATACATACCAGGCAAGCACTCTATCACTGACTACATTCCTAGCCCTCAAATATTTCAATTACAAGATTGAAAAATTGATACAGGGATTCCACCTCTTGGGTCCCCTTCTTCTTCCGGGAGAAGTCTTTTCTGCTGTCCTTTAATAAACTTCTAATTTCTACTCTGACCTTGCCTTGGCGTGTGCTTTCTGGTGTTATTCTTCAACATTGGGGAAGCAAGAACTTGTCACCAGTCAACAGCGGTATCATATTGGAGGTCCCATACCGAGATTCTACACGGAGGTAAGTGCACGCACCCCATGTCTGTTTGAGGTGCATCTTTCTCTCTCTTTCTCTCTGGAGGGTAAGGTGGGCACCCGACGGCTACTTAAATGCAAATAGTGCAGCCGCCACTCTTCAAGACTCGGGTGAGAGGTTTCTCGGGCTAGGCAGCTCTTAATCACCTGTTCAATACAGAGCAGGCATGTTGGGTTCTGCCAAATCCACTTCCAACTTTTCTGTGTGGGCCCGGAGAGCAATTGGCTTGAGTACACGGTGTCCCGAATCCCGATCTGCCTCAGATGCGTGGAGGTGGGGGAAGGAGTTTGGAACAACTGCGGAATTCCGGTCTGGGCTACTCTCAGACGATTCTTAAGGTTCCTTTCTCTTGAGCCTCCTCTTGACAGCCCCCAGGGGTATCTAGGGTTATTGGTAGATGAATGGCACTGAGGGAAAGCCCCAATCACATTTGCCTCCCTATGGGCTACTCAACACTCCAAACCCCGCATATTTGGAGATAGCCCATCCTAGAGAAATGATAAGCCCATCCCAAAAGGTGATAATTGGGCCCACCTGTGTCCTAACCCCTTCAACCTACATTCCATCACCAAAACTATAAAAAGGGGAAACAACCGCACTTCCACGGATTCCACCTCTTGGGTCCCCTTCTTCCTCCGGGAGAAGTCTTTTCTGCTGTCCTTTCATAAACTTATAATTTCTACTCTGAAAAAAAAAAAAAAGTGAAAAATTGATACAAATTGACCCAAAAAAGAAAGATCGTACCTTCCAAAGAATGACCCCTTCTGTATCAGCCACCTCCCAAAATCAAGTCTTTTCTTCTTCCTTTGGCCAATTTGATAAGCCTAATTAAATTATGTTTTATGTACAAATCATGCTTACCTTCCGATAGTATATTTATTTACTTTTAAAAATTATTTGCATACCTTGAGTTAGGACATTATAGTAAGCAGAGTTCTAAGCTGGCTTCAAGATTTCCATTCCTTGGGGGACCCATTCTATAAAATTCCCTCCACTTAAGTATAAATAGGACCTGTACTGATGATGAGATAGACTCTTGTGATTAGGTCATCTCATATGGGAAAAGAAGGAAGACTTTGGAGATGTGATAGATCCCTAATTAGTTGACTTTATCTTAATCAAAAGAAGGATTATCCTAGGTGAGTCTGACCTAATTGTTTGGCTCTTTTAAAAAGGACCTAGATATAAGAGATAGAAGAAGCCAGAGAGATTGTAAGTACCAGAGTGGCTCAACTGTTGGCCTTGAAGAAGCAAACTGCCATGATATAGAGGGGGCTGTGGCAGGGCATGGTGGGTGGCTGCTAAGAGCTGAGGAACTTAGTCCTACAACTATAAAAAAGGAATTTTACCAACAACCTGTGAACTTGGAAGAGGACCCCAAGCCTCACAAGAAGTCATAGCTCTGGTTGATACCTTGATTTCAGTCTGGTAATACCCTGAGTAGAAGACCCTGATAAATTATTACTAGACTTCTAACCCATAGAAACTATGAGATGATATATTTTTGGTATTTTTAAAAATTTACTGAATTTCTGATAATTTGTTATATTGTCATGTAACAATAAAAAATAATAGAAGTTTATGAATTATTTATTGCCACAAAAATGCTATCTGATGAGTCTTCTCAAAACTCAGTAAAGGAGTCCCTTTCATTTGTCATAACTATGACTCATCTGACAGTTCTGTTGATTGAGTCTAAGCTGGTCTAGTCTAGTCTAGTCTTACTGACTTATTCATAAATGGCTGCTGGATGCACTGGGGGTTGGCTGGTTTAGAATGGCCTCAGCTGGGATGACTTGGTTGCACTCCCCAGGATCTCTCCTCTTCCAGCAGGCAAGGTTTAAG
The DNA here is from genome assembly GCF_048772815.1 of Callospermophilus lateralis. Lineage (NCBI taxonomy): Eukaryota > Metazoa > Chordata > Mammalia > Rodentia > Sciuridae > Callospermophilus > Callospermophilus lateralis. Next base: position 118,729,905 of record NC_135311.1, on the reverse strand, counting down.
GAGTGGCAAGGTTTAAGGAGAAGATGAGAAAACGTATAGGTAATTTTTCAAGACATCTTGCATCAAATTAGCTAGTATTCCATTGGCTGAAGCAAGTCACATGAGAAGAGATTATACAATCCTCTTGCTGACTGCCTCATACTGAACTCTAGTTGGAAGAGGCGATTCTGGTCTCAATGTGAGCTAGAGTCAGACTTCTACTGTTAGGTGCCTCTAGGTCAGGGAAGAGCGGGGCGTGGTCCAAAGGAAATGGAGCAGTTAAGGGAAGCTGTTCACTGGTGATCTGAGCTTTGAAATTACAGATGGCCATTTAAGAGAACATTTTAAGAGGATGAGCACCGTAGTGCACACCTTTAGCCCCAGCTACTAGGAGGCTGACACAAGATAATAGATTGTCAGTTCAAGGCCAAAGTTAGAGGCTAGCCTGGGCAATTTTTTAGTTTTTTTAGTTGTCAATGAGACCTTTAATTAATTAATTTATTTATATATGATGTTGAGAATCGAACCCAAAGCCTCACATGTTTTAGGCTGGTGTTCTACCACTGAGCTACAACCCAGCTCCAGCCTGGGTCATTTTGAGAGATTTATATACTGATATAACTTGTAGTAGAGCACTCTGGGTTCAATCCCCAGTGCCACAAAAAGAATGAAGAGGGCTGGAGTTGTGTTACCTGTGAAGAGTTCTTGCTTCCCCAATGTTGAAGAATAACACCAAAGAAGCACGCCGAGGCAAGGTCAGAGTAGAAATTAGAAGTTTATTAAAGGACAGCAGAAAAGACTTCTCCCAGAGGAAGAAGGGGACCCAAGACGTGGAATCCGTGGAAGTGCGGTTGTTTCCCCTTTTTATAGTTCTTTCAGTGATGGAATGTAGGTGGGAAGGACCGAGGGGTGGGACACAGGTAGGCTTAATTATCACCTTTTGGGATGGGATTATCACTTCTCTGGGATGGGCTATCTCCAAATCTGTTGGGGCTGTTTCCTGGGCTCCATTAACATTCCTTTGGGATGGACTTTGGCCTAGGGCCTTTTCAGGACTTCATTGGCATTCCATGAGTTGTCCTGCATTTCCTGGAATCATTCTCAGCATGGCCTCCATTTTAGATTTCACTCGATATTAGACCCGATTTACCTAGCTACACTGACTACCTGACTTTAAATCTGGCTTCAGTTGTAGTTCAGTGGTAGAGCTCTCTCACCTAGCACATGCGAGACCCTGGGTTTCATCCTCAGCACCATATAAAAATAAATAATTAAAATGAAAGGTATTGTGTTCATCTACAACTAAAAAAATTTTTAAAAAAACGGTTTACAAAAAAAGATTAAAGGAAAAGAGGGGAGCACATTTTGAGAGATGGTGCACACTCAGATTTTGTTGTAGTGAGAGAAACCTCCAACCCCCCCAAAAAACAAAAAATAAACAACAACAACAAAACACATTCTAGGGACATTGGTTCTGTGACCTACTCCTCTGTTGAAGAGGTAGATGTAGCAAAATGTGCTCGACCATACAAACTTGATGGAGGTGGAGTAGAAACAAAGAGAGCTGTTTTTTAGAGAGGATTCTATAAAGCCTGGTGCCCATCTCACAGTGAAGAAAAATGTTGTTAGTAGTATTACAAAAGATACAGAAGAATGTAGTTCAAGAGATTACTTTCAAAAGTATGGCAAGATTGGGACCACAGAATTTGTGGAGGACAGGGAATGTGGGGTGTTAGGTCAGTGGTGACGACTTAGAACAAAGCAGCCCACACAGGAAAGGAACATCAATCAGATGCGTGGGAAATGCCTGTCAATCCGCCAGATCTCCTCACTAAATGCCTGTCAATCAGCAGGGCCCCCTGGCCAATCCTGGAGTTCATCCAACTCCCCTGACCAACTCTAAAGGGGCAAGGGACCCTAAAAACGTCTTTTCCTGTCCCAAGCCCTTCCCTTCCTGCTGTAAGCCCCATAAAAGTCCAGTCCTGTTGAGTTTCCAAGCGGTTTCTCCTCAGACCCTTCTCCTGTCCGCTCCCGGGAGTGATATCTCAATAAAGCCTCGCTCAGCGGCCCTTTTAAATCTGCCTTCCTTGGTCGATGCCCACCTCGCCTGATCTGACATGGGGGAAAAAAGAGGATTTGCTTCTATATATATTTTTTTAAGTGTAGGGGATTAAATTCAAGGGGCTTTAGCACTGAGCCACATCCCCAGCCCTTCTTTCTTTCTTTCTTTCTTTATTTATTTATTTTGAGACAGGGTCTTGCTATTGCTTAGTCTCACTAAGTTGTTGAGACTGGCTTTGAACTTGTGATCCTTCTGCTTTAGCCTCCTGAGTTACTGGGATTACAGTGTCACCCCCACACTCAGCTTTTTTTTTTTTTTTTAAAGAAGCAACTACATTTGTTTAAAGTAACTAGTGCTATGATGCAAAACAAAAAATAAAACCCAATATATATATATATTAAAAATAGTGCAAACAAGGGGCTGGGGATGTGGCTCAAGCGGTAGCACGCTCGCCTGGCATGCGTGCGACCCGGGTTCAATCCTCAGCACCACTTACAAAGATGTGTCCGCTGAAAACTAAAAAATAAATATTAAAAAAATTTTCTCAGGGCTGGGGATGTGGCTCAAGCAGTAGCGCGCTCGCCTGGCAGCGTGCGGCCTGGGTTCGATCCTCAGCACCACATACAAATGTCTGCTGATAACTAAAAAATAAATATTAAAATTCTCTCTCTCTCTCTCTCTCTCTCTCTCTCTCTCTCTCTCTCTCTCCCTCTCTCACTCTGTCTTTAAAAAAAAATAAAAATAAATTTCTCTCTCTCTCTCTCCCTCCCTCCTCTCTCTCTCTTTAAAAAAAAAAAAATTAGTGCAAACAATTATTGAGCTTCATCTTCTGGATAAGAATGCCAGGTTAGAGCTGGGGATGTGGCTCAAGCGGTAGCGCGCTCACCTGGCATACGTGAGGCCCGGGTTCGGTCCTCAGCACCACATACAAACAACGATGTTGTGTCCGCCGAAAACTAAAAAATAAATATCTCTTTAAAAAAAAAACAAAAAAGAATGCCAAGTTAGGGCTGGGACTCAGCTGTAGTGCACTTGCCTGGCATGAGTGAGGCACTGGGTTCAATTCTCAGCACCACATATAAATAAATAAAATAAATGTCTATCAGCAACTAAAAAAATATTTTTTAAAAAAAGAATGCCAAGTTAGTCTCTCTTCTCTATATAAGAAGCAATTACAATTTGAGGACACTTCATATTTGCTTCTTTTGCCAGCTCCACATCTTCCTCATTTGAATCTTTCCATGTCATGAGAAACATCAATTCTCCACTACTGTCTGGAGCACTAGTTATTTGTTCAGGATCAAGACCTCTGGTTTGTCAGTGGCATCTCTTTCCTTCTTTGATTTGCTATCATCAGATTAACTGTCAAATAAAGATTTTCTTTTGGTACCATCATTTTCTCTTTTCTTTCTTTCTTTATTTCTTTCTTTTTCATTTAATACCTTTATTTATTTTAAAAAAAAAATGTGAGAGATGGGGACCCAAAAGTGGATGTCAGGCCCCTGCTTATATGCTGCTTCTATGATATAGAAAAGTCATTGATGTGTGGCCAGGACGGTGACCGTGCAGCAGGATCAAGGGATGGATTTCCAGTGATATTCAGGAGACAAAATCCACAAGACTTGTGGTACATTGGATCGTGTTTAGTAAAACACACAGATACTGCACCAGGTAACACGGAGAGTCCTTCTTGGAGGGTCCTCTGGTGCCTACTTGTTACCTCTGTTCAGAAGAGTCCTGGGCTCTGCAGTCCTGCTGCCAGCTGCCTGCAGAAAGTTTTGGAGGTCTTAGTCCACAGGAGGCCAGCTCCATGCCTCAGGGTTTGACATGAGGCTGAACATCATGGCAGGAGAGCAGGGAAGGGGGAAGCAGCTCACATCACCATGATCATGAATCAGAGAGAGGTAAGTATCCTCTATCAGCTTTTTAAGGATTAAGAAATACTTCAGGGCTGGGGATGTGGCTCAAGAGGTAACGGCTCGCCTGGCATGCCCGGGGCACTAGGTTCGATCCTCAGCACCACATAAAATAAAATAAAGATGTTGTGTTCACTGAAAAACTGAAAAATAAATATTAAAAAATTCTCTTTCTCTCTCTCTCTCTCTAAAAAAAAAAAAAATACTTCAGTTAACTCTGAGAAATCTAAATTTTCTTCAGGTTCCCTCATATTGGCAGCATCTGTAAATCTCTTCCACTTCAGGAAACATTCCACCTTTCCATTCACTGCACATCAGTCTGGTACCTTTTCCACCACAAATTCTTCAGGCTCTGCCTCTTCAACTTTTTTAATCTTGCCATTCTGTTTCTTTCCCATTTTTTGCAATGTAGTTTTATCAGAGGCCTTTTTTTTTTTTTTTTTAATTGCAGACTTGAAGAGCTATTATGACTTCACCACCTCCAATGCTTCAGGTTGTGGATCTGCTTGCTTTTGCCACTTATGATGATCAATGATATAGTTGATCAAATTGTTGTTCAGAAATACCACACATACTGGACATAATAGTGAAGCAAAAAAGGCCTTTTCTAAACAAGAGATGCAAGTCTGCTGGATCACAAAGAGGTTGTGGAGGGGGATCTGGCAACTTTATGGATCATAGAGGAAATTTTGGAGGTGGTAGAGGTGATTTTGACCATGGTAGAAACTCTGATGGAAAAGGAGGCTATGGTGGTGAAGGTGGTGGCAGCAGAGTTAGTTATGGAGGGGGTGATGGTGGCAGCTAAGGTGGTGGTCCTGGTTATGGTAGCCAAGGAGGCTATAGAAGGCTTTGGCGGTAATGGATATGGAAACCAAGGTGGTAGATATGGTGGTGGTGAAGGAGGAAGATATGGTGGTTAAATGAAGGAGGGAATTTTGGCAGTAGTAACTCTGGTGGTGATTGAAACTATAAAATTTTTGGAAATTTATAGAGGGCAATGGAAATCAAATTATAGACCCATGAAGGATGGCAGTTTGGGTGGAAGAACTCTGGCCGGGTCCTATAGGGTGGTTATGGATTTGGTGATAGATGTGGTACCAGAAGCTTTTAAAATAGCAGAAAAGGGCTATAGTTCTTAGGATGAAAAGTGAGAAGATGTTGGGAAAGCTGCAGATTACCTTGAGGAAACTGTCCCAAATGTATTAGAGGAACTCTAAATATCTATCACAGGGCTGGGGTTGTAGCTCAGTGGTAGAGCACTTGCCTTGTGTGCATGAGCTACTGGGTTTGATCCTTAGCACCACCTAAATAAATAAAATAAAGGTATTATGTCCATCTACAACTAAAAAAAAATATTTTAAAAAATCTATAACAGAAGAAATTATGACCCATAGTCAGAAAAATTATTGCAGCATTCTGTTTCCTGGCATGAACTGAAGAGCTTTCCTCAACCATGATGTTCTGACTCATCTTGGGCCTAGAGAAATGGAGTTGCAAAAACATGGACTGAAACCTCTGAAACCATGAGCCCCAAATCAGCTTATCCTCTTCCAATTTGTTGTTGGGTATTTTGGTCACAGCACAAAACATTGATTCAGTTCCTGAGTAGCTGGGATTACAGGTATGTGCCACTGTGCCTAGCTGTGACCTTGTGTTTTAAAGAAGGTTAAGAATTCATTTCCTCATCGTCCTCCTGCTATGTCCTTACTCCCTTTCAGTATCAGCTTCCACTTTACTGGTCTCAACTCTCATCTTCCACATCACCAGCAGAGTTGCTTTCCTCAATACCTTAAGATCTGTGCATCCGACCTATTTAAAGTTGATAGGTAGTCTTTATGGGAGAAAAGGAGTTCCTCAAATTACATAGAGATAGCAGGGTCTCTGTGTTAGTCAGCTTTTCATTGCTATGACCAAAAGACCTGACAAGGACAGTGTAGGGGAGGGAAGGTTTTGTTTGGACCACAGTTTCAGAGATTCAGTCCAGTCAACCTGCTCCAGAGCTCTAGGCCTGGAGTGACGCAGAACATCAAGGTAGAAGGGCGTTGCAGAGGAAAGCTGTTCCCTTCTGACAACCAGGAAGCAGAGACAGAGAAACAGGTGCCAGGGACAAAGTATAAACCCCAAAAGCATGCCCCCATTGACCTACTTCCTTCAGCCACACCTTACCTGCCTACATTCACCACCCAGTTAATCCATTCAAGTAGATTAATTCACCTATTAGGTTACAGCTCTCACAATCTAATCATTTCAGTTCTGAACATTCTTACATTGTCTCACACATGAGCTTTTGGAAGACACCTCACATCCAAACTCCAACAGTCTCTTGAAGAAATAAGTACATGTTTAAAGATCAATAAATATATAGGAGAAACTAAAAGATGTAATCTCCCAAATCATGGGTGATTAAGTACCAATAAGAAACTAAGATGAAGAATATTTGGAATTATAGTGATAATAATGAACATTTGTTATTCATTCAACAATTATTTTTTTTTATAATTTTTTTTTAAACTGATGGTCTCCCATACCATGCATATAACCTTTTTTTTTTTAATTAGAGAGAGAGAGAGAGAGAGAGAGAGAGAGAGAATTTTAACATTTATTTTTAGTTTTTGGCGGACACAACATCTTTGTTTGTATGTGGTGCTGAGGATCAAACCTGGGCCGCATGCATGCCAGGCGAGCGTGCTACCGCTTGAGCCACATCCCCAGCCCCTCAACAATTATTTTAAAAAAATATTTATTTTTTTAGTTATAGATGGACACAATACCTCTATTTTATTTATTTATTTTTATGTGGTATGGGAATCAAACCCAGGGCCTCACATGTGCGAGGCAAGCGCTCTACCATTGAGCCACAACCCCAGCCCCTCAATAATTATTTGTTGGGGCTGGGCTTGTGGTTCAAGTGGTAGCGTGCTTGCCTGGCATGCGTGAGGCCCGGGTTCAATCCTCAGCATCACATACAAACAAAGATGTTGTGTCGCCGAAAACTAAAAAATAAATATTAAAATTCTCTCTCTCTCTCTCTCTCTCTAAAAAATAATAATAATTATTATTATTTGAGCACCTACTATAAACCAGCAGATATTCTTCTAGGAGCTGCAGCTACAGACTTGCAAAGATGGAAAGAAAAGAAAAATGAACAAACAAACAAAAAGTTTGTAAAGCCTAAATATAAAAGCCCTTCTTGTTCAGGATTATAGACATGGTTTGCAAAAAGTATAGCTATTGATTAATGCAATGTGGTATCAATTAGATAGATGCACTTTCCTGAGGTCTTTCATCTACTGTAGTTTTTTTCTTTTTATTACATCAGATATATTACCCTGAAAACTGTGGTAGTGGTACAGGAATAAAAAATTAAATAATTTTAAAAAATTTTTGGTTTTAGTTGTAGTTATCCACAATACCTTTATTTTATTTATTTATTTTTATGTGGTGCTGAGGATCGAACACAGGGCCTTGCACATGCTAGGCAAGTACTCTATCACTGAGCCACAACCCCAGCTCCAAAATTAAATAATCTTTTAAAATTTCAATATTTGCATAGTTGAGTTTTTCTACATCTTAGTACAGAAATTTTTTTAAAATGCAGTGTTTCCTTGTTAGTTAACATGTTAAGAAGATCATTGTTTATTTTTTTGTCATAAATTTTGCTGAAGTTGTAAAGAAACAACTAATGATTTGGCTTTAAGGGAAATCTATTCCCATTTCCAAATCATGTCATGAATGGGCACTGATATGTGGAGAGAAGAGATATTGTATATTTGTAAAGTGTGTGTTAGATAAATAGAATTGGGTATTTAAATTAGTGTATTTATAAACTTAATAGCATTTTAAATTACTTTCAAATGAAAAAAAAAAATCTCAAAATTACAAAAAAGAAAATATCCTTACAAAGACTTGTGTAAAATGTTCACAGCCACTTTATTCATAATAGCCAACAACTAAAAACTACCTAAATGTCTATCTCTACCATGCGGCCAGCGCAATGGTTTCATTAATGAGGTTCTTGGCATAAAAGTTAGCTAGTGAGATCGAAATAAACACACAGACTCAGTTACCTTTTTCTATGACCAGGTCCAAGACGGCTCCCCTCTCTGGTTTCCTCCACTAACCGCCCGGCAGGGCAGCAAGGATTACTCAGGGCTAACAGGAGAGAGAGAGAGAGCGAGCAAGCCAGGGAGTAGCCTTTTATTGGGGAGCAAGAAACTCAGGGGATAATTCCATCCAATGAAGGTTGAAGGGGGGGCCCGCACTCCAAGGTCAGGGTTAGTGATTGGGCCTCCAGGGTCAGTGGTCAGTTACACCCCCACACGGGACAGGTTCTCTCAACAGGAGAGGGCCGGGAAAGCTCCAACACAGCCAGAGCGCCTCAGACCCTAACCGGGAGTCACCCAGTCACGTGTGAGAATGGCTCCCGACATCTATCAACAAATTGTGGCATACTTATAAGTGGAAGATGATTCAGCAATAAAAGAATTAATTACTGATCCAAGTAGCAACCTAAATGAATATCAAAAATATGTTGAGGGCTGGGGTTGTAGCTCAGCGGTAGAGCGATTGCCTTGCATGAGAGAGACCTGGGTTCAATCCTCAGCACCACATAAAAATAAATAAGTGAAATAAAGGTATTGTGTCCAACTACAACTAAAAAATAAATATTTAAAAAAATATATGTTGAGCCAAAAAGTCAACAGTCAGACACTAAAAAGTACATTCTGGAAGATTCCATTTATGTGAAGTTAAGGAACAGTTAAAAATTATGTATGGGTGTTAGAAATCAGAACAACAGTTGTGTATAGGCAATGGGGATTGAGAGGACGAGAACATGAAGATGTTCTCCATGTTCATGGAAATATGTTTTATCTTGACTAGGGTGGTGATTCCATAAGTATATAAATTTATTGAAACTCTTTAAATTGTACACTTTAGGCTTATACATTTTGCTTTATCTAATTTTACTTAGACACTGATATATCAGAAGGTACATAAATATTGGTGTTAAAAGCCTTCTATTTAGGGACTGGGGATGTGGCTCAAGTGGTAGCGCGCTCGCCTGGCGTGCGTGCGGCCCAGGTTCGATTCTCAGCACCACGTACAAACAAAGATGTTGTGTCCGCCAATAATTAAAAAATAAATATTAAAAAAAAAGCCTTCTATTTAAATATCACTTCGAATTTTTAGCTGTGAAAAATCACTTGAAACTTCATATGCCTTAATGTTTTCATCCATAAAATGGGAAATTTGTTTAATTCTCTGTACTTTTGTTATTGTGGTAAAGTATACATAATGTGAACAGTAAAATTTATTGTTTTAACCATACTTTAATATGCAGTTATGTCTTCTTGCTAAGGATTGCTTTGGCTATTCTGGGTTTCTTATTTTTCCAAATTAATTTTGTGATTGCTTTTTCTTGTTCTATGAAGAATGTCATTGGGGTTTCAGTGGGAACTGCATTAAATCTGTATAATGCTTTTGGTAGTACAGCCATTTTGTCAATTCTCCAGGAGCATGGGAGATCTTTCCATCTTCTAAATCTTCTTCAATTTCTATCTTTAGTATTTTATAGTTTTCATTGTAGAGGTCTTTTACCTCTCTTGCTAGATTGATTCCCAAGCATTTTATTTTATTTTATTTTTTAGGCTATTGTGAATGGGGTAGTTTTCCTAATTTCTCTTGCAGTAGATTCATCACTGATAGATAGGAATGTATTTGATTTATGGGTATTGATTTTATATACTGTTACTTTGCTGAATTCATTTTTTAGTTCTAAAAGTTTTCTGGTGCAATTTTTTGGAATTTTTCTTCTAAATACAGAATCATGTCATTAGCAAATAGTGATAATCTCAGTTCTTCTTTTCCTATTCATATCCCTTTAATTTCTTTCTCCTGTTTCATTTTTCTGGCTAGAGTTTCAAGGATGAGTTAATCAAAAAAAAAGTGTGTAGAGCTGTGCACAGTGACACAAGTTTGTAATCCCAGTGACTGTAAACCAGCCTCAGCTACCATCTTCTCAAACCCTCCCACATTCCTCAGCCTATTTTATCTGGAGACAGATCTGGCCTCAAATTTACAAATCCCCCTGCCTCAGCCTCTAAATTGTTGGGATTACAAGCAGGAAGTACCACCTTCATAGCTGGCAGTGCATGAATTACCTGTAGAATAACAGCAAAGACTCATACCACAGTTACACACAGAGACCTTGGAAAGAGCAGTTCTCTGTTATTTATATTGGTGGAATTATTGACCATAGTATAATGATGTTGATGGTGGGGAGGACCCTGAAAACATAAATTTTCAGATAAATACATTGTTTCAAAGTACTGAAAATTTCCATGAGTAAAATAAAAATCTGGAACTTAAAAAAAAAAAAAAAGGATGATGTTGACTAGAAGTGGTGAAAAAGGGCATCTTTGTCTTGCTCTAGTTTTTAGAGGGAATGCTTTCAATTTTTCTCCATTTAAAATGATGTTGGCCTTGGGTTTAGAAGAGTGAAGCAGGAGGCATCACACTACCAGACCTTAAACTATATTACAGAGCTATAGTAACAAAATTGGCATGCTATTGACACCAAAACAGACCAATGGTACAGAATAGAAGACACAGACAAACTCACATAAATACAGTTATCTCATGCTAGACAAAGGCACCAAAAACTATCACTGGAGAAAAGATGGCCTACTCTATTCCTATTCTGGGAAAATTGGAAATTTACATGTGACAAAATTAGATCAGACCTCTATCTCTTAACCTGCGCAAAACTCAACTCAAAGAGGATCAAAGACTTAAGCACTAGTACAGAGACTCTGCACCTGATAGAAGAAAAAGTAGGCCCAAATTTTCACCACTCAGCCTAGGATCTGACTTCCTGAACAAGGCTCCTAAACACAAGAAGTAGAATTAAGAATCAATAAAGGCCAGGGTTGTGGTTCAGTGGTAGAGCCCTTGCCTTGCATGCATGAGGCACTGGGTTCGATTCCCACACCACATACAAATAATAAACAAATAAAATAAAGGTATTATGTCCATCTACAAATAAAAAATATATAAAAAAGAATCAATAAATGGATGGATTCAAACTAAAAGCTTCTTCTCAGCAAAGGAAACAAATCAATAATGCGAGGAGAGAATCTACAGAATGGGAGAAAATCTTTACCACATGCACCTTAGATAGAGCATTAATCTCCAGGACATATAAAGAATTCAAAAATTTAACATAAAAAAGAAAACCACACACAAAAAAACCCAAAAAACAACCAATGAATAAATGGGCTAAGTAACTGAACAGATGCTTCACAGAAGAAGAAATACTGAAAAACCAGCCTCTACCTCAGAGCAAAGCCTGTCCAAGGAAGGGACATCACCTTTGTCCTTGGAAAGACCCACAGAGCACTCCTAGGCACATTCCCACCCTGCTAAGTTGTTTATCTACAAGTAACAGGAGAGATCTGCTGCGCCAGGTGTCCCTGACTCAGTCAGGCTAGGGGGGGAGCCATAGCAACCCCCTAGCAGCCACCAATCAGCATGAGACAGGGAAATACCTGGGATGCCAGATGAGCCTCCCAGTAGTTTATGGTGGTTGATAATGTATTGGGAAACCATGTAGTTCAGCACGAATACCCCTTTTGGCTTAAACCAATCAGTTCAAATGAATACCCCTTTTGTAGTAACCAATCACCCTTACCCAACTTGTTCCCGCCAGTGAATGTGCTAATCATGTTTTAGAGTTGTTATTTGATTTTCCCGTGGTGTGTGATGATTTGCTAAGAGGTGCTATGATGTATGTGGGTATCCCTGCCTTCTCCAAAGAGTGTATAAAACTGCTGCAAACCCTTCTCTCGGGGCCTCTCAGTGTCACCAGTTGATGTGTGTGCACGCAGAGGACCGAGCTAGCTCACAATAAACACCTCTTTGCTGTTTACATCAATCTTGGTCTCTGGTGGTCTTTTGGGGGTCCTGAAAACAATACAATCCATCAGCAAATTTATGAAAAAATGTTCAACATCTCTAGCAATTACAGAAATGCAAATCAAAACTAGTCTAAGATTTCATCTCTCTCCAGTTAGAATGGCAATTATCAAGAATACAAGCAATGGTGGGGGGGCAGGTTGTAGCTCAGTGGTAGAGTGCTTGCCTAGCATGCGTTTGGCACTGAGTTTGATCCCCAGCACCACATAAAAATAAACAAATAAAATAAAGGTATAGTGTCCATCTACAACTAAAAAAGTAATAAATAATTTTAAATGATATTTGATGATATTTTAAATGCCTTTTTCTTGCTCAGTTGCTCTGGCTAGGAGTCCATTACAATGATGTATTTAAGTGGCAAAAGCAGGCATCTTTGTCTTTCTTCTGATATCAAATGAAAAGCATGGGTTGGAGTTAAATTCAGTGGTAGAGCACTTGCCTGTCATGCAAGCCTTGGTTCCTGGGTACTGGGGACTTAACCCAGGGGTGCTTTACCACAGAGTTACATTCTCTGTTCTATCCTCTGCTCTACAAAATAAATAAATAACGAATAAGTAATAGTTGCCAGTCTTTCATACTGAGTATGATACTGGGTGTAGATTTTCATATATGGCCATTATTATGTAGAGGCAATTTTCTCGAATTTCTTGTTTGTTAAGTGTTGTTAATCATAAAAATGTTGAAATTTGTCAAAATGATTTTACGTATCAACCAATTGAGATGATCCTGTTCCTCCTTTATTCCACTTATGTGGTATTTTAGAGTGATTAACTTTCATATATATGAAAGTTAATGTATATATATATATATATACATTTAAAAATTTTTTTTGACAATGGGCCTTCATTTACTTATTTATTTAAATGTGGTGCTGAGATTTGAACCCAGTGCCTCATACATGCTAAGCAAGTGCTCTACCACTGAGTTATAAATCAGCCCTCACATATTAAACTAGCTTTGCCTTCAAGGAATGAATTTCACTTAGTCATGATATATAATCCTTTTAATATGCTGCTGAATTTGGTCTGCTAGTATTTTTGTTGAGAAATTTGCAACAATGTTCATAAAGTATAGTCTGTAGTTTTGTTTTGTTTTTTTCCTCGTAGTGCCTTTTCTAGCTTTAGTATCAGGGCAATGCTAACCTTATAGAATAAGTTAGGAAATATTCCTCCTCTTCAATTTTCTGGAAGCATTTGAGCAGGATTGGTATTAATTCTTCTCCAAATATTTGGTGTAACTCTCCAGTGAAGACATCAGTCTTGAGCTTTCTTTGTTGGAAGATGTTTGATTATTGATTCAATTTTCTTAGCAGTAACATGTCTGCTCACATTTTCTATTTGTTTATGATTCAGACTTGGTAGGCTGTGTGTTTCTGGGAACTTGTGCACTTCATTTAGATTATCCAATTCATTGGCATGTAATTATTTATAGTGTTCTCTGATAATCCCTTTTCTTTCCATAAAACTGGTGGTAGTGTCTCTCTCTTGATTTTAGTTATTTGAGTGTTCTTTTTTTTTTTCTTAATGAATCTAGCTCCAGATTTGTCAATTTTATTTTGTTTTGTTTTTGGTGTTGAGATTGAATCTAAGGCCTTGTGCATGCTAAGTATGCAATCTACCACTGAGCAACAGCCCCAGTCCCTCAGTGCTAATCAATCGCTTCAAAGAAGCAACTCTTGGTTTCATTAATTTTCCCTTTTTTTTGTGTGTGTGTGTATGTGTGAGAATTAAATAAGATAACCAAATAACAATTCCTGAGGAAGAAATGCAAATGGTCAATAACTATGTTTTATATAGTTGGGCCTCCTAAAATAATTCAAAGATGATAGCAAGATACAATTACTCTACCAAACTGGCAAAACTAGAAAAAGTTTGAATTAGAAGTTACCCTCTTGTGTGTGGGGATATTTATTGAAAGGAGATCCTTAAGGGATATTTGGGGTGCTGATAATATTTTATTTATTAAACTGGGAGCTGTTTTTGTTTTAAAAATTTATTGAGCAGAAGGGATTTATCATTTACTGAGTACAGAGCTTCAATTTTGCAAGTTGAAAACAGTATTGGAGTTGAATGATGGTGATGGTTGCACAATAACATGAATGCATAAAATAGTAAATCTTATGTAATGTGTATTTCACCACAAGTTTTAAGATCCATTGAACCATGTCTTTGTAATTTGTACAATTTTCTATGTATAAAAATTATATTTTAATTACAAAAAATACAGTCCCTAGTGATGGAAACATGCAGAAGGCAGACACTGCTGGTGAAAGTGTAAATTAATATCTTTTTGGAAGGCAGTCTGGTTTCATGGGTCAAAAGCCATAACCTTTGACTCAGCATTTCTACTTCTAGGAATTCCTTCTATTTTAGGGAAATATATTTGCAAAGGTATGTATATGAGGACATTTACTGTAATGTTGCTTATAATGCAAAGTATTGGAAAACACCTAAATGTCAATAAAAAGGGAGTGGTTAAAATATATAGTGTACTCATGCAATGGAATATATAAAACCATCAAAAATGTACCTTAATCTTCATCGACATGGTAATATGTTTATACTATATTCAATGGAACAAAAGAATGAAGTAAATATGAAAGATATAAAGAGCCACAAAGAGGACTAGGGTTGTGGCTCAGTGGTAGAGCACTTACCTAGCATGTGTGAGGCCCTGGATTTGATTCTCAGCACTGCATATAAATAAATAAAATGAAGGTCCATTGACAACTAAAAAAAAATATTAAAAGAATAAAAAAGGCACACACACAAAAAAGATTTTGCCAGTGGTTATCTACTTTGGGCAATGAAATATATTGACTTTTAGTTTTCTATGCTTACCTGTTTTTAAAATTTTCTTTGAGGGATATATGTTGCCTTTGTAAAAAGAAAAAAAATATGTTAAGTTATTGGTAATAAGAAAGTAAAATGCTTGACACTTATGTTAATTATGTTAATGCCATCATTTCATTCTTCTTTATGGCTGGGTAGAACACACACACATATATGTTATATATGTGTCATATGCATGTATATTACATATTCTATATCCATTCATCTGTTGATGGACATCTAGGCTGGCTCTGTCACTTGGCTATTATGAACTGTGCTGCAAATAAAGAAGAAAAAAATTATGTCATTTGCTGGTAAATAGATAGTATTGAAGAATATCATGATAAGTGAAATAAGTCAGGTGCAGAAAATCAAGGGTTGAATATTTTCTCTTACATGGAGAAGTAGAGAGATAAGGATTTTTTAAAAGGGGATATCATGAAAATAGAAGAAAGAACAATAGAGTAGACGAAGGGGACTGAGGAGGAGAGAGGAGGAGTTGGAAAGGGGAGGAACAGTGGAATGAAATTGATTAATTTTGCTTTGTGTGTATGAATCTATCACAATGAATCCCATTTTATGTATAATTATAATATACCAATTAAAATTGTATGTATAATTATAATATACCAATTATACATAAATATTTAGTTGTAGTTGGACACAATACCTTTATTTTGTTAATTTTATATGTGCTGAGGATTGAACCCAGTGCCTCTCATGAGCACACTACCAAAGAGCCACAATCCCAGCCCCCATTTTTAAAAGTAAATAAATAAAAGGAAGAACAAGAAAGGAAGGGACTCAGGGGAAGGGAGGAAAATACTGGGGAATGAAATTGCCCAGTATGAGTACATCACAATGAAACTGACTACTATGTATAACTACAAGGCAATAATAAATGCATAATAAAAATGTTAGAGCCCATTCCTTCCTTTGAAAAAGTAAACACTCATTAGCTGTACTAGGATTCTCCAGAGAAACAGAACCAATAAGATATGCATTTACAAAGAAAGACTTATTTTAAGAAATAAGTTCACATGGATGGTCACACCACCGTGAGCTTGCCTGATCTCATCTGCTCTTGGTAGGAATAGGTTCACATGGGATGTGGGGGCAATCTGGCTGTGACATCTGTCACTCCATTGATCACCAGAGTTAATTTGGCTGATCTGGCTGACTGAGGTGGGTGTCTCCTTCCTTCTTCTCTGTCCCATGTGCATCCCTCCCAAAGCTGAGTGCTGGGTCCAAGAGGACCTTCCCCCATAGAGGAGGACTGTTCTTCCATCAAGAGTATAGGAGTAGCTGCATTCTCCTGCTAGAACCTCCAAGCAAGCTCTCAAGAAATAGGTTCACATGATTATGGAGGGTGGCAAGTTCAAAATCTACAGGGTGGGTTGGCGGGCTGGAGATCCAGGTAGGTGCCAGTGTTGTGATCTAAGTCTGAGGGCCAGCTGGCAGAAAGCCTTCTTACTGGGACTGGGAACTGGAGAGTAAGCCAGTCTTTTTTTTTTTTTTTTTTAAGTTCTCAATTGACCTTTATTTTGTTTATTTATGTGTGATGCTGAGAATTTAATCCAGTGCCTCACTCATGCTAGGCAAGCGCTCTATCACTGAGCCACAAACCCAACCCTGGAAGCCAGTCTTTAAGACCTTGAAGTGATTGGATAAGGCCCATCCACATTGTAAGGAGCAGTTTGCTTTACTCAAAATCCACTAATTTAAACATTAATCTTGTCCAAAAAATTACCATCACAAAGACATCCAGAATTATGTTTGAGAAAATATCTGGGCACTATAGCCTGGTCATGTTGACACAACATTGAGCCATTCATTACACTTTTGTAAGGCTTGGATGTTGTCATCTGGTGAGAAGTAGGATGAATAAAATAAAATACTAGCTCTCTGGGCCCTTGAGTGTTTCCAGGACACATGGACAGAAGCTAGTATGTCCACAAACTCTTTACTCTGCTAGGGTTTTTACAAATCATGTACAATTTAGTTGTTTGTCTCACACTAGGAAGTACTCATTCTAGGTTTGGTCACAACTAACAATGCACAAGATTATATTGATTAAAGCTGAAGAGGACAGGCAGCCCACACCTAAGAGAAAAGAGCCTGCTATGTCTCCAGGCTGCCCTGGAGCCTACTAACAGAATGGACTATATTGGTCTGTCCAGGTCTGTGTCTCTCTTGGTTTTTTAATGTTCTTCTCCCAGTGTTTGCCTGCATGCCTTCTCTTATTGCTCTTTTGTTATTCTACTTTATAATTCTGTTAGGTGACATTAGTTTAATGTCACCTAACAGAAAGTTGCAGACTGGGGTTTTTGCAGATATTTCTTCCTGGCTTATGTGGGATATTTAAAACCACTTGACTTAAATGATATCACTCAAAAACACATCTATACAGTGGACTCTAATTCATCTGTTACAAGGAATGAAATAGTGACACATGTTACAACACATCTGGACCATGAAAACAGTATGCCATCTGAAAGAAAGCATTCACCAAACCATGTATTATGCAATTCCATTCACATGCAATGTCCAGAATAGGATATCAATAGGGACAGAGAGTAGATTAGTTGTTGCTTAGGGAGATAGAGGAGATAGGACAGCAGTAGTTAAAGGGTAACCTTCCAGATTTTTGTTTTCATATTAAGAGACAGGGCTTAGCTACAAGCCCAGGATGGCCCCTGGGCAATCCTCCTGCCTCAGCCTCTCAAAAAGCTGGGATTGCAGGTGTGCATCACTGCATCCAGCTGAAGGAGTATAGCTTTGAAGTGAGATATGTTGTTCTAAAAGTGACCATGGTAATGGTTGTATATATCTGTGAATATATAAAAATAATTGAATTGTATACTTTAAGTGGGTAAATTGTGTGGTAGGTAAATTATGTCTCAACAAAGCTATTTTTAAAAAACTTGGTTCTGGATATTTAGTCAAAAGAATTGAAAATAGGATTACAAAGAAATATTTGCATACCCATATTCATAGCAGAGCATGATTCCACAATAGTCAAGTGGTAGGGCATCCCAAGTATCTATTGACCAAAAATAGATAAACAAAATATGGTTTTGAAATATTATTCAGCATTAAAAAGGAAAGATATTCTTTTTTTTTTTTAAAGTTTTGGTTTTTTTTTTAAGAAAGAGAGAATTTTTAATATTTATTTATTTTTTGGCGGATACAACATCTTTGTTTGTATGTGGTGCTGAGGCTCGAACTCAGGCCGCATGCATGCCAGGCGAGCGCGTTACCGCTTGAGCCACATTCCCAGCCCGGAAAGATATTCTTTATTGAGCATTGTGGCATACACCTGTAATCCCAGTGACTCGGGAGGCTGAAGCAGGAGAATCACAACTTCAAGGCTAGTCTCAGCAGCTTAGCAAGGCCCTGAGCAACTTTTCAAGATTCTGTCTCAAAACAAAAAATAAAAAGGGCTGGGGATGTAATGTAGCTCAATGACCCTGGGTTCAATGTCCAGTACTACCAAAAATAAAAAATAAAAATAAGGAAGGAAGGAAAGTCTGACACACGACACATGCAAAGTCAAATAAACTAGTCAAAAAGGATGAGTATTGGGCTGGGGTTGTAGCTCAGTTTGTAGAGCGTTTGCCTTGTGTATGTGAGGCACTGGGTTCGATCCTCAGCACCACATAAAAACAAATAGGACTGGGAATGTAGCTCAGTTGGTAGAGTGCTTGCCTCGCATGCACAAGGTCCTGGGTTCAATCTCCAGCACCCAAAACAAACAAAAAACAACAAATAAATAAAATAAAGGAGGCTGGGGTTGCAGCTCAGTGGTAGAGCACTTGCCTAGCGTGTGTAAGGTTCTGGGTTCAATTCTCAGCACCACTTTAAAAAATAAAAAATAAAGATATCATGTCCATGTACAACTGAAAGTACTTTTAGAAAAATAAAGGTATTGTGTATGTCTACAACTAAAAAATTTTTTTAAAAAGACAAATATTATATGACTCCCTTTATATGAAGTATCTAGAGTAATCAAATTAATAGAAACAGAAAGTCAAATAATGGTTGCCAGGGGCTGGGGAGAGGGGAAAAGAAGAGTTATTACTTAGTGGATGTAGAGGTTCTGTTTTGCAAGAAGAAAAACTTCTGGAGATTAGAAGTTCAACAAAGTAATATCCTTATCATTATTGAAATGTGCACTTGAAAATTCTTAAGATGGTAAGTCTTATGTGTATTTTACCACAATCAAAACTTTGAAAGAAATTGAGAAATTTCAAGGAAATTCCAACCAGGCATGGCAGCGAATGCCTGCTTGGAAGGCTGAAGCAGGAGGATTGTTTGAGCCCAGGAATTTGAAACTGGCTTGGGCAACATAGTGAGATCCCCATCTCTAGACAAAATGAAACAAATAAACTCCAGTTTCTATGTTAGCAATTTAAAGATCTTGCAAGGCTTAGTTGGCATTCCCTCATGGCAAGAATTTCTTGGAATGAGTAGTGGCTACCTCCTTTAGTGGGCATGGTTTATTCTCCTCACTTAGGCTCCCTACTAATTCCTAATTAAAAAAAAATAATAATTTTTGCCTATATTCTGGGGTATTTCGCCTCCTTTCTGTTTTCTACCCATTGTCACTATATCCCAAAATGATCTTGTCTAAACCTGACATCAGTCAGCCTAAATGTCTATCCACTTCCGCCTTTTATTAGATATTTGACCTTGTGATGGTCACTTAACTTGAGGATCAGCTTCCTTTCCTATAAAATCATGTGAGAGCTGGATGATTTGTTCAGTGGTAAAGCACTTGCCCTATATTCCATGTACAACTGAAAGAGGCCCTATATTCCATTCCCAGCACCACACACACACACACACACACACACACACACACACAGATAAAATATTATCTAACCAATAGGCAAGACAAATGAAGCATGAGAAAATACCTTGTAAGCAATACTGGTCATTGGGAAAGCATGCTTAATGTATGTTGGACATTTTGTTTATTATACCATTATTTTACATTTTATTTCAGTTCTCTAATATTTTATCAGAAATTTGGGAGAAATAATAGTTAACTTCAGTTAATTTTTAAAAAGCAATATAGTAACTGGGCACTGTGACTTACATGGAATTATAATGGTAATTACAGCTACTTGGAAGGCTAAGGCAGGAGAATCACAAGTTTTAGTCCAAACTGGACATCTTTGTAAGACCCTGTATCAAAATACGAAATAAAAAGGGTTGCGGGGATGGGGGGCTCCTGGGGTTGTGTCTCAGTGGTAGAGTGCTCTCTAGCATGCAGGCACTAGGTTCTAGCCTCAGCCCCACATAAAAATAAAAAATAAATATATTGTGTCCATCTAAAACTAATTTTTTTTTAAGGGCTGGAGATCCAAAGATGTAGCTCAGGGGTGGAGAAATCCTAGATTCAATCCCTAGAAACCCCCCTGCCCCCAACTCACACACAAAAGGTAATATGGGCTGGGGGTTTTGGGGTGTGGATCAGTGGTAGTGCTTTCCTAGCATGTGAGAGGCCCTGGATTCCATTCTAGCACTGCAAAAAAATGAAAGTAAACAAATAAATAAATAATGCATTTACATTGTTCAAAAATTAAAAAGGTATAGAATGAAGATTATTCCTCCATCTTCTTTCATATGGCCCCAAATCTACTATTAATTTTCATCTGTGCATCTTTCCAGATTTTTAAAAATACATAAGCAAACAAACACATATTTTCTTAGGGAGGGTAATTTTTTTTAAAGTTTTTTATTGTTGTAGATGAACACAACACATTTTATTTATTTGTTTGTTTGTTTATTTGTTTTTATGTGGTGCTGAGGATCGAACCCAGAACCTCACAGTTGCTAGGCAAGAGCTCTGCCATTGAGCCACACCCCCAGCCCCAGGGAGGGTAATTTTTAAATATAAAACTGTTAAAGACTTTAGTAAAATAATTTCTATGCTACTGAAAGTAATGTTACTGTTATTATTGTCATTATTTTTGGAAATTAAACATCTTATGATTATTCAGTTGGCTTACAACAATTACTGTCACTTGCCAGGCTGTGTCTTGACATTCTAAGATATCTAACTCATCAACATTCAATGTGCTCATCTTTAAAATATTCTAGTTAGCAATGAAATTTCATCTCATCCAGTGGGACCTGACCATCAAGGTTCATAGAAGTATAATGATATTTACTTTCTTCAATAGAAAGAAACTAATAATTATGACAACTCTAAAGAATGCATTTTCCAGAGATTAAATGCTAGATGGCGGGCTGGGGATGTGGCTCAAGCGGTAACGCCCTTGCCTGGCATGCATGCGGCCTGGGTTGGATCCTCAGCACCACATACAAACAAAGATGTTGTGTCCGCCAAAAACTAAAAATAAATAAATAAATATTAAAAAAAAAATGCTAGACAGCTTCTAAAGTTGGCTTGACACCAAGATGTAAGATTTCCTCTTTTCAACCCAGTCTTGTCATATACTTTCTAGATTTTGTTTTTGTTTTCCTACTGTTACAGATTCCTCTATACAGTTTGTGCCAGTTTGGAGAAAGAACTCTTTGAGGACATGTCATCTACTTAAAATTTCTAATATATTTGGAGACAGATGCTTTACTATTTTTAATGTGCTTTAATGATCCCCATTTTATCTTTTTTTTTATAAGTATTTTTTTTAAAGAGAGAGTGAGAGAGTGAGAGAGAGAGAGAGAGAAATTTTTTTTTAATATTTATTTTTTAGTTATCGGTGGACACAACATCTTTGTTTGTATGTGGTGCTGAGGATCCAACCTGGGCCACACGCATGCCAGGCGAGCGCGCTACCGCTTGAGCCACATCCCCAGCCCCCCATTTTATCTTTTTAAAAATATTTTTAAAATTTATTTTTTAGTTTTAGGTGGACATAATATCTTTATTTTTATGTGGTGCTGAGGATGGAACCCAGTGCCCCATGCATGATAGGGGAGCACTCTACCACTGAATCACAACCCCAGCCCCATGATTCCCATTTTAAACAAATTTTCTTCCTGAAAGAATTGTTCATACTCACTGTCTCTATTTCTTCATCTCCTGTTCTGTCTTCAGGCCATTCCAATCCTGGTCTGTCCATACCAACACACTGAAATGGCTCTGGCTCTGGTCTACAACACCAAAGACCTTTGAATCTTCTTGTCAATTCTTTTTTTTTTTTTTTTTTTAAAGAGAGAGAGAGAGAGAGAGAGAGAATTTTAATATTTATTTTTTAGTTTTTGGCAGACACAACATCTTTGTTGGTATGTGGTGCTGAGGATCGAACCCGGGCCGCACGCATGCCAGGCGAGCGCGCTACCACTTGAGCCACATCCCCAGCCCTTCTTGTCAATTCTTGAAGTTCATCTTCTTTGTCTTCTCGATGACATCTGACAAATTGGTAATTGATCCTCTTGAAACACTTTTTCTTGTCTTCTGAGACATCACACTCTTCTGGTCTTCCTGCTACTTATTTTCTTTCTGAGTTATAAATGTTGAAGTGCCTCAGGGCTTGGTTCATTTTATACTCCCTGAGTAATCCTATCCAGTCTTTTGGCTTATACTGATGAGTCCCTTATTTCTATCTCTAGCTCTGTTATCTCTCCTGAACTTCAGACTCGAATGTCTAACTGCCCATTAGACACATTTGAGATTTCCACTTGCTCGTCTGAGAAGTATCTCAAACTTAACATGTCCAAGATATGATTTTGCTTCTTTCTCTGCCTGCTCCTTCAAATCTACTCTTTCCTTTCTTTTTTTTTTAATATTTATTTTTTAGTTTAAGGTGGACACAATGTATGTATTTTATTTTTATGTGGTGCTGAGGATTGAACCTATCACCTCACGCCTGCTACACGAGTATGCTACCACTGAGCCATGTCCCCAGCCACTATTCTTCCCTTTTCAAATAACTGGCAACATCACTAACCTAGTTGTTAAGGCTAAAGAGCTAAGAATCAATTATTCTTAAGTCATCCTTTTCTCTTTCTCCCTGTATCCAATTGGCTAAACCTCCAAAAGATATATCCTAAATTCAACTATTTTTCATTATGTCTTCCTCTGATGCTCTAGGGTAAGCCATTGTCATCTCTCACCTGGAGTGTCCCAGAAAACCTCTTAACTTATGTCCACCTTTGCTCCCCTGTAACTCATTCTGCATATGGTATCCAGAGGGCATGTAAAAATTTTTTTTGAGGTCTCCAATGGCTTTTCACAAGGTAAAATTTAAAAATACTTATGATGGCCATGTCAGGTGATGTAAGCTTGTAATTTTAAATTTTTGAGACGAGATCTAAGTTGCTGAGGCTGGCCTTGAATTTGCTATCCTCCTATCTCAGCCTCCCAAGTAGCTGGGCTTACAAGCTTGCCTGATTCTGCATAGCTGGTTCTTCGACATTTTTTAAGATTCAGCTCAAAGGTTACCTCCTGGGAACAATATTCTCTGATTATTAGATATGATTACCATACCTAAAGTAAGCTTCATACCAGCATTCTACTTTACTTTCTTCTTAACATTCTTTGAGTTTACCTAATATATCCAATTTGCTTTAAAATATATTTGAACTTGATGGTTAGAATTATTTTATGTAATACCCTCCTTTGGAAAGAAACACCCAGTCTTTCAATGTAGCTGCCCTTTACCTCTGTGCGTGTATGATATCTGTGTATATGGATGAAGAAGCATGAGACCTGGGATCCATTTGATATTCCTGTGCCATTCCCTTTCTTCTCAGGATGCTCTGCAACCTGTTGGTCAGCAAGTGGAGGATCTTGTAGCCTGGGCTATCTGAGCTTGGAGGCAACGTACAGGTCTTCCTGAGATCTGACTGTTACTATTTTTTGTTTCCAGACCAGTGTCATCTACAGAGCCACTTTCACACCTGTCAGAAGTATTCTTGGCTATCTTTTTATTTATTCTTCCACAGGCTATGGGGGAACTTCTGGAACCATTCTATATTACACAAGAGCTAAGGGTCGCTAAGCTAAGGCTTACGATTCTGTATTTAATTTGTATGTGTATTTTTGTGTTCTTTTTCTTAAAAACAAAACAAAACAAACTCTTTCTGTCTCTATCACATAAACTTTGAGACTTGTAAAACCTGGATTTATCCTTGGCTAAAGACATTGAGCGGAGCCAAATAGATCCCTTTTCTCTTTACCCAACTACTCTGGGGCATCACTTTCACTCAGGTGTAGCTGGCTGATTGCTGCTGTGGGTGTGGTCTGCAAGCCATTTCTAGTTAGAATCCCAAACAGAAGCAGACAAGAGTCCTTTCTGCTTTGAAGAGCTGGGAAGACAGGGACACTTGTCACTCAGTTGATACCTCTCTTACTTCTTGCTTCTTTTTTCTTCCTTCTATTATTTAATGAAAAGAATAAGGCTTTTATTTCTGGATATCAAAGCCTCATGGCTGGGCTGTCCTAAATGGAAGAAGTATGTCCTCTGGAATGTAGAAGAACTCTCAGACTATTACTATTTGCTGAACTTCATAGGTTAAATGAAACCAAGGAAATTTAGCAAATTCTTTTTCACTACATTAAGCCTATTGTATTCTCTTCTGAGTATGAAAATAAATTCTAGAGCCATACTTCAGAAAAGAGTCTATAATGGAATTTGACTTAAGAGAATTAAAATGAATCAGTTAGGTACTTGCAAATTTTTACCCCCATTGTATTCTAGTTTATTTATTAGAGAAGTTAAAAAAAAAAACCTGGACTCATAAGCGAATTACCTCATTTTAAATGTTGGCATATAATTAAACAATTTTTAAAAAAGATAAAATTTGTAACACTCATATCGTGCTAGGAACCAAAAGTGTTCTAAGAGATTAACAGATGTTAAAATTAACTCATTTTCAGATGAGGAAACCAAATTGCAAACAAGTAACTTGACCAAGGTCATGTAGCTATATACAATATATGTCAAATATATATTTGTGGGACAGATTTGATTACAAGGTCACTAGTTTGCAATCTTTTGTTAATGATATTTAAAATCCAAGAAGAACAAGTCTTTGAATTCTGTCTCAATCTTTCTGCTTAACAACCTTGGACCAATCCCTTAATCTCTATGGATCCCTCTGTAAAATTATGATTAAATTCATAGTGCTCGCTAAATATTGTTTTTCTCTTTTTTTCCTCCCTCCACATGAATGATTGCATCAAACGCTCCTGGTATGTTTGATTCTTATCTGGAATGCACAAACCCTGCCTATTATTCAAGACCCAACACATTTCTAATACCTCTAGAAACAGCCTGATGTAGGAGAGAACCTTAGGCTGAGGGTCTAGGTGTCTGTTCCAGTCCTGATGCTGTTACTAATTCTTTGTGTGATCTCCAACAAGTCACAAGTTCTCTGGTCCCATGTTTCATCTTTAAAATGCCCAATTGGTCCTGGGGTTGTAGCTCAATGGTAGAATGCTGGCTAAGTATGTGTAAGACCCTGAGTTTGATGCCCAGCCCATGGGGGAAAAAAAAAGAAAGTGGAACTGGCCTAAATTAATGGCTCTAAACTGTATTCTTAGAAACCCAACATTTTTCTAATGAGAGGATGGAACTGGAAGAAGCGGCAGAAGAAGAGTCTGAGGCTTAGGAACAGTCAGTCTTGTGGGCACCCACTTCCAATTTAAATTGGGCAGCTCTACTTTAAGCAGCTAGATTTTATTACAAGCAAATTTTCCGTTGTTTATAAAACAGGTGAAAGCCACTAGATCTTTTATGTACCTATAGTCACCTGAAATTATCTTTTCTTGGCTTCTCTTTTTATTTCCTTCTTGTTCAGGACACGGAACTAAAGGCTCTAACATTTTTAAAAAATTCTGGCTGAAATGAATATCAATCTATCTGTCTATATTTATTTATTTCCCTTCCACCTTCTTTCTCCTACCCAGGGGTGAAATTAAAAATGAACAAACTAAGAAAGGACCAGAATGGACAATTTCCAGCCATTTCAGAGTTTTCAGCAAAACATGATAGATTAGCAAACTTTTTGTGTTCAAAACACCTCCCAAGTGATGCACAAAAGTCAAAGTGACATTTGGATGTCACATCTCAATATCCTGTGAATTCAGGAGTTGCTCATTTCCATTTTAATGTGTCTTGTCATGGGGAACGACTTGAAGAGGCAACTTTGCATTTCTTACAGTATTTCCCCATTGTCCCTAAGCTATTATTAAGAATGCCATAGGGAAATTTTTCTCCACCAAAGACTCAGTGGACTAGAAGGAACAGAAGGATGAATCAAGCCCTTGTTGTCCTCAGCCGTCCTCATATATGATCTAGCTTAGGTTTAGGGCAAAATAGACCCAAATCTACTCCCAGTTTTCCTGCTTAGACAATAATAAGATGCTCATCCTTTAAGTGAGATTCTCAAGTTCCTTCAATGTGCCAAGGGAGAAGAGATGTCTCTCAAGGGTCAGAGGCTGGAGAGAAGGGGGAGTTCAACACAGGAGGAGCAGGGTTCTTGGCACACCTGATGGAAAAGAATTTGAGCACACAGCAGTCAGAGGCATACACAGAAATTTATTTAGGAAAGCACAGGCATATCCAAAGGAGAAGGTGGGTTATTTCAAATGAGAAGCAGCAACCTATGGTGTGGGGTATTAATATTTATGGAGGAAAAGTTGATATGGGCTGGACTAGAGGTGGAGTCACCGTGGATTTAGGCAATTTCCGGCTATTTTCCTTGCATTTGTGCATTGTCCTCTCATGTCACTTTCTGAAATGGAGGACAAGGGTCAAGAGTGCTGGCTCAGTTGCTCAGGAATTGCAAAGGTTCATGGGCGCTTTTTGCATTTCAATGGTTCATGGGTGCTTCCTTTGAGACTTGGTATCCCCAAATTCTTATCTCAAATGGAGATGAATGGGGATGAACAACAGCTGCAAATCATCACACTTATTCCCAGAATAACTAAAATATTCTTGAATTATCATGATACTTTCCTTTTAAATGATCTCTCTTGCCTTGAAGACAGGTTGGTTCCTTGAAAATCCTAAAGGACTGTGACTCATATTTTGATTCTAGTTCCAATGAGCCACTATGTATCTTGGGGTAATTCTTCCCATGATCATATTTCAGTGTTACCATTGAGAGCCTGGAATAGATGGTTCCGTTCCCATTTTGATATTGTAGTGGTAGACACTACATAATAGTAATTGAGGATATTATCTCCAGTTTTTTGTTAGTCTTCAAAATCACTAAAGGATTTGATTTTGAGGTTAGGCTATTGAAGTTGGTCCTTGATATTCCTTGCCTTGTGCTTCAATCAGGCTGTCAACAGGTAGGGAAGCCAATTTTTCTTGAGATGACTATCTTGTACCTTTACTGGTTGGGGTTCTTCAAGCTTAGAGGTCCACTGAGAACTTCAGCTCATCAACATTTTATCTTTTCAACAGCAGCTCTGTAGTCAGGTGTAAGATGGTGATGTGGACCCCTCAATGACATTTCACCCAGTCCTCCAGATTGTCCTTTCATTGATTTCTTTCATTCTTTCTTCATCACTACGTCATGGTCCCTTTAAGGGAGCGGCCATAGTTGAGTGGTGGGAGCAGCTGCTGGCAGAAAAGAGACTTGCAGGATTTGGCCTACCCTGGGCCACTCACCGCGCACGCTCAGGACCGGGGGCTTGGTGGGAAAGGGAGGAGGGGCTTATGGTGCGCCTGCGCATCAGGGGCGCGCGCAAGGGGCTCGTTTGGTGATCCCTTTAAGAAACCGCAGGCGGAGGAATTTCTCTGAGAGAAAATAATCCTACTCACGGGGCCCCTTGGAGGCCATTAACCCCCCGAGTCCCGGCCCCCCCTGACCCGGGCAGGCCCTCCCTCCCACGCGCACACCCGTGGGACCCCGGGATCTGTGGCTCCGCGCGGGGCATCCGCCCCCTCCTCACTCGCGCGCCAGGCCCGGCCGGGTCCGGGAAGCCGCCGCGCGGCGGCCGTGTCTACAGTGTGGGCGGGGGCCGGGGGGCCGAGCGGTGCCGCCGCCGTGCCGGGAGCCGCAGCGGTTCCGAGCGGGGCCCAACATGGCGGAAAGAGAGGTGGAGTCCGGCCCCCGAAAGAGGGTAGGTGAGGTGAGGCAGAAGTCGGGCGGCGGGGGGCGGGGCGCGGCCGGGCCGGGGCCGTGGCGGGCGGAGGGCCAAGCCGGCGCTGGAGCAGGGGGCGCCGACACCCGCGGCGCGGGGAGGTAGCGGGCAGGTCCGCGATCACCTCGGGGCTGGAGCGCGTCGGCGAGCGCTCCTTCTGCAGGTGGGACAAAGATTGGTTGCTGGGGGGAGGGGCGGGGGCGGTTGTTTGCGTCGCCCCCCGCCCCCAGCAAGGGGGGCGGGTGAGTGTGTTTTGGGGGCCCAGGGAGGGAAGGGGTCAGAACGTCGACCACATCTTCAGTGAATGAGAGTCCGTGGAAGTTTCACTGGGGAGAGGTCAGGTGGGGGTAGTGGTGGCGGGAATAAGTCGCGGAGGGGGTCTCGTGAGCAACAACCAGGAGGGTTTTCAGGAACACGATCGCGAATTCATTTTCTGCCTCCTTTCCCCTCCCCCTCTTAACCGTTATCAAGA
Organism: Callospermophilus lateralis; assembly: GCF_048772815.1. Taxonomy (NCBI): domain Eukaryota; kingdom Metazoa; phylum Chordata; class Mammalia; order Rodentia; family Sciuridae; genus Callospermophilus; species Callospermophilus lateralis. Next base: position 118,701,599 of record NC_135311.1, on the reverse strand, counting down.
CCAAAGTGGAGGTGGCTCTCTTACCTGTGAAGAAGTGGGATCCTTGCCTATTCTGATTTAGGAGAAAGATTTTGGCACTTGCACATGTTGTGTCCTCATCTATCTTCATTTCCCTGAAATTAGGAACGTGGAAGAGTATGACAAGTTTAGTCATATCAAGGATGTCCCCAACCAGCCTGTATAGGTGAAGCTAATTCTACATAGGAGTTGTTGAATGCCTTTTTAAAGTTTGCCTTGAAACTTTTCTTATTTGATTCTGAGTGGTTTTCTTCAGATGGAGAACAATACTATCAATTGAATAATATTTTTCAGATATTTCTTTTAAATTACTTCCCACCCCCCAACATGTTAAGCCGTAAGTTTCCCATCAGGAGTCTTCCTTTTGGGAATGGTCTGAAAATCATCAATTAGTGTTAAGCCAACCTGGTTAAAAAAAAAAAAAAAAAAGAAAAATGCTACTTAATCTTTATTTAAAATGTCCTTTCCTTTTTTTTTTTTTTTTTTTTTTTGGTGGGGGAGGAGATGTTTACCAGGGATGGAACTCACGGGCACTGGACCACTGAGCCACATCCCCAGCCCTATTTTGTATTTTGTTTAGAGATAGGGTCTCTGAGTTGCTTAGCGCCTTGCTTTTTGCTGAGGCTGGCTTTGAACTCGTGTTTGTCCTGCCTCAGCCTCCTGAGCGTCTGGGAATATAAGGGTGTGCCACCGTGCCCTGCTAGTTAAGAGTTTTGAACCCAGATTCGAACCCAGGTTCCAACCCAGGTTCCATCCCAGGATGCCACTTAGGAGTGTTTTAAATCTGTGTTTCTCACCTTAAAAGTTTAAATAATAAATAACCAAAGAAGTGTCAAATAATTTTTCCAACAAGACATTAGGAAAAATATATATCTTTCCAGCAAAATTGAAAATACAATCCAATTCAGGATGCATCCATAAAGCCCAATCACCTGGATTCTGCTATCATCATTTAACTAAACATTTATTTTATCACATATTTATTCCATCTGTCTTATCTATCCACTCACCAGTGGTCTTATTTTAATACATGTCATTGTATTTTGAGCAATTAAAATTTAATGTTGATAGTATTAGGTTTTCAAAATGTTACATTCTTCTCAATCAGTAATTAGTCATAAAGCAAGTTAAACTGAATGGTGTGACTGAGTAGTTCATTTAATATAAATATTGGGTATGGAATGCATGTATTTTGAAATTTTAAATTGTTCTGCAAGCTGTGATGAATTTTCAGCTGGATCCTCAATGCATATGGCAGTATGGTCTACCAATTAAAATATATAGGATGAGTTTAAGTGTGTAATGTTTATTCAGGGAGATCTACATCCTGTCTCAACTAATTTTTTGTCATTCATCATTTAGGATGTTCTAGAATGTTCTAGAAAACATCTATGTACATTGGTAACTGGACTAGATTTTAAATATGTTCTTTCTCTTAGATTACATTTAAAGGTGTCACACTGGTTGCAGTTGAAGCATTATTTTTTTATTTTTTATTTGTCAGTGGATCTTTATTTATTTATATGCGGTGCTGAGAATCCAACCCTGTGCCTCACATGTCCCAGGCAAGTGCTCTACCACTGAGCCACGACCCCAGCCCCCCCCCCCCCAGCGTTATTTTTAATAACAAACATGTAAGGTGTGCAGCACTTGTATAGGGTTTACCCATCATTTTACGGCTTTCATTTTGGGTGTTGCAAATTCATACCTTCAATATCATCCATAGTCCATTATGTTGTTGGTATTTAGTTAGAATGTTCAGCAGGATATTTTTACATGGTACAAGTGCTTTTCCCCCTATTTTGTGTGTGTGTGTGTGTGTGTGTGTGTGTGAGTGAGACTCCACGTGAATTACATGGGTATACGCCAAACAGATTAGTGGGACTATATAGTGTAAGTTGTTTTTAAATAATTTGACTGCGATGAGGCAGTTAAAGCAAACTAACTACATAGACCTGGATAATACCGTTAGGTTATTTAATCTGAAATTGCATTGATGATATGGTACTATGTTATGATGCTTGTTGCCTTTGATGTTTATAATCATAAATTGCAAGAAAATTGTTGAGTATCTATGCTCATTGATGAGTCTATGCTGGGCCCTGGACTATGTTACTTTTGGTCATTTGGGATAATACATTGTTGGAGGTTCTGCTAAATTGTGAACTGCTTCAGGGTAGAGCCCTTTTTACTATTTTTTGTGTCTCCAGTACTTACGATCGCTATGTTATAGGAACTCCAAGGCTTTTAACGACTTTTAGTAAGAAAAGTTTACCTATTACAGAAGAGGCTGTATAGTTTGGGTACCCCATTCTCTGCTTTGTACTTTTGGGGTCTTCAGTAAATATTTCACACCATTTTCTATGCTTCAGAGTTCTCTCCTGTGGGTCCAGATTAAGGGATCTTTTAATCGTTCTAAGATTGTTTAGATGGGAGAGTGACTGTTGGTTTAACCTTAAATTTTTTGTGGACCTGTATGGTGTTTTCTTTTCCTGTTTGTTGGCCTTTCTTAACAATAGATATTAATTAGGCCCGATCGATTTGATTGTAATCAGATTATACCTGAATGCCAATCTCTCCGTTTGTGAAAATGAAGAAGGTGAGTATATGAGTGGATCAGCACTAACATCCATCAATCGACTCTGTTACAGAGAGAACCGGGTTGTTTATATTCTACTGTCTATATGTGAAGGCCAATATTACATTCATGTATACTGAAGTCAGGGTATTTTTGCGGTATTATGAATTTTTTAAATATAGTAATGATTTTGTTTTCTAAAATAGGTTTTGAGATTTGTTTAGGTTTGTATATAGTCATTATTTATGCATGGATGAAATAGTATGTTAGGTCTAAATCTGGTGGCCATATTTTGTTGCAAAAATCCCTATATCTTTTCAAAGTTTTCTTATTAATGTATATATTATTAGTTAGTCCAATAGGTCTCTTTGAATACTTAAATTTCCCTTTATATAAATTCAAGGTATAAATGGTGTGGCTAAAAAAATAGATGGCATATCTATAAGTAATATGCTTCAAATTTTTGTAAAAACATTAAACTTTTTCCCCCTTACCATGTATGTGTCTATGTATACTAGTACGTGTATGGACTAAAGAGAAAGTTGTGAACGATGTTTGTGAAGCTGTTATCATTGGTTATCTTCAAGGGGTAGAGATGATAAAGGAAAGAGTATAAGGGTGAAAATTTTGTAAAGTATTCTTGTGGTATTATGTTAAATGAAAATGTAGGCTATAAAATGTTCCTGTAATATGTAAAAATTGGACATGCGTAAAGATAAGGAATAGGAAATAACGTGAACAAATGAAAGCTTTGATTTCATTAGTTAATGGGATTATGGAGAGTATAATTTTAGACTTTCGTTATTTTAATATTTTATAACAGTAATTACAAAATATTGATTACTCTTAATTCTGTCATGAATTTTTTGTTTTTAATTAAATTTTTTTTTTGTAAAATGTTTTACTTAAGAACATAAGAACACAGAAGTACATGTTCAGTTTAGGCAGTGTAGACCCTGTCTCAAGATAAAGTAAAAATGTCTTGGGAGGTAGCTCAGTATGCTTGCCTCGTGTGCAGAGGCCCTGGTTCAGTCCCCATTTGTGGGGATGGGTAGGTGAAGGGTGGGGAGGTGCATTGGCTTTTTGTATAGAGACCATTTAAAGAGGCCATTCTGGTGGACAATGATCCTAGTTGTTTTCACAGTGTTTACTGTTTTGTATCAAGCAGAGACATCTGTAAATAATAATAATAATAATTGGTATTTATAAACCTTTAATTGCTAGTCATTATACTAAATATTTTATATATAGTATATCTTTCAGTCCTCATTAATTTCATGAGATTGTCACTGTTATTGTCCCATTTTATAAATAAGGAAATTAAGATTGAGAATTGTATGAGATCATAATGTAATGGGCTAAACCAGAATCAAGGATTGCTTGAAAGTTGTTTGGTGCCTTTGACTTCCTTTCTTCTAGTTATTCATAAAATATATAACAGACTCTTGTGCTGTGCCATAGAACACTAGAGTTTACTAACTTCTGTGTTTTGGTACCCATTATTCACCCTCTATACCGCCTCACCTTGCCTTTCTAAGCCTCTAATTCAGATAGATTTTCTTTTTAGTATCAACATATGAGAACACAAAATATTTTCTTTGTGTCCAACTTTTTTGTTGGACGTATTGCCCCCCCACCCCCAGTTCCATCCATTTTGCTGCAAATGTTAGGATATCATTATTTTCTATAGCTGAATAATTAATATTCCATTGTATACACATACCACATTTTTGTTATTCATTCCCAGAAAGTAATGAGATGAAAATATTAATTACCTAATTTGATCAGTACATGTTGTATACATGTATTGAAATATCACACTACCTCATAAATACAGTTAAATTGTATTAAATTAAGTATATAAATTAAGTACAATCAAAACAATAAAATCATATTTTTGGATATACATGAAATTAAAACTTGTGAATTCAGTATATTCATAATTGATATTTACATTTTCATTTGAGAAAAAAACATGGAATTTTTAGTGTGGAATTTATTGATTTTAGAATAATTTGAATTACATTTAAATTGTATTGCTGTAAATCATCTCTCAGGAAGCATCAATTCTATTGTGCTGTGCCATAGAACAATAGAGTTTACTAACTTCTGTGTTTTGGTACCCATTATTCACTCTCTATACCTCCTAACCTTGCCTTTAGCAAGACCCTAAGAAATAATTATTTCCCTAAGAAATAATTTCTTGAGATCAAAAAGTCTTTGCATTGGTAGAGTGCTTGCCTAAAGTCTTTGCAACTCAATATTTCTTTTTTTAGAAAATATACACTAAATATTTTGAAGACATGATCCTCTTATCCTCTTACCTCAGCCTCCCAAATTGCTGGGATTATACCACACTTGAATTATCTGCTTTTGACCAAAGATAGTACTTTTTTTGCCTATCTAGGATGTACTCTCCCTACCAATGTAGGATTTTGGAGGTCAAGAATTATATGCGCTCATCTTTTTTCACATTTCCCATGTCTTAAAATTAAAGTGTATTTTTTTCTTTCTTGTTTTTTTTTTTTTTTTTTTTTAAACTGGAGATTGAACCCAGGGGTGCTTACCCACTGAGCCACATCCCCAGCCTTTTTTTCTTTTGAAACGGGGTCTTGCAAAATCTCTTAATGCCTTGCTAAGTTGCTGAGACTGGCTTTGAACTTTAAATTCTCCCTTAGCCTCCTGAGCTGCTGGAATTATGGGTGTGCACCACTGTGCCCGGTTTTATATATATTCTGACATGCATGCTATTACATTTTTAAGCAAAATATTAAAAAATTTTCTTAAGTTTTATAATTCTATATCAAATACAAGTAAACCCCCATGTTCCTATTAACCTGTTTTAACAGCTATGCAGTTTTCAGATTTTTACCATTGCTGTCTTTTCTAACTTCTCATTTCTTCCCCTCCCCTTTTCCCTCTTTTTGCTTGAAATACTTTCAAGGAACTATGAGGCATCTTCTTATTTAACCTATAAATAATCCTGTGTGTATTTAAAAAAAATTTTATTTTGTTACAAATGGACACAATACCTTTATTTTATTTATTATTTTTATGTAGTGCTGAGGATTGAATCCAGTGCGTCAAACATGCTAGGCAAGTGCTCTACCACTGAGCTATAACCCCAGCCCCCTGTGTCTAGCAGGTAAGAACTTTTTTTGCGGGGTACTGAGAATTGAACTCCAGGGTCACTTCACCACTGAGCCACATCCCCAGCCCTGTTTTTTGTTTTTATTTTGAGACAAGGTCTTGCGAAAGTCCTAAGGCCTCACTGAATTGCTGAGGTTGGTCTTGAATGTGCAGTCCTCCTGTCTTAGCCTCCCAGAGTTTCTGGGATTACAAGAATGTACCACTGCACCCAGTTCAGGTAAGAACTTTTAACAAATACAGTCACAATACTCTTTTTAGCTAACAAAATAAAGAGTTTTTGATTCAGTCTATGTTTAGATTTCTCTGATTCTTTAAATGTCCTTTTTTAAAAATACTTTTTTAGTTATACATGGACATGATATCTTTATTTTGTTTATTTTTTTAATGTGGTACTGAGGATCGAACCCAGTGTCTCACAAGTGTGAGGCAAGCAATCTGCCACTGAACCACAATCCTAGCCCTTAAATGTCCTTTTGTACTTGTTTTTTTTTTTTAATTTTAAAATTTGTATATGCCAGTGGAATGCATTACAATTCTTATTACACATATAGAGCACAATTTTTCATATCTTTGGTTGTATACAAAGTATATTCACACCAATTCCTGACTTTATATACGTGCTTTGCATAATAATGTCCATCACATTCTACCATCATTTCTAACCCCATACTCCCTCCCTTCCACTCCCACCCCTTTACCCTATGTAGAGTTTGTCTATTCCTCCCATGTTCCCACTCCCTACCCCCACTGTGAATCAGCCTCCTTATATCAGATGAAACTTCATTTAACATTATCTTCTAACGCCATTGATTTACTTGTAAATGGCATGATTTTATTCTCTTTTATTGTTGAGTAATATTCCATTGTGTGTGTGTATGTGTGTGTGTATGTATGTATGTGTGTATATATATATATATGCCACATTTTTAATCCATTCATCTATTGAAGGGCATCTAGGTTGGTTCCATAGTTTAGCTATTGTGAATTGTGCTGCTATAAATGTTGATAGGGCTGTGTCCCTGTGGTATGCTGTTTTTAAGTCCTTTGGGTATAGATTGAGGAGAGGGATGGCTGAGTCAAATGGTAGTTTCATTCCCAATTAACCCAGTCAATAAATGGGCCAAGGACCTGAACAGACAATTCTCAGAAGATGATATGCAATCAACAAATATATGAAAAAATGTTCATCATCTCTAGCAATCAGAGAAATGCAAATCAAAACTATTCTTAAGATTTCATCTCACTCCAGTCAGATTGTCAGCTATTATGAATACAAACAACAGTAAGTGTTGGCGAGGATGTTGGGAAAAAGGTACACTCATACAGTGCTAGTGGGGTTGCAATTTGGTGCAGCCAATATGTACTTTGTTTGTTTTAAATAAGTGTCCAAATAAGATTTATACATTTTATTTGGTTTATATGTCTGTTAAGTTTTTCTTAACCTTAGCCATCCTCCTCAGTACTATATACTGCCAGTACTTTTTTCCCATGCTATTTATTTGTGGAAAAAAAACTAGGTCATTTGTCCAGGAGAATTTCCCACATTCTGGTTTGGCTGATTGAGTGAATCCTTGTTACAGTTTTAACATGTCCTTTTACTCCTCATATTTCCCACAAATTAGTAGTTAAGTTTAGAGCATTGGTTTTCAACTTTTACTGAAACTTTAGAATTATTTGAGGAACTTTTAATTATCTCAATGCCCAGACCACATCTCAAACCAATTAATCAGAACTCATGGAATGAAATCTAGACACCAATATTTAAAAAAATTTCCCAAGTGATTATGGTCTGTGGCCAAAATCAAGAATGAATTCGTACAGCTTGATGAGATTTAGATTGAGTATCTTAGGCAAGAAAATTTTATAGAGTTTGTATAATTTATTTCCAGACAATTTTAAGAACAAAAGGGGGACTATAGATGACTACATTGGAACAATAATCATAAACCAGTTACAAATTTAGGATGAGTTGTCATCCCATTAGATACTGCTGTGAATTTTTATTACATCATATAGAAAGGTGGTTATCTCTCATCTAGTGATATTAAAATTGATCATTTGGTTTAGGTTCTGACCATGGGTGCACAACAGTTTTTTCTTAATTTTTAACCTAATGGATTTATCAGCCATTGATAAATTTGCTTAGATAAATTATTTCATTAGAAGAGTGATTTCCTATCATTTCTTCTATATTTATTAACTGAAATTTTGCCATAAAAATTTCCATCATCAGTTGTCCAGGAAAATCTGGGGAAATGTATTTTTCTCCTTTATCAATTTTCAGAAGAAGAAATCGATGCTCTAGCATCTCTTAGAGGTAAGGTTTGAGAGGGGAGTATCATTATGAACTCATGAATTTTAATATATAATTTATTGTGGTCATTATTTTCATGGGAAATTTTTCCCTTGAGATGCAGGGGATTGAACCTAGGGCATTACACGTGATAGGTAAGGTCTCTGCCACTGAGTTGCACCCCAGGCCCTGGGTTCACCAAAAAAAAAAAAAAAAATCAAATTTTAATCCTTAGCAGTTTATATTAATTTTCTAAGGCTTCCTTAAAAAATTATTACAAGGAGCTGGGGTTGTGGCTCAGTAGTAGAGTGCTTGCCTAGCACTGGGTTTGATCCTCAGCACCACATAAATATAAAAATAAAATATTGTGTCCACCTAAAACTAAAAAATAAATATTAAAAAAAAATTATTACAAGCCTAATGGCTTAAAACAAGAGAAAATTATTCTTTCACAGTTCGGTAGGCTAAAAGCCCCTAATTGGGCCTTTAATTTAAGAGTTATCAAGGCCATACTTTCCATTGACTTAAGAGAAGGATCCTTTCTTATCCTTTTTTTTTGGGGGGGGGGGTGGTGGGTACCAGGGATTGAACCCACAGGTGCTTGACCACTGAGCTACATCCCCCCACCCCCGCCTTTTTTTTTTTTTTTTAATATTTATTTTTTAGTTTTTGGCGGACACAACATCTTTGTTTGTATGTGGTGCTGAGGATTGAACCCGGGCCGCACGCATGCCAGGCGAGCACGCTACCGCTTGAGCCACATCCCCAGCCCGTTTTTTTTTTCTTCTTTTTTAATATTCTTAAGTTTGGGCTGGGGATGTGGCTCAAGCGGTAGTGCGCTCGCCTGGCATGCGTGCGGCCCGGGTTCGATCCTCAGCACCACGTACAAACAAAGATGTGTCCGCAAAGTACTAAAAAATAAATATTAAAAAATTCTCTCTCTCTCTCTCACTCTTTCTTTTAAAAAAAAATATTCTTAAGTTTTAGGTGGACACAGTATCTTTATTTTACATTTATGTGGTTCTGAGGATCTAACCCAGGACCTTGTGCATGGTAGGCGAGCACTCTACCTCTGAGCCACAACCCCAGTCACGCCTTTTTTTTTTTTAATTTTGAGAAAGGATCTTGCTAAGTTTGCTCAGGCCTTGCTAAATTGCTGAGGCTGACTTTGAACTTGCGATCCTCCTGCCTCAGCCTCCCAGGCTTCTGAGATTACAGTCATGTGCCACTGTGCCCTGGCCTTCCCTTGATTTTTTGAGCTTCTAGTACCATGATTTGTATTTCTTGGTTTGTGGCACTATTAAGTCCCTGCCTCTGTCTTTCCATATCCCTGTCTTTTGTTGCTGTTGTTGTACTGGGGATTGAACCCAGGATTGCTTTACAATTGAGCTGCATCCCCAGCCTTTCTTATTTCTTATTTTGAGAAAGGGTATTGCCAAGTTGCCAAGGCTGTCCTCCAATGTGAGATCCTCCTGCCTCAGCCTCCCAAGTCACTGGGACTACAGGTGTGCACTATAACACCCTACTCTCTTCTCTCTCTTAAAGACACTTGTATTTAGTGGTCTCATATCATGATCCTTACCTTAATTACATTTTGGAATACCCGTTCTGCTCACCTTTTTTGGTTCTGGGTGATATCTTTTGGGGACCCCAATTTGACCCACTTAGTTTGGCCTTTAACCTCCTAAACTTTGTCCCAAATACAAACAAAGTACATTCACTTCATTCTAATATGCCTAAAAGTCTCAACCCATCACAGCATAAATTCATCAGCTCAAAAAAGTTCAAATTTCGGGCTGGGGATGTGGCTCAAGCGGTAGCGCGCTCGCCTGGCATGCATGCAGCCCGGGTTGGATCCTCAGCACCACATACAAACAAAGATGTTGTGTCTGCCGAAAAATAAATAAATAAGTAAATATTAAAAAAAAAAGTTCAAAGTTCCATCATCTAAATTATCTAAAGTATGAGTGTGGAGTTTGGATTCTGAGTATAGTCCATTTGGGGTAAAATTCCTCTCCATCTGTGGACTTGTGAAACTGGAGAACAAATTTCCTGCTTCCAAAGTACGTTGGTAAGATAAGCATAAGATAGGCATTTAAAAGAAAGAAAATGGGAAAAATAGGGGACTCGGATCATAAATAAGTTTAAGACCCAGGAGGACAAATTTCTCTACATTTAAAGGCCTGGAAATAATCCTTTGTGACTTGGTCCTGTGTCTTCTGGTCTTTGGAGGTTCTGTCAACACCTGGGTTGAACTTATTTCTCTGGCATCTGCTTCTTTGTGTTCTGCCTTAAAAAGTTCTTTTTTCTTCTAATATTTTCATTTTTAATATTTTTATTAGATGTTGATGGACCTTTATTTTATTTATTTATTTATATGTGGTGCTGAGAATCGAACCCAGTGCTTCACATATGCTAGGCAAGTACTCTACCACTCAGCCACAACGCAGCCCCTTCATTCTTTTTTTGTATATGTGAAGATCAAACCCAGGGACTCTTGCCTGGTAGGCAAGCATTGTACCACCTAGCTATAGCGCCAGCCTTGTAATTTGTTGTTGCTGTTGTTAAGGGAAGTACATGGTTATAACTGAATAGTTCTATTTGCTCTTACAGAATCCTAGATGTCAGGCGCCACCCCCCAATTTTGTCGCATCTGTTTCTTTCAGGACACGCTAACATTGGTTTTTTTGTTTGTTTATTGCTATATTTTTTAGCTCTTTTATTTTATAACAATATTTTTCATGGCATCCCTTTTCTGGTCCACTGTTTCATAGAACATGGGACTGGGTGAGTGAGGCATTTTGTCTGTCTCAATCACAGGTGAGGAAACCAAAGCTTAGGAAAGGGAAGTAACTAGTCTGGATCATACAGCTAAGTAGGTGGTGGACACCAGGCTGTAGTGTGTGACCTGCTCTTGAAGAAAAGAATGAACCTTTGGTCTCGCAGCCTTGTGGAGGAGAATTTCTAGTATACTTCATGCCCTGCGGTTTACCTTCCGGAGGTCTGGCAAGGTGCAGCACACATCATGCGCAGGGCAGAAAGTGTGGATTGAAAGAGAGTGATTAAAAGGTCGAAAAAGTGGTCTCCACAAACCAGGGGTCCCCAGCACCTCCAGCATCACTTGAAGGCCCCACTGTGGAGGGCGGGAATGTACGAGGGCTTTGGTCCCGGTCATGCAGCCCGCTAGACCCCTGGCTGCTTCCTCTCCAAGTGCTCCTCGGCAGGGGCTTTTGGCTAGTGCAGATTCTGCTGCTAGCATTGTTTTTGCTGGGACAATATTCCTCTTTATGTATCTTAGAGTTCCACACCATTACAAAACAAACAGTTCAATCTGTAAATGGGCTAAGGAGCTGAACAGACACTTCCCAGAAGAAGATATACAGTTGACCAAATATATGAAAAATGTTCAACATCTCTAATAATTAGAGAAATGCAAATCAAAACTACTCTTAAGATTTCATCTCAGTTCAGTTGGAATAGCAGTTATTAATACAAGCAACAGTAAGTGTTGGCAAGGATATGGGGGAAAAGGCACACTTACACATTGCTGGTGGGACTGCAAATTGGTGCAACCAATCTTGAAAACAGTGTGGGGATTCCTTAGAAAACTTGGAATGAAACCCCTGTTTGACCCAGCTATCCTACTTCTCAGTCTATACCCCAAAGACTTAAAAACAACATACTACAGTGACACAGCTACTACATTGTTTATAGCAGCACAATTCACAATTGCAAAACTGTGGAACCAACCTAGATGTCCTTCAGTAGATGAATGGATACAATGGAATATTACTAAGCATTAAAAGAATAAAATTATGGCATTTGCAGGTAAATGGATGGAGTTGGGAGAATATCATATGAAGTGAAATAAGCCAATTCTAAAAAACCAGGGGCCGAATGTTTTCTCTGATAAGTGGATGCTAATCCATAATGGGGGGTCATGGATTGAATGGAGGAACTTTGAGGCAAAGAGGAGGGGAAGAGGGAGCAAGGGGGAAGGAAAGATGGTGGAATGAGACGGACATCATTACCCTAGGTACATGTATGATTGCACTAATGGTGTGACTACTTCATGTACAACCAGAGAAGTGAAAAATTGTGCTCCATTAGTGTACAATGAATCAAAGAGCTTTCTATTGTGTATAATTGATTAGACCAATAAAACAACCCCAACAAAGAAAACTGGAGTCTTCTCAGATCCTTTCTACATAACACCATCCTTTTTTCTGCCTTCTATGGAGATGGTTGATTGGATCCATGAGTCACATAGCTAATATCTTCTGCAAATGGTTATCTAGCCAGACCATTGACTCTCTCTAGAGCTTTTCTGATAGTGAATTGCCTAATTTTAGCATCCTTTTCAATTTGGATAATCTGGAAGCCTCATACATGAAATCAAGAGTTGTTTCTTTTGAGTAGCAGTTTCTTGCATTTCTCTATTTTACTATAAGCAGCAAGGAGAAACCAAACTGCATCTTCAACACTTTACTTGGACTTCTTTAAGGGTAAATATCCAAGTTCATTACTTAACAGGTTTTGCTTTCTACTCAATAGTAAAACCCAGTTCAGCCAAGTTTTCTGCCATTACTCTTTATTTCCCGAGACCGCAACAGAAATATCCTTACATAAAATGTTGATATGAACCATAGTGTTTATAAAGAACATTCTGTTCATAATGTTTGTATTTTCTAGGATTATGGAAACTTTTCTTACTGGCTCCTTCCATCCTTCTGATACTTTACCAGAATTGCTTTTAACATCCATATTTCTACCAATCATCTCTTTAAGGTAGTTCTGTACTTTATAAAAAAATCATGCTTCTCAAAATTATTCCATCCATTTCCCAGTTTCAAAGCCACATTCATAATTTGGAACAGGGTTTTCTGTTCTAACACTCTACTTTTTTAAAAAAAAAATTTTTTTTTAGTTAGAATACCTTTATTTTATTTATTTGTTTTTATGTGGTGCTGAGGATCGAACCCAGCCCCTTGCACGTGCTAGGCAAGCGCTCTACTGCTGAGCCACAACCCCAACTCAGTAATACTCTACTTTAAAAAAGAATTTTATTTAAAAAAAAAATTTTTTTTTAGAGAGAGAGAAAGAGAGAATTTTAATATTTATTTTTTACTTTTCGGCAGACACAACATCTTTTGTTTGTATGTGGTGCTGAGGATTGAACCCGGGCCGCACGTCTGCGCTACCACTTGAGCCACATCCCCAGCCCCCAAAAAAATTTTAAATGGGCAGCATGTTTTTGTTTTATTTTTTTATGTGGTTCTAAAGATCAAACTCAGTGTCTCACACATGATAGGCAAGTGCTCTGCCGCTGAGCTATAGACTCCAGCCCCTAACACACTTTAGTTTTTTTAGTTTTATTGATTTTATTTTTTTTTAATACATGATAGCGTCATGCATTATAGTTCTTATTACACATGTAGAGTACAGTTTTTCATATCTTTGTATATAGAGTATGTTCACGCCAATTACACATATGTACCACAATTTTTCGTATCTGTTTATATATAAAGTATGTTGACACCCAGTTCGAGTCTTTATACATGTACTTTGGATAATGATGTCCATCACATTCCACCGCCTTTGCTAATCCCCTGCCCCCATCTTTTCCTTCCCACCCCTCTTCCCTATCTAAAATTCATCTAATCTTCCCATGTTCCCCCTCCCTACCCCACTATGAGTCAGCCTCCTTATATCAGAGAATACATTTGGCATTTGTTTTTTTGGGATTGGCTAATTTTGCTTAGCATTATCTTCTCCAATGCCATCCATTTACTTGCAAATGCCATGACCTAACACTCTTTTATGTACTAAAATCTGTAGTATTTTCCTATATTTGCCATAACAAATCACCATAAATTTGGTGGTTTAAAAATATAAAAAAAAGTATCATCTCAGCTTTGAAAGAAGTATGAAGTTATTGTGTTTGCAAGCCTATTCTATGAAGGTCCTAGGAAAGAATCTTTGTATTAGCCCTTGGTAGCCTCTGATATTCCTTAATTTGTGGTGTCATTTCTTTAGTTTGTTTTCAAATGAGTTCCTTTTCTCTGTGTCTCCTTCCCTAATCCAGAATGATCCTGCTTCAGGATCCTTACTTTAATTAGTTTTGCAAAGAACTTTATTCCAACTAAAATCATGTTTCAAGTTTTTGGGTAGACATATCTTTAGGGGATGAGAATTTAACTAGTTCATAGAAGTCTTTAAGGTTGGTACCAGGATCCTTTCAAAAACTCATTATTTATTTTGTGGTGCTGGGGTGCCAGGGCCTCATGCATACATGAAGACAAACATTGTACCACACATGCCCAGCCCTGTAATTTTATATTTAAGCAGTTAGAGTCAAGATTTAAATGTTAAAATATGTTAAAACATAGGTGAAACAAAGCAGATTCAGAAAGACAACTAATTGTTCTCATTTATATGTGGAATCTAATACAATTGAACGCACAGAAGCCCAATAGAAAGGTAGTTATCAGAGCCTGGAGAGCAGGGAAAATAGGGAGATGTTGGTTGAAGAGTTGAAAGTTGGAGTTAAAGTAGGTATTATGGTGATTGTTATGTTAGGTAGCTTGATTCAGTCATTTCACACTGTATGCACATATCCTAACATCATTTTAATAAATATTTTTCTTAGTTGTAGATGGACAAAATACCTTTCTTTCTTTCTTTCTTTCTTTCTTTTTATATGGTGCTGAGGATCAAACCCAGTGCCTCAGACATGCCAGACGAGTGCACTACCTCTGAGCCACAACCCCAGCCTTATCCTAACATCATTATGTACGCTGTAATTATATACAGTTATTTGTCAGAAAGGGTAAAAAAAATACACAAAACTGACAATTTAACTATTTTAATTGTATAATTCATTGGTAATTAAGTATATTCACAGTGTTGTACAACCATCACCATTATCTGTTTCATCCTAGATAGAAACATGACACATTAAGCAATAACTCACCATAGTCCCTCACTCTTCCTGGTAAACTTGAATCTACTTTTTGTTTCTATGAAGTTGCCTATTCTTGATATTTCATGTAAGTGGAATCATACATTTGTCCTTGGTGTCTGACTTACTTCACTTAGCATTGTATTTTCATCCATTTGTAGCATGTGTCAGAATTTTCCTTTTCATGGCTGAAAATACATTCCATTGTGTGTGTATACCACATTTGCTTATCCATTTACCCATCAATGGTCATTTGGGTTGTTTCCACCTTTTGGCTATTGTGCAAGACTTTGATTTTGATCCTGGATTTGCTGGGTAATATGGGAATTCTTTCTTAAACTTGGTGAGGAACTATGTAACTATTTTCTATAGGTTCTGTACCATTTTCTGTTACCACTAGTAATGCATGAAGTTGATCCTATTGCCCTATGACCTCACCAACATTTATTATTTTGTTACTGTAAATAATGCTGCTTGAATCACTGGTGTAAAGTATCATACACCAATGTTTATAGCAGCATTATTCACAATAATCAGAAAGTGGCAACAAAAAACCCAAGTGACCATTGAGACAAGGTCTCACTAAATTACTTAAAACCTTGCTAAATTGCTGAGGCTGGTCTTGAACTTGTGATCCTTTTGTCTCAGACTCTTAGCTTCTGAGATTACAGTCATATACCACTGCACCTGATTGATGACCTTAATTCTTCAGGATAAATACCAAGGAGTGGTATAGCTGGATCATATGGTAGTTGCTTATCTAATCTGTTGAAGAACCTCTATTATTGATTTCCATAGTGGTTATACCGATTTACAGTCCTACCAACAGTGTAAAAGTGTTCCTTTTTCTTTACATCCTCTCCAGCGTTTATTATTAGTAGTATTCTTGATGAATGCCATTCTTACTGGTGTAAGATGAAATCTCGGTGTAGTTTTGGTTTGCATTATTATTGCTAATAATGTTGAACCTTTTTTCATATATTTATTGGCCATTTGTATTTCTTCTTTTGGGAATTGTCTGTTTAATTCATTAGCTCATTATTAATTGGGTCATTTGATTTTTTGGTGTGGTAAGGTTTTTGAGTTCCTTATATAGTCTAGATATTAGTTCTTTGTCAGAAGAACAGCTAGCAAAGAGTTTCTCCTGTAGGTTCTCTTCTCAACTTTGTAATTTTAATGAAGTCCAGTTTATCTGTATTTCTTTTGTAGCCTAATTAGGCTTTTAGTATTACATTTAAGGAACTATTGCCAAATTCAAGGTTGTGCATGTTTTCTTCTAAGTATATTAGAACTTATTTTTTTTCTTTTTAAATTAACAAATATTATACATATTTATGGGGAACCATGTGATATTTTAATATGTGTATATATGTCTAATGTTTATCATCAATTGTTTATCATTTCTTTGTGGTGATAACATTAAAACTCCTTTCTTCTAGCTGTTAGAAAATATATGTTATGGGGCTGGGGATGTGGCTCAAGCGGTAGCGTGCTCGCCTGGCATTCGTGCAGCCCAGGTTCGATCCTCAGCACCACATACAAACAAAGATGTTGTATCCGCCGATAACTAAAAAATAAATATTAAAATTCTCTCTCTCTCTCTCTCTCTCTCTCTCTCTCTCCTCTCTCTTAAAAAAAATATATATATGTTATTATCTATATTTACCCTACCATAGAATTTAACTCTTTAATTTAGGTCTTCAGTTCATTTTGAGTTAAGTATTCAGTTTTATTCTTTTGTCTGTTGATATCCAGTTTCCCCAGACCTTGAACTTTTATTGAAGTCTCTTCTTTCCTTATTGAATGATCTTGGCATCCTGTTGAAAGTCATTTGACCATTGTGTTAGTCATCTTGGGCTACCATAACAAAATACCATAGACTGGGTGACTTAAACAACAGAAATTTATACCTCCACAGTTCTAGAGGCTGGGAAATTCAGGATTAAGGTGTCTATAAGTTAGGTGGTTTCTTCTGGGGCCTCTTCTCTTGCCTTGTTAGATGGCCACCATCTTGCTTGTGCTTACAGACTTCTTAGAGAGGATAGAGTGTAAACTCTCTGGAGACCCTTCCCTCCCTCCCTCCTCCCTTCCTTCCTTTATCTTTTATGGTACTGGAGATTGAACCCAGAGGCACTCTACTCCTGAGCTACATTCCCATCCCTTTATATTTTTTGTTTTGAGACAGGATCTCACTAAATTATGGAGGCTGGCCTCAAATTTGAGATCTTCCTTCTTCAGCTTCCTGAGTTGTTGGTATTACATATGTGTGCCAGTACACTTGGCTGGTTCCCTCCCTGTCTTCCTTTCTGATAAGGTTTTGCTATGTTGCCCAGACTGATCTTGAATTAGCCATCTTCTTGCCTCAGTTCCTGAGTAGCCAGGAATACAGCTACATGCCACCATGTTCAGCTTTGGTGTTTTTTTTTTTTTTTTTTTTAAATAAGGGCATTGATATTAATTTTGTCATGAGAGCATCACCCTCTTGATCTCATGATTATCTCCTAAAGGCCTCATCTCCAAGTACCATCACATTGAAGGTTAGCACTTCAATATCCAAATTAGGGGGGTTTATTTAATGGAATCTTATTTCTATTGGTCTGTATATCTATTCTTATGCCAGTACTTAACCATTTTGATTATTGTGGCTCTGAAGTAGGTTTGAAATTGGGAAGGGAGGGTTTTTTTCAAGATTGTTTTGTGCCTTGAAATTCCACATAAAATTTAGATTTTTTTTTTTTTTGTTTCTGCAGGAAAAGAAAAATCCATTAGGATTTTGAAAGGATTTGAATTGAATTTTTGTAAATCAAGGATAATAGGAGTTGAATTGAATTTGTAAGTCAAGGATAATATTGCCTCTTTTTTAAAAATATATTTTTAGTTGTAGATGTACACAATACCTTATTTTGTGATGCCTAGAACGTGGAAGGCACAAACCCAGTGCCTTCCACGTTCTAGGCAAGCACTCTACCACTAAGCCACAACCCCAGGCCCATATTGTCATCTTAAAAATTTTGTCTTATAGTCCATCAACATGGAATGTCTTTTTATTTTATTTTGGTCTTTAATTTCTTTTAGCTGTGTTTTGTATGTCTTTCAAAAGTCTTGTGCCTCCCCTCTCCCCCTACCCCCTCCCCCTTTTTTCTTGGTGGTACTGGGAATTTAATCAATCCCACCCCACTCCCTAGTATTTTTATTTTGAGATGTTCTTTCTTAAGTTGCTGAGGCTGGCCTTGAATCTGCTCTACTTCTGCCTCAGCCTTCTGGAGTCACTGGGATTTACAGGCATGAGCCCACCACACCTGGCAGTTAAATTTATTTCTAAGGGGTTGGGGTTTTAGCTTAGTGGTAAGGCACTTATCTATTGTATGCAAGACTCTAAGTTTGATCCCCAGCATCACAAACAACAACAACAATAAAAACCACTAAGTATTGGGCTGGGGTTGTGGCTCAGTGGTAGAGCACTAGCATGTGTGAGGCGCTGGGTTCTATACTCAGCAAATAAATAAATAAAGGTATTGTGTTCAACTACAAGTAAAAAATAAAAATATTAAAAAACCCTAAGTATCAATCAGTTTCATACACCCCTTAATAGGATAAAGAGAAAAAACCCTATATCATCATCTCAATTTGTACAAAGAAATCCACCATCTTTAACAAATTCAATGGTCTTTCATGATAAAATTCAGTATATTAGGAATAGAAGGAAATTTCCTTAATATGTTAAGAGTACATATTAAAAATCATAGGTAACATAATACTCTTTGGTACAAGACTGAAAGTTTTCCCCTTAAGATCAGAAATAAGATTTTAGAATGCTCTCTGTTGCTACTTCTATTAATGTTGTGTTGAACTTCTAGCCAGAACAGTTAGGTAAGAAAAAAGAAAGACAAGGCATCCAAATTGGAAATGAAAAAGTAATGCTGTCTTTATAGATGATATTATATGTGGAAAACCCTAAAAATACACAAAAGGAGAGCTAATAACAAAATCAGTTGGAAGGATACAAAGCCAGTGCAATCAGTTTTATTTCTACATATTTGTTAATGACCAATCTCAGAAATCAAGCAAGCAGAGGCTGGCGTTAGAGACACATGTCTGTAAATCCTAGAGGTTCAGGAGGCTGAGGCAGGAAGATAGTGAGTTCGAAACCATCCTCAGCAATTAAAAGTGAGGCAATAAACAACTCAGCAAGACCCTGCCTCTCAATAAAATACAAAAAAGGGCTGGGGAGGGCTGGGATTGTGGCTCAGGGGCAGAAACTTGCTTGCACATGTGAGACAGACTGGGTTTGATCCTTAGCACCACATAAAGATAAATAAACAAAGGTATTGTGTTCATGTATAGTTAAAAAAATTATTAAAAAAAAAAAAAAGGGCTGGAGATGTGGCTCAATGGTTAAGTGCCCCTGACTTCAACCTTTAATCCATGGTACAAAAAAAAAAAAGTAAGCAATTTTACTTACATTGCCATCAACAAGCATAAAATACTTAAGCACCTGTACCCTTTTAACTTAAATTTCAGTAGTTCTTGAAAGATTCCTTCCTTTCAAAAAAGATGTACCCAGGCTCATCCCATTCGTTACTCTCATACTTGAAATTAGCCAATTCTTTGAGAAGCTCTGGTACCTTTCAATAAGAAATGGTGTTTAGCAATCAAAGTCTGAAATCAGGCAAGCTTTTTGTTTTTTTTTAGTACATTTTTATTGGTGCCTTTTATTGTATATATTGAATTCATTATGATATATTTGTAGATGCACATAACATAATTTGTTCAATTTCATTCTCAGTACCTTTCCCCTTTTTTTCCCCCTTCCCTTGATCCCTTTCCTTTGTTATATAGTTGTCCCATCTATTTTCATGAGATTTTTTTTTTCCTCTTTCTGTCTTTGATGAGATAGAAACTATAAGACCCTTGACTTTGTGAGTCTGGCATATTTTCTTTCTTTCTTTTTTTTTTTTTTTTTTTAAAGATAGATTCTCAGAGAGAGAGAGAGAGAGAGAGAGAGATAATTTTTTTTTAATATTTATTTTTTAGTTTTTGGCATACACAACATCTTTGTTTGTATGTGGTGCTGAGGATCGAACCTGGGCCGCACGCATGCCAGGCAAGCACGCTACCGCTTGAGCCACATCCCCAGCCCCATATTTTCAATTAACATGATGTTCTCCAGTTTCATCCATTTTCCTTTAAGTGACACTTTTAATCTTTATGCTTCAACCCCATTGTGTATATATTTCACGTTTTCATTATAAATTCTTCTGTTGTTTGATGCCTAGACTGATTCTATAACTTGGCTATTGTGAATTGTGCTGATGTTAATTCTTTTGGATAAATACCAGGGTGTGATATAGCTGGGTCATATAGTGGTTCCATTCTTAGTCTTTCAAGGAATGACCATACTGACTGCCATGGTTTTTGTACTAATTTACAGTCCTACCAACAGTGTAAAAGTGTTCCCTTTCTCCACATCCTCATCACCATTTATTATGATTGCCATTTTAACTGGAGTTAGATGAAATCTCAGTATAGATTGTTTTGTTTTATTTTGTGGTACTAGGAATTAAACCCAGGGGTGCTTTACTGTGGAGCTATAGCCCCAGACCATTTTATTTTATTTTTGAGACAGGGTCTTGTTAAGTTGCTAAGATTGACCTTAAACTTGAATTTGGGATCCTCTTGTTTCAGCCTTCCAACCTATTGGGATGATAGGAATATGCCACCATGCCTGGACTTGGTGTAGTTTTTTTTTTGTTGTTGTTGTTTTTTGATTCTGGGGATTGAACCTAGGGCCTTGAACCCAGTGCCTTGTACATGATAGACAAGTGCTCTACCACTGAGCCACATTCTCAGCCCCTCAGAATGGTTTTCATTTTTTAAAAAAATTTTTTAGGCTTTTTTTTTGTTTTTAGATGGACACAATACCCTTACTTAATTTATTATTTTGATGTGGTGCAAAGTATTGAGCCCAGTGCCTCACACATGCAAGGCACATGCTCAACCACTGAGCTACAACTCCAACCCTAGTTTACATTTTTAAAAATTTTAATTAAAAACTTTTCCCCTTCGGTGTAGTGTTTTTTTTTTTTTTTTTGGTACCAGGGATTAAACCCAGAGGCTTTCAACAACTGAGCCACATCCCCAGCCCTTTTTATTTTTTGTTTTGAGACAGGGTCTCATTAAGTTCCTTAAAGCCTCACTAAATTGCTCTGGCTGGCTTCAAACCTGCGAACCTCTCCTGAGCTGCTGGGATTACATGTGTGCGCCCCTGTGCCTGGTCCCTCTGTAGTTTTTTTTTTTTTTTTTTTTTTTAAGTTGTACTTGGACACAATACCTTTATTGTTTATTTTTATGTGGTCCTGAGGATCAAACCCAGGACCTCACACATGCTAGGCGAGCATTCTACCACTGAGCCATAACACCAGCCCCTCTGTAGTTTTGATTTGCATTTTCCCAATTGCTGAAGATTTTGAACATTTTTAATATACTTATTGGCCGTTTGTATTTTTTCTTTTGAGAAATTACTGTTTCGTTTATTTGTCTATTATTTATTTATTTATTATTTATGTTTTTAGTGTTAAGTTTTTTGAGTTCTTTATATATTCTTGTTTAAAAATGTTTTTAAGTTGTTGGTAGAACTATTTTTATTTATTTATATATGGTGCTGAGAATCAAACCCAGTGCCTCACACATGCTAGGCAAGCACTCTACCACTGAGCTACAACCCCAGCCACTCTTTATATATTCTTGATATTAATCTTCTGTCAGAAGAGTATCTAGCAAAGGTTTACTTCCATTCTATATGCTCTTTCTTCACACTCTTATTTCCTTTGCTTTGCAGAAGCTTTTTAATTTGCTGCTATCTCATTTATTAATTCTTGGTTTTTATTTCATGAGTTTTAGGTATCATTTTGGCCTATGCCTATATGTTGGAGTATAACCCCTACATTTTCTTTTGGCAGTTGCTGAAGTTTCTGGTCTAATTCCTAGGTCTTTGATCCAATTTGAGTTGACTCTTTTGCAGGGTGAGCTATCTTTTATATTTATATCTTCTATCATTCTTTTATATGAGATATTCAGTTTCCCCAGAATCATTTGTTAAAAAGGCTATCTTTTATCCAATGTTTGTTTTTGATGCCCTTGTCATATGACTTTATCTGTGTGGGAGTGTCTCTACGTCTTCTGTTGCATTGGTCTGTGTATTTTTTTTTTAACGTTATGCCAGTACCATACTATTTTTTGTAACTATAGCTCTGTAGTATAATTGAATCAGGTATTGTGATCCTTCCAGCATTGCTTTTTTTGTTATTCTGGGTGTTTTTTTCTTCTACATGAATTTTAGGACTTTTTTGTTCTGTGAAGAATATCATTGATATTTTGATGGGGATTGCATTGAATCTATAGATCGTTTTTGGTAGTAAGGCCATTTTAACAATATTAATTCTGCCTATGCATGAATATGGGAGGTCTAGTGTTTTCTTTCTTCAGTGGTCTATAATTTTCATGTAGGGATCTTTCACCTCCCTGGTTAGATTTATTCCTAGGTATTTTATTTTTTTGAGACTATTGTGAATAGAATTGTTTTCCTGATTTCTTTTTCAGTGGATTCATTACTTAATTTTAATTTTTTGATGATACTGGGATTTTTATTTTTTGATGGCACTGGGATTGAACCCAGGGACAGGTATATGCTAGGCAAGCACTCTACCAACTGAGCTATTTCCCCTATGCTCCCACCTTTTATTTTGTATCTGTGACTGAACCCAGGGGCCCTGTAATGCTTGACTATTGGAACCACATTTCTGTTTATCTCTAAAACTCAAAACTAATTTCTAAATTATGCTTTGACTTGACTTTTAACTCTTTCACAAAATATTACAAATTCACTGTGCTTAAAACTGAACCCTTATTTCCTATGTCCATGTCAATTAATTGTTTTGCCAAATAGTGGTCTCTCTTCAACCTGTTTTTCTTTATATATTCTTTTAAAAAATATCATTATTTTATTTATTTTTATGTGGTGCTGAAGATCGAACCCAGTGCCTCATATGTGTTAGGCGAGCATTTTACCACTGAGCCACAACCCTAGTCCTCTTTATGTATTTTTTAGTTATTGACCTCTAGTTACCCAAGTTAGATACCTTTGAATCATAATTGCTTTTAAACTTCCCCTTATTATTTAGTAAGTAATTGTAAGTCTTGTTGAAACTATATCAGGTAGGGTTATAAAACCCTTTTTGACTGATATTGCCACCACTCTAGTTCTGGTACTGATTTCTTTTGTCTAACTTTCCTTACTTTTACAATTCTTCTTTTCCTTCTCCTTTCTCTACTGTTTCCTCATGCACTGTTACATACTTGGAGACAGATTTATCTTCAAAAGTAAAATCTATTCATCTATAACATAACAAGTTGGCTTCCTTACTACTATTCCAGTTCCCTAAGATAGGTGCTGGTCAGTGTTTCTCCCTGTAGCAAGAAGCAGCTTAGTTTCACAGTGCTCTTATCAGAAGTTTCTTTCAGATTGTCTTTGCTTCTATCTTGCTAGCCTCAGTAGAGGTCCTGCTTGTGTCCCATAACTAGTATGGGAATAGAATCTTTGCCTAATTCTGCTCAGCACAGCTGAGACTAGACTTGTGTTTTTTGTTTGTTTTTGGTACTGGGAATTGAATCCAGGGGTGCTTTATCACTGAGCTACATCCCCAAACCTTTTTATCTTTAGACAATCCTATTAAATTGCTGAAACTAATCTCCACTTGGGATTCTTCTGCCTCAGCCTCCAGAGTTGATGGATTATAGGCATACATCACCACACTGATCAGGGTATGTTAAAAAAAACAAACTCACACCCAGTTTTTTAAAGATGTATAATAGGCAATTACAGAACAAATGTAACTAGCTCTTACACAGGGGTGATCTAGGAGAAATAGGCAACATCTACTTGCTGAGCCTTCATCTTGTCTCCTGGTAAGCAGAGGGCATCTTTTCTTGGAAACTTGGAAACAGGTGGAGACCTGGGGGAAAGAACTCCCCCCCCTCCCCCCCACAAGACCTGTAATTTATTTATTTATTGGCTGGCTAAGATTGAGAAGACCAGTTAACTTTAGGAGATTCCATTATTTTCTTGCAGAGATGTGTTGTTACTTTTTGGCTCCAGCAGAACAAATAAAACATCAGTAAAGAAGAAATTTGTTCATTCAGTGGATATTTAGGACGCAGGTCAGGCTTGGTTCCAATGCTGGATGAAGAGCAATGAACAGAAAAATAAAAGATTGTGTTAGTGGTATGGATAAGATAGAAAATAAACAATAGACAAAATATTTTCAGATAGTGAATAATTTCAGATAGGATAATATGTTAATGATTGGAGTAGGAAGAAATACTAGCAGATATTTCTCAGAAGATCCTGTTGGTTCCTGTGTAGATAACCGTCATAGAGCAGTGTGGTAAACAGGATCAGTTAGGCTATTGAAATAATTCTGGTGTGAAAGTAATCATTAGAGTAGGATGGAGATAATTAGTTGTATGTATTTTGGAGATATAATTATTAGAACTTCATCATTGTAGAAAAATAAAGAAGACTGCTGATGATGTCGAGGCTTTCAGATATCTAGGTTTTTAGCTTGGAAAGTTGCATATTGCCCTTGCTCCTCCCCCAGCTACACCCCCAGCCCAGAGCTGTCAAGTGTCAAGGGATATACTTTTTGATTTTTTGTTTTAGTGCTGGGGATTGAATCCAGGACTTCACACTTGCTAGGCTACAACTTTTTCTCTGCGCTACATCCCCAGCCCTGAAAAATTAGATAGTTGGTAGCATCATAAATTGAAATAGAAAAACTGGGAAAAGAATACACATTGTAATGGAGAAAGTAAGGAAGCTATTATTTCCTTACTTTAGATCACTGTATTGATCTAAAAATTCCTGGTGATTACCTCACAATTACAGTAGTCTTGATCAAGGTTTCTAACTTTAGCACTATTGACATTTTGGATGAGGTAATTGTTGTGGGGGATTATTCTATGTATTCTGGCATATTTAACAGTGTACTTGCCCTTTGTCAACTAAGATGTTAGTAACATTGTCCCCCAGATAGTGGCAACTAAAAATATCTCTGAACATTACTAAATATCCTTTGAAGGGGCAAAATTGCTCCTGGTTGAATTCTCCTGGTCAACATCTTTTTATTGTGTACCTGAAAGACTTCCAAATTGTTCTGTTCTGTATAGCTGCTTCTTATATCATTGTCTTACATAAATTCGAATAATACAGTTAATTGATTGATTTGTCAGTTTTCTTACTACTTGCCTTTTAAAGATCACAACATTTTATTTAGTCATAATGTCTGCTGATGCCTAGTGTATTTCTTTTCAGGACATTTTTATGCATATGTATATTTTATTCTATTTTTATGATTTTTGGTACTGCAGATTGAATCCAGTGCCTCATACATGCTAGGCAAGTGCTCTACCACTGAGCCACAACCCCATTCCTGTCTTCTACATTTTTAATCTTAATTTGCATCCTAAGCATGTTCTTCTTATTGAAACCATAAATTTTTTTACAACAAATGAATATATTATATAAATCACATATGTTGAAAACAAAGATGATAAATATTCAAAGCTCATCAACTGCTCCTTGTTACTAAATTTTGCAATTGTCTGTGGTCTCCAGGTTCCTTTTGAATCTGAAATGGTGGAAGTGGAATGTTATGTTGTTACATCTCTTCCCAACTCCACATTCAGTGACACCACACTGGTTGTTCAGTATTGGTCATGGTGAGGGTATTTACAACACTGAAGTCTGCATATGCTACAAACTAGGGCTTCCCTCACAGATCTAGTTGTTAAAACATTTCCTGCCATGTCTATTCCTTGTATTTGCAACGACAAGAATAGGCCTCCTCTAACTGCTGTGTAATGCTGTGTGTGAAACCATAATTTTAATAGCTGCTTAATAGTTTATGGAGTGGATATAATAATAATAGGAACACTCTTTGATTCTTAGGTTATTTAAAAAAAAATTTTTTTTCCTGTTAAGACTGGAGTTAACCTGCCAACTGGCAGACCCAGGCCTAGGACTGCCCCGGCTGACCTCCACAGGAGCTAAGGCCAAGGTTAGGCCCAGGACTGCCCCACCACCATCAGACCCACGCCAGAGTCCAGGCTCAGGCCTAGGACTGCCCTGGCTGACCTTCATAGGAGCCAAGGCCAAGGTTAGGACCAGGACTGCCCTGCCAACCTGCAGACCCACTTGGAGCCCACGCCTCATCCCTGTTGGAGCCTAGGCCAAGGTTAGGCTCAGGACTGCCCCGCCACACGCTAGATCCGAGGTCTAGCCCACCTCCATCTTGGGACACTGAAACCATCACTATAGCCCTCCCCATGCAGTAGCCTCCACCATGGGACAATAGATAGGGCCTGGAGGCAGCTGCATCTCCGAACAGGCAACCCACACTTTCAGCCCCATCTCTGCAAGTGGTTGCAGCCATCTTGGGACACCTTGATATTACCTCCGCTTGGGACATCTTGAGTTACCTCCGCTATTGCCAACACCATCTTTAGCTGAGTAGCATTTATTGTGGGACACTAGCCAGGGACTAGAAGTCCAACACCAAGGTGTTGTACAGGTAATCTGCAGGGACACTATACTGTTGTAGGGTAGAAACTGTAATACTTCAGACACGCACTGCCTGAAAGGGATACACATAGAAAACATGAAAAAACACGGGAGGAAAGTGACCCAAACAAACCAAGATGCTACAATACTGAAATCCATGGACAGCAGAGTTGATGAAATGTCAGAGAAGGAGTTCAGAATGTACATAATTAAAATGATCTACAAATTAATGACTGAATGATCTAAGTGAGCTAATGCAGGCAAAAATTAATAACTTCAACAAAGAGATAATAGAGCAAATACAGACAACCATTGATCATACCAACAAAAAGATAAGGCAGCAAATACAGGTAGCAAAAGATCACTTCAAGAAAGATTCAAAAAACAACAACAACAACAACAACAACAACAAAACACCCCAGAAATCCTTGAAATAGAGGAAACAAACAAAATAAAAAACAATAGAAAGCATCACTAACAGACTAGATCATGTTGAAGATAGATCATTAGATAATGAAGACAAAATATGCAATCTTGAAAATAAAGTTGACCACACAGTGAAGATGGTAAGAAACCATGAACAGAACATCCAAGAATTATGGGATAGCATCAACAGACCAAATCTAACATTTAATGGGGTAGAGGAAGGCACAGAGATTCAAACCAAAGGAATGCACAGTCTCAATCTCTTCAATGAAATAATATCAGAAAATTTCCCAAACATGAAGAACAAATTGGAAAATCAAATATAAGAGGCTTACAGGATACCAAATGTACAAAATTACAACAGATCTATACCAAGGCAGTGTACAGAATAAGGATAGAATTTTAAAGGCTGCAAGAGAAAAGAATCAGATAACATATAGGGGGAGACCAGTTTGTATCTTAGTAGATTTTTCAACCCAGACCCCCCTCAAAGCCAGGAGATCCTGGAACAGCATATACCAATCTCTGACAGAAAATGGATGCCAACCAAGAATTTTTTTTTTTTTCAGTTTTCAGTGGACACAACATCTTTATTTTTTAATTTTATGTGGTGCTGAGGATCGAACCCAGTGCCCCGCGCATGCCAGGTGAGTGCATTACCGCTTGAGCCACATCTCCAGCCCACCAAGAATCTTATATGAGAAAAATTAAGCTTCAGATTTGATCACGAAATAAAAACCTTTCATGATAAACAAAAGTTAAAAAAGAATTTACTCTGAACTACAGAACATTCTCAGCAAAATATTCCAGGAAGAGAAAATGAAAAACAACAATGAAAATCAGCAAAGTGAGGAACTACACTAAAGGAAAGGCCAATCAAAGGAGAAACCAAGTCAAGTTAAAAACCAAAATGTCTGGGAATACAAGTCATATTTCAGTAATAACCCGAATGTGAATGGCCTAAACTCATCAATTAAAAGACATAGATTGAGGGACTGAGGTTGTACCTCTCTGGTGGAGCTCCTGCCTCGTGCATGTAAGGCACTGGGTTCGATCCTCAGCACCACATAAAAAATAAAATAAAGGCTAAAAACAAAAAAATAAAGACATAGATTGATAAACCATTAAAAAACAAACAAAAAAGTGTCCCAACAATTTGCTGCCTTCAAGAGACTCATCTCACAGGAAGAGACATCCACTCACATTGACCATGTAAATAAGCTGAGGTTTCCATCCTTACATCAGATAAAGTGGACTTCAAACCAAAGCTAGTGAAGATGGATAAGAAGGACATTTCATATTGCTTAAGGGATTCATGCATCAATAAGACATAACAATCAAAAATATGTATGCCCCAAACAATGGTGCATCTATGTAAATCAAACAAACCCTTTTCAACTACAAGAACCAAATAGACTACAACACAGTAATACTGCGTGACTGTAGCACACCTTTCTCACCACTGGATAGATCTGCCAAACAAAAACTAAACAAAGAAACTATAGAACTAGATAATACAATTAATAAGTTAGACTTAACAGACATATATAGAAAGTTCCATCCAGCAACCAGCGAATACACTTTCTTCTCAGCAGCACATGGATCCTTCTCCATTTAGACTATATGTTATACCACAAAGCAAGTCTTAGCAAATACAAAAAAAATAGAGATATTACCCTGCATTCTATCTGACCATAATGGAATGATATTAGAACTCGGTGATAAAATAAAAAATAGAAGCTACTCCAACACCTGGAGACGAAACAATACGCTATTGAACGATGCATGGATAATAGAAGACATCAGGGAGAACATAAAAAACTCTTGGAGGTAAATGAGAATTCTGATACAACTTTCCAAAACCTATGGGACACTATGAGGGCAGTGCTAAAAGGAAAGTTCATTGCATGGAATTCATTCATTTAAAGAAGAAAAAAAATCAACAAATGTCCTGACATAGCTCAAAGCCCTAGAAAAAGAGGAACAAACCAATACCAAAAGTAGTAGAAGACAGGATATAATTAAAATCAGGGCAGAAATCAATGAAATTGAAATGAAAAAAACAATTCAAAAAATTGACAAAACAAAGGCTGGTTCTTTGAAAAATAAATAAAATTGACAAACCCTTAGCGAGCCTAATGAAAAGGAGAGAGAAAACTCAAATTACTAAAAATCCATGATGAAAAAGGAAGTATCATGACAGACACTGTTGAAATACAGAAGACAATTATAAACTATTGTGAAAATTTATATGCCAATAAAATAGAAAATCTCAAAGACACTGACAAATTTCTAGAGGCATATGATCAACCCAGACTGCGTCAAGAAGACATACACAATTTAAACAGATCAATTTCAAGCAAGGAAATAGAAGGTGCCATCAAAAGCCTACCAACAAAGAAAACCTGGGACCCAACAGATTGACAGCTAAGTTCTACAAGACCTATAAAGAAGAAGAAATACTAATACTCCTCAAATTATTCCATGAAATAGAAAAGGAGGGAACCCTTCCAAACTCAATTCTATGAAACTAGTATCATCCTCATATTAAAATCAGGTAGAGACACATTAAGGAAAGAAAATTTTAGGCCAGTATCCCTGATGAACATTGGTGCAAAAATTCTCAATAAAATCCTGGAAAATTGCATAAAAGACATTTAAAAAATAGTGCACCATGATCAACTGGGGTTTGTTCCAGGGGATGCAAGTTTGATTCAACATAAAAATATCAATAAATATCATTCATCTCATCAACAGACTTAAAAACAAGAATCATGATTATATCAATTGATGCAGAGAATGTATTTGGCAAAATACAGCATACCTTCATGTTCAAAACACTAGAAAACTAGGGATAGTAGGAACATACCTCAACATTGTTAAAGCTATATATGCTAAACCCAAGGCCAACATCATTCTAAATGGAGAAAAATTGAAAGCAGTCTTTCTAAAAACTGGAACAAGACAGGGATACCCTCTTTCACTACTTCTGTTCATCATAGTCCTTGAAACTCTAACCAGAGCAATTAGATAGACAAAAGAAATTAAAGGGATAGGAATAGGAAAAGAACTCAAACTCATTATTTGCTGAAAGCAAGATTATAAGAGTATCCAAAAACTTCATCAGAAAACTTCTAGAATTAATTAATGAATTCAGCAAGGTAGCAGGATATAAAATCAATATCCTTAAATCAAATGCATTTCTATGCATCAGTGATGAATCCTCTGAAAGAGAAATTAGGAAAACTACCTCCAAAAGAAAATATGTGGCAATCAACAAAAGAGGTGAAAGACTTCTAGAATGAAAACTACAGAGCACTAAAGAAAGAAATTGAAGAAGACCTTAGAAGGTGGAAAGATCTCCCATGCTCTTGGATAGGCAAAATTAATATTGTCAAGATGGCCATGCTACCCAAAGCACTATACAGATTCAATGCGATTCCAATTAAAATCCCAATGTCAATCCTTATAGAAATAGAAAAAGCAATCGTGAAATTAATTTGGAAAAATAAGAGACCCAGAATAGCTAAAGTAATCTTTAGCAAGAAGAGTGAAGCAGGAGGCATCACAATACTAGACATGAATCTATACTACAAAGTTATAGTAACAAAAATGGCATGGTATTGGCACCAAAATGGACATGTAGACCAGTGGTACAGAATAGAAGAGACAGACACAAACCCACATAAATACAGTATGTCGTACTAGACAAAGGAGCCAAAAACATTCATTGGAGAAAAGAGTCTTTTCAACAAATGCTGGGAGAAATGGAAATCCATATGCTGCAAAATGAAACTAAATCCCTATCTCACAGCAACTCAGAGTGGATCAAGGACCTAGAAATTAGACCACAGACCCTGTGCCTAATAGAGGAAAAGTAGGCCCAAATCTTCATCACATCAGATTAGGCCCCGACTTTCTTAACAAGACTCCTAAAGCACAAGAAATAAAATCAAGAATCAGTAAATGGGATGGATTCAAACTAAAAAGCTTTTCTCAGCAAAAGAAACAATCAGTGAAGTGAAGAGAGAGCCTACATATCGGGAGCAAATTTTTACATACACCCAACAGATAGAGCATTAATCTCTATGACACATAAAGAACTCAAAAAACTTAACACCAACCAAACAACCCCATCAATAAATGGGCTAAGGAGCTGAACAGACACTTCATAGAAGAGGATATACAATCAGTCAACAAATATATGAAAACATATTTAACATCTGTAGTAATTAGAGAAATGCAAATCAAAACTAAGATTTCATATCCTGCCAGTCAGAATGGCAGTTATCAAGAGTAAAAACAATAATAAATGTTGGTGAATCTGTGGGGGAAAAGGCACACTCATACATTGCTGGTGGGATTGCAAATTGGTGCAACCACTTTGAAAAGCAGTATGGAGATTCCTTGGAAAACTGAGAATGGAACCACATTTTGACCCAGCTATCCCACTCCACAGTCTATACCCAAAGGACTTGAAATCAGCATTCTGTAGTAAGGCAGCCACATCAATGTTTATAGTAGCTTAATATACAATATCAAAACTGTGGAAGCAATCTAGATGTCCTTTAATAGATAATGGATAAAGAAACTGTGGTATATACACAATGGAATTTTACTCAGCATTAAAAGAGAATAAAATTATGGCATTTGCAGGTAAATGGGTGGAGTTGGAGAATATCATGCTAACTGAATTAAGCCAAGCCCCCAAAACCAAAAGCCGAATTTTGTTTTATCTGATAAGTGGTTGCTGATCCATAATGGGGGAGGTGGGGCATAGGAAAAATTTAAGAACTTTGGGCACAGGGAAGGGGGAGGAGAAGATGATGCAGGTTTGGTTCAACCAGCCCTTACATTTGCAATTTTATGAAAATAACTCATAAAATTTACAATTTTCAACATAACTTTAGAGTTATGGAGCTGGGACATCTAACCTAAACAATTCTTCCCCTATAAAAGTTCAGGAAAATTGATTTTGCATGAGGAGAAAATAAAATAAAAATTGAATTCCAAACAGCTATTTTAGGGAAAAAAGAGTAAGAAACAGAACAGTATATCTACAGAGAACTAAACATAAACTGCTATTCTAGAGGGTCACTTGGTCTAGGCATAAAGTCCTTTTCTTACTTGAGTTGTTGTTTCTTCTTTTCCCCCTACCCCCCAAATCATTGTTGTGGAAACTTCAGGCACTCGTTTTGACCTTATAAAAAATTGGTCTCTTCATCAGTATACCCAGAGGATTTTTTTCATTTTCTTTTAAGTCTAATAATTACATCTTGATGTAGATTATTTTGAGTTGGATTTATCAGTTATGTAGTTCCGTTCAAGTTTTTTTTTCAAATTTTCAGAAAATGTAGCCATCGTCTTATGATAAATTCCAAAACCTATTCAAGACTGGGCCTATGTGGTTCTGATTATCTTGATGATTATTATTAGTTTTATCTTGCATTTCTTATGCCTATACCCCATTTTGTCTAATTGTTGTGGACTTCTTTCAGTTTTTGTTTCCATCCTTTGTTAACTTTTATACAGCAAATATTTTTACATCCTTCTGGTCTAAGAGATGTCTTTAATTTCCAACTAAGTTAAGTCTTTGCTTATTCAATAACATAGCATTTTGTTTTTTTCCATGCTAGCATTCATGCAACTTTGTAATTCTTTAATATCCATATTCCCTGCTAGCCTATCAAAAAAGTATAGGGGTTTTGTTTCATTTTCTGATGTTTTAACATAATGACTGGAACAGTTTGTGCCTAATATGTAGCAGGCAATTATTCAATAAATATCTGCCTGATTGAAGCAGGCATGTTAACCACATTTATCCTTGGGTAATTTATTTTTCCTTATCTCTAAGATGAGAGATCTGTGGTAGCATTAATTATCTTTAGAATCTATTTATCTTTCATAGTATGTAATGAGAGTGATAGAGACTAACTGAATTTGAGTATAAAAATGCACATCATAAAGTAGGTTATAAAACACTGTACATTTGGGTCATTAAAAACATGATAGATATATATTTACTTAGTGTTAACACAGTTCAGAAATCCTTCAGGGTGTGAATACAGTGGGAAAATCTTCACAACTTGGTAAAAATGACACCAGATGGGTATGGATTGCTTAAAGAAACTGAATTTATTCATTTGTTAAATGCTCTCTTTCTGTGTGTCTACAATTTCATGTGGTATTAAATTTTAAGGCAGGTATAGAGCAGCTTCTGTATGCAATGCAGTGGCATATACAAATATATTGTATATACAAACTACCTGTCACATCTTACGTTCTCAAGAGTCCAATAAAGAAGGATTTTCAGAGTTTTAGATTCTATATCTAAAAATTGGTGATTAAGCTAATCTTTATCCTGGTTGCCTGGACTTGTCTGCTTGATATTCTGCTTAAGGATGTAGACTCATAATGAATTTTTGTGGTAAGAATGAATGATAAAGGTAGTTGCTCTTGGAATATTCATGCAAAACATTAAAACCAAATTAATGTCATAGTAGATTGAAGGATTAGAGCAGGCATCCTTGTTTGAGAAAGGAAGAATGACAGAAACAGAAGATAATGGTGTGTTAGAGTCGTAAGTGAATTTGAAGAAACGGTGGATGGGTTTCAAATAGATTCTCAAGTATAGATGTAACTTTCTGACAAAATAATGGATTCCACACTCACTGAATCAGAGAACTGAAAGAAACAAGGTGACCTCATTGTATATATTTTATGTCATCAATGTCTTTGGTTATCTCTCTCTTTCTCTCTCTCTCTCTCTCTCTCTCTCTCTCTTGTATTGGGGATTGAACTCAGGGGCACTTGACCACTGAGCCACATCCCTAGCCCTATTTTGTTTTTTTATTTAGAGATAGTCTCACTGAATTACTTAGCACCTTGCTTTTGCTTAGGCTGGCTTTGAACTCTCGCGATCTTCCTGCCTCAGCTTCCAGAACCATTGGGATTACAGGTATGCACCATCTTGCTTGTCTGGTTATATATCTTACAAGCTTGGAGATCTGTATGAAAATTGGTATTTTAGTAAGCTTTATTCTTTCTAAATTTAGCTTTTTTCATTGATATACAGAAGGATTCCATTTTCCTTAAATTATAATAACTTTATATTTGCATTACTCATTCAACAAACATTTATTTTTTAAGTTATGCTAGGTATTGTCTTAGGTTTATCTTGTAATTAGTTTACCTTAGGAAATTGTGCAATAAAAATTTTATTAGCTGGAATAATTTAGTCTAATAGTTGGCTTTGTAATGATCACTTATATCTGTATAATGATTATATGTGTTCTTTTTTAAAAGTATTTTTTTAAAAACTATTATTTAGTTGTTTATAGACCTATATTTATTTATTTATTTGTATGTGGCACTGAGAATTGAACCCAGTGCCTCACACATGCTAGGTAAGCACTCTACTGCTGAGCTACAACTCCAGTCCCTGATTACATGAGTTCTCATGGGGAGTTACACATACTTTGTAGGTTATATTGGCTCATTTGATTCTTCTAAAGCCTTATAATTGGGTTGGGGTTGTAGCACTGGGTTCCATCTTCAGCCCACATATAAACAACAAGTAAATAAATAAAGATCCTTTGACAACTTAAGAAGAAAAAAAAAAAGCAGCCCCTTATGGTTGGTTGGTTTGTTAGTATATTTTGGGTTGTTGGGGGGCAGATGCCAGCTATATACCGCTTTATCATTTGAGATCTCAAAACAACATATTGCTTGGATTTACTCATTTTCCATGTAATTCTGTGAGAGAACTGTATTTGAGTGGCATCTTCTAAATAAACTTAAGTATTTTGCAGATACTTTGAATATTCTATTCTACTTTATTTTTATTATAAAGTCAGCATTATTGTAAATGGTTAGAAAGATTACAAAATGCATAGAGTATACCTGCTCATACATTTATTTATAATTATGCATAAATTTATCTTTTTTTTTTTTTTTTAATCAATCTTTCTCTTTTTTTTGGAGTTGAACCCAGGGCCTCACACATGTTAGACAAGGGCTCTGCTACTGTTATATCATCAGCAGGGTTTTTTTTTGTTTTTTTTTTTAATATTTATTTTTTAGTTGTAGTTGGACGTAATACCTTTATTTTATTTATTTTTATGTGGTGCTGAGGATCAAACCCAGGGCCTTGCACGTGCCAAGCAAGCGCTCTACCGCTGAGCCACAACCGCAGACCCCCCCAGTAGCGTTTTTTAAATGTGATTTTGAGACAGGGTGTTACTAAATTGTTCAGCTGGCTTTGAACTTGCAGTGCACCTTCCTCAGCCTCCCGGGTTGCTGAGATTATAGATGTATGCCATCATGCCTGGCTCATTCATTAAGTTAATTATTAACCTAGTACTTGGGATCGAACCCAGGGCTTCACATATGCTAGGCAGGTGCTTTCCCACTGAGCTATATTCCCAACCTATATTATTTAAATTAATGCATATTAAATTTTTTTTATATTTGCTGTATAGTTGTATGAATTATAAATAATAATTTGGTGCTAGGGATTGAAACCAGGGCCTTGCACATGCTAATAAGCACATTCTAATAAAAACACTATAGCCCCTGTATGAATTTTAAATACAGGTATATAGATTCTTCTGAATGTCATCGTAAACACCGTTGGGCTGGGGTTGAGGTTCAGCAGTAGAGCACGCACCTAGCTTGTGCGAGGTCCTGGGTTTGATCCTCAGCATCACATAAAAATTAGTAAATAAAATAAAGATATTGTGACCAACTACAACTAAAAATAAATATTTAAAAAAAAAATCACCTGTTTAATCACCCGAAAAAGCTCCATCATGCTAACATTCATACTCATATGTTCCATTCCGTCTTAAACCACTGGTAAACCATTGTAGTATTCTGTTATTATATTTTTTGTTTTTAAGAATGTCAAATAGTGTGTAACATTTTGCAGCTTACTTCTCAGAAGTAATATTATATGTCTTCAAATAAAATTTAGTGAATTTGGAGGGTTGTTTTACTCTTCCCTTTAATGTCATATTACATACACAAATATTGAAAAACCATTATATGTTATTTTTATATTCAATTGTTATTAGATAAAGAACTCAAGAATAGTCTATATTTATAGTTATATTTATTTAGATAGTTACCACTTCTGTTGCTTTTTCTTCATTCTTGTGACCTAAATTTTCTTCTGACATCATTTTACTTTTTTATTAATGTCTTACTTAGCTGTTCTTTTAGAGCATATCTGCTGACAACAAATACTTGCAATTTATGGGGTTAGGGTTGTAGCACAGTGGTAAAGCGCTTGTCTTGCACATGTGAGGCACTGGGTTTGATCCTCAGCACCACATAAAAATAAATAAATACAGATATTGTGTCCATAAAAAAATTAAAAATACTTGCAGTTTAACTTCATCAGAGAATATATATACATCAAACTTACTCCTAAAGGTTATTTTCATTGCATGTAGATTTATTAGTTGACACTTCTTTTCTTGAAGCACTTTAAATATGTTTTTCTGCTTTCTTTTGGCATCCAAGGCTTCTGATGAAATATCCATAGTAATATTAAGTAATATATTATTTTTCTCTGTTAGTAAAGTCTTTTCTTTTTTTAATCTTTAGGTTTCAACAGTTTGATTATAAGCTTGTTATAAGTGTTATCCTTTGATACCTTACTCTTTTGTAAAATATATAGCAGGAAATTTGCCCATTGCTGTTATTTTTAAAAAATATTTTTCTATTATACATGAACACAATATCTTTGTTTATTTGTTTTTATGTGGTGCTGAGGATTGAGCCCCATGCCCCACGTGTGAGAGGTAAGCGCTCTGCCACTGAGCCCCAGCCCCAACCCCAGCACCCCCAATGCTGTTTTTTAGTGTATAGTTCAGTAGTATTTAGTACATTTACACTGTTGTATCATCATTACCATTATTCTTCTCCAGAACTTTTTACCTTATTCTTTTTAAAGTCTATACTATAGAATTCTATAGTATAATATGTATTAACAAATTGTTTTGATATTTATCTGGCAAAGGTACTTCCACTAATTTTTTATGTTTATAAATAATGTGGAAATACAAGTATTTTTGAAGGTAAGCTTTCGTTTGTCATTTTTATTTACAGTGATAGTTTTAGAGGTTAGGATATTTGTAAAGAATGTGAGTGTTCTGGTGAAAATTAACTCTTTTTTCTATTATTACTATTGCTATTTCTTTTTTTCAATATTTGTGTTAAAGTGGCCTTATGCAGTAATCTGAACTACTTGGGAGGCTGAGGCAGAGGATTATAAGTTCAAGGCCTTGGCACCTTATCTCAAAATAAAAAAAAGTCTTGGGATGTAGTTCAGTGGTAGCACACTTCTGGTTTCAATCCTGGTATCACTGCCTCCCCCCCGCGCCACCACCACCACCATTGGATTGAAGTATACTGTGTATCTTAAATATGTATATCATATGATACCAGGGCTTAAATTTTTATTTTATGTGTAGCAAAGTGATTTATAATTATTTACAATTTTGAATATTGCAAAAGTATAATAGATGTTGCCAATTCCTGTATACACATATAATTAATGAATATTCTTGGTTTAAAGTATGTTTCGAATCCCTGTAGGTTTTTTTCTTCTTTTAAATGAATAGTAGTGAGCTGGGGTGAGGTCTTGGGTTTTATCGCCAATGCTGCAAAACAAGGGAGTTCCTAGTCTTTTAAATGTGTTTCCAAAACAGCATGTTTAGGCTTTTCATAAATTAGAGTTTTGAGAAACATGTAATTGAGAATATCTAGTTTCTATAGCTAGGAAAGCAGTATACTTATTAGTGTGAAATATACTGATAACTAAGCCATATAGATGATTGCTTACATTAACTTTAGATGGAAGTATCATGTCTACATTCAGTGAATTGTTTATTCAAAAAGACAACTCATTATCTAAGATGAATGATCCAGAAATGCTGAGTTTTTATATTTCTTAGATATAGTTTTATTGATTTTTATTTATTTTCTTTTTTGGTAACTTTATAAATAAAACACCACACTAGTAATTAAGTGTGAGAAGTAAGAAATATGAAAACGTAGCTAAAAACTATTCTTTTTGCAGGGCGTGGTGGTGCATACCTATATTTTGACTACTCAGGAGGCTGAGGCAAGAGAATTACAAGTTTGAGGCCAGCCTGGGCATTTTAGTGGAACCCTGTCTCAAAGAAATTTAAAAAGGGATGGGCCTATAGCTTAATGGTAGTGTGTCTCTGGGTTCAATCCTCACTATTGCAAACAAAACCAACCAAAAAAGATGATATAGGTAGAGAACAGAAGGACCAAGTACAAAATTCTTAACAGTTTAAAATCTGTTTTATTATTGTTATTTTTTTGAGGTACTGGGAATTGAACCCAGAACCTGGTGAATGGTTCATCAAGCGTTCTACTATTGACCTACAACAGCGAAACTTTGATTTTTATTTGATTTTGAATAGGGTTTTGCTACCTTGCCAAAACTGACCTTGAACTTGCAATCCTTCTGCCTCAGCTACCTGAGTAGTAGGGGTTAGAGGTAGGCCAGCTGTGCCTACCTCTGCCTATATTATTGTGTTTGATATATTAAGTATTGTATAAAGTTGTAATTATATATAATAGTATTATATATAATATATATAAATATAAACACGCACATACATACATATTAATTGTGACTTTGGAAAAACACAACAACTTAGATTGTGGTAATGATGAAAAATGTTAATGGGATATCACTAAAGGAATGAGTATTTTAAAGTTAAAGTTGAACTGACTACTCTTGCTTTTGAGTTACTCTTTAAATAAAAGTCCTTGCCAGGTATGGTTACACTCACCTGTAATCCCAGCTATTCAGGAGGCTGAGACAGTACTTAAGTTTGAGACCAGCCTTGGCAACTTAGAAATACACTGATTCAAAATAAAAAATAAAAAAGGATGAAGATACAGCTCAGTAGTAGAGTACCATGGGTTTCATTCCCAGTACCAAAATAAAATTTATGTATGTATTTTTTCCTGGATCTTTCTGGTTCTGTAATGTTTTTCTCACTTAAGAAATATAAAAATATTTAAGTGCTGTTTTCATATATGTACTTGCATAACATCCATTAACATTCAAAAGTAGGGATTTGCTCAATTTTTATTGATATTTGCTTTTTTCTGTTCCTTTTATGAATTTGTTGACCGAGATACATACTTTTCTTGGCTTTATCACAAATTATTCATTAAGCTTGAGATTCAGCTTTGAAGAAATTGCCTTGTCATAAGGATGAAAATATAAAGGGACAAAATTGCAACCAATTCTTTTCCTTATGATTGTTTACTTTAATGTTTATAGCTGTGTTGAATAAAGTGACTGTCAGTACAGTTTAATGCTACTCATTGCCTATGAGTTCAGTAGTTGTACCCACATTGTACCAATTGTATAAATGTCAACACAGTGAAAAAAATATAAATAATGTCTTACTATTACAGTGAAAATAATTTTGACTTTCTGAAAGGTCATGAAACTCTTTATGGGTCTGAAAATCACTGCTTCATGGGTTCTGTTTTTTCCCAAAAGTTTCTTATATGTCTGCAGATATCTTTAAAATTTTTTTTAAATTTGTTTTAATTAGTTTTATATGACAGTAGAATGCATTTATGCACTTTGATATACATAGAAGGGATATATGTTCATTTTTCTGAGTGTACATGTTGCAGAATGATATTGGTCATGTAGTCACACACACACACATACACACAAAAAGTAATAATGTCTGTTTCATTCTACTATCTTTCCTATCCCCACATCCCTTCCCCTCCCATCACTTCCCTCTACCTAATCTAAGGTGACGCTATTCCTTTCTAGTGTTCCCAGCCTTATTGTGAATTAGCATCCGCATATTAGAGAAAACATTTGGCCTTTGGTTTTGTGGGATTGATTGGCTTATTTCTCTTAGCATGATATTCTCCAGCTCAATTCATTTACTGGCAAATGCCATAATTTCACTCTTCTTTAAAGCTGAGTAATATTCTATTGAGTGTATACAACACATTTTTTTTATCCAATCATCTTTTGAGGGACACCTAGGTTGGTTCCATAGTTTAGCTGTTGTCAGTTGAGCTGCTATAAACATTGACGTGGCTGCATCATAGTATGCTGATTTTAAGTCCTTTGGGTATAAACCAAGGAGTGGGATAGTTGGGTCAAATGGTGGTTCCATTCCCAGTTTTCTGAGGAATCTCCATACTTGTCCGCAGCTATCTTTGCAGGTACAGTGATCTTTTTTTGTCTCTGTCTTCATCAAACTAGATGCTTTGAAAAATCTAAACATCAGTTGTCTCTTCAATTTTTTGTCTAAATATTATTTTAGAGTTTTCTTTGGATTCATTTTTACATTTTGGGAGTTGTGGTAATTTCCTCCTTATTTGAAGTCAGGGATCACTTAATTGGAAGTCAGATAGTCCAAGTGGTTTTTGGTTTTGTCTTAAATAATTGAAGAAACCCTAATGTGTTCTTTTATTTATGTTTTATGATTTATATGTTCATATTTGCAGTAGATTTTTTTAAAGCCCGGAAAATATTTTTCTTGAGGAGTAGCATAGATTTTATCACAAATGTTCTTGATTTTCCAAGCTGTTAAACACTTTTGTGCATTTTTTTTTTATCTAGAAAACTTGGTGAAAAAACATATAGTTTAAAAACTTCCCAACTTGCACAGAATTTTGGGGGACACATTTTCCTCATTTTATTTCAAAGATAGATGTAGCATTCTGCACATGCAGATTAAAAATGACACAGTTTCCAACTATTAAAGATTTTCCTTTCCAAATCTGTGTAGCTTGATTCTCTTTGGCTGCTGTGAAGTTAGTAAATCAATTTAAGATGATAACTTTTCATAATTGAATATTTTTTTAAAAAGCTATTTTCTCAACAGTGACTGGGAAGCTATACTCTTTGTTTGGTGATAGATAAAAAACTTTTTTGTTTTTATTTTAAGTTGTAGATGAACACTGTACCTTTATTTTATTTTATTTATGTGGTGCTGAGGATCAAACCCCTTACCTCACATGTGCTAGGTGAGCACTCTACCACTGAGCCACAACCCCAGTCCCATGGTGATAGATTTTTGACTAGTTTATGTTTATTAGGTTATTAGAACTTCTTAAACATTTTTTCCCCTTAAAATATATAATATAAATATAGCATTCAAATGATATACATTCTATTAATATATAGTAGAATATTTCTAATAGCTGGCTTGTCAATATGTTCTTTGATTTGAAATTAGATCATTTGGTTCATATTACTGAATTATGAATTTCTAAAATCCAACTTAACCTCCTGTGCTTCTATTTGGAACTTTGGTGTTGATTGAACATAGAATTTTTAAAAAACACTACTAAAAAGTATGCTGCCTGCACATGAAATGTGAATTACAATTGATAATCATACCTACAATAAGTAGATAGCCATTCTTGTATGAGGGAGAAACAAAGCTGTTTAATTTTTAGTTCATATCAGATAATTTCACTGAAAATAATAATTGTGTTAAAGTTTATATAAATTCTTATATAAACTTTTGGAATAAATGTGAAAAGAAGATGGATTTCATTCAATTTTAAAAGAAAAGTTAATATGTTAGAAAGTCATTATTGATGGCTGGGGAAATAGCTTAGTTGGTAGAGTGCTTATCTTGCATGCACGAGGCCCTGGATTCAATCCTCAGTACCACCCCCAAAAAAGTCATTATTGACTAAGAAAAGTGCCATCTTGAGAGAGAACATCATGCACTTTTTTTTTTTTTTGTACTGGAGATTGAACCCAGGGCACTTTACAACTGGGCTAACATCCCCAGCCCTTTTTAATTTTTTCATTTTGAGACAGGGTCTTACTAAGTTGCTGAGGCTGGCCTCAAATTTGGTGATCCTCCCATCTCAACAGCTTTCTGGGGTTATAGTTAAGACCATGCCACCATGTCACCATGTCACCATGCCCAGCTAAGACCTAATTATCAGATCCTCAGTTACCATTGTACTATTGAGTTCTTAGTGACTAGCTTGATAGCGAATTGTGAGAGTTTGGAGAGAACTTCTGATTTTATGTAGTCTAACTTCGTTAATATATATAGACTATAAAGAATTTGAGTACCAGAGGAGTCAATTGTCTTATGTTCATATTACTAAGGTTTGTTAGTGAATTAGTGGCAAAGCAGTGACTAGAATGTAATAGTATAGAAAATGACAGTTTTGTTGAGACTATTTATTTATTTGGTGGTGCCAAGGATCAAACCTAGGGCCTTGCACATGCTAGACAAATGTTCTCCCTTTGATCTCCAGCCCCTCTGCTGCATATTTGACAGCAAATATTTTCCTCATATAACTGAAGTTTTTCTTTGTACACTTAATTCTTACAGTTCCAATGTGCTTGGAATTTCAGATGCCACAGTTCAAACACCAGTGCCATAACAATAGAGTTTAGATGTCATTTATTATATAGTAAATTAATTATAATTGTGAAGTGTAAATTTGGATGCTAGCTTTTTAGTCATCAAATTACTATGTAATTAACAAATTTCTGTCACAATTGTTGATCAATCATATCCCTTATTTCAAAGTCTCTTGGGAATGATTATTGTGTATACACAAAGTTTATATACAGATAACAAAGGGTATAGTTGGGTTGAAATGGCCAACAAAGATGAAAATGTGGAAAAGGAATGAAAAGTGATAACAGGAGCTGATAAACTGTATATTAAAAGTTTAAGATGATGAAAGGTACATGAAGAGAGGACAAGCACTAAGCCTACATGTAGCTAGTGTGTGAATAGCTTGAAAAAGTTCAATAAATATAAAAAACAAATAGCTTGAACATCATTTAAATATCTTAGTAAACTCAGACTCCATGTCAGTTTTTCCAGCATTCAGGCCAAAATATATTGAAGTTAGCCACATTGATAGAAACCTATAATTAAAAGCAGATTAAAGAACTTTTTATGTCAGTAAAGGCTTGTTTCATTGTTTCAGAATGTGTATGGATTAATAATAAGCTTTCTGGTGAAATGAAGATGTTAGAGAAGATATAGATGCTGCTGTGAAATGTGTACTCAGATTGCAAGGACTGATGTAAATTGAGTGGTTAGTATCTTTACCTGTTTGATAAAACAGGTTGCTAAAATAGTCTTTTTTTTTTTTGAAGCCATCCTCACTAACTTGTGTAATGAAGAAAACTTGAAATTGCCAAGTGGCCATAAAGAGAATTTACAATAACTTACAGTAAAGGCATATTCAACATAAATGACAGCAAGGATGAAGATGTCCTAGTAGAAGTATACTGGTAACAATTTCAGGGTAAAGGAACTCTTGGAGATGTTCACAAGATTGAAAGGGTAAAGGATAAGAATTCGGCAGCAAACAAACAAACAAACAAAAAACTTAGAAAGGATTATGACAACTTGGCAAAGCATGGAAAAAATGAAAAAGTGCTTGGTGTGTGGTGTGTGTGTGTGTGTGTGTGTGTGTGGTGTTTCTGGTGCTGGGGATGAATCCCAGGGCTTCTTATAATGCTAGGCAAGTGTTGTAGCTCAAAGTAAACACTTTGGGTGGTGCTATTGCTCTGTGGTTGAGCACTTGTTTGCTTGCACACCCAGCACCACTAAAGCAACCCAAACAACAGTAACAACAGCCACTTTTGATTCTTATTGTTTCTTGTGTGTGGGTATGTATGTATTTATTCATTTTGGCACTGGGGATTGAACCCAGAGGTGCTTAACTACTGAGCCACACCCCCAATCCTTTATTATATTTTATTTAGAGACAGGGTCTCATCAAGTTGCTCAGGGCCTCACTAAATTACTGAGGCTGGCTTTGAATTTGTGATCCTCTTGCCTCAGCCTCCTGAGCTGCTGGGATTACAGGCATATGCCACCGTGCCTGGCTAGTGTTTCTTCTATTTTAAGTTGCCAGCTATATAATAACGTATTCTATATCAGTTTTTCGTTTCCCTGTACATTTAAACTGGCAGAGTTTTGAAGTTTTGACAAAAATTCAGAAGATCATGTAACAATTTAAATTTTTCCCTTTGACAATTGAGGTTATTTTGCATGTGTTCAACTTGTGTGGACATTTTTATGGTCCTGCTGTATGGCTGCTTGCATAAAAAACAAATTATTTTTCATAAAAAAATTGTTGCATTTTCTAACTTGGGAAAATAATTAGGAAAGAATAAGTAAGGGATGTTTGAATTGGGGTAATAAAAGGAAGAAGTGAGCATTACTGTTGGTGAAGGAGGAAGATTGGACATTGGTTCTGGAGTGGTCTGTTGAAAGAATAAAAATTTACTTGAATCTTCTGTGTAATCTTGAAGATTCTTGCACAATTTATGGTACACTTGAGGATGTTGACACATTCAATCTAAGCAACTTTTGAAGTACTTGATAATAACAATCATCATACAATCTACACCATTTTTGAAATACTTGGTAACTAATAAAAAGGATTTAGCTGTTTGCACTTCTGTTTTATGTTATGCAGTGTTGCAGGCGCTAGACTTACAGCAATACAGAGCAGTCAAAAATCTCTCTAGGCTGGTGTGACATTGTCATAGAATAAACATTTATTGGTATGTGTCCCATATTCCTGGCACATAGCTTCTGAAATCCTTG
The DNA here is from genome assembly GCF_048772815.1 of Callospermophilus lateralis. NCBI lineage: Eukaryota > Metazoa > Chordata > Mammalia > Rodentia > Sciuridae > Callospermophilus > Callospermophilus lateralis. The sequence continues at coordinate 118,656,914 of NC_135311.1, read as the reverse complement.
GATCTCTAGAAGTAGAAGTGGGGATGACCAGTTGCTGGTGGTTGTTAGACAGTTTTCAGGGTGGGAATTGTTCACCAAAAAGATAAGGCATGATTAGAGGCCTGAAGGTTGAGTCAATCATCAGTGGCCAGTGTTAATCAATCATAATACATTGTCTATAAAAGCCACAAAGGATGGAGTTCATAGAGTGTCCTGATTGCTGAACACGTGGAATACTGGGAAGGTAACATGCCTAGAGAAGGTTTGAAAACTCCTGCCTTGCAATACCTTGAGTTAGGCATCTTTTCTAAGTAGGTGTTTATGTTTGTGTTTTATTTTAAACCAATAAACATAAGTAAGTGTTCCATGAGTTCCATGAGCTGTTGGTTACTAGTAAATTGACCTTGAAGAAGAGGTTGTAGGAACCTGAATTATAGCTGGTTAGTCAGAATCATAGGTCACAACTTAGGGCTTGTGATTGGCATCCAAAGTAAGGAGCAGTTTTATAGGACTTGACTTTCAGCCTGTGGGGCCTAATGTTAACTACAGGTAGATAGTATCAGAATCGAACTGCATTATATGATACCCAGTTAGTATCTGCTGGAGGATTGCTTTATTGGTGTCTGGCTTTAAGAAATATAGAATTTCTAATCCTTTATACAGTATTGATAGCATTTAGAGTTTGTTGAAAGAAACCAACTAGATTGTTCAATTTTTGTATAATTTTAAAGGTCATTGTACAAAAAGTGTAATTTTTTTTTTTTTTTTTTAAGATAGTCTCCAAAATGGAATTAAAAATCATTGTTTGGGCTAGGGTTGTGGCTCAGTGGTGATAGAGCGCTTGCCTAGCATGTGTAAGGCACTGGGTTTAATTCTCAGCACCACATATAAATAAATAAAATAAAGATCCATTGACAACTAAAAAAAAAAAATTAAAAAAAAATCTGTATAACCCTTGTTATTTGTCAGTAGATTGGACTATAAAAAGAATGGGATATTTCATAATCCAGCTTCAGAAATGCATGAGTACTTGATTCTCTATATAACATTTCCATCTACCTTTTAAGTAATGTTTTTTAGAATTGTTGTCATTGGACACATCTGCCCCAGTATAGCTAGGAAAAGTTGTGAGTTAAACTTTGTTCAGAAAGTTGGGTGTGTGCAAGATTAAGGCATCATAGAAGAATTGTAACTTTAGCTGAATAGTGTTTACACTTGAATGAAGACTGGAAAAGTTAAGAACCACACAACAGTCCAGATGTAGTGAAACTACCTCTGAAAGATTGGGTGAGCTACAGTTCATTCATAATAGCTAGAGTGTTTGTTTTAGGAATGAAAATGTAATAGGAACATGAAGTTAGGAAAAGTTGGAGCTGTAAGGTTCTGGAGTCTAATATTTACTAAGAAATTTGAACTTTTTTCTTAGGAGACTCCTTTGGAGCTGTTTATATATGCCATCCTCTCAATCTCTCAGTACTTATATTTCTTTGCCTATATAATAGAGGTGTTAACAAGTAACTACGTTATGAAATTTTGGGTGAGATTAAATATAATTAAGTCATGTGTTTGAAAAAAGTGACATAGTATGAAGTTCCTGCTGAGTGTTTATTGCTGTTGTAATGGTTGGGGAACCACTGTTTTAGGCCATCTACAAAATTCTGTAATTAGGTAATGGTTAGAAACGTGAATGATGGTTAGTAGCTTTACTGAAAAAGTCTTACTCAAAACTGGAGAAACAAAAATAAAAATTAGTAAAACAGCAAAGTGCACCCTGGTAGGGGTGAATATTGGTGGAATGTTTTTTTGTTGGGTATTTTGATAACATGTCAAAAAGTTTAATGTCTATGTCCCATAATCTAGTGATTCTACTTCTAGGAATTCTTTCTACAGATAAACTAACATATATAAGCCAAATAGTAGGTTCAGAGATGACAATTACAATATTATATTTATTTAAAAAAAAAAAGCCAGAAGCAACTTAAACATCCATCAATACAAGACAGTAAAATCTATATAGTCAGTAAATGAAGTGAGGTAGATATCTATATAAAGAGAAATTTCCGGGAAGTATCGTTAAAAATATAGTTGGGAAATTTTTCTCTTTGCGTACTTACTTATATCTTTGTTAGTCTCAGAGAAAGTGGTATCTAATTTTAAGTTTGATTTTTTGAGGAGAGTGAATGTTTAGTACTTGTGTTCTTTATCTTTATCATTATTATTTGGAATTGGAGTCTTTAACTGAGTCTTAAGACTGCTTTGTAAATAAGATATTAACTATTGACATACTATTAAAAAACTCTAGCTTGCTTTTAAGTCTTTTAAAGCAATATTAAAACTCTGGTCCAGCTTTTAAAAAATTTTTTTAATGAAGATTTTTGTTTTTGGTTTAAAGATTTTCTTATTTTCTAGGATGTTTTTCCCCCAGCTTATCCTACCTGATATTTATTTTGGTGTGTAGTAATGGTCCCAGTTTTTCCACTCTAAATGGTTGCTTATTATAGTCTAATTTTTTTGCCTTGTTTTGTGTTAAGAGAGAGAATTGATGTTTGGGTTTAGCAGCATAGAGATGTCCTTCATGACATTGACAAGAACAGTTTCAGTGGAAATACTTAAGTAGGTAAGCATGTGTAGCAGAACTCTGAGAGGCAGCACGTGTGGACAACTAACTAACTCTCTTGCTATCAAGGGGAGGAAAAAAGTGGGCAGTAGCTCTAGGGGAATTGGGAGACATGAGAACTGTTTTTTAAGATGGAAGAAATAATATAGCATGTGTGTATGTTATGGGAAAGAACCATTAGAAAGGGGAAAATGGATGGTGTAGGAGAGAAAATAGAGATTTCAGAACAGTGTCCCTAAGAAGGTAAGAGGGCGTGTGATTTAACTTGGCTACACAAGTGGAGGAATTGGTCTTAGTATGGGAGGAGCATTGATAGCACATCTTTAAGAACAAAAAGGGAAGGAAGGATGGTAATAGTCCATTGACTGTGGAGGGCTAGGGTTGTGGCTCAGCAGTAGAGTGCTTTCCTAGCACATGCGAGGCCCTGGGTTTGATTCTCGGTACCACATAAAAATAAATAAATAAAGGTCCAACTACAACTAAAAAAAAAAAAAATAATAAATATATATAAAAAAAGATTGTGGAGACTTGTAGATGTTCTTTTCATTTTCCTTAGTTAAGGTTTTTTTAAAGTTTAATTGACATGTAAAAATGACATGTATGGTGAGCAATACGTTTTCATTTATGTATATATGTGGAAAATGACTTAAGTCCAAACTATTCATATAGGCATTACCTCACATTCCATGTTTTTGTAGTGAGAACACTTATTATCTACTTAGCAATTTGCAAGTATACAACATGGCTGTTATTTAGGTTCACTGCAGTGTATTTTCTCCTAATTGAAATTTGGTGTCCTTTTGCCAACATTTCCTCAATTCTCTCACCTCCCAGTCTTTGTTTTACTCTCTGTTTTATGAGTATGATTTTTTTTTTTTTTAAAACCCTTCTACATGTTTCTCATTTTAATCTAATGCCCTCCAGGTCCCTCCATGTAATTGAAAATGACAGGACTCTCCCTACCTCCCCAACCCAGGGACACTCTTATCACTGAGTTTCGCCCACAGCACTTTGTATTTTTTATTTTGAGACAGGGTTTTCCAGGCCGTCCTTGAGTTGGTGATCCTCCTGCTTTAAAATTTTTAAAATAGTATTTTTTAGTTGTAGTTGAACACAATACCCTTAATTAATTAATTTATTTTTATGTGGTACTAAAGATCGAACCCAGGGCTTTGCATGTGCTAGGCCGCCGAGCCACAGTTCCTTCTGTTTAAAAGTTGAAAAATGTTGTGTGTGGGGTTAGGGTTGTGGCTCAGTGGCAGACTGCTTGCCTACCATGTGAGAAGCCCTGGGTTCGATCCTCAGCACCATGTAAAAATAAATAAATAAAACAAAGGAATTTAAAAAAATAATAATTTCCATTAAAAAAATGTTGTGTGTGAAAGAGGGGAAGGAGAAGAGAGAGAGCGAGGCCCAGAGAAGACATCACATTTTCTTTATCCATCCATCCATTGATCACTACTTGGGTTGAGTCTGTATCTAGGCAATTATGAGTAGTGCTGCAATGAACATGAGTACAGGTATCTATTCTGCATACTGATTTTTATATCCTTCGGATATATACCTACGGGCAGAATTGCTGAGTCATATGGTAGTTGGATATTTAATTTTTTTTAAAGGAACTAACATACTATTTCATATAATGACTATAATAATTAATATTCCTACTGATCATATTTTAATTCTTAATTATATACCTTTTTTTTTTTTTTTGGAGTACTGGGGACTGAACACAGGGCCTTGCACACGCTTAGTAAGTTCTCTACCACTGAGCTACATTCCCTAGCCCTTGAATATTTTTTTACCTTTATTCTTTTAAGATGTCTGTGATTAAGAGTTTGTCTAGTTTCTTAGTCACTCTCATGCACTCTTATTTTGTGAGGAGATTGACCTCTTCATATTCCCTTTGTGAACTTGTTGAATCACCTATTTACCCTCAGAGAAAAATTTTGTAGTATTTTCATTATAATTTTATACATTTCTTAAGCTTATTTCCAGAACATTTTAAAAAGTTTTTCACAATGCTGGCGATCTAGCCCAGGGCTTTGTACTGGATAGACCTACCCATCCTAAAGTTTTTAAATGCTATTAGCTATTTTTATGAATTACATTTTTCATTGTATTTTAACTAATTATTGCTTCTTCATAGAAATGCTTTTTTGAATGTTGTATTTTGTAAAGAATCACCCTAATGTGTTCTTATTCCTAATAACTTTTCGGTCTATCTTGTACTTTTTGAGCAGAGAATTGTTACCTGCAAATATTGATAAATGTTTCCTTTTCATTATTACTACTCTTTATTTTTTGCATCGACTAATACTTTTAACAAGGTAAATTAATGATTATGGTACCACTTTAATAATAACTAGATGGTAAGGTAAATATTTAATGTTGCTTGCCAATTCAGTGGATTAATTTTCAGTTGAGAACAACTCTGATAACATCTGTATATTTTAGGAAAGATTGATAAGTGGCAGGGGGAGAGGTTTAGAAGAATAAGAGTCGTAGGAACCAAAGTATTTACTGTTTTCATTTAATATTTTTGTTAGATTTGACTGATTATTTGAGGTAAATATTCTTTGACATGTTAAATATATTATGTTCTATGTACTTGTTAAACTTCTCAAGTGGGAAAAGCCCTGCTTTTACAATATTAGGGAAATCCAGAGATAGTTAAATGGAATGATTATTTAACAAAAATTAACTAAACCATTTTATCTTTTATATTTATTTATTATTTGTTTTTGTGGTGCTGGTGGTGGAACCCAGAGCTTGAACATGCCAGGCAAGTGCTCTACCACTGAGCTATATCCCCAATTCCAAAAATGAACTAAAAATCTCATATTACTTTATATTGTTATTAAATATTGAGAATGATTTTTTTTTTGGTATTAAAATGTGTAGGAATTTATGTTATGGTTTGGATTTGAGGAGTCCTCCGGAAGCCCTTGTCTAAATGCAGGGATATCCAGAGGTGAAATGATAAGATGATAACAGTAACCATCTTAGTTTGGTAACTGCAGGCAGGTGGGGCGTGGCTGAGAAGGTGGGTCCCTGAGGGCTCACTCCCCTTCCCCTCCCTGCCTTGTTCCTGGCCCTGAGAAGTTCTTCGCCAAGCCATTCTACCATTATGCTCTGCCACACCCCTGGCCCCACCTTGGGCCCTAAGCAGTGGAGACCCCCAACCCTGGACTAAACTTCTGAAACTGTGAGCCCAAATAAACTTTTCCTGTAAGTTGTTCACATTGGGTATTTTGGTCACAATGATGAAAACCTAGTGCACACAACTTATAGACCTTTAAATGTTGACATCAAAAGTGTGTGGTACAACCAAATGTTTTTGGAAAATGCTGGATAAAAAATAATGCAGGTTTCTTTAATTTTAGAAGTCTTAGTATTTAATGAATCAATATGCATTTTTACTCACCAAAACATAGATCTCTGGTTTTCATATTTACTTGATCATAGAAATTTCTTTCTTTTTTCTTTCTCCTTTTCTTTCCTCTCTTTCATGGCGCAGTATTGGGGTTTGAGCCCAGAGAGCTACATCTACCCAGTTGTCCTTAATTTTGTGACTCTCACTGAGTTGCTGAGGCTTCAAACTTGGGATCTTCCTGTCTCCGCAGCCCCCTAAATCACTGAAATTACAGGTGTGTTTGTCACTGTGCCCTGATCACAGAACTTTTTTTTATTAGAGTTTTGCATTATAGATATTGAGAAATGCAAAGCTGTGGTAGTCATTTATTTTAAAAGATATCGAGAGATTATGCAAAATACAGTGTGCTAGGGCCTGTGGATATCCTAGGATAAAAAAAGATTTATCTAGAAAGTGATACTGATACATGCATAAATTAACTATAACAAGTGACTCTTAAGTGAAATATAAATCAAGGACTCAGAGGAGAAATGATTTTTATAAAAGGGTCAGAAAAGTTCTTACTGAACAGCAGTACTTTCAAAGAGCAGTGAGGTCTTTCCAGAAGAGTGGAAATAATATAAGATTGGTATGATTAGAACTTTGTATAGGAGAAAGGATGTTGGTTCATAATAGTCATTTTCAAATCTTCTATTTTGCTGCTTCTCTCCTTCATTGGGTTTTTCTTAGGATAAAGTCCAGTACCTAAATACAACTGATACTTAGGGTAAGCAAAACAGACATTTTATTGAGAGTTGAAGGGGAGCACATTAATAATTAATAAGAGCACATTAATAATTACTAGGCAATGCCTGTAATCTCAGCCATTCAGGAGTCTAAGGTAGAGGATCACAAGTTTGAGGCCAGCTCTTCAGCATCCCAGTGATACCATAATCAATTTAGTGAGACCCTGCCTCAAAATAAAAAAATAAAATAGACTGGGGGAGTATCTTAGTGTTTAAGTGCCCTTGGATCAATCCCCAGTAGTAATAACAAATAAATAGATAGATAGATAGATACATAGATAGATAGATAGATAGATAAAATGAAGATGGTAGATACAAACTGGGATGCCTGACCACCTGTCTGGGAAGAATGTTTGATGCATGAGTTTGTCATCAGCTTTATATTGCTTTACTTGCTTTATTCCCTCAATTTTCATCCTGCTAAGCTTTCTACTTTTGAATTCTCATTTTGTTCTGCTGTCAACTTTTATATTTGCTGTTCTTTCTTGACCCCCTCCCACCTGTTCACCTGTTTTAATTTCTGCTCATTCTTTAGATCTTAAGTTTAATACCATGAAGTGTCATTAGTGTTTGTGTCAGGGGTAGAAGAGAAAATTAACTTTTTAAAAATAAGAATTGTTGATCCAGAATCCAATATATTTCTAATGTGATCTTTTTTGGAGGGATGGCTAGGGTGTGTGTGTAGTGATGTTTATCAATTCACACTATATAAAGATTACATCCTCCTCTAGTCTTTGGTGTAAGTTTTGAAAATAAAAATGTGTTATGCCCCCCATTGCTTAGTTTGAAATATGGGGAACTGCTTATCATTTGTTGAATGTTTTTATTTTTAAAAGTGGGTACATTTTTATAAACAAAATGTTTGGTGAACTCTTAATATTTTTAAAGCAGGGAAACATGTCTTTTATTAGTGTAACAAGAGTGATTCATATATATATATATATATATATATATATATATATATATATATATATACACACACACACATACACACACTCACACACATACACAAATACAAATATGTATACATACATATATATATTCTCCTGTCTCAGCCTCCTGAGCTGCTGGGATTACAGGTGTGCATGGCTGTTATTTACAATTTGATAAGTACCATGCTAAGTCCTTTTTGTACTTTTAAAAATTTAATCCTAACAGCCCTATGAAGTAGGTATCTATATCCAGATTATATGAACTTTTAGTTAAATAGCTGTTAAGTGGCCGGAGTTGAAATTTAAAATCAAGCAATTTAAGATTGGCCTAAGGTCTTAACTAATGTGCAATGATTGCTGTTAATGATGTATATAAAATAATCTCAAACATGCAATAGTTACATGTTTTGAAGTTAATGAGCAGAAACTATGAAACTTTATTGCTCATTAAAAATTCAGTGATATTTATTGTATTGAATCAGGGTCCACATTTCTGTTTTCTTTTTTGGTTTTGTAGTTTTTGAGAAAACTGTTCTCTCTACAGAATAGTTATTATAGCAAGAAAACCAGCTTCAACTTTAGGTACAATCAAATCTTTTTATTTAAACTTGAAGGATGAGTAGCATGACTTTGATTTTCAAGCTAAATTATGAACTGCTTATATCTAATTTCTTATTTATAAATATATAAGTTGTACAGGATTGGGGTTTACATCATGGTAGAGTGTATGCTTAGTATGCGTGAAGCCTTGGATTCAATCCCCAGCATGGGGGCGGAGGGAAGCATCTAAAATACAGAATGAACAAGAAGCACTCAAACCTAAGTTTAGTAAAACCATTGTATTATTATGAAGCTGAGTGTTACATTTTGTTTTGTTTGTAATAGGGTTTGAACCAAGGGTGCTTAGTTATTGAGTCACATTTGCAGCCCTTTTTATTTAATCTTGTTACTTTTTTTTTTTTCAAGAAAGAGGGAGAGAGAGAGAGAATTTTAATATTTATTTTTTAGTATTTGGCGGACACAACATCTTTGTCTGTATGTAGTGCTGAGGATCGAACCTGGGCCGCACGCATGCCAGGCGAGCGCGCTACCGCTTGAGCCACATCCCCAGCCCAATCTTGTTACTTTTTATTGTAAGGGTCTTGTTAAATTCCCCAGGCTAGTCTTGAATTTGTAATCCTCTGCTTCTGGATTTGCTGGGATTACAGGCATGCATACTTGAACTGGGCTCATAAATTTTGAATTGTGCCCCATTCTGAGTTGTGTGATAAAATCATTGTCCATCCTGTTTCATCCTGCCTGGAACTTGAATCATCCCTTTGTCCAGTGCATCCATGCTGTAAATACTACCTTCCCATTAGTCACTTGGTAGCAGTCTGGATTATCAGATATCAGTGTTTATTTTCAACCAACTCTGACAGAGTAGGCATGTCATAGTGCCTATATCATTCATCTATCTCATTTCATCTCATCAAGTGGACATTGTATATCTTTATCACAAGAAGGTGGATGTATAGTACAATAAGATAAAATGAGAAGAGACCACATTCATATAATTTATTATAGTTACAGTTGTTGTGTTTCATTAATAGTTGTTGATCTCTTGCTTGTGGGGAGCCATTCTCACAAGTGACTGGGCAACTCCTGGTTTGGGTCTGAGGCGCTCTGGCTAAACTGTGTGGAGCTTTCCCGACTCTCTCCTGGTGCGAGAGCCTGTCCGTGTGGGGGTGTGACTTGACCACTGACCCTGACCTTGGAGTGTGGCCCCCCCTCAACCTTCATTGGATGGAATTCTCCCCTGAATTTCTTGTTCCCCAATAAAAGGCTACTCCCTGGCGTGCCCCCCCCCACGTTAGCCCTGAGTAATCCCTGCTGCCCTACTGGGTGGTTAGAGGTGGGAGCCAGAGGGGGAGCCGTCTTGGACCTTGTCATAGAAAGAGGTAACTGAGTCTGTGTGTTTTATTTCGATCTTGCTAGCTAACTTTTATGCCAAGAACCTCTTTAATGAAACCAGTGCGCTGGTCTCATGGTGGAATTTGGCGCCCCAGGGTCAGTGGTCAAGTCACTTCCCCACACGGACAGGCTCTCGCACCAGGAGAGGGTCGGGAAAGCTCCGGCACAGTTTAGCCAGAGGGCCTCAGACCCAAACCAGGAGTTGCCCAGTCTACGTGTGAGAATGGCTCCCCACACTTGCTGTGCCTAATTATAAATTAAACTTTATCATAGGTATGTAAATATAGGAAAAAGTATACTAATATAGGGTTCAGCGCCATCCATATTTTTAAGGCATCCACTGAGGGTCTTCAAAAGTATCCTCTGCTGATAAGGGGGAACTGCTCTATTCACAGTTGTACATATCCATTAGTAAATTGTTTCCTGATTCTCCCTCATGCTCTTGCCCTAGTCTTGGGCAGCCAGTAATCTGTTTTCTTTCCCTGGGGTTTTCAAATGTATACCCATTTCCAGCAAAAGAGACTGGAGATAATTTTGTCTATTTGTAAACAGGACTTTAAATTGTTTGGTGATCAAGAAAGAAGCAATGTTTTGGGGCTGGAGTAGTGGCTCAGTGGTAGAGTGCCTGCCTACCATGTGCAAGGCACTGGGTTTGATTCTCAGCACCTCACATACGTAAACAAATAAGTAAACAAATAAATAAATAAATTGACAACTAAAAAATATTTTTTAAAAAAGAGGCAATGTTTTAGTCTTCGCTTTTGTTTTGAGAGATAAGGAGGGAAGGAGAGGCAGGAAAACAAAGAGTCTGATTTTGAACCTGTAGAGGAGGAACTTTAATTCTGAAATCTTTGACATTTTGAAAGAGTGTTTTCTGAAGTTTTAACACCTGATTCTTTCCTCCCTCCCCCTTTTTTTCATACTGAGAATTGAACCCATAGGGTGCTTTTCCACTGAGCTACATCCCCAGTCCTTTTTATTTTTTATTTTTGAGACAGAGTCTTACTAAGCTTCTGAAGTGCTCACTAGGTTGCTGAAGCTGGCCTCAAACTTATGATCTCCTGCCTTAGCCTGCTGAGTCACTGGGCTTGCAGGTGAGTTCCATCATATCTGGCAACACCTGATATTCTTTCTGTCTAGGTTTATTTCCTGAGCATTGATCAGTTGCTATTTCTTATATCCAGAGTAATTTTAATTATTTTCCCCATTTTCATTTCAATATTTTCCATGTGAAATTGTAAAGGGTCTAAATTACATTTTTTTTTCTTTTTTAGAATAATATGGAAGTTATTCATTGTTTGTGTTCTGGCTTAGATAAGAGATACTGTTTCCTATAGAATGGAGTCTGATCTTAGGAGTTAGGTTTAATAGCTCATCAGGGGAAAAGATTATGCCCCACACAAAATCCCTTAAGTCACTCATAAATTATAGACATACTTCCTTTTGGTATTATTATCAGTGCCATTTCTTTTCCTTATAGCATTGTGCAAGATTGTCATTTCACTGGTTGAACATAAGGTAAATTGCCTCTGGGCAATATTTTATAAAAAGCATATTAACATTTAAAAAAAAAATGGTGTGTGCTCCCCTCCCCCCATGCTAGTTTATGCATTTAAAAAAAAACTCCTCTTACTTTTGGAATTCTGAAGTTTGATCAGGATGTATCTTTTTCTCCTTCTCCCATTACATCTTTGGTATCAGATGGGCTCATTGAATCTTAGATATTCATATTTTTAGTTCACAGAAGTTTTGTTTTAGTCTTCTACTTCTTCATTATTCCCTTCTTTTGGGGTGCCATATATACGTGTGTGTGCATGCGTGTATATATTTAAGAGGTGTTGATGGACATAATACCTTTATTTTATTTATTTTTATGTGTTGTTAAAAGATTGAATCCAATGTTTCATACATGCTAGGCAAGTGCTCTACCACTGAGGTACAACATCAGCCCGTTAGGGACCTTGGAGATTGCTGTAAGACATATAGTTTAATCTTCATGTCACTCAAATTATTGTTTCTAGTTTTTTGTAGTTTTTTAATTGATCAAGAATTTTCCCATTATTTTACCCCAAAAGTTTTTATTTTGGCAGTCATTTTCTTGTTTCCAAATATTTTTTTTCTCATGACCTCATGCAGTTAATGTTATTATTTTTTGTGTGTAACCTCTTTTTCAGATTTAACTTAACATATTTCTTAGAAGTTTCTTTATTGTAAATTACCTGTTTTCTTCTTGAGTGGTTTTCTGTTTGTTTACTTTGAACCTTCTCTTCCACGGAATTAATTTATTTTAGAAACATGGAATATTGTTTATTTATTTTGTGCTCATATTATTAGTATCAGGTACTGTTTATCTATACCTACTATATTTTCTTTGCAATTATGTAGGTAGTTTGGTAATTCTGTTTCTGTCTTGAATGGAGTGGCCAACTCTGGGCAAGGTTTATCAAGAAGTGATGTTCTTGTGTTCAGGAGTCTGGAATACTAAGATTTCTTTAAGTAAGGAGTCCTTTAAAGACTCAGGGTGGAGCATATTACTTTCTTCAATTCCTTGGTAGAATTACCTATGTTATAATTTCTTTTCCCTCTGTGTCTGTTTTTAAGGTCTAGAATTTCCTCAGACTTGACTCTACTTCCCTGTAATATGATTCACTTTCACTTTAAGAACAACAAATTTCTGCCTTTAGCCTAAGAACAGAAATTGTCATTGCCAATTTTTCTGTTAAGGTTTTTTTCATATATATTTTTTAGTTATAGGTGGACACAACTACCTTTAGTTGTTATTTTTATGTAGTACTGAGTATCGAACCCAGTGCCTCATGTTGGCGAGGCAAGCGCTCTACCACTGAATGACAACCCCAGCCCCTGTTTAGTTTTGATAAGTTTTTACATAGTTCTCCTTAAGAGTTAGTAAGTTCTTAAGTGTTAACTATGCTTATTATTATTATTACAGATATATATGATCATCCTCTTGTGTGATTTATTGTAAGAGTGATTAATAAGATAGGGAATGTAATGTATTTCTTGGGTTTGGTTTGAAGAACTGTTTTTGTTCATCCTAAATTTTATTTTACTCCATTTGGAAATGTTTTTGTTTATGTTGTTCATTTGCATAATTTGGCTTGAAAATTAGAGCTCCTTGGGGAATAGGGAAGGATACAAAGAAGTATGAATGAAGAATGTGAGGGCTGGGGATAATAGCTGAGCTGGCCCTGGGTTCAATCCCCAGCACCAAAAAAAAAAAAAAAAAAAAAGATTATGAGAATAACGTTACTTTTCTCTTTCCTTTTTTGCCTTTTCAGTTTGAACAGAAAAGTGGTGCAGTTTTTGATGAAATTGTAGAGAACTGTAAGTACCATTTGAAAAAAAAATCTTTAGACAGATGAAAGCCTAGACAAAGCATTTAGCATTAGAGTGGTTTGTGCTAATTTATGTGATGAACCAGTTATATTTAATCTAGATCTCATCACATCCTTTCAGTACTTTTAGCAGATTAATTTGAATAATAAGAATCTTGCTTTTTATTTTCCAAGAAATATTTTACTCTCAAGTTATTTATGTGTTGAAGTATAATAACACTTTGTGCTAGTGTGAATTATATAGAAAAGTATATTATTTTAAAGGTTTCTACTTTTTTTTTACAGCATCTTTCAATGTTCTCTTTAGAATCTTTGTGCTATAGTATTTTAGAGAATTCTTTTTATGATTATAAAAGTAATACATTCAACTTATAGTATAGAAATCAGTAAAGTAGAAAGTAAAAACCTTTGTCATTACCATTCGCTAAAGATAACTGGCTTTAAGAGTTTAATATATATCTTTCCAGACTTTTTTCTGTGAATATATATGTACATACACACACACACGTGCGGGCATACACACACATCTAGTATATGGGAATTTTTTTATATGTGCAGGAATCGTATGAATGCCATTCTTGCCTGTTTTCTTTCAACTGCATAGAAATTTTTCTGTGTCAGTGGATATAATCCTTTTGCATTCTTTTAAATGGGCACTTAATATTTTATTCTTTGGCTATATTGTAATTCAACCAGCTTCCTCTTTTATACATATGTAAATTATTTTCAGTTTTTCATTATTATAAACAATACTGGGTAAGTTTTTCTCTACATGTCTTTGTATACTTGTTAAGGTGTTTTTGTAGGATAAATTCTAAGAATAGAATTGATAAATCATTAAAGGATGTGTTTGTGTTTGTTTATGGAGTGTAACTTTTGTCAATTAGAATTCTTCAGCGGAATGTACCTTTCCTTTCCTTTTTTTTTTAAGTTTTCATCTACCAGAAGAATCTATGAGTACCTTGTTTCTTTTTGGAATTTGCTAATATTTTTGAATGTTTACATTTTTTAAAGTTAGTCTTAATTTTTTGTTATTTGATATTGATAGTTAATTAATTCTTATCTTCAGTGGATTTAATTATTGTTGCTGGCAACAAAGTAGATTAGCTAGTTTATCTAGAAGAAACACTTTGATGTAAATTTGGTATTCCATAGAATTTAGAGTGGAAGTAAAAAAACAAATTTTCTCCAGTGTACTCAGCAAAAGATATCAGTCTATCCTGTCAGAGAACAGTTATATGCCAATGACTTTTAGTCTTTCTGTTTAATTCATTTTTAATTTCAAGTTCCTAGAAGAAACACTATTGATTGGACCACCCTGATTCTGATGGTCATCTTTGAACCAATTATGTATCACGAAAACAGTCAAATGTTAAAGCAGAGCTTTTAGGACACATTCCTCTGCCATTATTTCTTAATTTCATTAATTTTTTGTTTTGTTTTGTTATGTTGGATTGGCATTCGAACCTAGAATCTTATGCTTGCTAGGCAAGTACTCTACCATGAGCCACATCCCCAGCCTTCTCCAAATAATTTTTTAAAAATATTTTTTGTTCTAAATGAACAGGATACATTAAATTAATTAATTAATTAATTTTATGTGGTGCTGAGGATTGAATGCTAGGCAAGTGCTTTACCACTAAGCTGCAGCCCCAGTACTTACCAAATAATTCTTGAATACTTGCTCTAGACATGTCTATGCTTAAGTTTGTATATTGGTAATGGAAATGAACCAAAATTTCCGATGAAGGTTTTAACCTGATGCTCTATTTTTTAGTTTTAGCAATAAGAACAATCTTAAAAGTGGCAACAGGAATTTATCTTAAGAGCTGTAATCAGGGACTGGGGCTATAGCTCAGTGGCAGAGCACTTGCCTAGCTGTGTGAGGCACTTCGTTCATTCCTGAGCACCACATAAAAACAAACAAATAAAGGCATTCTGTCCATTTACCATTACAAAAAAGTTTTTTTTTTTTTTAAAGCTATAATCAAGTGGCTATAGCTAGAGTCTTATACCTAACATTTATGTTTATTTAATTTTTGGTATCAGGGATTGAACTGAAGTGTGCTTAACCACTGATCCACATTCCCAGCCTTTAAAAAACGACAACAACAACAACAACAACAACAGCCAACAAACAAAAAAAGAGACAAGGTCTTTCTAGAGTGTTTAGAGACTCCTTAAGTTGCTGAGGCTAGCTTTGAATTAGCAGTCCTCTTGCCTCAAACTTCCAAGCTGCTGGGATTACAGGTGTGTGCTACTGTGCCTGGCTAATAGGGCTTTTTCTTTGTTTTTTTTTTTTTTGTTTGTTTGTTTTTGTTTTTGTTTGAGAGAGAGAGAGAGAGAGAGAGAATTTTAATATTTTTTTTTTTAGTTTTTTCTGCGGACACAACATCTTTGTTTGTATGTGGTGCTGAGGATCGAACCCGGGCCGCTTGAGCCACATCCCCAGCCGTAATAGGGCTTTTTCACCCCACTCTCTCAGGACATTGTTAAGCTAGAGAAGGGCTAAGGATGTAGCTTAGTGATGAGAGTTCTTGGCCCTGGGTTTGATTCCTAGCACTGCAACAAAACAAAGCTGGAGATGTATAAGCAGTCAGTTTTATACCAAATATCAGATATAAATAGTACAGTGTTTCCCTTTTTCTCTCCGTTTCTGGTAGTTTGCCATTAAAAGGATATTGGAAGGGGCTGGGATTGTGGCTCAGCGGTAAAGTGTTTGCCTAGTACGAATGGGACCTGGGTTCGATTCTCAGCACCATATAAAAATAAAGGCATTGTGTTGTATCCATCTACCTTAAATAAATAAATTAATTAATTAATAAATAAATTTTTTTATAAAAGGATATTGGAAGCAGAGAAGTGACTCGTTTTAAGGGAACACTTAAGCCTCTCTCCATGAAGATTTAGAAACATTATCCAGGATTGGTAAGGGCATACTGCTATCTAATAATATTTAGGATACCAAAGATGGTTTCAAGGCCTTACACTTTGTCTTGGGATAGATGTCTAGAAAAAAAAAGAGATTTATCATATTCTAAATTGACTTTCCAGAGATACAGTATGTTTAATGAATGGGATTTAAAAGAAAAAAGGCTAAAACATTTTTAAAAAAATATTTATTTTTTAGTTTTAGTTGGATATAATACCTTTATTTTATTTATTTATTCTTATGTGGTGCTGAGGATCAAACTCAGGGCCTCGCACATGCTAGGCAAGCATTCTACCACTGAGCCACAACCCCAGTCCAAGGCTCAACATTTTATGGGTATGAAGAGAAGGTGTGGTTGCCCATCTTGTTCATTTTTCAGGAGAATGTGTGCTGTGGATTTTTTGTAAGATTGGTAATAGAGAAAGTGACTGATAACTGTGAATCATTCATGTTCCCCCATCTGTTAATAGTTTATGTGAAGTGTGAAAGAAGTTCAAATAGTATAAAGAGATTATTTAACGTATTCATGTAGCTGTTTTCTTAAAGACTTTTCATTAAATGACTCTGCGATAACCAACTGGTCATCCAGCAATAGTTAGTTAATTTTGTTTGTTTTTCAGTACTGGAGATTGACCTGGGACTTCAATCACAGAGCTACATCCTTTTTATTTTTTGAGATAGTCTCACTGAGTTGCTGAGGCAACTTTTTGCCCTCCTGCCTCAGCCTCCCTAGTTGCTGGGATTAAAGGTGTGCCCCGCTTAGCAATGTTTAATTTTCTAAAGATAGAGCAAGTTTATTGAATATAATAAACTTGACAACTTCAAAGGAAAAGTAAAAGCTTTATTGATTTGTTCTTGAAGATGTTGTTTGGATGAAAAAATCTATTTTGATTACTTGCGGTATACTAGTTTGTGGAAAAACCTTACATGTATTATTCTTTAAAATGATATTTATTATTTTCGGATATTAAGCTCAACTATATAATAGAAACATGATAGAAATTTATTTCTCATAATCAGGAAGCCTCGATTATAATATGGGTTTGTAGTTTTCAGGAATCCAGGGGCCTTCAGCTTTCTGTATCATAACCTTAGTGCGTGGCTTCCATTTTCGAGATATCTTGGTGTTCTAAGATGGATGATGTTCCCTGGGGAGGAAGGCAAAAAAAAAAAAAAAAAAAAAGCACACTTCTTAGCACAATTAGGACTTTTTTAAAAATGGAAATTCTACCTGTGTGATTGGGTGTACATTTCATTGCCCAATCTAGCTTCAAAGAAAGCTGGAAATTATAGTCCTGTAGCTGAGTCTGTTGCCAAAAATAAAATTGAGGATCTCTTAATAAGGAAGAGAAGGAGAATTGTTATTAGCGGGCATTATCTGTCATAGTAACCATTTGGATGAAGATAATATGGCTGTCTTCATTTACAGGCATGTGCCACCACACCAGGCTAGCTGATCAACTGTCTTCATTTACTAAGGAAAAAAACTAAGGTTTAGAGATACCATTTAGCTTTTAATTGGAGTCAGGATTTGAATGCAAGTTTACATAACTCTAAAGCCCCTCCTTTTAAATTTTTCATTATCTATTTCTGAATTGCCCTGTAATTCATTGGAGTCACAGTTTTTTGAGAATAACAATTATTTGATAGAAATAAAGGTATTTGTAAAGTAACTTTTGAAACATTTTAAGGAGTATTAACTATGATTGAGGATTTTGTTGTTGCTTATGGGGGTCTGAATTATATCTGCCTTATCAGAATGGTTCAATTTAAGAAAATTGATACAATTTTTAAAAAGTAAAATGTAAGAAAACAATAAAAAGAACCGATAATTGAAGTTTTTCCCTTTTAACCAGAACTGTTTACATATTTTTGTTTATATAGTTTATTGTTGAGTATTTGAATTCTTCCAACATTGTGAAAGACTATTGTCCTTATAAAAATGTTGAAAAGAAACCTAAAGTTTCTTTAGGGATGTAACTTGAGAATTGATAGAGCCTTAACTGAAAAACACCTCACAGTTCTCTACAATTTTTAATAAAAACAAAGGTTCTTCTTGTATTGAGCATATTGACCAGTAACCAGTGTAAAGATGGACTAAACTAATTTTTATTTTATTTCTGTATTTTTGTGAACAAATTACAGCTATGTTTTAGTATTGTTATCAATAATATTGAGTAGTGTCAGGGAAACTGAAGACTGAAGTTGTATGTGGAATTTAGTTCAGGTTGGTCAGTAAGATTAGAGGGTGATGAAAGCATATTGTAAAGGTTTTGAATATAAGACGATTTTGACCTGTTTCTCCAATGGAAGATGAAGAACTAGAATGTGACCATTTAGAACACATGTACACAGACACATATGGATGAAATAGTCTTATGTCTATTGATTATTTATTAACTTAATTGTGTGTATATTTAAAACTTATTTATGTTGAATTATTTAGAAAATACACTTGGTCCTCCGTATTCATGGGTTCTGTATCTTTGGATTCAGTAAAACTCAGATAAAAAATATTTGGGAAAAAATTGCATGTGTACTGAACTTGTAGTTTTTTTTCTTGTCATTTCCCCTAAACAATAGGCATAACAACTATTTACATCATATTAGATATGATAAGTAATCTGGACAACTTAAAGTATACAAGAGGATTTGCCTAGTTTACTTGCAAATACTGTGCCATTTTGTCATATAAGGAACTTGAACACCTGAACACCTTGAGAGTGTTTTTTTTTTCTTTTCTTTGGTACCAGGGATTGAACTCAGGGACATTTGACCACTGAGCCACATCCCCAGCCATTTTATATTTTATTTAGAGACAGGGTCTCACTGAGTTGCTTAGCACCTCACCATTGTGACTGGCTTTGAACCCAGCCACTGGGATTACAGGTGTGTGCCACCATACCCGGTATCTGTAGATTTTTTTTAATCTAGCTTGGGGTCCTGGAACAAATCCTTCATGGATACTGAGAGATGACTTTACTGGTTTTCTTCCAGTTATTTTGTGAAAGTTTTATTTAACTATGTAATGTGTGTTTTAGAAATTTGACATTTTAATCTTAAGTGTTGGTCTTAAAGTCAGTTGACATAGTTTTCCAGGATTTTCTAAATTGTGTAAGATAGAACATATCTTGAATTTGCATTCTAATTACTGCATGCAGTTTAAATCACCTGAAATTTGATGTAAAATATTAACCATTTTATTATGCTCAAAGACTAGGTGACTCGGGTATTTAGAAAGGGATCACTCCCCATCCCAAAACAATGCTTGGGTCTTGACAGATGATTTGGAGGCTGGGGGTGACTACAGTAGCCTGGAATAACCTGGAAATATAGTCTGGAAGTTTATTGACTTATGTCTGGTACATTGAGTTATGTTTGGTACATGGGTTAGGAGGACTCAAAGTGTGGAACAATGACTTGAGCACCGGAAAATAATCTGAGCTTGCTTTTCTCATACATAGTCTGACTTTTTTTAATGGTGGTTTGGGGGGTCCCACACAAATTAGTAATTCAGTGAATAAGGCAGAAGTTGGGTCATCTTTTTTAGTAGAACTTCTGAAGTCTCAAAATATCACTTCTACCACATTCCATTGGCTACAGGCAAGTCATAGGCTTGCCCAGGTTCAGAAGAAGTTGCAGAATCTTCATCTTTATAGGAGGTGGTCTGGGTCACATTTTGGAAAGCACATGGGGTGTGACGTAACGTGGTCATTTTTATGAAAATACATTGTGCTGTCACAGCATGGAATTCTGCAATTGAATATTGCATTCTAAACCATAAAGTAGGTTTTAAAAAATTTATGCTAGGGGGCTGGGGATATAGCTCAGTTGGTACAGTGCTTGCCTCGCATGCACAAAGCCCTGGATTTAATCCCAAGCATTGCCCACCCCCACCCCACCCCCCAAAATCATACTGTATATCTGTAAATGAATTTCCACAGCATTAGTCACTTCCTGTAATACATACTCACAAATTGCATGAATCTGTTCATGTATGATTTTTTTTTTTTTTTTGCATTTCTGCTGGTTTGTTCTTTCCATGTCATCAACCCTATCCCTTTTCACAGTTCTCTTAAACAGCTTTGTAGGTAGCCTTCCATGTTCTTATCAATGCTCATAAAATTATTAGCCATAAACATACATAGATAAACATACATAAGAGTTTTGAGTAATATTTTGTTTAGTAAAAGTGGGATCATATTAATAAACGGGATTGATTCAAACTAAAAAGCTTCTTCTCAGCAAAAGCACAATCAGTGAGGTGAATAGAGAGCCTATAGCTTGGGAGCAAATTTTTATGCCTTGCACATCAGATAGAGCACTAATCTCTAGGATATATAAAGAACTCAAAAATCTAAATACCAAAAAAACCAAATAACCAAATCAATAAATGGGCCAAGGCACTTCTCAGAAGGTGATATACAGTCAACAAATACATGAAAAAATGTTCAACATCTCTAGCATTCAGAGAAATGCAAATCAAAACTTCTCTAAGATTTCATCTCACTCCTGTCAGAATGGCAGCTATTGAGAATACAGACAACAATAAGTGTTGTCGAGGATGTGGAGAAAAGACACCCTCATAAACTGCTGGTGGGACTGCAAAAAGGTGCAGCCTATATGGAAAGCATTATGGAAATTCCTTGGAAATACTGGGAATGGAACCACATTTTGACCCAGCTATCCTATTCCTGGGTTTATAACCAAAGGACTTAAAAACAGCATACTACAGGGACACAGCTAATCAATGTTTATTGCAGCACAATTCACAATAGCTAAACTTTGGAACTAACCTAGATGCCCTTCAGTAGATGAATTGATAAAGAAACTGTGGTATATATACACAATGGAATATTACTCAGCATTAAAAGAGAATAAAATTATGGCATTTGCAGGCAAATGGATAGAGTTGGAGAATATAATGCTAAGTGAAGTTAGTTAATCCCAAAATACCAAATGCCAAATGTTTTCTCTGTTTTAAGGAGGCTGATTTATAGTGCCATTGGGAAGGGGAGCATGGGAGTATTAGACGAACTCTAGATAGAGCAAAGGGCTTGGGGAAGGGGAGGGAGGAAGTATGGAGCAGAAAAGATGGTGGAATGAGATGGACATCATTATCCTAAGTACATGTATAAAGACACAATGGTGTAAATATACTTTGTATACAACCAGAGATATGAAAAAATGTGCTCAATATGTGTAATATGCATCCTTCTGTCATATATAACAAATTAGAATTAAAAACAATTTTAAAAAGTGGAATCATATACATACTCAGTTTTACTTTTCTCTTCCAAAAGTACTTCATGATACCTTTCCATCACAATTGGAATAGCTATAACTCTTAAATTATATAATATTTTAATTTAAGTCCACAATAAGTCTTTTTTTGCCTTGTTTTTAAGGCATTTACATTGTTTTAGTGTTTTTTTTCTCTTTTGCCATGAGAAAAATGATGCATTTAGAATCCTTTAATATGTCCTTATTTATTTGCGATTTTTGTATTTGTGCATAGATTCTGAAGAGTGGAGATTATGGGATAAAGGAAACGCCTAATTTTAATAGGTATTGGTGGACTGCTTTTAATCTTTAAACCTAACATTTTAGCCAGCAGTATATAAGAATACTTTGTCCCACTCATTAGTCTATATTGTACCTCTTTGTAGTATTTGGCAGTCCAGTAGATGTACGACATCTGAGTTAACATTAATTTGCATGTTCTTCAGTCTTATTGAATCAATATGTTTAACATTTGAACTTGTTCTCTATTGTCTAGCCATAAATATTTGTTGAATATCTTTTGCTTGTTTTTCTACTTTTTTTTTCATGCCAGGTTGCAATCTTGTTTCATATTATAATAGTTGTTAATGTGAGTCATAGCATATTAAAGTAAATATTTTAAAGAAAATTTGGGTATATGCTTAAAAAGATAGACAATCACTGTATACCTTCAGTGTTTTTAACTTTTGAAATGCATGACCTAAGGCTCTTGAAAATGGAGGCTGGTGTCCTGATTTCTCTTGTTTAACTGCCTTTTTTGTTATCTTTTGTTAAGTAAGTATTTTAATACTTAAAAATTTCAGCAATTTGAAAAATAACATCTGGATTTGTAGTCTTGGTTAAGGAAGTTTTTCTTATCTCTTGATTATATGGTGTCCTAGAATTTCTTAGAATTTTTAGAAATCTCTTTTTATAAATTATTAAATAAGCACAAAAATATAATGAGAGATTAAAACAAAATCATCGGCTTCGCTACCTAACTTAAAAAAAGTATATTTTTGGGCTGGGGTTGTGGCTCAGCGGTAGAGCACTCGCCTCTCATGTATGAGACCCTGGGTTCGATCCTCAGCACCACATAAAAATAAATAAACAAAATAAAGATAAAAAAATGAGGCTTTAAAAAAAAAGTATATTTTCATAGTTTTGATGCCAGTTCTCCAGTCCCATGTAAATAGCCAGATCTAATCACTATTCTAAACTTTATTTCCTTACTTTTCAAAATTGTTTCACCATATTATATAATATCTTCATTTTACTTGCTTTTGAGCTTTGGATTGTTTTGAATCATAGTGTGTATGTTACCCTTGCTTTTTTTCCATTTTATATTCCTGAGATTTGGCTGTATTGATGTTTGTAGTTTATTCATTTGTTATTGACATATGATAATTCATTATGTAAAAATGTCACATTTATTTATCTGTTTATTTAAAATTATGTTAAAAACATAACATAACAAAATTTATCACCCCAAACCATCATAAGCATGATATTCAAAGTGTTAACTGTATTCACATTGTTCAAGATGAACCCTTGCATCTTATTGTTCACTGAAACTCTGTGTTCAGTGAACAATAAATCCCTATTACTCCCTCTTCCCAGCTCCTGACAACTACAATTTTCTTTTTGTTATTAAGAGTTTCACTTCTTTAGCTACTTCCTATAAGTAGAATCATACAATATTTGTCTTTTCTTGTTGACATATTAACTTAGGATAATGTTCTTAAGTTTTATCTTTGTTGAAATATTTGTCAGAATTCCTTATTTTTTAAGGCTGAATAATATTATCTGATATGCACATATCACGTTTTATTTATTCATCTATTCTTTGATGGGCATTTGAGATGTTTCTACTTCTTTGCTGTAGTGAATAACATTGCAGCAAAAAATGGGTATGCAGATATCTCTTTGGGATGTTGACTTCATGGTTTTTTTTTTTGGGGGGGGGGCTGTTTGTTTTTGTTTTTCAAACTCAGAAGTGGGATTACTGGATCACATATAATTCATTTTTAATTTTTTAAGAAACTACCTCACATTTTTCTACACTGGTTAGAAGAATTCACATTCCTACCAGTGTTGCAGAAGGGTTTTAATTTTTGTACATCATCAATACTTGTTATTTTGTTTTTGATAGTGTCTATCTTAATGAGTATGAAAATGGTGTCTCATTGTAGTTTTGATTTGCATTTCTTTAATGATTGGTATTGTTGAGCATCTTTTCATATGCTTGTTGATCATCTTTGAAGAAATGTCTCTTAAAGTTATTGGCTATTTTAAAATCAGATTGGTTTTGTTTTTGATGAGTTGTAAGAGTTCTGTATAAATATTTCCCTTTATCAGATATATGATTTGCAGATATCTTTTCTTATTCTGTTGGCTATTTTCTCACTTTATTGATTGTTTCCTTTGATATAAAGTTTTCAAGTTAAATGTAGCCCATTGGTAGAGCACTTGCCTTGCATGTATGAGGCATTGGGTTTAATGCTCATTACCACATAAAAAATAAATACAATAAAGGTTATTGTGTCCATCTTCAACTAAAAAAATATATTTTTAAAAAATGTTGCCCATTTGTCTTAATTTTGCTTTAGTTGCTTGTGCTTTTGGTGCTATATCCAAGAAATTGTTGCCAAATCCAGTATCTGGAAGCTTTTCCTCTGTTTTCTTTTAGGAATTTTATATTTTAAGCCTTATACTTAAAAAATATATTACAATTTTATTTATTTTTTTTTAAGGAGTTTTTTTTTAGAGAGAGAGATTTTTAATATTTATTTATTTATTTTTTAGTTTTTGGCAGACACAACGTCTTTGTTTGTATGTGGTGCTGAGGATCGAACCTGGGCCGCACACATGCCAGGCGAGCGCGCTACCGCTTGAGCCACATCCCCAGCCCTACAATTTTAAATTATATTATTTTGTCTGTAGATTTCTTGAAGCTTCCAGTTTTTCTATTTTAAACATTTCTTCTGTGAACATTTATATGTATTTTTCCTGATAACATAAAAGTACCTTGTATGAAATTCAGTGTAAGATGTATTTCTTATGGTGGGTCTCTCTCTAAAACAAATTTTGAATCTGTTACTCTAGGGCAGGGACTGGCAAACTTTTTCTGTGAAAGATCAGATAATAAACATTTAGACTTCATAGGTCATATAGTCTCTGTTAGATCAATTAGCTATGCCTCTGTAGTACAAACATAGCCATAAACAGTGCATAAATGAATTAAATTAATTCATTTTCATCAAAGCTTTATGGACACTAAAATATGAATTTAGTGTAACTTTTGTATCAGGAAATGTACTTTTGATTTTTTTTTTTTAAGGCATTTGAAAGATGTGAAAACAAATCTTTCCTAATAAGGAATCCCCAAAGAACAGATGGTTCTTGAATTTTGTGTACGCATAATTTACCTCCCAGAGTTGTAGAGCTTATTTGAGAAGGTGATTGCATAAATATAAGGTGTGTAAATTCCCACATTCTAGTAATGCAAAACTTTATTCCTAAGTAGTTTCATCCACTTGCACTTTTATTCCTGGTTAGTTGTGGTCAGCTCAGATCTGGCCAACACTCAATTTATCAGACCTTCAAACTTTGTCAGTATGGAAAATACAACATGGAATTAGTTTTGTGTTAAATTTGCATTTCCCTGATTAATAATTATTAATAGTAATAATTAAATATTTAGTTGAACATTTAAAATTGTTTATTGGCCAGAATTTATTTCTCTTGTGAAATGACTGCTCAGTTAAATATATTGCTCACTTGCAATTGGGTCTTTTCCTTATTGAATTGTAGGAGATTTCTAAATATTCTGAACAGTTAACTTACTAGTTATAGATGGTGCAGATAATGCTCAATTTGTGTCTTGTCTTTGTAGAGTCTTTGCATATGCAGAACTTGATTAAATTTAGTATAATTGAGTGAAGATAAATGTATTAGTCTTTTCCTTTGGTTTACATTTTTTCCCATTTTATTTTAGAAAATCTTGCCTGGTCTGAGATCAGAAACATGAATTGTTTCTCATATATATATATATATATAAACCAATGCTTGTTGGTTTTACCTGTTGCATGTAGCTGTTGAATCACCCTAGATTAATTTTTTATAAAGAACTGCTTGGGGAACTAATTTTACCTTGTATCAGAAGGCTAATGAATTATCTTATTACCATTATTAAATACTGCCTCCTTTTCTTAGTGATAAGGCTGAATATTTGTGAGGCTCCCCACCCCATGCTTTCTCAGTCAATGTTCCAGGGGACTGATTATTTATTCATGTGCCAGTACCATGTTGTTTTAATTGATTTAGCTATATAATAAATCTTGGTAATCTGATAGGACATACCCCTGAAAATTGTTCCTCAGGATATTGCGTGTTCTTGACTATTCATGTTAGAAATATCTTGCTAGCTTTTTTTTTTTTTTTTTTTTGGATATTGGGGAGTTTAACCTAGGAGCACTTAACCATAGCTCTTTTTATTTTGAGACAGGGTCTCACTAAGGTGCTTAAAGGGTCCTTGGTAAGTTGCTGAGGCTGGCCTTGAACTTGGGGATCCTCCCTCCACAGCCTCCCAAGTCAAGCAGCACCATGCCCAGCTCTTGTTAACTTCTCAACAAAACCACATAATGAAAACTTAACTTTGGAATTTGATAGGAATGTCATGTTTATGATATTGAGTCTTTCTCTCCATGAACTTGTTATTGCTTTGTCTTTCTGCTTTAACACTTTTTTAGTAAAAATTTATAATTCTAGAAAAGATATTATAACACCTCATTAATTCATATTTTAGCTTTTAAGTCTCATTTCTTTTGGATGTTGAGTATGATAGGGGTTTAGTTTTTTTTAGATGGGTAGCCTGTTGTTCTAACACATAATTCTCCTCATCTAAATAGTTCCATCTTTTTAACATTGAACTGAATTGATACCTCTGAGATATATTA
This sequence comes from Callospermophilus lateralis, assembly GCF_048772815.1. Taxonomy (NCBI): domain Eukaryota; kingdom Metazoa; phylum Chordata; class Mammalia; order Rodentia; family Sciuridae; genus Callospermophilus; species Callospermophilus lateralis. The sequence goes on along the minus strand of NC_135311.1, from coordinate 118,630,764 downwards.
ATGTTTTATTTATGTTGGGATCTATACTTGGGATTTCTGTTATGTTCTATTAATATATTTATTGCTATGTCAGTACCATATTTATTTTGTTGGATATTTGTTTGAAGTAGTCCCTTTCTTCCCCAAAACTGGGCATTGAACCCAGGGCCTCACACATACTGGTCAAGTACTCTACCACTGAGGTACCTGCCAGCCTTTTTGAAATTTCATTTTGAGACAGGGTCTCTCTGTGTTACCCAGACTGGACTTGAACTTGTGATCCTTTTGCCTCAGTGTCCTGAGTTGCTGGGAATAGAGATGTGGGCGAGTATGCCCTAAAAAGTTTTTTATTACTATATTTTAATTGAATATTTGGTATAGACATCTGTCTGCTGAGACAAGTCAGTGTGTGTTTGATTTTTTTGCCTTTTTTTTTTTTTAAAGACTTATCTTGGTATTTTGGTTAGGCTTGAACCTCTGGACTCAAATGATCCTCCTTCTTCAGCCAAGTAAGTAGCTGGGATTCCAGGTCCATATCATAGAACTCAGGATTTTTTTATTCATTTGTTTTATTTTTTTAAGCTTTTTATTAAGGTACTAAATTTTTTTTTTATATAAAGAAATCAGGATTACCTGTTTTCTTTTTATTTATTTATTTTTTAGTTCTCGGCAGACACAACATTTTTGTTTGTATGTGGTGCTGAGGATCGAACGCGGGCCGCATGCATGCCAGGCCAGGTGAGCGTGGTACCGCTTGAGCCACATCCCCAGCCCAAGGCACTAAATTTTAACATGATTTTAAACAATACAAAAATATTATTGGAGGGATTTGGGATATAGCTCTGAATGGTAAAATGCTTGCCCAGCATGGATGAGGCCCTGGGTTTGATCCTTAGCACTGATGGGGGGAAAAACAAAGTTGGAATTCTAATTTACAAAAGCATACATTTATCTATTACTTTGGGAAATAATCAGAATTTTTATTTCATATTGTATTATGGGCCACATCTTATTATACAGATCTTGTTTTATGTCATTCATTAAAATTTTGATTGTTTTCATGTTTTCAAGTAATAAATACTTTTTTTTTTTTTTAATATTTATTTTTTAGTTTTTGGCGGACACAACATCTTTGTTTTTGTTTTTTTTTTTGTATGTGGTGCTGAGGAGCGAACCCAGGCCGCACGCATGCCAGGCGAGCGCGCTACCGCTTGAGCCACATCCCCAGCCCCATAAATACTTTATACTTATGTCATTTTGAAAAATATCTTTATTTTATTTATTCATTTATTATTTTTATGTGTGCTGAGGATGGGACCCAGTGCCTCACACGTGCTAGGCAAGCGCTCTGCCGCTGAGCTAGAACTCCAGCCCTCTCCTTATGTCATTTATACCAAAGTATTTTGTTACCTTTGAAAATGGAGTATTTTTCTAATTTCCAGTTTCCTACTGCTGGAATAGCCTAAAAAATTTATACAATTCTCCTGTTAAATCTTTTTAAAAAAATATTTCCTTAATTGTAGATGGACTCAATGTTTTTATTTGTTTATTTATCTATTTATCTGTTTATTTATTTTTATGTAGTGCTGAGGATTGAACCCAGTACCTCACACATCTACCACTGAGCCACAATCCCAGCCCGCCCCTGTTAAATCTTGTTGCTTTTAAAATAAACTTGAGTCTGTAATGATCTAGACAAAAACCATATTATTGAATAGATTTTTTTTTTTTTACCCCCAGTGGTTGCTCACATATAATTTCATTGGTTTTGCCAAAACTTGTAGGATTTCCTGAAGTAATAATCAAAGTAATAGTTACTTTTGACTGATTTCCTGATTTCACTTAAAGTAGTTATTGCATTTTGTCATTTGGGGTTAATTTTTGTTGGTTTCTTTTAAAGAGAGAGTGAGAGGAGAGAGAGAGAGAGAGAGAATTTTAATATTTATTTTTTTTTTAGTTATCGGCGGACACAACATCTTTGTTTGTATGTGGTGCTGAGGATCGAACCCGGGCCGCACGCATGCCAGGCGAGCGCGCTACCGCTTGAGCCACATCCCCAGCCCCGTCAGCTATATTTCTATCCCTGATTTTGCTAATATTTTCTTAAGGATTTTCCTGTCAAAATTTTTGTTAATATTGGGATTATAGCTTCATTAATTTTTTAAAAAGAATTCACCAGTGAAACCAACTGGGCCTGGAGATTTCTTGAGGTGAAGGTTTTAAATTATGCATTCACTTTCATTTGAGGTAATGTTAGTCACATTTAATGTTTAATCTTGTATCTGTTTTGATAAGTTTTCATGGAATTTATCCATTTGGTTATTAAAATTTTATAGTGTGTGCCCTTTGTGTGTTAATAAATATGACCTAAAATCATGAAGATTTTTAAACTTTTTTCCCTAGAAACCTTAAATTTTATATTTGGATCAGTAATCCATTTTGAGTTAGTTTTAGTATGTAGTATAATGCAAGAGTCAAAATAAATATTTTGCATTTGAATATCCAGTATGGTACCATTTATTAAAGGGATTTTTTTTTACCTTTATTGATTGATTGATTGATTGATTTTTTTTAAGAGAGAGAGAGAGAGAGAGAGAGAATTTTAATATTTATTTTTTAGTTTTCGGCGGACACAACACCTTTGTTTGTATGTGGTGCTGAGTATCGAACCCGGGCCGCACACATGCCAGGCGAGTGCACTACCACTTGAGCCACATCCCCAGCCCAAAATTTGTAACTGAACTTTTTTTTTTTTTTTTGGTGGTACTGGGGATTGAACCCAGGGCCTTGTGCATGTGAGGCAAGCACTCTACCAACTGAGCTATATCCCCAACCCGGATTTTTGTTTTTTCAAATTGATTTATCTACATACTTTTGTTGCATATTAGTTGGCCTAATACATTTGAGTTCATTTCTGGACTCTTTTCCATGAATCTCTAAGGTTTTCCTTAGGTAATACCATATTATCTTGGTTATTTTAACTTCATATTAAATCAGATCTTCTAAGTCATTATTTTCAAAGTTGTTTTGCTATGCTAGATCTTTTGCATTTCTGTATTATAACATTTAGAATGAGCTTGTCAGTTTCTTAAAAAAAAAAAAAAAGGAAGAAGTGCTGTGTCAGGCAACAATTTTGGAGGGAATTGATCTAAATAATTGTAAGTCTTCCAGCTAATGAAACATGATAATGTCTTTCTGTTTATTTAGATCCTCTTTAGTTTCTCTCAGCAGTGTCTTGCAGCTTTAAAGTACCTATTTTGTACATATTGGACTATCCGTATAAGTTTCTTAGTTGTAAGTGAAAATTTTTTAAAAAAATTAAATACATTTTATTGTGGTATAATTTACTGATAATAAAACTTAAGTTTTCATTTTAAAATAATTTCATACTTACAAAGTTAGTGTATGTCATCCAAATCTGTTCTTTTTTTTTTTTTTTTGGTGATTATGAGAAATGAACCCAGGGGCACTCAACCACTGAGCCACATCCCCAGCCACTTTTTTTTTTTTTTTTTTTTTTGTATTTAGAGACAGAAGTCTCACTGAGTTGCTTAGGGCCCCACTAAATTACTAAGTCTGGCTTTGAACTCCTGCCTTAGTCTCCCAAGCCACTGGGATTAGTATGCCACTGCGCCCAGTCAACTCTGCTTTTTTTTTTCTTTTTCTTTTCCCTTTGACTGTTGGCATTCTTTGCATTACATACACATTTTAGAGGCAGAGTATAAATTTTTACAAAGAAGACACAAGGAATTTGATTGGAATTACATTAAGTCTATAGAGACCCTGTCTCTAGAGAAAATATTAAAAAAGGACTGCAGATGTAGCTTAGTGGTTAAGCATCCCTGGGTTCAATTTCTGGTAGCCTAAAAATGTTTTGGGGCAGTAAGAGACCCTGGGCTCAATTCCCATCTCTGCAAAAAACAAAACAAGAAAACCTGAGAGGAAAAAAAAAATTTTACTCCATAAAATATGTGATTTTTTTTTTAGAGAGAGATAATTTTCAAAAAATATTTATTTATTTGTTTATTTATTTATTTTTAGTTTTTCGTGGACACAACATCTTTATTTTATTTTTATGTGGTGCTGAGAATCGAACCCAGCACCCCTCGCCTGCCAGGCGAGCGAGCTACTGCTTGAGCCACATCCCCAGCCCAAATATGTGATATTTTATTGTAGTGATATGCTTCAGCTTTAATAGTCCATTAACAATTTTTAGGTACATGCTGAATGTTTGGATCATTTTATAGATACTTCTGATCTTCTTGATCATTATAAATATCAGTGATCATTCAAAAAAGTAAAATCTGTTGTCTGCATCTGTCCTTTGAAGAACACATGGTTATTTTATATTTTTATAATGTACTTTATAATTTTTAGCTTATCTACTTTGTACAAGTAGAATTTAATTGGTAAGATGAAACTCATATCAGAAATATTTCAAGTGTCAACATCTGTTAATCATCTTTTATTTATTATGCTATAAAATCAGTATTGATCTAAATATTCCACTGATGTCAGCTTTAAATTTTTTTTTTTAAACCTGTTAGGAATATATTTTACATTGAGACTATATATGCTCGTGCACATGTGTACATGTGTTCACAAATGTTTCTTGTAGCTTTGCTTATTATAACTCTATATGTGAGCTTGTGCTTTCTGGTCGTTCATTTGAAACAAAATTCTGGCTGTGGTCCACTAATATGTTGATACCTGCAGTTTGAAAGCAGATTGAAACATATTCAATATCTTGTCCAATTTTCGTGAAAAATTTTCTCATGGTCACTGGCTTATTGATAAATAACAGTCCTTTTTTTCAAGCATTTAGTAGTTTCCCAAACAAAATTCATCATGCTTACTAAGAGTCAGTTTTGTTTGCTCCCAAATTTGTTTATTCTGTTAATATTTGTCATATAATTAAATATTTTAACTATGTCCTTTATTACACAACTAAAATCATCCTTTGAAAAGTGAGCTGTTGTTTCTGTGAATAATTTGAATGCTTTCGAAACACTAGGTGAATCAGTAAACATGTGAATGTGTGAGTGACTCTATGGTTCTAATTTAAAGAAACTCAATTGCAGTTATAAAGATGATTTGTTATTATTTATGCAAGAAATCCCATTATCAAAGTTTTGACTGATCACCACATGATTTGCAAATGTGCCTCTGTATGTCTTAAATAAAAATAAGCATTTTAGGCATTTTATGCTTTATATTTAATGATTTCTGGCTTTATATAAATATTATAAGCTGTTGAACTACATTTATGATCTTACAGTTTAAAGAGATTTTTATTTAGGGAATTGTTATATAAGTAGCAATAAAAATCAAATTATCTCAGATATTTTTGTGTCAAAATGCTGATTTAAACTTTTACTTAGAACTTACTGATTACTTCATTTTTATGTTTATTGTTTGTTTTTGCATTCCTAGTAGTTTTAGGGATCCTCATTTCCCCCATTCTTTGTTTCTTTATATAGCAGAGAAAAGTAGCAACCTCAGAAATTTTCTTAAACATTTTTTTTAGTTGTAAATGGACATGATATCTCTGTTGTATTTATTTTTTTATGTGGTGCTGAGAATCAAACCATTTGAGGAAAGCGCTCAACCACTGAGCTACCACCCCAGCTTGCAACCTGAGAAAATTGATGGAGAAGCATGGTTTCTGAAGTTGGAATTGTAATTGATGTTACTTTGTGATAATTATACTTCAAACAAAACAGGAGGAATTAAGTGCTTTATAAATGAAATGTAATTGGTAATTGGATCCCTTAGTTGGTAGTATGTTACAATGAATTGATTTTTAGATATAGTATAGAAATGTTAGTAAACCATTAATGCAAGAATTAAGCATAAGAACAAGGAGTAATAAAAATTGCCTTTTCTGGCATCATGAAATTTGCTTATTAGCAAACAAATATTCTACTTAAGTTGGTTAAAATAACTTTACAAATTTTCCCCCAGATTTACCAATAAACCTATATTTTACCCATTTTACTGATCATTAACTTAATTTATTGCCCGAAGACTCTTCTCCTGAATACATTAATTACTCCTTGTTTAATGAATCATTCCCAAGATGTTAAAATTATAAAGATGTAATTTTTCTTCATTTAAATTTTTCTCAAAAAAGAAAACAAAAAATATAAGTTAAAAACCTATTTATTCCAGATTTTAGTTTAGTTTTAGCTTATTTTCTTTAATTCAGAGCAAAATTTCTTTGAAGAGTCATCTGTACTTAATGTGTTGTCAAGTTATTTCCTCTCAGTCTTTCTGAAGATAATAATCTGCCCTCAGAGGCTTGTTCACTTATTTTCCCACTGATACAGTTCTTGTTAAGGTAAAACTTTTCAAATATTAGTAATACATTTTCAGTTTTCATTTTATTAGTTATGTTAGCATTTATTATAGCTAGTAATTCCCTTTTTTTTTCTCCTACCTTCTGGCTAGTCTCTCCCATTCTTAAATCCCATCCCCTATTGGGGATTGAGCTCAGGGCTTGGTGCTTGCAGAGCAGACACTTTACCACTACATTTCCAACCCTGGCTGTTCTTTTGGTGTCTTTTTATGAACCTTTATTCCTATTAGATTTCTGAATGTTGAAATGTCTCATGACTCTTGGCTGTTTCCCATTTCTAGTAAGTAAACTAACTAGGTGATCTTATCTAGTCAGGTGAATTTTAAGTACTGTCTCTATGTTGCATTCCTAATTGTTTTTCCTCATTACTTGGCAGAAGTCTCATCTTTAACTACAGACTAATATATCCAAATGCTGTATTTCATTTTTTTTTAATTTTATTTTTTATTTTATTTTTAGTTATCAGCGGACACAACATCTTTATTTGTATGTGGTGGTGAGGATCGAACCCGAGCCGCACGCATGCCAGGCGAGCACGCTACCACTTGAGCCACATCCCCAGCCCATCATTTTTTTTTTTAATTATTTTTTTGTTGTTACCGGGGATTGAACTCAGGGGAGCTTTACCTCTCAATTTTATCCCCAGTCCCCACTTAAGTTTTAATTAAATTTAATTAAAAAGTTGCCCAGGCTGGCCTTTAATTTTCAGTCTTCCTGCCTCAGATTTCTGAGCTGCTAGAATTACAGACTTTCACTGGTCTCCAACGGCTTTCTTATATTTCCATTTGAAGATTTAATAAAGATATCAAAATGAACAGTCCTACAACCAAAGTATTCATGTTATTCTTTTTGATTTGATACTCTAGTGTTCCTGTTTGAAGAAATGGAACCTTGTTATGTTATCCTTGACTTATTTTATTCCCAGCATCTTATACCAGGGAATGTATCTAGCTTTAAAGTGTATCCAAACCTGAGATCTTTATGCCATTACCAACTTGGCCCTACTCACCAGTTTTTCCTTGGATTATTGCAGTAGCTTCCTAACCAGTATTCCATCTTTCATTTTCCACTCTTCTGGTATACAGAATCCATATGTAAAACACAAGATCCTTATAAAATATAAATCAAACTTATGTCTTCAGGAATTTTAAATGACTTCTCATTTAAATACTTTGCAATTTTTCTGTTATCTACAAATTTCTCATAGGTCTCTTCTTTCTCTGTCCATTTTGAGCACTTTTGGTCACTCAATTCTAGCAAAATGTACTTGTTTTCCCAGAAATATGCCAAGCATCATATAGAGTATGAGAGAGGAAGAGATTCTACTTTCTCCTTTCTTCCTCCTTAAACCTTATGTGGGCTTTTTGGCTAGATCCAGGAACCAGATTAACATAAGGCTGATTAACAACAATAAAAAACAATAAAAAAAACAAGTTTTAATAATTTTACATGTACATGGGACTTTCACAAGAAACTTAAGTCCAAATGACCAACACAAGATGCTACTCTTTACACATAGAACAGTAAATTTGTGTGTGGGGGAGGGGGAAGACAGAACAGTGGATACCTGGATAAGTAAATTCTAGGAATGTCACTAAGAGACATGGAAAGGGTATAAATCTGAACCATCAGAGCCTACTCCAGCAAGTTTATTTATTCAGGTTCATTTTATCCCCAATATCTCTCTGATGAGAAAGGCTATGGCTTGCTGCACATAGGAAAGCACAGGCCAAGTGGTCCTTCCTGTAGCCACAATTCCTGGATGCTTTAGGTTAGAAAAATTGATAAATCATCAATTTATCAATTTGGCTTTTTTTAATATTTATTTTTTTAGTTGTAGTTGGACACAATACCTTTATTTTATTTATTTATTTTTATGTGGTGCTGAGGATCAAACCCAGGGTCTCGCATGTGTGAGGCAAGCACTCTGCCACTGAGCCATAACCCCAGCCCTCAATTTGGCATATTTTGAGGTGACACATTCTTAACTCCAGGAGTCTAAAACCCAGGAATCTTCCGTGAGAAATTTGTGCTTTCAAGTGTTTGAGCTAATGTGATCATTGTACTGTTTTTTTCCCCCATAAGATCTGGGCTCTGAAACAATGGTGACAAAAAATTGTTTCAGTTCATTAATATACTTATCACATTTTAACCATGTAAGAGTTTAAACGCCTGCAGATTTATTGTGTGACAAGTACCAAATTCGAAGTAGGTGTTTTGTTAGAAATTGACACCTAAGAAAGCTTTAAGTCTCCAGTGCATAAGATTAAAAAAAATTATTAATAGATAATAGATGCATGTGCTTCAAAACTCAAAAATGAAAATGGTCATACTATGAAAAGTAAGTAGCTTGTTTTCCAGGCATCCAGTTTTGCTTCTCATAGAAAATCAATGAAAGATGTTTTATGCAGTGATAATCTATATATGTATAATATTTGTGTGTGTGTGTGTTGTGTGTGTGTGTGTGTATTTTTCTCCTTACTCATTAGATCTTGGGAACTCAAAGTCACCTCATTCTTTTTAACAACTGCACAATATTTTGTTTTAGGTGTTTATAGACTATAATTAATTTACTGGTGAACAAGTAGGCCCTTTATAGTTTTTTTCTGCTATAGATGTTCTTTCATAGATCTTTTTTTTTTAAATGTTATTAGTTAATGGACCTTTATTTATATGTGGTGCTGAGAATTGAACCCAATTCTTCACACATGCTAGGCAAGCGGTCTACCACTGAGCTACAACCCAACCATCTTTCATAGATCTTTTGTGAGATTATACTTTCAGGATAAATTCTTAAAGCATTATTGTTTCAAGAGGTATGTCTATTTAAAGCATCATAAATATTGTCTAACCATTCTTTATTAGCTTTGTACCAGTTTACATTCCTACCAATAGTATTTGACTACAGGGGTTGGAAAATATTTTTGTTGTTAAGGACCACATAGTAAATGTTTTAGGCTTTGTAGTTTATATTTGATCTCTGTCACATAATTCTTATTTTTTGGCCTTGGGCCATAATTGACAGCTTTGGTGTGCAGTGTTGTTGAAAGACATACCAAAACTTTTTGTTATTACCAACCTGCTATGTGAACATGTAGCTCATTGCATTATTAATATGCATTTCTTTTATTGACCCTTGGTATTTCCCTTCTTTGAAATCTTTGTTCAGATTCTTTGCTTTTATTTATGTATTTGGTTACGTGTTTCTTTATTGGACTCTGAGTCTCTTCTTTTTCTCTTAGAGATTACCCTTTATGAAATACTGCAGCGAAATCTTTTTAGCCAGTTTATCCTTCTATCTTTTAAATTTGATTTTTTTCTTCTATAGGAATTTTTGTAGTCACATTTGATCTTTTATTTTTTTTCAATATACTGGTATTTTAATTTTATTTTATCATTACAAAAACTTGCTCAGTTTTATGACTTAAAAATAATTCTTTCATGTTTTCTTTAAAAAAAAATTTTTAACGTCTAAACTAGGTACATATGGAAGTTATTTTGGTGTAAGTTAGGCATGTGTTTTTTTCCAGGTGACTATCTGTTTCCTAATACCATATCCTGAATTTAAATGTAGAGGTAAGGAGAATTGCTTGCAGTATTGCTTTTTAGTATTGATATCTCATCTATAGTAGAACTTAAACTGCGGATCTTCTAAAATGCATTTCATTCATGAAATTGTTACAGAGCATATGCCATGTGGCCTGCTAGTAAGGATAAACCGTTGTAGAGAAAAGGCTCTAACACTGACCTTTAGGTGCTTACAGTTTGGTAGATGTGTGTGTGTGTGTGTGTGTGTGTGTGTGTGGCCACTCTGGTTATTTGTATTTTCTTCCTAATCTTCTCTTATTATGAGAATTTTCAAATACATGGAAAAATTAAAATAATAATATCTGTAGTATTGTTTCTGTTGTTCTCTCCTGCCTTGCTTCTTCTATATGGGATACTGTGAGAAATTAAGTTACAGTCATGATGATGACTCATCATGTAAGTTCTTTAGTACACATGTTCTTTAAGATTTTAGTGTCTGTTTTACCATTTGTTCTCTGAATTTATTATTATTTTAGGAAGTAGAAAAGAGTGATTTTTTTTTGGCCCATTATTTTCTCTTCATTTATTAGCAATCATTCTTCTGATATATTAAACCAAAAATGCTTTTTTAATAGAATGCGTTTATCTCTCTTGATAGCATTATGAACTTGAAAGTTTTATTTACCTATTATCACACTGTTTTCAAGTTTTCCATTTTACTGTTTTTCTAGCTCTGAGGAACAGAAATCATTACCATCTTTTTATCCTTGGTACCTAGCACAGTGTTTACCATAGATTATGTGCTGTATGAGTTAGTCAGTTCTTTAAGCCAGGGGAACTATTGAAGGATCTCAGGGGAGAGAATAATATGGAATGATTAATGTTTTAGATAATTCTGGTGTCTCTACGAGAGGATAACTTGAGGAAAACTTCTCATTTGAGTACATCCACACAACTGGGATCCTAATTAGAATAAGATATATTCCATGTTTGTACAAATATATCAAAGTAGATTTTACTGTCATGTAACTAAAAAGAACAAATAAAAAATAAAGAACAAATAAAAAAATAAATCAATCTATCATTTGGACTTTATTACAAATATCTAAAGTAAAAAGGGGAATATAGTCATGTAACTAAAAAGAACAAATAAAAAATAAAGAACAAATAAAAAAATAAATCAATCTATCATTTGGACTTTATTACAAATATCTAAAGTAAAAAGGGGAATATATTGAATCATCGAGTCCAAGGAATTGTTGAGGAATGGTCCAACTACCTGAAGTTATATCTGGGTTTCAGGAACAGATAAAAACAGGGATGCCAATGATGTAATATTTTCATTCTTCGTTTCACTGTTTTTATTAGTTCTGGTTTGCCTATTTGTAGACCAATTAAATGTGTTCTGGGCCCAGGGTTTGTAAGAATATAATTATTTCCTAAATGTTTATGTGGTCTGAATTAGTGCACTGTCAAAGATACTGCAGTAGTACAGGAAGAAATTTGAAGTACTAGAACTAGGTGCTGAATGTCTGAGAGAGATTAACTAATAGAGTTGACAAAAGTTGCCAGGGAAGAGGGAGATTGGAACAGTTCTCTCATATCTTGAACAGTTGCTGGTTTAGCACAGTCATTAATCAAGTGAGGGAAGTACAAGAAGTGTTAGCTTGGATTAGGTACATGATGAGTTTGAATTTACAGTTATTAAGTTGGAATTCCTTAGGGACCTACATACAAAGGAGCTAATTGAATATAGATATCTAATTAGAAAGTCAATAGCAAAAGGCTATGCAGGTGAAGAAAATATTTTAATCTTAGTGTATGGAATAAGAAACTGGAATTCTGGAGAAAAGCTAATATTGAAGACATGAACAGGAAAAGGAATATAAAATAAATTAATAGGCCAGTTAGAAAGGTGAGAAGAAATTCATTGTCAAAGAAACCAAAGGAATTTTATCCAGTAGGGACATTCCACTTAAGGTTTGAAAATAATCAGTTGGACTTGACTCTAATGTTGTTAGTGAGAATAATTTCAGCGGAAAGTTGGGAGCTGATTATATCAAGCTCAAAGGACTGATGATTGGGAGGTGAAGTAGAAGTGAACTAATGTAGATTTTTTTTCTATAAATCCGTGTAGGAAAGATAATTGAGGACAGTATAGGGTTGGGGGTCTTCTTTTTTTAAAAAAATTTTGGAATGGGAGAGACTTTAGCATATAGTTATAAAGAGTAAACTCTTTTTTTACTCTAGGATGGTTAAATTTTATTTTCATGTTTAAATATTTTCTTTTGTAAATATTAACTGTGTTAAGTCTGAATTAGTGTTAACACAAAGAAAATGGAAGGGCTGGGGACATAGCTCAGTTGGTAAAATGCTTGCCTCACATGCACAAAGCCCTGAGTTCAATCCCCAGTACCACACACACACACACACACACCAAAAAAAAGAAAAAAAGAAAGAAAGTAAGTTGAACTCTTTGGACCAGAAATCTGGGTTCTATAATAGTGAGTATTCTGGGTAGCTGAATCCAGAATTGTAAAATTAAAGTTAGCACTTCATATTTCTTTCTCTGTTTCAGTCACTATGTCAGTAAGTCCTTTGTTTATCACTAATTCTCACCATAAATTAATCTCCAAGGTGAGTATTATGCTGTTTTATCTATAGACTCTGAGTTAACTTTTTAGGATCATAGATTTTCAGGATTATACTATGATTACAACCCAGATAAGTCTGATTCTGTAGTTGGTCCTCTTTTCTTTATGTCACGTGGTCTTCCTTTGTAACCAAAGTAGTTTTTCAAGTTTTGGTTCTCTATTTCTTTTAACTGTTGGATAAGGGTGATCATGTCTGTCACACCTATATCCAGTGTTAAATGAATACTATGGTTATATTATCTATTTTGTTTGAAAAGAAAAAAATATATATATGTTTGGCTAAATACCAGACAGACCTTATAATTGTGGTCATTTTTAGCACTATCATTTGTCTAAACAGTATTTTACTTTTTAAGGTGGTGGTATCATGGATACAGAAATGTCTGAAGATATAGACCACAACATAACTCCTACCCTTGACAGCATGTCTTATGGAATGCCGAATCAAACAGGATCTGAAAATTCATTGCTGGATGAAGATGATTATTTTTTGAACTCTGGGGATCTTGCAGGAATTCCAGTCGTTGGTAGTGACAATGAGGATGAACAGGATTTTAGTTCAAAGGACAATCTTGTTTCTTCAATCCATACTGATGATAGCTTGGAAGTAGAGAGAAGAGTCACACAGCATGAATCAGACAATGAAAATGAAATACAAATTCAGAATAAATTAAAAAAAGACTTTCCTAAACAGTTTGATCAGGTTTCTGTCTTTAAATCAATACGGAAAGATTTTAGTCTAGTAAGAGAAAACAGCAAAGAGACATTTTCTGGAAAGGAGAAAAATAGAGACCTAACTTATCATGAACGTGAAAAACGATTGGATAAACCTCATAAAGATTTGGATTCAAGGTTGAAAAGCAGTTTTTTTGATAAAGCAGGTAATAATTGTTGGAATAGCACCATGAACACAGTAACAAAAGTATTGATAATAATATAGCTTTTATTACTTTCAATGTTAAGTAAATATGAACAGTTAAATTCATTGTAAGCTTGTCATTTTTCTTTTATCCTTGTTCTTTGCAGAGTGCCTGAATTTGTCTCAATAACTTTTGGTAATGATATAAATGATTGAAAAATAGCTCTAAATCTCATTTCTTCTTCCCTTTGCTTGCAATATTTTGATGAGAAGACAAGATACTTGAATCACCTGTTCATTTTCTTTGATTGAGCATTGGAACCTGAAGTTGGATTTAACTTCTTTGTGCTGTAAGCACTCATTCAAACTGCTGTCCCACCAATTAGTATAGAAAGATCAAAAAAAAAAAAATCAATTTTATATTGGAGAAGTTTCTCGAGGCTCCTTTTGAATCTCTTTGCCCAGTGTAATAAATGTTAGCTCCAGTTCCATTCTTGAATATACTATATATTTTCTTCTATACCTTTCTTGCTGTTCCATTTGCTTGCATGTCATTTTCTATCTTTGTACGTGTCCCTATAAAAGTGCCTTTTATTTGAATGGTGCCTAACTTATAAACCTTTCTACTCTATAGTTATTTCTAACTGCTCTATATCAAGAATGAATTGTTTTCTTACCTGTATTTTCACAGCATTTTGTTTCAGCCCCATTTATAGTACTTATCAAACAATATTATAGTTCTCTTTTTGTTGTTATTGTAGTTTTTGCTTTACCTACTAGTGTAGGAGTTTTTTGAGAGCTGCATTTTATTGTATTCATCTTTGTATTCTTAGAGCTTAACCTTGTGCAGTGAAAAATGTAATACTTCCACAATGTTAAACTGACGCAAAGGAAAGCAAGTGCATTATGCCAATCATTATATTGCTGTTGACACTGCTAGTTAATATATAGTAGAAAGAACAAAGTCATATTGTTTATAAGGACAACTATTATGTACAAGGTTCTGTAAGGATATACGGTGTTACTGATTTATGTAATTCAGTATATATTTTCAGTATCCCTGTAGAGGATAATGAAAATTATGGTAGTCCTTTTTCTGAAGGAACATAATGTCTAGGAGTAGTAGAAGGGAAAAAACATCAAATAGCTGACTAGTTGAATAGCATAAGATTTATTTTATAATTAAAGGCAATGTTAGAAGAGTCTATCATAAGGCAATATAAGATTTGTTTCAAATATCTGAAACACTCTGTTTTAAGGATTCTTAGGAGAGATATAATTTTTAACTTAGTGAACAGGGAGTGTTTTATAGAGAAGAGGTGAATTTATGAACTAAGCAGAATCTGGAAAATTATAAATATTAGGATAGACAGAGGAGATTTTGGAGTAGAATTAGCAGAAATGAGTGCAGAACAAACACAGTATTATTTCCAGAGCACCGTGAATAAAGTAGCCACTTTATGTTGCAGCAAGGAAAAGGTATGAAGTAATGCTAAAAGATAGGTGAGGCTAGGTTGGGAATAATTTTGAGTGAAACTTCCTTTTGGGTGTTCTTTGGGGACCCAGTTCACTCTATTGAGCATATCTGTTAGAAAAGAGAGGCGATTATCAAATGATAGCTTTTGGGGTCATTTTTAATAAGATTTGTTATTCATATACATGTATTTGTTTGTTTGTTTTTCTTTCAATAGCTAATCAAGTTGAAGAAACATTACATACCCATTTACCACAAACCCCAGAAACAAACTTTAGGGTAAGTTTTCAGTGTGTATGTAGATGGCTGTTAACTGTGGCAAGTGTCAAACTTTTCTGTATGTCACTTTCTACTCTAACTATATGTGTCAGGTAGAACACTGATTTTTTTTTTTTTTTAATTTGCTTTATTATTTGGGTAAGGACATATTTGGAGACATTCTAAGAAGCCTCAGCTCTTAGGTTCTTTATTTATATTTGATATTTAGACCTATAGCACATTTACTTTTAGGTATAGGGAGCCTGATGAATGTCCACAGTTCTTCATTTCCAATAAGCTTTTCTTTGGGTGTTAAACCTGAAGAGGAATAATTTTTAAATTTGAATATTTATTAATCCTTTATATTGTGTTTTAGGATTCCAGCTACCCATTTGCCAATAAAGAATCCATTGGTTCGGAACTGGGGAATTCCTTTGCATCAAATATTAGAATTAAAGAAGAACCTTTGGATGATGAGTATGACAAAGCAATGGCACCACAGCAGGGACTACTAGACAAAATTAAAGATGAACCTGAAAATGCTCAAGTAAACATTTCACCTTTTTGTTTTCCCCCCTTCTTTTTGTTCCACACATTGAATTATTCATTTGAGAGAGGAAGTGTTTAAGAAGTGAAGTTGTTTGTTGACAAGGTGAAAGGAGAAAGGAGGTTGAGGTGATTCAAATTGTCTTGCAAGGCATTAACAAGAGTTAAATGAAAAATTTCCCAAGTAGTAATTAAGGCTTTTAATTATCTTTGTTTGTTAATACCACTGTGATTTTTGTAAAGCATTTCAGTGCAGAATTAGGGAAACAGTGAGTCTTTAAGGATTTGAGATTGATAGAGTAGATATTGATGAAGACTTATGGTAGATTATGGGTTTTTGGTGTGATTGCATACAGAATAGTAATTCTTTGCAGTTACTGCTAATGAAGTATAGGTTAGATATGGATTTATTGTCTTTCAGGTTGGGGTTAATGGGCAGAGTATCTTTGGAAGGGTTAATTGAGCAAAGAACCAGTTTTTTGGAGTAATGGGTAGGAAGTAAAGAAAGCTTTGGTGAGTGATACATATTTCCAAGTTTGAGATTTTGAGTACTGAGGGTAAGCATGGAGCTTTGCTATGTTAAGTTGCTGTGGAGGTAAAAGTCATAGGTGTCCTGTAACTGTGAAGTTCTGAAGTCAACTAAGATATCCAGTTCATGACTTTCAGCAGTTGGAATGGTAGAAGTAAATTATATCAGATGCCATCATCATTTTTAAATATAGAAAGGGGTCTAAGGGATGAATATACAGTAGTAACAATTATTTGAAGGTGTCTATTTTGTACAGATGACATGAATTCAGAGGATAAGAGGTGAACATAGCATGACTTAGCTATTTTTCTGAAATTATATTTGATCTGGGGAAAGTTTTAGTTTTTATTTTTTTGGTTCTGGGGATTGAACCCAGGGGCACCTAACCACTGAGTCACATCCCCAACCCATTTTTATTTTTTTGAGACAAGGTCTCACTAAGTAGCTCAGAACCTTGCTAAGTGGCTTTGAACTCGGTGTCCTCCTGCCTAAGCCTCCTGAGTCGCTGGGATTACAGGCATGTGCCACCATGACTGGCTTATCTTTTCCTATCTTTCTGTTTTATTAGAGGACTTAAGAATGTAGGACTTCTGTGGAAGATAATTTTTTTTATTCAGGTCCCCTTGAGCAGAATTTCTCAAATCTCAGCACCATTGGCATTTTGGGCCAGATTCTCTATTAGTAGGGGCTGCCCTGTGCATTGCAGAATGTTTACCAGCATCCTTGGCTTCTACTTCTCTCTATATTTGTAACAACTAGAAATGTCTCCAGATATTGCCAAATGTCCCCTGGGGAACAAAATCATGTTCTATTGAGAACCACTGTTCTAGAGTAAATCCATGGAAGAATAGGTGATTATGGAGGTGGGTGATTTGTATGTGTCAGATTGATGACCAATGAAGCCAGAATTTCATGGTGCCCAAGAGGAGGTATATATGCATTAGGGTAGTGACAATAAAGCTGTAGGATTTGGGTTGATATGAGTGTGGTTCTAGAAGAAGACAGTAAAAAGAATATGAAACATTGAATAGAAAGTAGAGTGAACATGTTTGTAGATTTTTGAATTAGAGATAAATGTCCTGACACCCAGGGAAAGCTCATGGGATAGTATATGCCTCAGAAGATGACAACTGTGGCTGTAGATCTCAACTATGGGTAGGTCTCAAATCTTACATGCTCCAGTGTGGACATGGGAAAGTCATAAGAATTCATAGTTTTGGCAGGACACCAAAGACATCTGTTTCTCTTGTACATGACCCAGTGACATTTCTTTGAGACAAAAAACAGTTTTAGGAAAGACCAAATATAGTGGGGATAGAGGGCATTCGTGGCTGGAGCATATAAATAGGATGGATGGATAGAAATGCCTATTTTTTACACACTTACTCAAAATTATAAAATGTGCTATAAAATGTTGAACTCGAAGTTTTATCCTGATTATGGGGAAGAATTTCCCCAAAGGCTCATCACATGGTTGGATTCTTAAGAATGAAGCAGTAATATGAGTAGGTCCAAGGCATAAGATCCAAAAGCATTCTTTACCCTGACCCCCCGTAATAAAGCAGTCCCAGGATGTGAGTAGATAAAGGTAGGTTTTCCTTGAGCAGTCTTCTGTATTGTCAGCCACACTAATCCTGTTGAACCAGACCTCTGATAATTCTTTTGGAATCCCCCAGGGGACTCATGTTATAAACTATAGATACTGGTTCTTTGCTCCTCCTTGTCTTTCCCTCTCCTTCTTCCTCTCTCTTCCCTTCCTGACCCCCTCCTTCTCCCTCTTCATTGTCCTATTCTTTTAGGTATTTCTCCCCCATGACCCTTAGAAATCTATATTACTTGCTTTTCAGTACTGCATAATGCTTTATTAATCTTATTCATTTCCCATAGACTAAAAAAGGGAATTCCTATTTATTATTTTCATAGTCTCAAAAATATTACTTTAACCTTCTTATAAATACTGATAGACTTTACAGTTGGTGAACCTTTACTTTTGACTATCATTTACTAATAACTTTTCTCATGGTTTAATAAAATCATAGTTTGAGCTCATGACACATTTTCAAAACTTCCCTTGGTTTTCTTTGTGCTTAATTTTATAGTTTTTGCTCTCAGTTCACTTCTTTTTTTTTTTTTTTTTTTTTTTTTTTTAGAGAGAGAGAGAGAGAGAATTTTTTAATATTTATTTTTTAGTTCTCGGTGGACACAACATCTTTGTATGTGGTGCTGAGGATCGAACCCGGGCCGCACGCATGCCAGGCTAGCGCGCTGCCGCTTGAGCCACATCCCCAGCCCCTCAGTTCACTTCTTAATTCTCCTTTTGGTTTTAATTTCTTCACTTATCTATAAATTGCAAAGTTACTGAAATGTGTGTATGTATGTTTAACTTCTACTCATTTGCTCTTGGTTATTTCTTCAGTTATAAATTTCTGGGTTTGTTAGTCACTTCCTCCTGGTTCTGTTATTGGCATAACTTCATTTGATTTTCCAGTTTCATTTCTTCATTCTAATCCCATTTCATGTTACTATAGTATTTTCTATAGTTTTTTTTAAAAATAAGTACAGATGCTTTTATATGTACTGTGGTATTTCATCCACTCAACAACACTCTGTAAGATGGCCAGAGTAAAGGATATTTACCACTTTTGAATGGGGTAGTTGCATTTCTAGAGATTGTTATTTACTCAAGGTCTTATGTCCAGGAAAGAGCCAGAGTGGGGTCATAATCAAGGTCTTGTTTTTGATAGTTTATCAATCTTCCTGTAAGTAAAAGTTGCTTCATTTCTTAAAATGCCAAGAGAAGGTTTTAAAATAGAAATTTTAAGGAGGGCCAGAGACCTCACATTTTCTTTTCCTTTTTTTCCATTGGTTCTGAAAATGAGACATCTATGTGAAAATCATGATTCTTTTCTTCTTTCTAATAAAAATAGGTGGAGAGCTTTCTCCAACCCTCTTCCTCTCTTGGTATTAGGGATTGAACTCAGAGATGCTCGTATCACTGAGCTACAGCCACAGGTTTTTTTATTTTTAATTTTTTTTCCATTTATTTTTATTTTTAATTTTAAGACACGGTCTCACTAAGTTGCAAGTTGCTGAGGCTTGGCGTCACATACTCAGGATCTTCCTGCCTCAGTCCCCTGAGTTGCTGGGAGTACAGTAATGTGCTATTTTTGCCTGATTAGGGAGAACTAATCTATAATCTCTCATTGAAATAAATAAATTAAGATGGGAAAGCAAATTTAACTGATTTTCATGATAGTGATTCACATAGTCTTGGAACGTTTAATACAGTCATTCAGTCATTCAAATCTTAGGACTTTGTTTTAGCCTTAACAGGTTAATTTGGCTGCAGAAACTGTGTTCTTTGTGTCTAAAATACTGTCCTGGGATATTAATATGGATCTTTCTGTGGTAAACAAAGTAAGGGTATTGGTAAATGATGGTGGTGACACCTGTGTTTTTTTCCTTTAAAAGCTTTTGGGTCATCAATCAGTTCTCAAATACATTTAACAATTATTTGCTACTCACTCATTCATTTCTTAAAAGTACTCATTGTGGAGGAATACAGATAAACCAGATATTCCGCGTTGAAGATATGGTGTATTCAAACAGAGAACTTAACAAATATACTTATTTTACTATTAGTAATATAAGTATAAGTAAGATAGGCTAGTTGGTTGAAGAATGCATCAGAAGTTTGGAATTGCCATCACAGAGAGCTTGCTGGAGACCACTGATATGAGCTAATGAGCACTGATTATTTTTGTAGTTTTCTGAGATTTTCCCACTGAAAATTTGTTTTAACATACTATGTAATATAGGAATGTCAGGATGTCAGTATATGAAAAAAATTTAATATATACATTTCATCAGCAACATAAGTAAGAGTTTTTGTTATAGTCACTTTCTTAGATGCCAAAAGACATCTCATGTAATTCATTATACATTTCTTATAATAGATACTCTGTTAAAAGACTACAGCTTATTGATGTCAACAGTATTATTTAACTCTTACTGGATTTTTGGCCCAGTAGATGTTAAGGAAATTAGAAGAAAAAGTAATGGAAAAAAGGAGATAAAATGATCATCATTTGCTGGTAAGGATCTTTGTTAGAGAATTAATAGAACTTTTGAAAGTTTAGTGGAATACCTAGTTGAATTATAGTTATATAAAAGTTAGTAATATTTCTATATATCACTTTCCCAAAGTTAGATGATACAGCAAGAAAGATAGGTATTCCCAGCAGCATCTAATATGTGCTTATGTCATATGAAAGACAACTTGAATGGAAACACCACTTTTTAAAGAAATGTAAGAAATATTATGTTAGTTATTCTTAAGATGCATATTTGATGTAATTCTGAGGGAAATGTAAATGGTTAGGCCCCAGGTTTTGAAGAATAATAGGTGTGCATATATAAACATGTTGCATATGTGTTCTATCTTTTTACCTTTTTAAAATTATACTGGGGTGGGGTTTAAACCCAGGTCCTCATGCATGCTACGCATGCACTCTACCACTGAGCTATGTACTTACGTATTCTAAAAAATAGTTGGGGAGGTTGAGAGTGGCAAAATCATGTTAAATGGTTTATCCTACAATTTTGTTTGATTAGAATAGTATGGTATAAGATTAGTTAGGCTGATAATGATACAGCATAGATAGTCCCAAGGTAGACATTATTGTTATGAACTTAATATATTATTATTAATAGCAAATGGGAAGGAATTCACTAGGTATTTAGGGAAAGAAACAAAGCTAGGGTTTGCAAATTATCAGTGTCTAGCCAAATCCAATCCACCTTGTTTGTGTGTGATTTTTTTTTCCTTAACCCACTGCTTTTATAATAAAGTTTTATTGGAACGTCGCCACGGTCATTTTTTTCCATTTTATCTGTGGGTGTTTTTGCTGTACCAGGGCAGAGTTGAGTAGTTGGAACAGAGACCAGAGTTGAATAGTTGTGACAGAGACCGTATGGCCTGCAAAGTCAAAAATATTTACTATCTGGCCCTTTGCAGATAAAGTTTGCTGACCCCTGGATTAAAGGACTGTATAATAAACAATGAAACCACTTTCTTATTATTTTATTATGGAAGTAAAACTTTGTAAGAGATAGAAGAAATCACAAAGGTAAAGATTGTTAGATTTTTGGCATAAAATTGGAAACCTCAAACATAAAATTTTAATTCAAAGTACATATTGAGGGAATATTGATAAGATGCTACAGAAGGTTAATTCTGTAAATTATAATGTACCTTATAAATGAACACTAAAAATAATTGCAAATTGAAACAATGGGAAAATACTCTTTGAATTGGATTTTTTTAAAATTAATAGCTGGAATAAATATAATTAATATCAGCTTAGAGCTGGGCATGGTGGCGCATGTCTGTAATCCCAGTGACTTGGGAGGCTGAGACAGGAGAATTGCAAGTTCAAGACCAGCCTCAGTAACTCAGCGAGGCCCCAAGCAATTTGGTGAGACCCTGTCTCAAAAATAAAAAGGACTGGGGATGTAGCTCAGTGGTAAAGTACCCCTGGGTTCAATCACCAGTATCAAAAAGTAAATAAATAAATAAAGAATAGTTTTGTTGTGGAAACAATCTGTCATTGAGTATCAAAAGCCTTTATTATGTACCTTTTTATCTAGTAATTCCATTTTTAGAATCAAGTTATGGGTATTCACAAAAGATACTAATCATTGAATTATTGATTGTACTAAATGTGTGGAAATATTCATTAAATGAACCAACATTGGGTTATATAATCTCAGTACCATGCAGGGCCATATTGGAGCCTGAGGCAAAAGGAAAAAAGTTGATGTCTTTATTTAAAAATTTACTATTTTGTTTATCAAAGATTTTTGCATAAATTTTGTTTTTTCAAAATACTACATTAAAATACTATCTAAATTGCTGAACATTTTGGTGCCTTTAATTTTGTGCCTGAGGCATGTGTACCCACTGTACTTGCGTCATGTCCCTGTGTAATCTTATGTCTGTTAAGTAGTATGTTTTGATATTTCTCAAACTTTAATAACGTACTGACACCCTCCTCACCACAAACACACACAAAGGGAGTATGTCTGAGATACCCCAGAATTCCAATAATAAGGGATCTTTGCAGTAATTTGAACTTCATTGTGATAAACAATATCTTAAAAGTTCAGTCTGTCACTTAATGGTATCATGATGTAGCAATATAATTGTAAAAGCAAACAACAGTTCTTAATTGTATTAGACTTCATTTAAGTGATGGTTATTCATGACTTAAATGTTGATATGCATATAAAAATCATTTAAATAACAGTTTAAAAAATGTTACTTTAGAATTCTCAGACTGCCTTAACCACAGGGTTTCTTGGACTTCAGTCTTGGAAACATTGGTATTTAACCATTAGGAGTCATTTGGAGTAATGTGCAATAATATGTAAAAATTCAAATGATTGAAATTCATGTGAATAAATCATCAGTTTTTAAGAATAGTTTATTTAGAATAATCACAACTGTGTAAAGAAAGAAAACCTTTGAATAGTGGAGGGGAAAAGACTGGAAAGAAATATACCGAAAAAACAACAGTGGGTTCTTTTGGGTAATGGAAATATGATTAGATTTTTTTCTTATTTTTACTTTTCTAAATTTTCTATAGAGAATGTGTATTACTTTTATAATAAACTGTAACTTAAAATACTGTAATACTAAACAGTTTTAAAATTAATTTATAAATATCTAGTACCACAGGCTCATTAGGTAGCTAACTTTCATTTTTCCCGTTTATTCTCCCAGTATATACAAAACCTTATTATAGTTTGCTTACTGTTTTGTATTTTATTATTTCTTATTAATGTTAATATAAATATTTTCCACTGATATAGCAACATTAAAATGTCTTGAATGTCTGGATTTCTTTAGGCATTTATTGTTTTCTCAATGTTTATTTATTTATTTATTTATTTTTCCTTTTTAAAGGAGTATAGTCATGGCCAACAGCAAAAAACTCAAGAGGGGGAACTGAAAATTAGTGCTGTGTTTTCAGTCAGTGGCAGTCCTCTTGGTAAGAAACAAAACTGAATAAATGAATTATATTTATTCTGACCAACATGAATGAGAGGAAGTTTCTACTTGTATTATTAATAAGACAGTTCTCTCTGCTCATTTAGAATGCCTTTAAATTATTTCTTGTATCATTATTGTTGGGTTTTAAGACTTATTCTAGAAAAGTAAGAAAGAATGGATACTTGAAATGCTTGGTAAAAAAGTAAAACATTTTTTTTCTTTCAATTTTTTTCTGAAGCTCCACAGTTGACTACTGGCTTTCAGCCTTCACTGGCATCATCTGGCATGAATAAAATGCTTCCTTCAGTTCCAGCCACAGCTGTTCGAGTTTCCTGTTCTGGTTGTAAAAAAATCCTCCAGAAAGGGCAAACTGCTTATCAGAGGAAAGGATCTACTCAGCTTTTCTGCTCCACACTGTGCCTCACTGGATACACAGTTCCACCTGCACGCCCACCGCCTCCTCTCACCAAGAAAACTTGTTCAAGTTGCTCAAAGTATAGCAGAATTCTAAATTATCTTCTTTCTTTTCTTTTAGCATACTTTGGTCTTAGTCTGTATGTTATGTTTAATTTTCAATGTTTCTGTGTTTTATCAGAAGTACCACATATTTTAGTGCCAACATGTTGCTGCTATAAGTCTTTCTTGGTGCTAGGTGCTCAGCTTTCTTTTAGCTTTAAATAATGTGACTTTTATGTTTTAAGAAATCAACCTTTCATACTTGTCAGCTGAGATACTTTATATAACGAAAAATATGCATTTAAGAGTATGGTTGTACCACAACATTTTATCTTGTAGCTGTAGATAATAGTACAAAAATATTAAAAGTTACATTTCATATTCTGTTATATAATTGGAATTTATTTACTGTTTTTTTTTCTTAACTTTAAATGGCTTCCAGTGTATATATTTTTATCTTCTTAGTACCTCTGAACTACCCCAGAGAGTCCATTGCAGTGTTTAAAAACAAAAAAGAAATATGACCCCATGACCTTAGCAAGGTCAAATTGGTATATTTGAGAAATACTAAGGCCACCCTAATATAGTTGTGAGGTGATTGTTAGAAACATTTTTAATGATTAAGTTACAAAAAGAGGAGTAATACTTTTTTTTTGTCTTGAAACATTGGCTTCTGTTTAAACCATGATTTATTAATACTTTATTAGTGTTTATAGATACATGATGGCACCTGTTCTGTGTCTAGAAAGGGGAAAAGATAGACCTTTTGTGCTTTAGTTAGATAAGAGACTTAAATTTTAATATGGTTATTAGATTTTTGCCAGAAGCTAGTTATATGTACATCCTTTTATGCTTCATTTCTTTTAAACAAACTGAAACAATTTTGTTTATATTTGGGCAGTAAAATAGCTGTTTAAATATATACTATAATTCAGATATCCAGGTATAGATTGATAGCAAAAACAAACTCTGCAACTTTTTGTTCTGGAATGATCTCTTTTAAGGTAATACAGGTCGAGCATCCCTAATCCAGAAATATGAGTCTGATATGATCCAAAAATCCAAAACTTTTTGACCACTGACATGGTACTGAAAAAGTTTTGGATTTTGGAATAGTTCAGATTTTTCGATTAGAGATGCTTGACCAGTAAATTCTATGCAAATATTTCAAAATCTGAAAAGTCTTGAAATCTGAAATATTTTTGGTCTCAGCATTTCAGACATTAATGGGACATTAAAACATGAAACACGGGGCTGGGGCTGTAGCTCAGTGGTAGAGCACTTGCCTAGCATGTATGAGGCACTGGGTTCAATCCTTAGCACCACATAAACATAAACAAATACAATAAAGGCATTCTTTCTGTCTATGACTACAAAAAAAAAAAAAAAAACAAAAAACCTGAAATGCATTCTTTTTCATGTTTCAATTGCATCAAATTTTTATTTCCTGGGAGTATATCAATTTTTTATTCAAAAATGAAATTTTTATTCAAAAATGAAATAAGATTGGTGTTTTTGTGTGTTTCTTTATATTGGTGTTCCAATATAAAGGAAAAAAACATGAGCCCCAAAGATAGGAACTTGCCTGTTGTGTCCACTGCTAGATAGCCAGCATATTAGATGCTTAATAAATATTTATTGAATTATTTAATGATCCTAACTTTTAGAAGGGAAAATCTATTCTTATTTCTTATAGCTATAGCTTATGTGACATAACTATTAAATGATTTCTATATAATAACTTTGGCAAGTTTAACAAGAACAGACCTTTATACTTTTGTTTGTGATATAAGAGATGATTTTAAAAATGAGTATTTAAGTGTATGTCTGTAATTTCTGTATTCCACTGTAGTATCAGATCCTAAGATTCAGTCAAATTGAAAATTATAATTTTTATAGATTTTTTTCCTTGCTTCCTATTTTGCCATGTAATAATTTGATGTGATAACTTCCTGTTAGAAATCTTTTTCTTATTATAGAGGTCAGGAGTTTAAATTTTCAGTGATAGTTCCCTTTTATAATAGATACCTCTTTTAAAGACATCAGTTATTTTCAAAGTGACCATAGAAAACTCAATATTTAAAAATGTGTGCCCATTTTCTTATGTTTATATTTTATTTATACAATATATGTAATAGTCTTGCTTCTATCTATATTATATTCATGTAAATTCATCATGTCACTTTTGCCTCTGTTGTTTTTCATAGCTTTGTTTGGAGATGGTTAATTTTTACCTACTTGGTCATCTTGTTTATATCTTGATCTTAACATTGATCTTAACAGATTCAGTTTCTCTTTGAGATTGTGTTTCACCTGTCATGTTTGGTTTTATTCTTATGCAGAGATTCTCCATTTTTTAAGCCTGTTATTAATGACTCTTAACTCTTCTACTTCCTCATTCACTTATTCTTTTAGCCTTTTTTTTTTTTTTAACCCCTTACTCTTTATCTCTGCCCCACTTTCTGTTCTTTCGTGTACTGTTTACCTGCGTATCTCCTTGGTTATTTTTTTTTTTTTTAATTTTCTGTATTAACCCACTTTTCCCCTTTCTTCTACCTTTTTCTCTTATTATGACCTCAACCACTGATCAATCTTATTTTTCCTTGCACTCCATTTTACTTTTTGACTACTCTTTCATCTCTCTATTCACCGCGTTTCCTTTTTTTCTCTCCCCGCCTTATTACACATTCATTACTACAGTTGGATATAGTGTGATTTATGTGATTATACAATTGCCCAATTGGTTGTACCTTAAATATGAGGAAATTTAAATTCAAAGAAGCTAAAAGATTCATGTAGTGTCATGTAGCTTTAGTTTTGGCATATGCATTTTTTCCCATATTGTCAAACAGGTTTAATTTGTAAAGTAATTACAGTAGGAAGAATTTCACTTTTTTTTTTCAATATTTATTTTTTAGTTGTAGTTGGACACACACAATACCTTTATTTTACTTATTTATCTTTATGTGGTGCTGAGGATCGAGCCCAGGGTCTGGCACGTGCGAGGCAAGCGCTGTACTGCCGAGCCACAACCCCAGCCCAGAATTTCACTTTTAAGTATTAAGAAATAGAAAAGATTTTTTTCCTCCTAAAAGCTACTGCTATTTTTATAGATCAGCAGCACTTAGGTTAAAAGAAACTCATGGGGCTGGTGTTGACTCAGGGGTAGAGTGCTTGCCTCGCATGTATGAGGTGCTGGGTTTGATCCTCAGCACCACATACAAACAAAATATGTATATATTTAAAAATACAACTAAAAATATGTATATATTTTTAAAAACTTATTAGTTGTTCGTCACAGTAGCAGTTTTGTTTGTTTTGGGGGACTAGGGATTGAATTTTTGCAGGGGCACTCAACCGCTGAGCCACATCCCCAGCCATATTTTGTATTTTATTTAGAGACACGGTCTCACTGAGTTGCTTAGCACCTTGCCATTGCTGAGGTTGGCTTTGAATTCGAGATCCTCCTGTCTCAAACATCTGAGCTACTGGGATTATAGGCGTGCAACACAGCACTCTACTTGTTTGTTGCTTGCTTCTTATTTTTTTGTTAAATATGTCTCTTAGCCTCTTGAATTTACCTAAATTCTAAGTATATTTTGGTCAATCATCATATGATTTTTAGGTTTCTTTTAGTAAGAAGAAATAAACTATTTTTAAATGCTATTTAAATACTATATTAAAAAAGTAATTTAGAGGATAATTCTGTTAGATCAGATTCTTGATATAATAATATTCAAAGAAGTTACCATTTTTGGGTTGTCTGTACCGTTTCTGAATTTTCACCAACTAGAATGAGATTGCTGCTTCTCATTCTGGTGTGTGATACCATCTACCACATAAAACATAGTTAAATTAGGTTCTAAGTCTATTGAACCAGGGAGACATCTATTTTTAGGTACTTCTTCCATATACTTGATGCATGTTGCACTTAACCTTCATCTCTTTAACCTTCTAGAAAAAGTTTCTGTTTAAGAGCTAAGTTTCTCAGCTAATATGTCGCCTTCTTTTGGGAGGCCTTTAATATCAAATTTGGTCCAATCTAAAATAATTATTTCTTCATTTATATTTCTGTTGTACATTATACCTATTTCAAAATTAATCATAATATTACAAATTTTAAGAATGCATCAGTAACAGTCTTTTATAAATTTGATGTCTTTGCTGGGCTCAGTGGTGCATGTCTGTAATCCCAGCAGTCTGAGAGACTGTGGTAGGAGGATTGCAAGTTCAAAGCCAGCCTCAGCAATTTAGCAAGGCTCTAGGCAATCTAGTGAGATCTTATCTCAAAATAAAAAGGGGTGGGTACGTGGCTCTGTGGTTAAGCATCCCTTGGTTCAGTCCCTGGTAGATAAATAAATGAATTAATTAAATAAATGAGTAAATAAATAAATAGATAGTTTGTCACAATAACTGTGAGCTAGCACATGTATGGACCATGTCTTCACTCTGGGCTTAGCTAATTTCTGGCTCAGTATATCAGTTCAGTAAAATACTCCTTTGTGAAACACACTAAAATATAATTAAAGGCAAAAAAAAAAAAAAGGAAATGAAAACTCTACTAATCTACTAAGTATGAAAGAAAGACACAAAATATGGAGTTATGTAGAATAGTACAGGATTAACTATTTCTTATGGTAATTTTTCTTTATGTTTATTGTGCTCTTTCATTAAAACAGAAATAATAATTATTTTCCTAAAAAAGTGTCCTGCTACTGTAGTCTGCTAAAGATGCAGAACTGGGTATAATAGTTTATTTTTTCGGTATATGCTCATTAGAGAGACTGTTTACAAAATTTCACCAACTTGAGTAAGAATTATTAAATGTTTTACAGTTAAGCTGGTAAATTATTGTAGGAAGACTTTGGTGGTAGAATTAGGGTTGGAGTGATAGGGAGCCTTCCTTATTCATTAGGGTTTATAGGCTGTTGCTTTTTGCTATTGATGCTTACGAATCAGATTGTTGTTGAGGAAATACTAGATTTTATAAATCAATGTTGGAATACATATTGTGTAGTTTAAAATGTTTATTTGCTTTTTTTTTAATTTATTTTTTCAGTCGTAGGTAGACATAGCACCTTTATTTTATTTTTATGTGGTGCTGAGGATCGCACCCACGAGTGCCTCATGTGTGCCAGGCGAGCACTCTACCACTGAGCCATAGCTTCAGCCCCATTTATTTGCTTTAAAAAAAAAAAAAATTGTTTTGAAGAATTTCAAATGCAATATTATTTTTAAAGAATATTTTGAAAATACAGATGATTCTGAAGAAGAAAATGAAAATGTATAATCCTACTTCTAAAAATAGTGAATGCTAATCATTTAGTGTATTTCTTTTTAATCTGAAACATTATACTAATACTCAACAACAATTCTATGAAGCACATGGTTATTCTGTTTTATTGAAAAGAACGTAAGGATCAGAACAATTTATAAGTTTATTCAAAATATGAATTCCAGCGCCTTTTCCCTTCACTATAATTGCCTCTTTTTATTTGTTTACTTTAATTCACAAAAAGAAAAAAATAAGAATTATATTGTGGCTTATTTTGTCTTTGTTATCATTTCTAGAGATATTTTAAATCCAAAGGATGTGATCAGTGCACAGTTTGAAAATACCACCACCAGTAAAGATTTTTGCAGTCAGTCATGTTTGTCAACATATGAACTGAAAAAAAAACCTATTGTTACCATTAATACAAATAGCATTTCAACTAAATGCAGCATGTGTCAAAAGAATGCAGTTGTAAGTTACCTTTTAAATTTATTGGGGGAATGAGTTTAATGCTTGCTTGAAGAACAACTTTTGATGGTCTCTACTTGTTGTTTTGTTTGTATGTTTTTCAATTCCTAGATTCGACATGAAGTGAATTATCAGAATGTGGTACACAAACTTTGCAGTGATGCGTGTTTCTCTAAGTTTAGATCTGCTAACAACCTCACTATGAACTGTTGTGAGAACTGTGGGGGTTACTGTTACAGTGGCTCTGGACAGTGCCACATGCTTCAGATAGAAGGACAGTCTAAGAAGTTTTGTAGTTCAGCATGTATCACAGCCTACAAACAGGTACTTTTCCATATTTAATCCTGATGTTCATTTCAAGGGATACAAGTTTTTGGTAGAAATTATTTATGAAATACTGAAAATATTAAAAGTTTTTAAAAAATTTTATGGTTTTGTTGAATGAATGAATGTGTTAAAAATCCTGTAATAAGAATTTTTGATCATGCATTTGGTGTAGGTGTTTTTAGAGTATGGGTTTTTATTTCAGATGTTATTCATATTTTTGAACAATATTGTTTAAATGCAGAAAAGCATGAAGAAGAAATACAGTTTATTTTCCAGAGCTATTCAGTTCTGTCCTTTTGGTGTGTAGGATCATAATCTTTGAAATACATTTTGATTTGCATGTATACTTTTTAATTTGACAAGAAAGGGTCAAGTTACATTTTTTGAAATTGGAGCCATATAATTAAAATTGCAACAGAAATTCAAAGTCTTAATTGCTAAAGGGATTTTTACTTCATGAAATAGGAAAGAATAAATGGATATATGTATTTTGTGAATTGATAAGGTTTGCAGATAAACTGCATAAACTCTACATGACAGATGTCTTTGATGCAGTTTTGTGTGTATTAGATTTACATTTTGTTAGTAATTTTTTTTTGATCAAATACTAATTTTAAAATTGGTAAATCTTAGCTGGGCATGGGTGGCTCATGCTTGGAATCTCAATGGCTCAGTTGGCTGAGACAGGAGGATCTCAAGTTCAAAGCCAGCCTCAGTAACAGTGAGGCACTAAGGAACTCAAGTGAGACCCTGTCTCTAAAGAAAATACAAAATATGGCTGGGGATGTGGCTCAGTGGTTGAGTGCCCCTGAGTTCAATCCCCAGTACTCAGAAAAAGAAACAGTGGCTTACGCTTGTAATCTCAGAAGCCTTGGAGGCTGAGGCAGGAGGATTGCAAGTTCAAAGCCTCATCAATTTAGTGAGGCCCTAAGCAATTTAGCAAGACCCTGTGTCAGATAAAACATAAAAAGTGCTAGGGATGCCTCTGGGTTTAATACCGGGTACTTCAGCTTTAAAAAAAACAAAGAAACCAACAAAAAGTAAACTAAAGGAATAGTTAATTGCTTTTTATTTTTAATTAATTATTCAGTTAATCTTTTTTGTTTTTTGTGGTACTGGGTATTGAACAGAGGACCTCAAGCATATCAGATAAATACTTTACCACTGTGCTACATCAACAGGTCATTTACTAATTTTTTTTAAGATAATGATTTTTTTTTTTTTTTTTTGTTACACTACCCACAAAAATTGGTGAATTTAATAGTGTCTGGGAATTTCCTATAAAGACTACTGTGATTTTGCAATTTTACTTGTAAAAGACAATTTTCAGTTTATTTCTTGTTAATGTACAGCACATTGAAAGGGCTTCATTACTACTTTCTCTTTTCCTTATTAAAAGGGCTTTTTATTTACTTTCTTTTTTTAAGAGAGAGAGAGAGAATTTTTTTTTTTAATATTTATTTTTTAGTTTCTGCGGACACAACATCTTTGTTTGTATGTGGTGCTAAGGATCGAACCCGGGCCGCACGCATGCCAGGCGAGCGCGATACCGCTTGAGCCACATCCCCAGCCCACTTTTTATTTTCTTGATATTGTGTCAGATACTATTATTGGGCTCAGTTCCCTGAAAGATGGTTCATATTCCACAAGAGAAGGAAAAAATAGGATGAAATACCTTAACTTTTCATTTATTCATTTCTTAAAAAAAAAGATGTTTATTTTATATTTTTGTCGTGCTGGGGATTGAACCTACAGCCTCACATATAGCTAGGAAAGTGTTCTACCACTAAGCTACATTCAGTCCTTACTAATTAATTTTAATTCAGTCAATACCTATTCAGCTTCTCACATATTTTAGTGTATGTACTGTGGTAGGGAAAAATTGGAATTTAGTATTAAAGCAGATCTAGGTTTTATTCCCATGCCTTGTGTTCATATACAATTTTACTTTGTGGAAAGCAGTTAAACTACCTGAATCCCACTTTTACTGTGTTTTAATGGCTGTGGTATGTACCATATGGCTATGGTACCACCTGTGTCACAGAGATGTCATTGGGATTATATAAAGAAAGAATAATGAGAACCTAGTATAGAGCCTGTCACATTGTTGATGGCTATTTTTGTTACTTTCTTAAGTGTAATTCTTGAGTACATTATTGAATGCAATTCTTATTTTGAGGGACAGCATGTCTCCTGACATGTACATGAGTAAATGCATATGATATGTGGATATGTTATGGGGTAGGGTGGGTTATAAAGAAAACATAGTCATCGATATTCAGTAGGACAAGTTGTGTCAACAAAAGCTTCACAGAAAATAACTCTTGACATAAGCCTTATAAATGAAGTTTGTGTTTGTAGTCGTAAATGGGGAAAGGAAGGTTTTAAGATTTAGAAGACATTGCAGAATTCAGGCATACCTTTCTTTTCATGTTTCTATTTTAATATCAATGCTCAAAAATGCATTCCTCCTCCTCCTCCTCCTCCTCCTCCTCCTTCTTCTTCTTCTTCTTCTTCTTCTTCTTCTTCTTCTTCTTTTTGATACCAGGGATTAAATCCAGGGGTGCTTAACCACAGAGCCACATCCCCAGCTTTTATTTAGAGACATGGTCTCACTGCGTTGCTTAGGGTCTTGCTAAATTGCTGAGACTGGCTTTGAACTTGAAATCCTCCTCCCTCAGCCTCCTGAGCTTCTGGGATTACAGACATTCGTTTTGTCACTGCACCCAGAAATGTATTCTTATTTAATTTTTAGTTGTATATAGATACATACACTTATCCATCCATCCATTTATTTATTTATTTGCTTGCTTACTTTTTGTTGTGCTGAGGATCAAACCCAGTGCCCCACATGTGCCAGGCAAACTTTACTACTGAGCTACAACCCAGCCCCAGGATACGTTTTTTTTTTTAAATTTTAATTAGTTACACATGACAGTACAATGATCTTGACATATCATACATTTGAATCAAATGGGGTATAATTTCTCATTTTTCTGAGTGTACAGGTTGCAGAATCACATTGGTCATGCAGTCACGTATATACACACAGCAATAATAATGTCTGTTTTATTCTGCTGTCCTTCCTTTCCCCCCAGGAAATGTATTCTTTAAGAGGGAAGAGAGGTCTTAAAATCTCCTGCTTGGTCCTGCTTATGTTGTTCGGAGAATGTGACATGTTAATAGCATTTAACATTATTTGCTGTTGAATTCCTAATTGAGAACATAAGATGACAGACTGTTCGTTGTTTATATTTGGACACTTGTGATGTGCAAAATCTCCGTTTTACTGCTTATGATGTACATTGTTATTTTGGTGGTAGAATATTTGAACTTTTAATAAGTTCATTAGTTTCCTTAAATTTACATTTTTTTGCTACATATGACACCTTTGGGGGGGATGTTCTTCAAATTTTTAGGATAGTATAGCATAGGAGCATGAGCTCATTGGTATGTGATTATTTATTGTTTCTAAAAACAGCCAATTAGGGCTGGGGATGAGGCTCAAGCGGTAGCGTGGTCGCCTGGCATGCGTGAGGCCCGGGTTCGATCCTCAGCACCACAGAGATGTTGTGTCTGCCGAAAACTAACTAACTAACTAAATAAATAAATATTTAAAAAAAAAGCCAATTAATAGATACAGAAATTAATTGTTAGGATATAACCAGTATTGTTTTCCAGTGGAATAGAATAGAATGGAAAATATCAGAGTACATCCTATATTTTGATATATATTGCTCTATGAAACTTTAGTTATATGTACATACATAGGTACATAATACACAAATGCAAAATCTCAGAAGTATGCGTGACTTGTTTTGTAAAACTTCTTACTGAGGATTGTAATAGTGGAAGCTTAAAAACCACTGACTTAAAGTATTTCAACAGTATTAAGTATAAACAGTTCAAAGAATTGTGCTTTTACTAGGAGTTTGGTAAAAAGAATGTTGTTTTATTCTCTTAATAGAAATCAGCCAAAATTACACCATGTGCGCTTTGCAAATCATTGAGATCCTCAGCAGAAATGATTGAAAATACCAATAGCTTGGGGAAGACAGAGCTTTTCTGTTCTGTTAATTGCTTATCTGCTTACAGAGTTAAAATGGTTACTTCTGCAGGTAATACTGCTTTCATAAACTATAGAATGTAATAGTTGAAAATTATACTTACTTTGCTTTTAGTGCAGTGTTTTGTTGATTTTTTTAAGGCAAATTTAAGATATTTCAGGTTTCTCCACACCTTATTTATTTCAGCATTCATTTATATTGTAGTTTCAGTGTAGACTGTGATATAAAAAGATTTTACTGTTAGACATTAGTTTCTGTCTTGATATGACATGAGTTTAATCAGTTCCTGTAACTTAACCTGGCCCTTAAATTTCTGTTTATTGTATAGCACTTATTTAATTTCTCATAGATTTGTATAATTTACTCAGTTTTTATTTTGATTTGCTAAGGTGTACAAGTTCAGTGTAACAGTTGTAAAACCTCAGCAATCCCTCAGTATCACCTAGCCATGTCAGATGGAAGTATACGCAACTTCTGCAGCTACAGTTGTGTGGTAGCTTTCCAGGTATGGCTTCAGGAATCTTCTTCTTCATCAGTCAGTGAGTCACCTACTGAAGTAATATAAACTTACTGTTTTGCTAGTGTCTGGATTCCCTAATTTCTGTCTCAGTCCTATAAACTTAGATTTGTAATTTATTTCTATATTTGAGGCATGTTATTAAACCACTTTCTATAAAATTAAGTGGCATCATTATCACCATATTATGTATTGAGAGAGTATTATTTTTTTAACATTATTAGTTAAATTATTTTATTTTTGGAAATAAGTTAATTTTCTCCATTCAGTTCATAAGCTGTTCAGAGGCAGAGTGTTTTGTCATTCACTGATGGGTCTTACATGCCTAAAACTGCTTAGCACACGTAGGTTCACAGTTCTTGCTTTTGTGAATAAATGGTTTAAGTTGATCTTTCTTTCTTTCTTTATTTATTTTCAGAATTTGTTCAACAAACCAACTGGAATGAATTCTTCAGTAGTGCCCTTGTCTCAGGGCCAAGTAATTGTAAGCATCCCCACAGGTTCAACAGTGTCAGCAGGAGGCAGTAACACCTCTGCTGTTTCTCCCACCTCCATCAGTAGCTCTGCTGCTGCTGGTCTCCAGCGTCTTGCTGCCCAATCCCAGCATGTTGGGTTTGCCCGGAGTGTTGTGAAACTCAGGTGTCAACACTGTAATCGTCTTTTTGCCACAAAACCAGAGCTTCTTGACTATAAGGTAAAGTATAGGTTCATGTCAAGGGTTTGAGTATAGATGGGTCTGTCTGTAAAATTATTTAAAGTTTTTCATCTCTCAGTCTTATTTATACCAGTTGTTTTGAAAGTAAGAGGAATAAGAATTTCCATAGAGGATACCAGATGCTTAATTAGTACTTAATAATTATTTCTTTGCAGGGTAAAATGTTTCAGTTCTGTGGCAAGAATTGTTCTGACGAATATAAGAAAATAAATAATGTTATGGCAATGTGTGAATATTGTAAAATTGAGAAAATTGTGAAGGAGACTGTGCGATTCTCAGGTGCTGACAAGTCATTCTGTAGTGAAGGTAAAGGCAGAAGATAATCTTACCTACTGCACATGTTGGTTGTTTTAAAAGTAGTTGGTGATTTAAGGTATTTCTATGTAAATTTGGCTGTTTTATCTTCTATGTTTATTTCCAAAGCCTTTTTGATTGGTTGACACATAGTTCACTCTTTTTAAATCTAGTCTTTCATATTATATGGGTAATACAACAAAGTCAGAAATCTTATATAATGCAGAAGATGGTGATTTGAAAACATTTTTCATTATTAGATTGGTGAGGAACTAAAATATATTGTAGTTCTTATACTAATTTCTAAATAGAAATCCTTAAATTTTAGTAGCATCCTAGTTTATACTTTAATTGTTTTAAACAGCCACTCTGTTTTTGAATATAAGTGGTCTGAACATGCAAATTACTACAAAGTAGATTTTTTTTCATTTTTTAGATGACTCTTTTTTTTTTGACTCTAAAATTTCACAGGATTATCATTTTTGGACCCATGGCTTTCAAATCTTTTGGTCACAGCACAAAAGAATTACATCTTACATTGTGACCTAGTGTATTTTCACATACCCAAATAAAAATAATTTCATGAAATAAAACTTCATATATGGGATGCCATGTAATGTTTTCAATCCTGTCCTCTATCTTCTTTCACTTAAAAAAAATGCTAGTTTTTATCCTCTTAATTGATCTCCTGATGTGCTAATAGGTCAGGACCCAAGTGAGAGAACTTTGTTCTAGGGAAATTAATTTAAAGATGTAGATAATTAATATTTCTCCAGAATGTTAACTTTATCTTTCCTAATTTTTAGGTTGCAAACTGCTTTACAAACATGACTTGGGAAAACGCTGGGGAAGTCATTGTAAAATGTGCAGTTATTGTTTACAGACATCTCCCAAATTAGTACAGAATAATTTGGGAGGAAAGGTGGAAGATTTTTGTTGTGAAGAATGCATGTCCAAATATACAGTTTTATTCTATCAGGTAATCTATAATTCACATTACCGGGTTTTTGGAGTTTTAGCATGAATTATTCTCTTTTCAAATTTTATGTAGAATGAAGAATAACTTAATGATTTAAAACTCTTTAAGATTTGGGAAGACTTTAATGTCATTGAATTTTATCCCTTTTCATTTTTAATTTTTGTAGAAGTCACATCAGTCATAAGACATAAACCTATTTAAAATTATAATTTTATTGTTTATTTATGAATATTTTTTAGTTGTAGAGGGACACAATACTTTTATTTATTTATTTATTTTTATGTGGTGCTGAGGATTGAACCCAGTGCCTCACATGTGCCAGGAAAGCACTCAAGCACTGAGTCACAACCCCAGACCTAATTTTTATTACTTAAATAAAATAAATTTTCATTTTGAAGTCTGAGGAAGATATTCCTTATTTAAATTTAAACTTCTCTTTGTTTTTTTATTTTTTATTTTTTTTTATACTGGGAATTGAACCCATGGGCACTTAACCACTGAGCCACATCCCTAGCCCTTTTTAATATTTTATTTAGAGACAGGGTCTCACTGAGTTGTTTAGGGTCCCGCTGAGTTGCTGAAGCTGGTTTTGAATTCGGGATCCTCCTTCCTCAGCCTGTCAAGCTGCTGTAATGACAGGCGAGCACCAGTTATTTTTATAACTGCTACTTTGGGGGGAGGCTCTTTACAATATGGCTTTTTAATTAAAAATTAAAATCATTAATAAAATAAGTAAATATTTACCATTTTAGAACCAGTCTTTAGTTCCATGATTTATATTCTAAGTTAACATCCTCACTTATAATTATATGTGTGATGTTTTTATTCTGTCAGACCTCAGATAGTTTGTTTCTTCATTAATTTCTTTTATTTTGGTTTCAGATGGCCAAATGTGATGGTTGTAAACGACAGGGTAAACTCAGTGAGTCCTTAAAATGGCGAGGGGAAATAAAACATTTTTGTAACCTGCTTTGTATCTTGATGTTCTGCAATCAGCAAAGTGTATGTGACCCACCTTCACAAAACAATTCAGGTAATAAGTGGAGTCTTTGGTCAATGCCAAGAACTACGTTTCTTCTACAAACTAGAAACTATAAACGATTGTCAGTAATTTAATTTTAAATTTCATTGTAGTCAAATAAATGTTGCTTTATAAAAAACATTTACATCCTATTTTGTTAAACGTTTCAAATTAAAGCCAGGCAAATGAGTTTTTTTTTTTTTAAATTTAATAAGCATTTCTCAGTATATTAGGTTAATCAAACTCTACAAGTATTTACGTTTATGGGAAAGGATGACAGTTAAGGTTTTTGTAAATACACTTTGATTCCTTAAAAAAAGATTTGAGACTATTTATAACAAGACATAAAGCCTAAATCACATGCCTTTTAAATATACCACAAACTACTATTTAAGCCATTTAATCTCAGAAACTTTGTGGTTTAAAAACACAAAACTAATTCCATCCTGAAAGATAGTTTAATTTGTATAATACCTTTATAAGTAAGAAGACTTATAAAAGGCTATTATATAAACTGAAGAAATCCTTCAAATGTTAAATGTCCACTAAATCTACCCTGTGATTTTCAGTGCTTTTGGGTTTTTTGTTATGGTTTTTAAGTGTGAGTATTTGGTTCTTTTTTATAAAACAATATGGAACACTTTCAGGTTTCATTATTTAAAAACTAGAAATCCAAAACCCTGTTAATCCTGAAGAGACGCTGCTCCAACAGAAATTATTCAAACCTAAAACAAAGCACTGCTTAACCTCTTTGAGATGCTGGTTTCTATGTGAGAACATATAAATTACATGAGGTTTCTCTATTTTTATTTTAACCAGCAAGTATTTCCATGGTTCAAGCTGCTTCCGCAGGGCCCCCATCTCTCAGAAAAGATTCAACTCCAGTTATAGCTAACGTGGTGTCATTGGCAAGTGCTCCTGCTGCTCAACCCACAGTGAATTCTAACAGTGTCTTACAAGGTATGCCTGGATTTGAAAGGATTTATGTTGCCTTTTTGAGTTAAATACAGTGATTCTCTACCTTTCTCATGTGATTATTTTCGTATGTTTGACACATTCATATTAGGAATAATGGCTCACTATGAGTAGGCCACTGAAAAGTATTTCCATGTCTGTCATCTTATGCTTACTTTAGAACTGCTAGTTTCTTCCACTGAATTGAATGAAGATAAACATGCTCTTAGTTTGAGACTTGGTGCTTATAGACAGATAATCAGCTTTTAAAACTAATATTTAAATAATTGTGAGAGATCCTAAATTTATGTTTTCATTTATATCAAGGTGCAGTTCCAACGGTAACCGCAAAAATCATTGGAGATGTAAGTTTTTAAAAAATTTTTGTTGGTATTGTCACTGTATTTATTTTCTGTTCTTATGCAATACAGAACAATACAATCTAATTTACCCTCATTTAATAAATAAATTTCATTTCTTTTAATCTTTGTTTAGGAATAGGATTTCCTGGCTATTTAACTGGGTCTTTTGTATACTTTAATTTCTTTGAATGCTCACTACAATTATGCTGTTAATGAATTTTTTTTTTTTTTTTTTTTAATTGTACAAGAGTTAAATTTTACAGAATGTAGGCAATTTAGGGCTGGGGTTGTGGCTCAGTGGTAGAGCATTCGCCTTGCACACAGGAGGCCCTGGGTTTGATCCTCAGCACCACATAAAAATAAATAAATGAAATTATTATTATGTCCAACTATAACAAAGAAAATATATATATTAAAAAAAAAGAATTTAAGCATTTTATTTTTTAGACTTTCAGATGATGTGTAACATACTTAGATTGTCAATAAAATATTTTTAAAATGTAGCTTATTCTCCACCCTATCCCATGAAGATTATACTGTAAATAACCATTCATGTTTTAAAACTAATTAATATTTTCTACTATATCCCTTAAAAGAAGAAGAAAATAATAATAGTGAACAAAACTCATGTCTGGAACAGTGACATTTCTAAAGTGTTTACTGGTTTCTGGAATAATTCATATCATCTTTATTCAAGTTAGTTTTATGATCATACTTGATTCTGTTGTTCCTACTTAAGTCCTCTAAAAATGATTCTGTAATTCTAACTTGTTTAAGATATAACAGGTCTAATTTCAAACCCAGCTAGTATTTTTGCTGATCAACAATGTATATAATAGGATTAGCATTTTACTTGGTGTACAGAGCGGTAACTAAATACATTGAGTCAGTATATACTTATTACTCATTGATTACTATTAATGATTCAGAAATACTGCTCAGTCTTCTGCATAATTCCCATATAATAATTGCTTTTGTTTTTCTCTTGCCACTTTTTTTTATTGGTACACTGTAGTTGTACATAATGATGGGATCTGTTGTTATATTTGTACGTACACACAATATAACAATATAATTTGGCCAATATTGCTCCCCTGGTATTTCTTTTAAAATTATAATATTTCTTGTAATTAATGATAATATTTTGAACACTTCTTTGCTTTCTGATTTAATTTTTACTAGGCAAGTACACAAACAGATGCCCTGAAACTGCCACCTTGCCAGCCTCCAAGACTTTTGAAGAATAAAGCTTTATTGTGTAAACCTATCACACAGACTAAAGCCACTTCCTGCAAACCACATACCCAAAATAAAGAATGCCAGACAGGTATGTTCCTTGGACTTTATTTTTTTATCGGAAAGGAATGTGGGATCTGTTTACCTTAAGTACATATTTTTTTCCAGTGTAATGTCTTGGATTGCTTATATATATTGCCATTTTAATTCTTACAACATCTCTATGAGTAAAGTTATTTTCCCTGGGCCTTAACAAATTAGGTCGAAGGGAAGAAAGTTGCTTGATAATAGCATTCTGTGAACACTTTGTTTAATTTCCTTATTGATGGTTTTATTGAGGAATAAGAATAAGCTTTATAGAGTAATATAGGCAGCCTCTAAAGAGGGGCTATTTAATGCTGGGCTTGGTGGCGCACACCTGTGATCCCTGAAGCTTGGGAGGTTCAAAGCCAGCCTCAGCAATGGCAAGTCATTAAGCAATTCAGTGAGACCCTGTCTCCAAATAATATACAAAATTGGGCTGGGGATGTGCCTTAGTGGTTGAATGCCCCTGAGTTCAATCCCTGGTACCAAAAAAGGGGGGGACGCTATTCAAGTTTGATCTACCACAACTCTTGTTTGTTCTTCCACCCTTCCTTTCCTCTTTCTTTCTAACTCTCTATACCCCCAGCCCGTCACACTGTTTTAAATAAAGTCAGTTGCCTTGGGAAGAACTTCAGAAAAGCTTTTTTAAAAAAAAAAAAAAAAAAAAAAAATTATTTTTAAGTTTTAGGTGGACACAATCTCTTTATTTTATATCTCTTCATTCTTTATATTTATGTGGTGATGAGGATAGAACCCAGTGCCTCGTGCATGCTAAGCGAGCACTCTACCACTGACCCACAATCCCAGCCCAGAAAAGCTTCTTTTTGAAGAAGAGTTTTCTTTCCTTATAAACTGCCTCTCTCCATAGGAAAAAAATCTCTGGGTCTCTTCTATGAAATCTATTAGTTGGCCTCTCCTGGCATGCAACTTCGGCTCTATAAGTGAGCTAGGGTGAGGGTGATCAGGACCCCAGTGTTTTTAGTCTCCTGTTCCTATTTTAGATCCTTCATCCTGTAAATGAAAGTTGGCTAAAGTGTGGCCACACACACCAGCAATTTAGTTTCTTCAGCCCTGAGTTGGAGGGAGTGAGAAATGCTGATGAGTTTGGTAATCCTTACCTGATACTGGTGAGTTTGGTAATCCTTTATTGGGGAGAGAAGTTTGCTCTTCCTTGCTGTAGTGACTGAGAATGGAGCTTATGTCAAGTTGAACTGAGTTGAACTTGGGTGATAGAGCAGGTAGGGGCTAGAATATCATAGATTCACAATTCTTACTGCATTTTAATAGTTTTTCTTGAAGAAATGTTTCTTCATTTGCTATTATGCCCTTTCAGCAGTTTCCTAGAGAGTTTTAGTAGTTTTCATCTACTTTGTTTGTTTCACTAGGGAATGGGTTTGCATAGTTTTCTTATACTACCATCCAAAAGTCCCAGAATTTTTAAACTAGAAAGGAAACTTAGACTCTTAAATCGGTAAGGTTGTCCTATAGGCCAGTGCTTCTCAAACATTAATATGCTCTGCCTGAAAATCTCACTAAGTAGATTCTTATTCAGTGGATTTTAAAAATTTACACTTTATAAACTTCCAGGTAAAGTCAGTGCTACTGGTCCATGGACCACACAAAATAACTATGGCTAATTTAGTGATTTCTTTTTATTGTGTTAATACTGACTTCCTAGCTAATCAAATAAAATATTTTTTGTCTAAAAATTGATGCTAAAATTGATGCCTTACAACTTTCTCACCTGTAACCCTAGTCAGATTATTAGCATTTCTCTTTTTGTCACTTATTCTCCTACATCAATGAGTTTACAATTATTTAGAACATTTTCTGGAACTTAGAAAGTTCTCTATAGATATTTTTTGTTAAATAATAGAATGAATCCTGTATTCTTTCTAAATGATAGTTTTATTTCTAGTTTTTGCAGTTGTTTTTCAGAGACTGGCTTTTGCCAAGTTGCCCTGGCTGGCCCTGAACTTCCAGGCCAAAGTGAGAGTTAGAATCATCACATTTAAAAAAAAACAAAAAAAAAAAAACCAACTCAAGATGGACTGAAGAATTAAATCCAACATATGCAGCTATGAAACTATTAGAAGAATCCAGAAAATGCTTTAGGACACTAGTCTGAGCAAAGATTTTTTTGAATATGGTCCAAAGAGCAGAGACAACATAAATAAAATGACAAATGGAAACAATTAGAAGAGTTAAGAGACAAGCTATAGACTAGCAACAAACATTTGTAAACTGTTCATCTGACAAGGGATTAATGTCCAGAATGTACTTAGCTTCCCACGTGGCTACTTGAGAAGGCAAATGCCTTATTTTTTCATCATGTTTCCCCCACCCCCACCTGAGATGAACACAGGGGAGCTTAACCACATCCCCAGCTTTTTTTTTTTTTTTTTTTACTTATATTTTTTATTTTTTTAAGTTATAGATGGACACAATACCTTTCTGTTTATTTATTTTTATGTGGTGCCAAGGATTGATCCCAGTGCCTCACATGTGCTAGGCAAGCACTCTACCACTGAGCTACAACTCAAGCCCCTGTTTTTTATTTTGAGACAGGATCTCACTAAGTTGCCAAGGCTGTCCTCAAATAGTGTTTCCCTGCCTCAAACTTCCAAGTCTCTGGGTTTACAGGCATGCACCACAACACCCAGTGGTTTCTTCATACTGTTTCCATAAAAGGTGTATTAATTTATATTCCCATGAATAGTATAGGAAAATTCCCCTTTATATACATCATTGCTAGCATTTGTTATTTTTTGTTTTTTGATAAGTCATTCTGAGATGATATCTCACTGTGATTTTTTTTTTTTAACTCGTTCTTTCTTTTTTGTTGTAGATGGACACAATACCTTTATTTGTTTTTTTGTGGTGCTGGGGATTGAACACAGTGCCTCACCCATGCTAGGCAAGCACTTTGCCACTGAGCCACAACCCCAGCCCCTCATTGTGATTTTGATTTATGTTTCCCTGATCATTAGTGATGTTGAGAATTTCTTCATACGTGTTTTCGTAAATATAATGAAGGCAACTAACCTTATAAAGAAAATAGATTTTGGGGCTGGGGTTGTGACTCAGTGATAGAGCACTTGCCTAGCATGTGTGAGGCACTGCGTTCAATTCTCAGCACCACATAAAAAAAAAATAAAGGTCCATTGATAACTAAAAATTTTTTTTTTTTTAAATCAACTATCATGAGGCAGGAGTATTTTTTTTTAAAGAGAGATTGAGAGAGAGAGAGAGAGAGAGAATTTTTTTTAATATTTATTTTTTAGTTTTCGGCAGACACATCTTTGTTTGTATGTGGTGCTGAGGATTGAACCCGGGCCGCACGCATGCCAGGCGAGCGCGCTACCGCTTGAGCCACATCCCCAGCCCCGACAACTAAAAATATTAAAAAAAAAAAAAAAAGAAAAAGAAAATAGATTTCTTCATCTCAGAATTTTGGATGTTCAAAGGCCAGTTGACATCAACTCAGGGTATCCCACTCATTACTTGATGGCATGGACAGCATTGGAGGAGAATGTATGGGAGCAAGCAAATAATTGCATCTTGAACCATGAGCACAAGGAGACTAGCATCCCACAGTCCATTTCAATGATCTAAGAACCTCCCAATAGACTAGACTCTACCTCTTAAAGGTTTCCCCATCTCCCAACAGTACCACCCTGGGGCCAAGCCTAATTACAGTGGAGTCTTGTGGGCACACACATTCAGACCTTAGCATTTGTCCCTTATTTTTATTTATTCTTTGAAGAAATATCTGTTCAGATCACTTGCCCAGTTTAAAATCAGATTATTTGTGGGGTTTTTTTGCTGGTATTCGAATTTTTTATACATTCTGGACATTAATCCCTTGTCAGATGTTTGTTGCTAGTCTGTAGCTTGTCTCTTAACTCTTCTAATTATTTCCATTTGTCATTTTATTTATGTTGCTCAAAGTAGTGTCCTAAAGTATTTTCTGGTTTCTTCTAATCATAGTTGCACATGTTGGATTTAATTCTTCAGTCCATTTTGAGTTAATTTTTTTTTTTAAAGTGATGAGAGATATGGAGTCTAGGTTCATTCTTCTGCATATGGATTTTGTCTTTCCAGCACTATTTATTGAAGGTATTTACTTCTTTTCTCGTGCATATCTTCTTAGAGATAACACTTTGAAACACAAATCTCCATAACCTTTTTTAGAAGATATTTTATTAAAATATTTTTCCTTTCTTTTCCTTTGTCAATTTTTTCTTCCATTAGAAGACACTCCAAGTCAGCCCCAGATTATTGTGGTGCCAGTTCCTGTGCCAGTGTTTGTGCCGATACCTCTTCATCTTTATACTCAATATGCACCAGTCCCCTTCGGAATTCCTGTTCCAGTGAGTAATCATGTAGAGATAAGGCGAATTTAGCATGTGTTTTTCCTCAGTTTAAATTTTATAGCTCTCTAAAGAAAATTTTCACTCACTAGTAAAGTATAACTGATTCTGGTTGGCTGTGGAGTATGTAGCGGACTGCTTTTATTTATACCCTGCCTTCTTGGAGAGTGTTATGATGTAAGATCACTCAAATAGAAAAAGATCAGGAACTGCATGCATTAGAATCTTGGGATTCTAGCCAGGGTAAAAAGAATACTGTGATTTTTTATTTCTCAGGTTTTTTTTTTTTTTTAAAGAAAGCTATTTAAAAAAAAATATTTATTTTTTATTTGTACACAATACTTTTATTT
This sequence comes from Callospermophilus lateralis, assembly GCF_048772815.1. NCBI lineage: Eukaryota > Metazoa > Chordata > Mammalia > Rodentia > Sciuridae > Callospermophilus > Callospermophilus lateralis. Next base: position 118,586,047 of record NC_135311.1, on the reverse strand, counting down.
TGTTTATTTATTTTTATGTGGTGCTGAGGATCGAACCCAGGGCCTCACATGAGCTAGGTGAGCACTCTACCGCTGAGCCACAACCTCAGCCCAGCTATTTTTTTTTTTTTAATATGAACATTTATTTTTCCTGTATAGAATCCTTAAGGGAAATAGTTGTGCGAAAATGTTAGCAAGGAGTGTATGCCAAAACAAAAATGAAACTGAGTTATAGAATTACTATTTTGAAGGATTCAGACATATTTTGTTGAGTGTTCAGAAAAGCACTTACTAAGCTTTTATTTTAATGGTTCTAGTCTTATAAAAATGAACAGTCAAGACTACATGATCATCAGCAGTGACAATATCTTGACTTTATTGTTTTTAATACTTAAATAATCTTGTAAATAATGGTTTCGAGTACAAATCTATTGTATAAGAAACTTTTCAGTCTGTCCATGGTCTTTCAGATGCCTGTCCCCATGCTTATTCCATCCTCAATGGACAATGAAGATAAAGTCCCTGAAAATATAGAAGACATTAAGGAAAAACTTCCTACACATCCATTTGAAGCTGATCTCCTTGAGATGGCAGAAATGATTGCAGAAGATGAAGAGAAGGAAAAGACTCTATCCCAAGGAGGTTGGTACAATCTTTAAAAGTAAAGAAAGAAGTCAGGCATGGTGGCACACACCTGTAATCCCAGTGGCTTGGGAGGCTGAGTCATGAGGACCACAAGTTCAAAGCCAGCCTCAGCAACTTAGTGAGGCCCTAAGCAACTTAGCAAGAACCTGTCTCTAAATAAAAAATAAAAAGGGCTGGCAATGTGACTCAATGATTAAGTGCCCTTGGATTTACTTTGTGCTCCCTAAGCCTCATAAAAATTTTCAAAGAAAAGTAAAGAAAGAAAGAAAAAATCTACAAAATTTCTCATAATTCAGGTAATTTTTAAATTTAAATTATGATCATTTTTTGATTTTATCTGTATATTCAAAGCTATGATCTGTATATAAGACTTCCTGATATATAATAACTAGCATGCTGATAAAGGGTAAACAGAACCTTAAGATGTAAAACCTTTGGGCTCAAAATGGCTTATGTATAAATCTCATTTTAATAGGTTGGAACAAGGATGATAGTAACATTCATCCATATTTCCCATTCCTTTAGCATTGTGTTATGTGCATTGTCATTTCATTTTTTTAAAGATTTTTAAAAAATGGATACAATATCTTTATTTATTTTTGTGTGGTGCTGAGGATCAAACCCTGTGCATCACATGTGCGAGATATAGCGCTCTTCCACTGAGCTATACCCCCAGCTCCTGTCTATTTCATTTTAATCTTTACAACAGCCCTGTGAGGAGGGTATCATTTACTTTAGATTTCTTACCTGAAAAATAGAATATTAGATTTGCTCTGATTGTGTAGTCAACAAATGTCGAACCTGAACTTGTATCCAGATCTGTCTGATGCCAGAGTACATATTAACCAAATATAATAATATATCAGAAAGGTTTCTAGTCTTAATTAGCACATCCTTGGTTTTTGGATATAGAAAGAGGTGGAAAAATTGTCATAATATTTGAAATATGTAGCTGAGTTTTCACAAAGACCTTTCCATAAATTACTGATGAGTCAATAAGCTTACTTTTTTCTTGAAAGATTTTCTTTTATTCAGTGTTAGATTTTGATTTTACATAGTAAATGCTAGGTGATTTTCTGAACACTGAAGGATTTGAAAAAACTGCTGTCAACTTTTCTGTTGTATAGCCAATAAATTTCTGAGTCACATATATTTTGAGAGATTGATGGAAACTTATTTATTGTTTTTCCAGTGTTCCTTCTGTTATTTTGCTCTTTAATGTTAAAATCTCAAAATTCTGATGCATACATATGGAATTTAATGTCCCAAATGTCCCTGTGCTTGATCTTCTAATCTCTGGTAATATATTTAGTTTGGAAATTCAGACAATTTTTGATTATATACCTCATTTTAAATTGACTTCTCCTTTCACATCAATATTGAAGCTTTGTCAAGTTCTTGCTCTGGGCAGATGCTATGACTTTTGCCTTTGTCTATAGTTGAGTCAGATTAAAAAAAAAAAAGCTTGAAAAACTATTTTTCAAGAGACATAATGATAATCACTGTAATATGTATGAAATGAAATGGTTTTGAAACATAGTGTAGGAGAGAATAATTTCAGCTAAGGGAATCTGGGGTTATAATTTCTCTTTGATTTTAGGGAAAATCCCAATGTTTCTGTGTAACCTGGAAGAAAAAAAGAAAAAAAAAAAAAAAACCCACCACTTGACTCTTCTAGCTTTGTACTTTCCACATACTTTAGAGTTGATTGTACTATGTTCTGTTTAGTTCTGTATGCTGAATGCTCATGTAACTTCATGTAACTTATTTTTTTTTCTGGGTATTGAAAACCAGGGGTGCTCTACCTGGTTCTTTGTAGTTTTTATTTTGAGAAAGGGGCTTGCCAGGTTGCTAAGGCTGTCCTTGAACATGCCATCCTCCCATGTTAGCTTTCCTGAATAACTGAGAATTGCAAGTGTGCACCACCATGGTCAGCTAATGTAACATTTAATTATAAGTTTGTTTATTTATTTTTTCAGTTTGATAGTAAGGATTATTATATTTAGGGAAACAAAGCAGATTTGTTAATCTTTGAATAAATTTGGGGGATATGGTTTAAAGAAGGATTTTATATAGCAGAAAAGTATAAAATCAAAAGTGAAAATTCCTTTCTTCATGACTTTTTATACTGCTTCCTAGAAGTATAGCCACTATTAATAGTGATGATGATTTAACTGCTTTTGCCACTAGTGTTTCATTATTTTTGTTCTAAAGTCTGTTTACTTAGAACTCTGTGGCATTGTGCATGTATATAATAGTCATCTCATTTGAGATGCAGTTTGTTTTTTGTTTACTTATAAATCATTTTATTATGTGCTTTACTTTTCCTTTAGGATCTCAGACTTCTGAACAGGAACTCTTTCTAGACACTAAAATATTTGAAAAAGGTTTGTAGTTGTAAATATACTTTGGTTCTTTGAAATCCTATCCTTTGTTAGTAATTAAAGTCTGAAAAGAATTCCATGTAATATTTGTGATTTTAATTATTTTAAGGGGCATCAAGTGTCCGTGGTGTATGCTAATCCTTAGTGAGAATAATAAAAACTGCCCCAAATATTTGTTTTAAGGATGGAGTTAAGCTTTAATGTGCTTACCAAGAATATGAATTCAGTTCTGTGAGACAGGTGAACAAATTGCTTTGTTCTTAAGTGTACCTAGATAATTATTCATTGGTTGTATTTCAGATTTGGTGTTCAGAAGTTTAGGAAGGTTTCTAAGCATGTAAAGAGACTATCTTATTTTGAGGGTTTCTTATTTTTGAGACTACCTTATTTTCTGAAATATCCTTAATATTTCAGACCAAGGAAGTACATATAGTGGTGATCTTGAATCAGAGGCAGTATCTACTCCCCATAGCTGGGAAGAAGAATTGAATCATTATGCCTTAAAGACAAATGCTGTGCAAGAAGCTGATTCAGAACTGAAACAGTTCTCAAAAGGGGAAACCGAACAGGATCTGGAAGCAGATTTTCCATCAGGTTTGTGCAATATAACCTATTCACTTAAAGTCCTTTATTTTAGAAGATTGGTAAAACTCCAGATTCATATTATAAAGCAGTTAAAATGTACTAGAGGTAATCTAGGGTACAAGTGATTCCTGTCTTTTCTGGCTTTGGTTTGTGCAATTTTGTTCTCAAAAGTGGTTAAATTATTTTGTGTTTTTTATTATTGTTGTTTTTGGGTTTTGGTAACAGGGATTGAATCCAGGGACTCTTAACCATCGAGCCACATCCCCAGTTGTTTGTATTTTTATTTTGAGACAGGGGCTCACTGAGTTGCTGAGGCTGGCTTTTAACTTGCTATGCTCCTGCCTTTGCCTCCCAAGTCACTGCTTTGAACATTGGTTTTTGAACATTATTATCTTACCCTTTTCACAGTAACTGTTCTGTATGAAATTTTCTTGTTAGTAAAGTTTTCATTTAAGTGCTATATCCCTCGTTTCTCTTAAGTATATAAGTAAATTCTCATGACAAAATAATGGCTATAGTGATGATTACTTAGTATTTCCCCAGTCTAAATCTTTATTTAAATCTGGAAGTTAATTAACGTATATCATGCTTTCTGCTGATTATCATAGAATCCTTTGACCCACTTAACAAAGGACAGGGGATCCAGGCACGTTCCCGAACAAGAAGACGACACAGAGATGGTTTTCCCCAGCCCAGACGAAGAGTAAGCAGCAACTTAATTTTTCTAGAGTTTTCTTTCCTTTATTCTACCAGTATTTATTAGTTCCTGTTGTTTATAAAACTCTGTAATAGCCAGAATGGGGCAGTTGTGTTCATTATTTTACAACCTTATGTTTTTGTGCTTTTGTTTTTATGTCTTGAAGTTCAGTTTCGTTATTTTTTTTCCCCACATTTCATTTTAATTAATTGAACCCAGGCATGCTTTACCACTGATCTATTCCTAGCTTGTTTTTCGTTTTGTTTTAGTGCTGTTTGTTTTTTTTTTTTGAGACAGGGTCTTGCTAAGTTGTTTAGGGCCTCACTAAATTGCTGAAACTTGCAATCCTTTTCTGCTTTAGCCTCCCAGGTCGCTGGGATTACACTGGCCTTCTGTTACATTTTTTTTTCAGTACAGACCAACCCTCCCTCCATCCTTCCCTCCCCCTCTTCCTTCCTTTCTTTTTCTTTTCTATAATTGAGGGTTTGTTTTATTATATTTAAAAGTTTTCATAATCCTTTTAAATGTATATTTCTCATTTAAGAAATCTAAATTTAGCTACTTTTTTATGTTCTAATACTTGAGATCACTATTTTATATAGTAAAGTGTAATGATGAAGGTCATATGTGCAATCTTTTGTGCTAAAAGGGCTTTCCCCTAACAAAGTTAAATGAATACTAACCTTATTTTTTTAATTGGCTCTGTTGACTTAAGAAAATTGGATTTAATAAATTCTAAAGATATAATGTGATGGACTTTGACACATGTATGTAGTATGTTCAGTCTACCACAATTATGAAAAATGCTTTTTTCCTGAAAGAATCAGAAAGTTTTTCACAACTTTTTGCCGTCAGCCTCATCTCCACGTGCTGACACCGCCAGAATGCTGTGTCAGTTGATATAAATGTCTACCTTTTCTAAAATTTCATAAAAATAGTCTCATAAGTATATTGTCTGCTATGTCTAGGTTCTTTCACTTAGCATAGTGTTTTTGAGATTCATACATGTTTCATGTCTCAATGGTTTGTTCTTTATAGTTTTGAGTAGCATTTAATAAGGACATACTAAAATTTGTGCAGCTGTTTAATAAGTAATAGAAATTTGTGTTGTTTCCATTTTGGGGCCTTTTGTTGTTATTGTTCTTTTTAATTTTGGTACTGAGATTAAACACATTGTGCTAGACAAGCACTACACTGAACTACTTCCTCAGCACCTTTTTATTTTTTTATTTTGAGACAGTGTCTCATTTTGTTGCCCAGGACTGGCCTCAAACTTGCAGTCCTTTTCCTCAGTCTTCTAAATAGCTAGGATTGTAAGTCTGGAATATTTTGAATAATATTTTTAAGAATATTTTAGAATAAGCCTTGGTGTTAACATATATTTTCATTTCTCAGAAGAAAAATATTTAGAAAATGGGATTGCTACGTTTTACACTAAGTATATTTCTAACTTTATAGGAAAGCTGCCACATTGTTTTTGAAAATAGATCTACTGCCAAACATAGTGGCACATACCAATAATCCTAGTGTCTCAGGGGGCTGCAGCAGAAGGATTGTAAATTTGAGGCCAGCCTTAGCAATTTAGTGAGACCCTCCTCCTAAAATAAAGGTCAGGGGTAAGGAGTATTGGTGATGGGAATATAGCTTAGGGGTACAGTACCTCTGGGTTCTCTCCCTAGTACTGCAACAACAGCAACAACAACAACAAAACAAAAAAAGAAAAAAGAAAAAAAAGTGAATTTACTATTTCATATTCCAATTACCAACATACAAGGGCTGACATTGTAGTTCAGTGGTAGCATGTATAAGGCACTGGGTTCGATCCTTAGCACCACATAAAAGTAAATAAAAGATATTTGTCCATCTACAACTAAAAAAAAAAAAATTTTTTTTTAAAGTGTGTGAGAGTCTGTAAGCTCCATGACTTTGCAAACACTTGGTATTGTGGAGTTGGAATTTTACCAGTCCAGTGACTTTGTAGTAGAGTATATTCTGATTGTGTGTTTGATGATTTTGAACATCTTTTCATGTGCATATTTGCCATTTTGTGCCTTTACCCAACTCATGTTACCTAAGATATTCTCTTATGTTTGTTTCTTTTTGTTTTGTATGCAATACTGGGGATTAAAATCAGGGATGTTCTACCACTGAACAACATCCCCAGTTCTTTTTTGTCTCACCAAGTTGTTGAGGCTGGACTTGCTGATGTGCTCTTCCTGCCTCAGCCCTCCCAACTAGCTGGTATTATAGGTATGCACCACTGTGCCTTGCTTTCTCAGCAGTGCTTTTTACCTTTCATTCTTTTTATAGTCTGTTAAATTTGTTTCTGTGCTGGGCACAGTAACAAATGTCGGTAACCCCAGTGGCTTGGGAAGCTGAGATAAGAGGATCACTATTTGCAAGCCAGCCCAGGCAACTTAGCAACACTCTCTGTCTCAAAATAAAATAGGGACAGGAATATAGTTTAGGGATAGGAAACCCTTGGGTTCAGTCCCAGCACTGCTAAATAAATAAATGGTAAGTTAGTTTTAATTGTTATAAGTGGTAGTATTTTAAAATTTCATTTCTGTATTCCTTATTAGTATGTAAGAATGCAAATGATTGTGTGTTTAGTCTATGTTCTTTACCTTTGCGCCATTAAATTTCATATGATTTTCTACCTAGATAATCATATTATTTGTGGCAAAAAAAAAGTTTTAGTTTTACTCTTTCCTTCCTAATCTGAATGTATTTTCCTTTTTTCTTGCTGTATCAAACTTAGCTAAGACCTCTCCTGATTATTATTACTAAGATGACCTTTTTTGCATTGTTTCTAATCTTCAGGCAAAAGGGTTTAGTCTTGCAACGTTTAGTGTGTTGTTTTCCTGTAGGTATCCCTCCACCAGGTTGTATGGCCTCCACCAGGTTGAGGACATTCCCTTTTCCTGATCTGCTGCAGATTCTTACCAGGGTTGGCTGTTGAGTTTTGTTTGGTGGATTTCTTGCTTCTTTTGAGATAGTATCCGGTTTTCCTTTTTTGAGTCTGTTAAATGACAAAATATATTACTTTAAAAAAAAAAAATCCAAATGATTAAACTTGCATTCCTAGAATAAACCCTACTTTTAAAAAAATGATATATTTATTTGTTTTTTTTATATATTACAGAATTCAGTTTGCTAATATTTCATTAAGGTTTTAAGTGTCTCTGTTCAAGAATTATTCACATGGTTTTCTTGTAATGATTTTGGTTTTGGTATCAGGGTGTTGGTGATATCAAATTCTCTCTTGTTATGTGAAATACAATTTGTATAATTTCTTTAACTAGTGAAATTCAACTGTGAACCCTTCTGGATCTGGTGTTTCTTGTGGAGAAGGTTTTAAATTGTAAATTTAGTTTCTGTAGCTATTCAGATCATCAGTTTCATTTCATTAATTTTTCTGTCTCTTTTTATTCTCTTCTGTCTCTTTTTATTCTCCACTGATTTTTGCTCTTATTTAAACATTTCCTTCTTAGTTTCTTTTCTGGTTTATTAAGATCGAGCCTTAGGGGCTGGGGTTGTGGCTCAGTTGTAGAGTGCTTGCCTGACACATGTGAGGAACTGGGTTTGATCCTCAGCACCACATAAAAATAATAAATAAGTAAATAAATAATATAAAGGCATTATGACCATTTACAACTAAAAAAAATAAAGGTTAGAATATATATTATAATTTTTATATCATTTTTTCATAAAAGCATTTAAAGTCTTAGCTCCATCACAGAAATTTTGATGACATTTTATTTTCATTTATGTTCACAATGTTTTCTAATTGCATTTAAAATTCTTTCTTTATTTTATTTTTTTGTCCCCCTTGTGGTATTAGGGATTGAACCCATCACCCTTGTGCATGTGAGGCAAGTGCACTACTACCATTGAGCTGCATGTCCATTTGTAATTTCTTCTTTGACCCATGGAATATTTATAAGTATACTATTAATTTATGATTTTGGAGAATTTTCTTAGCATATTTCCATCAGAGGGTTCTAATTCAGTTCCAATGTGGTTAGAGAATTTTTAAAGGCCTTTTTTTTTTTGATTACTCAAAATATGTTCTATTAAATAGGCCCAACTGGTAATAATAGTGATATCTATCTTTCATTGGGTGGAGCCAGTGTTTGGAACACACTAAGTACTCAAATGTTGGTAATTAGTACAAGGTGATTTTCTATATTAATGCATTTTTTTTTCTTTTAATATGGATTGGTTTAAATAATCTGTAAAGCCCTATTCAGCTCTAAGAATTCTGAATCTTTTTTGGAGGGAGGGGACCAGGGATTAACCCAGGAGTGCTTAATAATCACTGAGCACATCTCCATCCCTTTTTTATTTTTTATTTTGACACATGCTAAATTTCGAGGCTGGCTTTGAACTTGCATTCTCCTGCCTCAGGCTCCCAAACTGCTAGGATTACAGGCATGTGCTACCATGCCCATTTAGAACTCTAAATCTTAATGATATAATACTAAATTTCATATCCTATAGGTTTATGCCCTTTCTGGCTTTGAGAACTCTGATTCTTAAAGATCCAAACTGCATTTTTATATTCTGTAAATTTTTGGAATTCTTACAGGGACGGAAGAAGTCTATAGTGGCTATGGAGCCCAGGAGTCTTATTCAAGGAGCCTTTCAAGGGTGTTCTGTGTCTGGAATGACCCTGAAATATATGTATGGGGTGAATGCCTGGAAGAATTGGGTTCAGTGGAAAAATGCCAAGGAAGAGCAGGGGGATCTAAAGTGTGGAGGTAAACGTTAACAGCATGAATTTGTGTCTTGATTTAGGCAAGGGAAATATAAATAAGCAAAGCCATAAATTAACTCAAAAGGGATAGTTCTTTTATCAAAAACTATAAAACTGAGTTTGGCTTTACTTAATTAACCCTTTTAATTTTCTTTTTCTCTCCAAGGAGGTGAACATGCCTCATCCAGCCCATGTTCTGACCACTTAGGAAGTGCTCAAGACCAGGTCCTCTCTCAAGAGTCCTCAGAGTCAGGCTGTAGAGGTAAAACTTGTTTCTTTCCTCTGCATTTGTTTTAAATTATTCATAATTTGTTGATATAAATTTGTAAGTTGAATGTCTAAAGGTTTTAACTTTTGATTCTTAAGATGGAAAATCTCAATTTTAAAGGTTATTATAAAGGTGTAAAGGTAAGATTGTGTCTTCTGGTATTGAATTTATTAGACAAATATGAGGAATTTTTTTTCTAACACCAGACAAGTGCATCAAAAAGTTTTCTTTATCCTCTTGTCTATATAGTAACCCATATGTAACGCAGTGTGATATTTTTTTTCATATTTTTATGAAAAATATCTGGAAATAAAAAAAGCCTTGCTTTGATAAGAATTGTTCCTAAAATTATATCCATTTATAACTGACAATATTTGTTTCACTTCGGCTTCCAGGAAACTTGGAATCAAATAAAATAGTTAAAAGCAATATTATAATTTTAAGAGCCAAATAATTTTCATTTTTTACTAGTTTTTTTTTAAAATATCTTTATTTTGCTTATTTATTTTTATGTGGTCCTGAGGCTCGAATCCAGTGCCTCACAGATGCAAGGCAAGAGCTTTGTCACTGAGCCACAATCCTAGCCTGCATTTTTTACTAGTTTTGATATCCCATTTTTTTTTTTTTTTTGAGGTACTAGAGATTGAACCCAGGGGCTCACACATGCTAGACAAGTACTCTACTACTGAGCTACATCTTAGCCTCTCTGAATTTTATTTTCAATTTATATTTTTCTTTTTATTATGTTTTCTACCTATATAATCTTTATGAAATGAGGTGGGGTATAAATGTATAAGTGTAATCATTTTAACTAGATTTTTTTTTTTGGTTGGGGGGAGGTCACTTTCCAAATGTATCTTCTCTCTTACACCTGTTTGATTGCATATGCTCTTGGCTTCACTCGCTAGTGGTCTGTCCTATTGGTCTTGGGTAATACACAGCCTTCCTTGTTGGAGCTGTTAGTTGTTACTCTTAGCTATGACTGACATCATTGGAATTCCTACAGATAAGTGTAATCTTTATGCTCCAAGGTTTTGTAAATATTATCCTGTTATGGGGATTTATTAGGCCGATGACCACCCACTTTGAACCACGGCACTCTTTGTCTCATAAAAGAAAGGAAGCCAGGCACAGCAGTAGTCCCAGCTGAGGGACTGAGGCTGAGGTGGGAGGATCACTTGAGCTCAGAAATTCGAGACCAGCCTGCGCAACAAGAAAGAAAGAAAGGGTGATAGTGAGAGTGCAGAGGTAATATTGTTTTAGACTACAAGACCTACATGCAGTAGCCATAGGACATGCCTACCCATTTCTACTACTGAATCACCTGTAAAATACTCCTTGAATGTTTATTATGTACCAGGCTTCATTGCTATGATCTGGGGTAAAAAGACCAAGCTTAGTCCATGCCCTTATGAACCTCTGCTTGCCTGTGCAAAACCAACACAGGAGCCAGGCATGGTGGTGCATGCCTGTAATTCCAGTAGCCTAGAAGGCTGAGGCAGGAGAATCTCAAGTTTAAAGCCAGCCTTAGCAATGGCAAGGCACTAAGCAACTCAGCGAGACCCTGTTTCTAAATAAAATACAAAATAGGCCTGGGGATGTGGCTTAGTGGTCAAGTGCCCCTGAGTTCAATACCCAGTACCAAAAAAACAAAAACAGAAACAAAAAAAACACCACACAGGAGAGACCCACGTGTATCTTTGAAAATGTGTAGTCTTGGCTAAATGCAGAAGAGCAAGAACTAGAAAGGGTGTTTTTTAGTACTAACCTCACAACATGGATCAACCTGTTGCAATAGAACTTATACAAATCAAATTGGTAACTTCTCTACCCAAAATGGTTTTCTTCAAACATCTTAATACAATACATGAGACTCATCGTGATCTGCCCTAACTTGCCCTTCTTGCTTTTCTTCTATGCACCTAAATTCCCTGAATCTTTGCACCTTTTTGGCCCAGCGGATGTAAGAATACTGTGTTCTATCATTTCTAAAGGCATGAAGATGTTTTACTGTATTTGTGATAATCTGTAGTCAAATCGGAGTTAAAGAAAGTTCAGCAGCATTCTTTTTTATAAATATTTTTAGTCTTTAATGTGCCAGTAGGCACTGGGAATTCTTCAGAGGAAGTTCACATAGAACTAGAGTTCTATAGAATATATGTTGGGATATCTTTTTGTATCCTCACATTGGAATTTTTACCTATTCACCTTTTAAACTCTTCACTTTTTAAGGTGTTGCCTGTGTTACTTCCTCCAGAATCTAACCTGACTCTTCCCTATTAGATGTTTCTCATTTGCTTTCACAGAATCCTGTGCAAACAAAATCTTTATATTAGCAGTATATGTACTACATTGTCTTTATTTCCCTAACTGAAAGTGTTGAGATCAGGACCTGTTTTTAATCCATAGTCTATACCACAATGCCTAAGCACCATAGTACTCAGGGTTTATTTCAGTGAATCAAGTAATATTACTGTGTTTGTTGTAAGTTAATATTTCAGATGTTTTCTACCTTTCCACAGTCCGCTCTGGAAAGCTGAAGGAAGATATTCTGTCCTGCACTTTTGCTGAATTGAGTTTGGGCTTATGCCAGTTTATCCAAGAGGTGCGGAGACCAAATGGTGAAAAGTATGATCCAGACAGTATCTTATACTTGTGCCTTGGAATTCAGCAGGTATCATATTAAGTGGCTGTTATGAAATTAATTGCATTTTTAATAATTCTAAAAGAACTGTGAATTAAGCCAAACAATTATAATATATACTGGTTATCTAATATTGTTCTTATGTTATTTATTAATGAACCACTCTCTGATTAAAAAGTCTTATTCATGTAGTGGCCTTTTATAAGCTAAATTAAAACAGTAGGATAACAGATATTGGGGAAAGTGCATTCATAGGTAAATGAACAAAAAGGGCATAAATAGCAATTTCCTAAAGAAGCATAGACAACTATGAGTTTTGTGTGTATTGATCATGTAGTTTGGTGTAAATTTTCTAAATGCAAATTAAATGTAATAGATACTTCATTGTTTATCACATCAATAAAGATCAAAAGATAACAGCACTTGTGCTATGATATGGAGGTCCTATGTAGTTGGAAGCAATTAATACAGGCTTTCTAGAAAATAGTTTGAACATTTTCTGGAAATATTTTAAAATTTTTTGCTTGTAAAGTCAGTTTTTGCAAGCCTCTTCAAAACTCATATTCTCAAGTTCACACATCATTGCCCCCCAAAAAAGACATAACCACAATGCCCACCAGCATGGTTAAGTAAATTATCTTCATGAAGTAGTATGTTCCTTTTAAAAATATTTGTTCTTTTAAATTTATTTTTTTCTATTTTTTGTTTTTTTTTCTTTCTGCAGTGCTAGGAATTGACTCAGGGCCTCATGTGTATTAAGCAAGCACTCTACCACCGAGCAACAGCTTCATCCCTGAATTTATTTATTTATTTATTTATTTATTTATTTATTTATTTTTAAAGAGAGAGTGAGAGAGGAGAGAGAGAGAGAGAGAGAGAGAATTTTTAATATTTATTTTTTAGTTATCAGCAGACACAACATCTTTGTTTGTATGTGGTACTGAGGATCGAACCCGGGCCGCAAGCATGCCAGGCGAGCGCGCTACCGCTTGAGCCACATCCCCAGCCCCTGAATTTATTTTTTAACTGACACAAAAATTGTACATATTCAGTAGGTATGGTAGTTACCTGTAATCCCAGCAATTTAGGAGGCTGAGTCAGGAAGATCTCAAGTTTGAGGCCATCCTCAGCAACTTAGTGAGACCCTGTCTCCAAATTTTTAAAAAGGACTCAAGATGTAAACTCAGTGGTGAAGTGCCCTGGTCCAGTCCCAAATACCAAAAAGGAAAAAGAGAAAACTTCAAAAACTGTACCTATTAACAGGGTACTGTGTTTTTATACAGGTGTAATATACATTATGTAATGTTTAATTGAGGTTAAATATATTTATCTCCTCAAAGATCTATTACTTATTTCCATTCAGACCATCAAAACTTTCAAAATCTTTTCTTCTAGCTTTTTTTTTGTTTGTTTTTTGAGAGAGAGAATTTTAATATTTATTTTTTAGTTTTCGGCGGACACAACATCTTTGTTTGTATGTGGTGCTGAGGATCGAACCCAGGCCGCACGCATGCCAGGCAAGCGCGCTACCTCTTGAGCCACATCCCCAGCCTTTTCTTCTAGCTTTTTGGAGTACACAGTTAATTATTATCTACCGTCATCATACTGTGAATAGCATACTAGAACTTCTTGCTCCTACCTGCAACTTAGTTCAGTTTTGAGTTGTTGTAGATGCGACATATATGTAAGAACATTTGGCATTTGTCTTTCTCTGCCTGGCATATCTCAGCATAATAATCTCTAATTCTATCTCTGTTCTCTATCATAAATAATAGAATTTCCTTCTTTTAAAAGACTGAATAGTATTCCATTGTGTATATACATTTTTTTTTATCCATGCCATCTGTCACTCCATAATTTCACTGTTGTGTGTAGTGATGCAGTGTACACAGGAAATGTAAACATCTCATTGATAAACTGATGTTAGATTTTTTGACTAAATTCCTGGAAGCAAAATTGCTGGATCCTTTAGTTTTTCTATTGTTAGTTTTTCAAAGACTCTCCAAACATTTTTCCCTAATGGCTGTACCAGCTTACATTTCTACCAGCCAGCAGTGTACAATCCCTTTTCTCTACATCTTTACTTGTCAAAGCAACACTTCAGTAAATATTTTGTTTACATATCTTTTGAACTGATGTATTTATTTCTAGGTCAAAGCATATATGCATGTAAAGCATTTAATTTACCACTATTAATATATTTTCAGATTATTTATAGTGATTAAAAATCATACCAATGTGTATAAGTGCGCAATTCATGAATCTTTAGTATTCCTCTTTTTTTAATTTTTATTATTCTAATGAGTAAAATGAAAAATGCCATCTTTTAGTTTTAGTGTGCGTTTTTCTAATTTTTGTAAAGCAGTATGTCTTTTGGGGGTAGTCGTTTTGGATTTTTCCTTTGTATTTGTAGGCTATGTTGTAAATTGAGGATATTAACTGTAAAATAACTGTTTGAAATATATTTTTAATATATTTTTAATTTTTTTTAGTTGTTGATAGAAACAACTATTTTATTTATTTATATGCAGTGCTGAGAATCGAACCCAGTGCCTCATATATGCCAGGCAAATGCTCAGTCCCAACCCTCTAATATACTTTTGTCTTTAATTTTTGTGTTCTATTTTATCATTCAAAAGTATTCCTTTTTGGTACTGGGGCTGTGGCTCAGCGGTAATGCACTTGACTGGCATATGTGAAACACTGGGTTCGATTGTCAGCACCTCATATAAGTAAATTTTTAAAAAAGGTCTATCAACAACTAAAAACATTTTTTATAAAAAAAGTATTCCTTTTTTAAGTAGCTGATATGTATTTATTTTCTTTTATGTTTCCTGGGGTTCCTGTTTCTTAGTATGGTCTTTTTACTTAAAATAGAAAATGTTAACTTCTCAAATAATTGTTTTTTTTTTTAAAAAGATTAATATCTTTAAACCATCTAAAATTCATTATTTTATGTGATATAAGGATATTTCTGATGGACCTTGTTTCTGAAGGGTAGCCTGGTTATGCAGATAGCATTTATTTTCCCACAGAATTGAAGTGGCATGTTTGTTTAAAAGTTCCCATTCTATTTTGATTTAGTCTCTAAACTCTAAAAAAAGAAAAAAAATTTAAATCAGAATTTTTAGTTTCTTTCATTTTTAGTTCTTTTCATTATTAATATTCTAATGGTTTAATTATATTCAAAACATGTTTATTGCAGGGATTTCAATCAATATACTTGAGTACATTATGTCAGGTATTTTGCTGTCTATAAGATATATTTTGTGAAGCCAATTATAAACCTGTGAAAGATTTTTTTTTCTTGAGTATTCATTCTATTTATGTTAATAAATGACTTTATATAGCAATACTATTAAAATGCCCATACTTTAACAAATAAATGATCAGAGGCAGTAAATATTTTTAAATCAATTTCATAAAATATTTAAAATCAATTTTTTTAAAAAAAATAAGCTTAACAATGTTTTAAAAGTTTTAAAAGGTTACTTATGTTGATATCTCAGATTGCTCTCTTTTTTCTAAAAATAATTATGGTAGTTAGGCATGGTTGTACATACCTGTAATCCCACCAGTGAGGGAGGCTGAGGCAGGAGGATTGCAAGTTTAAAGCCAGCTTCAGGGACTGGGGTTTGAGTGATTGCCTAGCATGTGAGAGGCACTGGGTTGAATTCTCAGCACTGGAAATTAATGAATTAATAAAAGGGCCATCAAAACTTAAAAAAAAGCAAACCCAGCCCCAGCAATTTAGAGAGTCCATAAGCAATTTAGTTATACTCTGACTCAAAAAAAAAAATATCTGGGCACAGTGGCACTCTCCTGTAATCACATTGATTTGCAAGGCAACTTAGTAAGACTCTAAGCAACTTGGTGAGACCCTGTCTCTAAATAAAATATAAAAAAGGGCTGGGGGATGTGGTTAAGTACCCCGGGTTCTATCACTGGTACAAAATAAATAAATAAATAATAAAAATTTACAAGGGCTTGGGATGTGGCTCAGTGGTAAAGCACCCTATGTTAAATCCATGGTAATAATGTTGGTGGTAATAATAATAATAATAATAATGGTAATTCCAAGAAAATTTGAAGACAGAAAATACATAAAAAGAAACTGAATGCAACTTAGAATCAAGTCTTTGGCCATCACTTTTAACATTAGATGGAAAAGATGACAATGAAGAAAAATGTTTAAACAACAAAATTATTCTTCCATGTTTCTATGACCTATTTTTTAAATTAATGGTATATCATAATCAGCTTTTTATCAGGTTTGTGATACATACATTGATAATGTTTAATTGATGAGATTTTTTTCCTGTTATGTGATGCTTTGTTGAATTTCATTTTGTATATATGTTTATACATGGCTTAATTATTTCTTTAGGGTGAATTCTTGAAAGTTGAATTTCTGGGGCAAAGATATATTACCAAATGATTTTTCAGTTAATGTTTCTGTTAACCATCTGTTTTGGGTCTGTTTTCCACATTTTCATACAAATTGAGAGTGCTTTCTTAGCTCATGGTATTACCATATATAACCAAGAATTATTAGCCAATAGATATGAAAAACACCTTTATGAAATATATAATAATATATAAAATATACAATAATAAAACATACAATAATATAGAGAAAACTGTCAAAGATAGGAAAGAACAGTGGGGAGAAGGCTTAATAGACAACATGTACCAGGTAACACCTAACGATCATTACTAATAAACTGTGCATTAAGGTAAACTCATTGTATAACTCATATATAAACTCATGTAATTATTATTATTTGAATGATCCCTTGAAGTATAGCAAGTTTCACCACATTTTCCATTGATGAACTTGAGGCATATGAAGGTTAAATAACTTACCTACACTGTTGTTGGTCTTTTCAGAAAGCAGGTTAACAGTGGCATTTAAAATGTTAAATGCATGTAGACTCTGTCCTAGCAAATCTATCAATCAGTATATGTCTCCAGAGGAATACACATACATATGTAGACATAATCTTTAATTTTTATTGTAATATTTTTTAAACAGTAATAAGTTAGAAACCCCCCCAACTATTAATCAAGAGTTATAGTTCAATCAACTTTAATATGTCCATATTGTGGAATACTGTACAATAGTTAAAAAGAAATGACTTGCTTCTATATGTCCTGACACAGGGAATTCTAAGAGACATACATGTTAAAAAGTAACTTGCAAAAATTATATATATATATTTGGCATTTATTTGTTTATAAATTATGGGAAAATATATGTATCATTAAAGATTTACCACTTTAAATTGTGCAATTTAGTGGGTGCAATAATTACTTCTATCTAGTTTCATAACTTTTTTATCATCTGAAATGGAAACTCCATACCCATTTAGCGTCAGAGTCTGTTTTCTGTCTCTGTATATTTGCTTCTTTTGGGTATTTTATATCTATGTTCGCGTAATGTGGCCTTTTATGTCTGGCTTTCCCTTACCATAATATTTTCAAGGTTTATTCATATTGTAACATAATTCCTCTTTATGCTGAATAGTACAGCATTGCATGGATGTGCCACATTTTGTTTATCCATTTATGGACATTTGAGTTATTAACTTCTTTGGTGATCATGATCATTCATTTGCAAGTTTTTACTTGACATCTGTTTTGTATATGGCCAGGAGTAGGATTGCTGGGTCATATGGTATCTATGATTAACTTTTCTATAGTGGCTGCCCATTTTATACTCCTAGCAACAGTATATGAGGATTCTAATATTTCTGCATCCTTGTTAATACTTGCTAATAACCATACACCCCCATCCACCTCATGCTGAAGTTCAGTCCTAGGGCTTTACACAGTTTGTCCTAGGCAATTGTTTTATCACTGCAGTACATCCCCACTGCAACCCCTTTTTAAAATAACCTTTCTGGTGGATAAGTGGTATCTCATCGTGGTTTTGAATTGCATTTCCCTAATGATATTAAGCATGTTTTCATGTACTTAATGGACATTTTTATATCTTTGGAAACAGAATGTCTAAGAATTTTGCCTATTGGTCTAGGGATGTGGCTCAAGCGGTGACGTGCTCGCCTGGCATGCGTGCGGCCTTTGTTCGGTCCTCAGCACCACATACAAACAAAGATGTTGTGTCCGCCGAAAACTAAAAAATAAATATTAAAAAATTTCTCTCTCTTTAAAAAAAAATTTTGCCTATTTAAAAAATTTTATTAATGAGTAATAGGATTCATTTATATATTCTGGGTATTAAACTCTTGCAGATAGTGATTTGAAAACATTTTATCCTGTTTTCTGGGTTTTATTTTCATTGTCTTGATAGTGTTCCCTGAATCAAAATTTTTAAATTTTGATTAAGTTGAATTTCTTTTTTGGGGGGTGGGGGTGAAGGGTTTGCTGTTTTGTTGTCACCTGTGCCAAATCAAAGTCATGAACGTTTATATTCTAAGAGTTGTACAGTTTTAGATCTTATATGTACATCATTGGTCCATTTTGAGTTAACTTTTATATCTGATGTGAGGTAGGATCTACTGTCCTTTATATGTAGATATCCATGTCTCCTAGCTCATTTCCCTAATAAGGCTACTCTTTATACATTGAATTGTCTTAAAACCCCTACTGTAGGAAATCATTTGGCCAAGTTGTGTGTGTGTGTGTGTGTGTGTGTGTGTGTGTGCGCGCGCGCGCGCGCGCGCGCGCGCCTGCCTGCCTGCTTTCCTACATGTCTATGTTTGTTTTGGACCCTCAATTCTAATCCATTGGTTGATATGATTGTTTTTATGGCAGTACACACTGTTGAGTACTGTGCTTTGTATTAAGTTTTAAAACCAGAAGATGAGATTCCTCAATATTCTTTTGTCTGTTCAAAGGTTTATTGAAATTCCATATAAATTTTAGGATTGATTTTTCCTTTTCTACAAAAAAACAGAGGCCACTGGAATTTTGAAACAGTAGCATCAAATCTGTCCATTGCTTTGGAGAACATTGCTGTCTTAACAATATTAAGTCTTGTAATCCATGAAAACAGGATCTTTTCATTTATTTAGGTCTTTAATTTTTACTTTCAGCACCTTTTTGTTATGTTTAAGTCTTTTACCTCCTTATATTTTTAAAGTATTTTATTCTCTTTTTGTTGTTACTTTAAATAGGCTTGTTTTCTTAATTTCCTTTAATTGTATTGTTCATTGTTAGTTTATACAAATAAAATTGATTTTTTTTGGTGAGGGAGTGTCTTGCTTGTTCCTGCAACTTTGCTGAATTCACTTATAAGCCCTAATAACTAGTTTTTTTGTGTGTGTGTGGAGTCTTGGGATTCCTTATAGATAGTTCTTGTCATCTGCAAATAGAGATATTTATTTCTTCCTTTCCTATCTCACACGTGTTCCTCATTCCTGATCTAAGTGGGATGAGATGGGTTTGTTTTTTTTTTTTTTTGTGTGTGTGTGTGTGTGTGTGTATGTGTTTTAAACTTGGGTGCAGTGCCACACGCCTATAATTCTGGTAACTCAGGAGGCTGAGGTGGGAGAATTGCAAGCTTTCCAGGCCAGCCTAAATGACTTAATGAGACTCTGTATCAAAAAATTACAAGATCTGGAAATGTGATTGCCTTGCATGCACAAAGCTCTGGGTTCAACCCCTGGTACAGAAAAAAAAAAATTATATGTACTGATGTATTTGTATAAGTTATAAATCTTAACTCTATTTATAATGGAATTTTTTAAAGATTAAAATATCCCTGCATATTAATAGTTGGCTTTGTAAACTGAGCTTAGTCTTCTCTTCCACTTTTTCTATATTTTAAACTTTTTCCAAAATGATGATAAAATATTTTAAGTTGAGAAATTGACTTTATTAAAAGGGAAAACCAAATATTGTCCAACAACAAAACTATAATGTGGTCAGGCATAGTGGCACATGCCTTTAATCCCAGTGGTTCCAGAGGCTGAGGCAGGAGGATTACAATCCTCAGCAACATGGCGGTGCTAAGCAACTCAATGAGACCCTGTCTCTAAATAAAATACAAAAAAGGACTGGGGATATGTCTCAGAGGTTGAGTTACCTGGGTTCAATCCCTGGTTACCACCATCCCCCAACCACCAAAATATAAATAAATAAAAATATAATATCTGGCAGTAAGATCATAAATTTCCTTTGTAGTGGCTTCATAAAAATGCACATTGAAGGGCTGGGGTTGTGGCATAGTGGTAGAGCGCTTGCCTAGCATGTGTGAAGCATTAGGGTCACCACATAAAAATAAATAAAGGTCTATCAACAACTTCTCCAGATCATACATAGATAGAAATGCAGATTTGAAACCATGTTTAACTATGGATAAATTCAAAATACCATAGTTATATGATATATGTATATACTATTTATAATTATATAACATAGCATTATAATTACATGCTAAAGGTGCTGCCTTGTATTGTTCTGTAATTTTATTTGACTTAAAAGTTAATTTTATCTGAAAATTCATTTTTAAACAGTATTTTCTTCAAGCTGTCCCCTATTTTATATCCTGTGATATAGCTGTTGATGGTTACAACTAGCATAATTTAATGTCCTGTAATTAAACTTGAACTTTTTTGAGGGCTTGGTTGTGGAACAGAGAGCTGAGAGCTGTGGCTAGAAGGTGCTAAATAGTTTTTTTACTTGGGTTTCTTTGGGTCACCTGATATTAGCTAAATGTATTATTTTAGGAAACAATCTTGTAGTTAGAGTGAAAAACAAGAAATTTTTGAGAGCATGTGTGCAGATACGCATTATAAGAAAAACATGATTTGGGAAGTATGCATTAGAACCAGTTTTTGTTTTATCAGTGTCATGAACTGACTAAAGGTTTATTATTTATAATAATTTTATATTTTAAAAAGAAAACAAAAACTTTACCTCAGTGCTGAGCATGAATGAGACCTTTTACTTGAATTTCTGGCATTTCAGAATGAATCATTAAAAACATCATTTATATTATTGTAAGAATAAAAATTAAGGGAAAACTATTTTCCTTAAAATAATATTTTTAATCTTGTGTTTTTTCTTTATCAATATGTGTATGTCTTTTTTCTTTTAGTACCTGTTTGAAAATGGTAGAATAGATAACATTTTTACTGAACCCTATTCAAGATTTATGATTGAACTCACCAAACTCTTGAAAATATGGGAACCTACAATTCTTCCTAATGGTAGGATGATTTTTTTTATTTTCCTTGTTTTCATGATATGCTTTTTAAAATAGCTTACATTTTGTGATTATCTTTTTGTAAAATTGTTTTATATATCCTGACATAAAATATTGGAGCTTTTGAGAAGAAAGTCTTTGATTTATTCTTGGAATATTTTAGTAAAATTGTAACTTTCTCTCAATGCATGTATGGATACTATTGCTCAAAATGAAAACTAAACTGAGATTTCATTTACTTTTTTAAAAATTCTTTTTTTATATGATAGTATCAGTGAAGCCACACATTTGATCCATAGTTCACACATGTTCTGCTTGTTAACATTGGATCTTTTCAGTCATTTGTGTCTACACAGAACTGGGTTAAGAGAGTTACAGTCTCCTCCTTGAATTGTCTTTATGTTATCAGAGAAGTTCATAATTCACTCTTCATCTCAGGCGCCTTGACAGAATAGAGAGCATTGGGTATTCTCAGAAAAACATGTCCCTGTTGGTTGGACTGCTGAGCACCATTGAGACGTTTGGAGCAACATGGTGATTTGATGCATTCAGAGAGGGGGCTAGGAATTTAGAAGTAATGTAGTTATTTTTATGGAAAATCTCCCAAGAATAGAGTGCAGAAATAGCAACAAAGAGGATTGAGAACATTAAGAAAAACCTGAATTTAAGGGACCATATGGGTATATAAAAAAAGTCTTATTTAAGACCTGTACCTTTCAAGACAAATACTAACTAAGTCATTAGGATGTAACCACTCAATAAAATTGAGAGGGGTGGCAGAGAGGAGGTCATCTGCCTTCAAATATTGTCTAAATAAGACTGAGCCAGCTGGCAATAAGTTTAGTGATCTCAACAGGAGTTGGTAAAACTTACCAAGGGGCCAAATCTGGATTATTCCTGTTTTTGTAGTTAATGAGCTACAAATAAAATAGTTTTAATGTTTTTTAATGGTTGGAGAAAAGTTTAAGGAATTAATATTTTATATAATCAAAATTGTATGAAATTCAAATTTGACTATGAATACATTTTACCTGGCATGAAGTCACGTCGTTTTCTTTTATATATTATCTGTGGCTTCTTATTTTTTACAATGACAAAGATGCAAAAATGTTGAAAGCTTATCTGGCCCACAAACCTAAAATATTTATAGTCTCTGAACCTTCACAGGGAAGATTGCCCTACCCTCTGATAAAATAATAGGCTAGAATAGTTTTCTGGGGAGTGCTCAGTGTCTACTTTGATGGAATCCCCCCTGCCCCCCACCGCTTTGGTAGTTCTGGGAGTTGAACCCAGGGCCTCGCCCATGCTAGGCAAGCACTCTACCACTGAATATTCCCCTGGCCCCTCTTCCCTTTTCTTTATGGTATGTCTTCTTTTTTTCTACATAAAGAAGACGGGGAAAGAGAGGAGCAGTCTTGTCTTTCCCTTCATACCTTCCTGTCCTAGAATTTGAGAGTTTATGTAGTGCTATGTAGCAGGTGCTCAGTACTGTTTCTTCCCCCTCTGTCTAGGTTACATGTTCTCTCGCATCGAAGAAGAGCATTTGTGGGAGTGCAAACAGCTGGGCGCTTACTCACCAATCGTCCTCTTAAACACCCTCCTTTTTTTTAATACCAAATACTTTCAACTAAAGAATGTTACTGAGCACTTGAAGCTTTCCTTTGCCCATGTGATGAGGCGGACCAGGACTCTGAAGTACAGTACCAAGATGACATATCTGAGGTTCTTCCCACCTTTACAGAAGCAAGAGTCAGAGCCAGGTGTGTGGTGGTGTCTGAGGCTTCTGTTTGAAGTCTCATATTACTAAAACAGTTATCGCAGGGGGGTGATGGTAAGTTACACACACAGGAGAGTGTAATGTAGCTTTCTTCTTAACATTTCAATATTTTTCTCTGTCATGAGGGAAATTTAAAGACTTACTTTAAAATATAAGGAATCACTTGCTTCAGTATATTTTTATTGGCTTTTAAATTAGAAATACTGGTTTAATTGAGTAGAGCCCAAGTAATCTACATTTTAAAATTTCTCAGGGAATTTACATATACAACTAGAATAGAAAATCACTGATGTACAGGTATCAAATAAGTCAATTTTTGCTAGTTAAAAGACGCCTAGTTAAAAGACTCTTTAATTTTTATCTTGTTGTTTCTAAATCGTGTTTTGACCACAGTGCCTTTTTTTAGTTAACACTGAAATTCTGACAGAATTTTAAAAGTTGGCCTATACACACTGCTTTTATCCACAATAGACTAAAGTCAACAGGCACAGGGTTGTGTTTTGGGGGCAGGGGTGGGTATTGGGAATTGAACTCAGGGGCACTCCACCACTGAACCACCTCCCCAACCCTATTAAGTATTTTATTTAGAGACAGGGTTTGACTGAGTTGCTTAGCACTTCTCTTTTGATTAGGCTGGCTTTGAACTCACAATCCTCCTGCTTTAGTTTCCAGAGCCTCTGGTATTACAGGTGTGTGCCACTGTGCCTGGCTAGCAGGGGCAGTTTTATTAGACAGTTTATGATCTTTTGTTGACAAACACCCTGTTAAATAAGTTATTTTAATATTTAAAAAATATTAAATATTATATTATAGAACTAGAAATTAAATTTATTAGTTTTGACCAGAATAACTTCTGAAATGCCCCAAATTGAATTATACTTCTAAGAGTGAAATGTATGTTTTGAATGTAAAAATTTAAAATTTCTGAAACTGAAATTTATAAATAATTGTGGCATACAATTTTGTATGGACTTTTTTCATTTGCTCCTTCACTATACTATCTCTTTCTCCTAATGTGAACATCCTGATTCCTTAGTTTTGTTTATGTAACCTGCTTTGTGTTTTTAATTGATACTAGTTGGAGGAGGGGAGAGGCAGTAAGGTAGTATTTTCACTTTCTGTGTAGGTATTTGACAAGGTTGATAATAAATACAACTTATTTTCTAAATACTGAAGTCTCCCTATGTAGGCAATCTATAAGTAGAAAATGGTTGATTTTTCTTGAAGTAATGGTACAAGAAGCTGAGTAAAGTCCCAAACCAAGTGGTTAAAAGCAGCTTTAGAAGAAGAAAACCTTTTTTATTGGGTTCTCAGGTCTACCTACTGTTCTCTTGAAAATTGAAAGGAAAAGTGGGAAAGAAACAGCTTACTTTGCATGCCTTCATCCTGGTATCTTTGTAGTAACCTTTGGCCCCTGGAGAATCATATTAGTGAGAAAAGATTTGTTCTTTTCTTATCCAGTGATAACCGAGAATTTCTTTTCCTAAGAACAGTACCATTTTTCACAATACTAGAATAAAAGCAATTTGAACAAGTGCCCCACTGGGCACTGGTGTGCCCCACAGTAGAAATATTTTTCAGATAAAGGAATGACAGTCTCTATCTAGGTTTATTACTATAATAGAAGAGCACATGGAACCCCTTTTTTCTGCCTGTCTTGCTATGGTTAGGAGCCCTGCACATAGTCAAGTTTTGTTTTGTTTTGTTACTATTTTTAGTTGTAGATGAACACAATACCTTTATTTTATTTATTTTTACGTGGTGCTGAGGATCGAACCCATTGCCTTCCA
Organism: Callospermophilus lateralis; assembly: GCF_048772815.1. Taxonomy (NCBI): domain Eukaryota; kingdom Metazoa; phylum Chordata; class Mammalia; order Rodentia; family Sciuridae; genus Callospermophilus; species Callospermophilus lateralis. The sequence goes on along the minus strand of NC_135311.1, from coordinate 118,561,347 downwards.
CATATGAGGCCAGTACTCTACCACTGAGCTACAACTCCAGCCCCGCATAGTCAAGTTTTTTAATAAGCCAGGCTCAGAATAAAGACTTAAATTCCAACACCATGCTTTTTTTCCCATAGTGCCTCCACTTTGGTGAATTGGAGAACCCTAACTGTTCCAAAACAGACACTTTGTTTTAATGCTATAAACCCTGCCCTTCAGATAATGCCTGGCACTTCCATGGGAGCTGAATAAATCTTGTTGAATGAACAGAGTAAAAGGGAAGGAATAGCAAAGTTCTGACTGTGAAGCATAGCTCATTGGATGTGTTAAGTCTTGAAAAATAGACTTTTCTAATGTAATCTTTTGATTATTATTTTCTGTCTCAAGATAAACTAACTGTTGGCAAGAGGAAACGAAATGAAGATGATGAGGCCCCAGTGGGTGTAGAGATGGCAGAGAATACTGATAACCCACTAAGATGCCCAGTCCGACTTTATGAGTTTTACCTGTCAAAATGGTAAGTGATCTTCCTCTGCACTACATACAGCGCACTTCAGAACTTGGATGACAGTGTGGATTTCAGAGGCTTGAACATCAGAAATGTAGCTGACCTATAACCTTAAGCAGGGAGATTTAACCTCTCAGTTTTCTCCCCCCTCCATTCTAGAGTTTATAGTTATAAACTATAAACCAAAAAATAGTTTTGAACCAAAAAATAAACCACCTTATTTTGATGTTTTTCCCCAAAAAAAATCTTGAAAAGAATCACTGCTGTTACTTGATCTTCACAAGTGTTGCCCAACCTTTGTGGGATACCTAATCTATAGTAATTTATTATTAATGTAGGAAAGAAATTCTAAGGAGAGCTTCTTTTACTAAACCTACAAATACAAAGATGATATTTAAGGGATTGAGATTTTTTTTGGCCCTTTGTTTTAGAGAAACCTTATGATTATAAACCATACTAAGGCACTTTTTCTCAAAGAAACAATAATTGTTGTTTGACTTATGATATTAAGTATCCTTGGGTTTCATTTTAGGATACTGGGCACTTAGGATGTGTGATTCTCAGCTGTAATGTTACATATGAGTTGACTTGTGTTGCTTCTAACAATGTCTTAAGGACTCAAGTTTGTGATTTACATTTTGTCTTATGTACTCAACATCCAATGGGTGAGACTTCTTGAATGTTCAAGAAAAGACGTGAAGTTACAGATTGCTTCTGGCAGGAAGATGCTTATAAACCTTTTTATTCCTCTGGATAGATGTATTTATGATATGAGTCACAGTGGGGAAAAGTTGAGAGCCATTATATTAAAGAATAGTTCATATTTCTTGAACTCTAATCTTTAATTTTCTTTGTTTTTTCTCCCCCTCTGTGAATAGTTCTGAAAGTGTGAAGCAGAGGAATGATGTGTTTTACCTTCAGCCTGAGCGCTCCTGTGTTCCGAATAGTCCCATGTGGTACTCCACATTCCCAATAGACCCTGGTACCCTGGACACCATGTTAACACGTATTCTCATGGTGAGGGAGGTACATGAAGAACTTGCCAAAGCCAAATCTGAAGACTCTGATGTTGAACTATCAGATTAAGATGGAAGTGAGGTTCCTATTTTCATACACATTGGTATGCACCAAACTGTGAATGCATCCAGCTGTTGGAAAGCAATGTTTAAGCCCAAGTCCTCTTGACTCAATTATGAGACATGGGAAACGAAACAGATGATCCACAGTGTGGATGTACAAATGAAAACTGAAGGAAAGAATTTGAACTGAGAAATGTTCTTTGGCAGTGATATAGTTCTTAGACATCTTCAGAATGACTAACCAATTTCTCTGAGTGGTGCATAATCTTATTTTGTTTGGGAATAACAAAATCGTGGAATATTTTTAAGGAAAACTGTTGTATAAAACTCTACCATAGTAACCTTAGACCTTAGAGAGGTAGCTTTGGAGTGAGACCTTGGCTACTTGGGCAAGACCTTGGTAAAGTCAAGGGAGAATTCGATACAAAGCTGAGAGTGACATCAGATGGGACTGGGAGACCCAGACCTGAAGACCCAATAAAAATACACAACTTTTTTCCAAGTTAGTGAAGTGGTCTTGATTTTGATTTTCACTGCCAAGCCAATTATGTGAAGGATAGAAGCCTCTGATGCTTTTACCAGGGCCCCCTCATATCAGGGAAAATGACCTTCACTCCTATTAATAGTGATGTGTCCCTTTCGACTTCTGGGTTTAGCTTTCTCATCTATGGGTCTCAAGGTGGGTAATGAAGGTAAAGGGGATGATATTCCACAAACTAATTATGCACACAGAAGATCTGTGGAGCCCATTAGACCCCAAGTGTCTTGAAATGTTTGTAAAGAACCCACTAAAATGCCCACTTCTCTGGGTGCAGGCCTTTATCGCTGATGTCTCATAGCTTGAGCTGTGGTACACAGAAATGGGGCTCTCCATTTGTTTTTGTTTTTCCCCCAGTGGCAGCTTTTCTTCCATTGTTTTACCTTCCTATTTCCCAAATGATTCCTCTTTTTTTGTCTTTTGCATCAGTTTTTGGAGGCCCTTGTCATTTCAAAAAGTATAGTCTCTCTCCTGAACTTTGTCTGGTAAATCCATGGGCAGTTCCAGAGACACAGTATTACTTAGCTATCCGAATTATGGTAGAAAAGGTCTCGGTAGGTTCTTGTGTAAAACATTTAAAAGATGACCTTGTTGCCCTAGGAAACTTGAAAATAGGGATTCTGGGGTTAGGATTCAGACATTGACTGTCTTCTTATAGCATTATTCCAAACTCTAGCTGTTTTAGTAGTTCTATGAGGATTGCAAGTCATAGGCGTGTGTGGCCATATCAGTCTATGTCCCTCATCACAATTCTCAGTTCTTTGCTACAAAATTTTGAAATCAAAGCTTTTATGATGTTGGCCAGTCAATAGAACATCTTTAGCCAAGGTTTATTTGACCTTATGATAAAACTGAGAGAAGTCAAAAAAATCTTCTTAGAAAGTTTAATCTTGAAATCCTTTTCAGTATGTCCCATATTTTAGGTGGGGATGGCAGGTGTATTTTTTTTAATAAATGAAAGTCATTTAACTATAACAGAATTAAAAGTGGGCCTTTTGACATTGTGTACTTGATGGTTCTATCCCCCTGCCTGTAACAAATCTCACTTTTGTTACTAAGAACTGTGTGAAAGAAGTAAATCTGCCCTGATTCTGTATGATTAATTACATCTCTGTGTGTCATTTCTGACTGGAAAACTTCCTACTTCTAGAACTTGTTTGACTGGAGGAAAACAATTGGATTGTCTGATAAGTCTGCCAATAAAACCATCCAGAAACATCAGGTGTAATGGTCCCACTATACGAATTTTATGGTTTGTATAAACACTAACATTTTCCCTGTCTCTGTAGTTGTATGAAAAACAAATACTGTTAGCACATAGTGGATAAATTGTAATACCCAAAAGGAAAAAAATCTGTATCTTTTAACTGAAAACAACCAATAATACCCAGATAAATGACTGTATCAGGATTTCAACTGCATGTTAGTACAGAGTCACTCAGAACCCTAAACTAATTCATAAAGAAAATATGATTAATCATTGGTCATTGCTCATAAGCATAGCTGTTGATATGTCCAGTTGTTTGCTTATTTTATTAAAATTGTATAAAATTACATTTTCCCCTCAGGAGAGAAAAAAAACAAACAAAAAAAGAAACATCTCAAGCATCCTTTCTGTTCTTTTGCCTTTTAACCACTTTTGGGTTTTCCCTTTGCAGAAACCACAGAAATATTCCCTTAGAATAAAACAGTATATTTGTATTTGGCGGATGAATTCTTTTTCTTTGTCTTCAAGCAACTTTAAGTACATTTTTGTATTTGACCATATTGGTGTGACCCAACAGATAGTAAAACCACCAAGAAAAAGAGCAATTTTCAGAAAAGAAATTATTTGAGTTTTATTTAGTTCACAAATAATGTTGCACGTTTTTCCATCAAAAGACTTGTTTCCATTTTTTAGTTTATTTATTGGCTGTATTCAAAACCCCAACATCTACAAATATCAGGTATGCATATATTTCACTTCTGCCTTTTTTTCCTTTCTTTTTTTTTAGATGAGTACAAAACTTTCATCAGTCAACTTCAGTGATTTTGAAATTTCGAGATTAGAATTAGGAATCTATCCATTCCTAAGTAAACATAAAAACACTTAATATGAGAGTGAAAAACTAATGGCATTCTTCTAACTACAATTATGCCTCCAAATTGCATGTAGACCATTTCTATCTGCCTTGTGACATTCCAGTTTTGTAAAATGGGAGTTTTCCCCAAAAAGTCTAAAGTAAATGAATTTTAAAAAGGAATCACAGTTTTCAATTAAATTCAGATTTTTTAGTTTTATTTTAGTGAATAAAAAGTTCCCTTACAATGCTGAGTTGAATAAAATAAGATTAATTTTATTATGTCAAAATTAAAGATTCTTATTCAGTAAAGGATAAAGACTTAGGATCTTGCAATGTTGAAAGCAACCAGTGGATGGATTTATATCTAGCATATACAAAAATTTTACAAAAAGCATTGAGAAATAATAATACCTCCAATTCCTCTATATCATTCATGTCTTACCATTACACTGTGTTACTACCATCATTGAAGAAAATTTTAATTGTGAGGCATTGTTACGTAGTGGAACAATCACAGACTTTTAGAATCTAGTTTTTCCACTTGCTGGTTGTATACAATGTTAGGTAAATTGTATACAATTTGTGCTGCCTCTGTTTTCTTATTTATAGGGTAAATAATAACAACTCCTTTGGTTTTGCTTGGTTCATGGTAGGCTTTTAAATGTCAGTATGTAATGCAATTTGTATGTTAAAATAAAAAAAAAAATCTAAGACTTCAATTAAATGTTAGTTCCCATATTGCAGTCTTTCATTAAGTTCAGTACTGTGGATTCTGCAAACTTAATACTCTATATGATCAGTTCTACATATTTTAAATCAAATATTAAGCATAATTAAATATTATAATAAATATTATAATAAAAGTACTTACTCATGTGCTTGTATGCACATCAGTATTGATCAGCATCTCAAAAATCCATTGATGTACTTCATTATATTGCAAAAAAGGAAGAAATTTATGATAAACATTGACTGCTGGACTTAACTGAGTTTACAACTACCAGGCCACATCTTTAAAGGAAGATGCATGTAGTCGTTTTGCATTTCCCCTTTTCCATAGGCTAGAATGTGACTATAGCTGTAACAGACCAGTTTTTTTCCACAAAGGAAAGGGATGTGTACCAGAAGCACATTCACCTCATGGACAGAGCCACTTCTCTCCTGAACTGACTGTGAGGTCAGGCCTTCACGTAAGAAACTTTTCATTTTACTTAAGCCATTGTTATTTGGTCTCTATTAAAGTAGCCAAACCAGTGTCCTAATATATCCACTATGCTTGCTGTCCCATGACTGCTTCACAGAATGGGAAGTTCTGATCATAAGTGTAAGAAATGAATAAATGAAAAAGATTATCAATATTGAAAGGTGAGGAATAAAACTCATTATTTTAAAATCAGCATTTTTTAGATGTTTATGACAAAAAAGAGGAGAATCCAAAAGCTATTAAAACAGTTCAAGTTACCTTCATTAAATAGAAAATAGATTCATAAGCATTTCAAGCATTTTTCTATAAGAGCAGTAACCTTATTAGGTAACATAATTGAAACTATTCACAGTAGAAACAAAAGGTAAAAGTATAAAAGTACCTTAGTTACAGTAATACATAGTTACAGTAATACACAAGAATTCCCTGAGTTTTAGTAGATGGTGTTGGAAAGCTAGCATTTACATGGAGGAAAATAAAACAGAATCCCTTACTGGCATCATATGCAAAAGTGTGGGATGAATAAAGACTTAAAAGTGGAATGTAAATTTAAAAAATATTAGGAAATATAGAATATTATTGTGATCTAGATGCATCAACAAACAATAAATCCCCCAAAGCACAAACCACATATGGAAAATAAGATTAATTTTATTATGTCAAAATTAAAGATTCTTATTCAGTAAAGGATAAAGACTTAGGATCTTGCAATGTTGAAAGCAACCAGTGGATTTATATCTAGCATATACAAAAAATATACTGAGTCCAAGAATATTGAACGAACAAAGGGTAATGATAGTTTATATATGAAGTCTAAAAAAGGGTTAACAGTTCATGAAGAGATGCTCAAAACTCCATAATGGAAAGTTTGCTGGAGTTTTTGTTGTTGTTGTTGCTGCTGCTTTTAAATTTTTATTTTTTAGTTGTAGTTGAACACAATACCTTTATTTTATTTATTTTTATGTGGGCCTCGCATGTGCTAGGCGAGTGCTCTATCAGAGTTTTTTGAGGTGTCATTTTATACCGTAAAAACTGGCCTAAAATAGAATAATGGATAATGTCAATGTGTTTGTGGTAAAGGGAAATTACAAAACCTTACACAAGACAAAAGTAAATATAGACTTATATATCCACCTGGAAAGCAATTTTCATTATTATCAAGTTAAGTCTGATTGCTTTCTACATCTCCACCCTACCCCTCATCAGATAAAATGTGAACATTATCAAACACTTTTTTCTTTATAAGATCGTAGTTTTTATTCAGTGAATTATGTTAGTGGATTTTTCTAATATTAAGCCTATGTTCCTTGATTAAGTCCTAATTGATCATGACATATTTTATATGTATCTCTACATGTATACACACTAATTGATACATAACCTTTATTAGGGATATTCCCTCCTATTCCTGGTTTAACATGGGTCTTTCTTTTTTAATAAGTGATGAATTTATCAAATGCTTTGGGAGAGCATCTATTATAATAATAGTTCTTTTTCTCCTTTATTGTTGTTAAAGCATGTGAATTAATATGCTAATGTTGAAGTCGTTTTTGAATACTTTAATAAACCCTCCTTGATTTTTTAAAAAATATATACTGTTAGGTTTAGATAGTTAATAATTGTGCTTTTGCACCCACAGTCAGGAGTAAATTTTTTTTCTCTTGAATTCTTAATTGGTTTTGGAATCACTGTTAAAAGATCTGGGGAGGTTTTAGTTTTTTTTCATTTGGTGAAAGAACTTACATAAAATTTCTTAAGTGTTGGAAAACCGTAAACCTTTTAATTTTTTCTAATTCCCCCAAAGAAAGTCTTTGCCTTTTTATTTACACAATGTTCACTGGTCTACTCAAGTTTTTATGTCTTGAAAGTGTCAGCATTTGATTTTGTCAGTGTAAACTATTTCATCATGTTTTTCTGGCTTTCTCACTGTTTTTCTTTTTTTGTTTTTTTCCCTCATGTTGTTCATTCTTTAAAAAAGTGAATCAAGTGATTGCTTCCTTCATGGTTAATCTTCTGTTTCCCAAAATGATTTCACTTCTGAATTTTTCTGTGTCAGCATGCTTTGACTGTGTCCAGGTTCAGACAGGATGATACTATTAGTCTGTTACAGGTGTTTTCTCATTTCCTTTTTTAAAAAAATGAAGTTGTCCATTCTCCCTTTTCCTACCTGCAATTTTGTTTTGTTTTCAGACTGTGTTGGAGATAATAATGTCCATCCTCTTTACCTTTTCTTGTTCTTTTTTTCTGTAGATAATCACCCATGCCCCACCCCCCATTGAGTCTTGTTTTGTTTTTTGGTTTTTTTTTTTTTCATTGTTTTTGCAGTTTCTCTTAATATTTGTCTGATAGGGTGTTTTCCCCATCATTTTTGCTCTAGAATTTAGATCTTTTTTATAAAAAAATTACACTGAAACTAGGTAAAATGGCAAACTTGTAATCCCAGGGGCTCAGAAAGCTGAGAAAGGAAGATTACAACTTCCAGGCTAGCATGGCCAGCTTAGCAAGACTCCGTTTCAAAATAAAAAAGTGCTGGAGATGTAGATCAAGTACTAGAGTATCCCTGGGTTCAGTTCCCAGTACTGGAGAAACAAAAATACTTACACACACACACACAATTACATGCATGTAGGCATATATGTACATATATACATAATGGATTCTATTTTACACATTAAGTTATAATCTGGTGGGCCTGGTGTTGTGGCTCAGTGGTAGGGCACTTGCCTAGCGTATGTGGGGTACTGGGTTTGATCCTCAGTACCACATAAAAAATAAATTGTGTCCACCTACAACTTAAAAAAAAAAAAAAGGTTTTTTAAAATTATAATCAGGGAACTGGGATTGTGGATCAGCGGAAGTCACTGATCGACCCTCAGCACCACATAAAAATAAAGGTATTGTGTCCATTTACAACTAAAAATATTTTTTAAAGTTATAATCTGGAGCTTTGATTATTTATTTTGATAACTCATATTGTCTTAGATTTAGCCAAAAGATGACTTGACATGTGTTTCTTTCTTTTGCATTTGTTAGTTCCCCTTACCCTTTCAGTGCCCCACTCTTGGACTCCGCCACTTCTCCATAGAAATGCCTTAGACTTGTGTTTATTACTGAGTTAAAACTGTCATATATGTGTGAGACCATGTGACCCCATATTTTCACCAGATTATGCTCCAGCTCACTGTTTTTGACTCTCATCTGTTCTTTATCCCATTCGCTGTTTTTTTTTTTTTTTTCAGTTCTACAATATCTTTATTTTTTTATTTTTGACATAGTGCTGAGGTTGAAACCCAGTGCCTCACATGCTAGGCAAGTGCTCTATCATTGAGCCACCCCCAACCCATTCACTGTGTTCTCACACTTAATGTTTTCACTTGGTTCATGTTCCTGTTTCACATTGCTAGTATTTCCCTAATTATATTGCCTTATTTTAAATTCTTGGTTTGGATAGTCCATGTTAGTTGCTGTTTGGGACTCACAGGTCATACTCCTCATGTGGCATCTGGGTATTTTAGCCTGTTACCTCTGTGCTGCCCTGCCAGTAAGCTTAACAAGGGGAAAGTCTTGACCCTCTAGGTACCTTAGAGTTGAGACTGACCAATCGCCCAGCAACTGCTTACAGATTTACCTGATTCAGGTCATTGGGAAGCAGCAGCACCAGGAAGAGGCACAATCCCTAGGTGTCATCCACCAGCCCACTCCTGTCCATCCCGGCAGAGCCTTTGGCTGCCTTGATAGGGTCTCAGTGATACAGTGACTTGACCAATTGTCCTCCATTCAGCAATAGCACATGTCTCTTCTCATGTCTTACCAGCCCCTCCCGGTATATGGTAACTGTCCATATCCTTGGGGAGGGAGGCTCAGTATTTGAGGAGAGTCTTTTAAAATATTCATTAAGGACACTGGGTTCTCAAAGATTTGGGTGTGGGTGACTATTGCATATGGCAAAAATAACTTCTCGGTGCAGCTATACTTCAGTTGAAGAATCCTGAAATGCTGCAGCACAAAGCTTGAACTAACTACCTTTTGCGTTGGTTTTGACCTAGCTGTTTAAGCAAGATCACAGAAATGGGCATTTAAAGTGAGATTGGTTTTCTGGGCTACAAGATCTAGCACCTCATGTCAGCAGTTGTGGGGGACATGACAAGCTCTGGGGTTTGATGAATAGCAACCTCTGCTACACCCAATCTCAAGGGCCTTTTCCTGGGCTGATAGGGGATACTGGGTGCCTGTTACCTTCCTTCCAACTGGTTTGCAAGTCTTTTGAAGCTGAGCTGCTAAGAGCTATTTTTCCCCTTCAACTGGATGTGGTATACCTGCACAAATTACCTAAGGAATTAATAAAATCAGTTAAATACTTAAAAATCTGGGTATAGGTTCTAGGATTCAGTGCTTTTAGTTTCCTAAGTGATTCTGTTAAGATCTAGTAAGTCCATGAGAACCTCCAATGTCAATGCACAGGAATGTGTTGATTTATTAGAAGTGGGGTAAATAAAACACAGCCAGGAAGGTGGAATAGGCATCACAGTAACTTGCCAAGACAGGTGCTGGGTATTGGCAGTCAGAAGAACTGGATATAAAAGTTCCCTTGTTCCCATGAGAGGTAACCTCAGTTTCATTCCTTGTGACCAAGGGAGCCTTATGGGTACTCTCCAAGTAGGAGAGGAGGCACAACAGTGGATGGCCACAGCCTAATACTAATACTAATAGACATTAGGTAGCCACCATATCAGATGGGGAGTTAAGGAGTGGAAGATTACAGCAGTGGCCAAGTTTGACCAGAGAAATATATAGGGGCCCTCCAACCAGTCAACACAAATCCACAAAGGTGTCAAGGCTGTTCCCTCTGTCTATCTTGGAGACTGGTGGCCTGACTGCAGGCATCTTCTCTCAGTGTGTATGAGGATCTCTGCAGCTCCCGCTGCTCACCAGACAGGCCAGGGGAAAGAAAGCCAGAGCACTTGAACCCTGTAGAGCCTTCCTGAATTCTTGGAGGCTGCTCACAGTGCCCCAGCCTCACCAGATCCTTACCTTCCTACACTTCACCTGCCACAGCGAGCCTCACTCAGCTCCATTGTTTCTGTTGCCCAAACTGCAAATATTGAATAGTTTCTACTCTGAATAGGCTCAATGTTTTCTGTGAGGCTCCTACCCCTATGGCCCACTGGGCCCTGAGCCCACCTGCTGTGGCTATTCAGACTGGAGCACTGCATCATCCAACCCTACCATTCCCAGCTGAGCAGATTGGCCCCACTTGGAGTACACCCCTTGGCAATAGAGGTCTCTGTACTTACTCCCTCCACCATCATTCAGGATGGAAAGGCTACAGCTCTACGTGTGTGTGTGTGTGTGTGTGTGTGTGTGCGCGCGCGCGCGCGCGCGCATGCGCGCAAGAAAGAGGCTGACCATGCATTTTTCACCTAGAGGTCCTTGGATTGGGGCCCTGCACCAGGGGGGCTCAACATCTTCTAGGATATCATTAGGCAAATTCTCATGCTCCATCCCAGACCTAACCCAGGGACTATTTCTGAAGAAGCCCTGAGCAGTGTGAGCAGGGGGCTCTGCTGAGCCCGAGTTCAGTCACTGCTTGTGTGGACTGAACCACTTCTCACTATGGCTCAACTTCTGGACCTGTAAGATCAGAGACACTGCTGCCCCCCTGCAGCTGGTTTTTATACAGAGCTTGGGCAAAGCACAGGTTCAAAGGCCTTTGCTCTCATCTCCCTTTCTTAGCCCAGCCCTTCCCCTCCCTCACATATCCAGCAAAGGGCTCCATGAACTATGAGGAGTACACACACTTAAGGCTGGTCAACACAAAAGAGAAGAATAGCAGTGGCAAAAATTTCTTAAGGTCTTACTCTGGATCTTAGGACACTCTGTCCCCTAGCTTAGACATAAAGGGACATGAATTATTAAAATGTTAATAAAAGGTATGAGAAGGAAGAACAAAAAACTCACCTCCCTTAGCCAAAGGGTAGGAGTGCTGCATTCCCACCCACCATTGCAGGCAGGACCCAGCACCATGGGTCACATGTACTGATGGCAGGTCCAAAACTGCCTGCCAGGGGCAAGACCTTGCAGGCTGCAACCGTCGTTAGCCCTGTGACACAGGTCAGAGATGTAGGCACACAATTAAATATATGTTTAATCATCTTACAACACACAGTAGTAGTGCAGTAGTAGAAATTATCTCTTTTTAGAAGTCATTCCCCCAAAGCTCCCATTCCTCAATTCCCAGCTAGTAGGTCTGAGGAACAGTGACAGAAAACAGTGGGATTCCTCTGTTTCACAGAGCTGAGAGACTGAGTCAAAGTTTCCTTCTGAGCATCCAAGAGCCCGGTGAGAAGATACGCACGCGTTCACTCAACACACATGTGCAGCAGACACAGAGAAAAGACAAAGATGGAGGGACTGGGAGACCAGTGGACAGTCACACACATGCACTCTCATGCCACAACATTCCAGTCTGTAGCTATCTTCTCTAGGGACACAGAGTGGTGGCCTGAGCCTGGAAGCAGCAGCTGCCAGTCAGAGGAAGAAAGGGGGACACTGCCTGTGTCACAAAAGCCCCCAAAGCCAGGGCCCCTCATCACCCCCAGACAGCCAGTCCTCTCCTGACAGTGCTGATCAGAGAAAGGAGCAGGCTCCAGTGCCGAGGGCCAGGCGTTGTTTCTCACTAGTGTTCTAGTAGCTGTGGTGGGGCAGGGATGCCACGTCCTCTTGGCCTTGCCAGGGGGCCCACTATGCCCCAGAGAAGAGAAGAAAGAACATACCCTCCATTGAGCCCCTGGAGCCAGGAGGCTGTTGGCTCTTGGTTCTGTGTAGCACCCTGGGTCCAGTAGCACTACCATAGGGCAGCTGGAGAGGATGCTGAAGCAGGCCGTACTTGCCCTTGGGTGGGGAAGAGGGACTTGCAATAAAGGAGCCCCTGAGGTGAGGATGTTCTGGGGGCCTACCAGACAGGTAAGAGGAAATCTCTTCATTCACAGCTTCGCTCATGGGTTCCTGGACAGTGTCTGTGATTCAAGTACCAGTAGTTTTGGGGTGGGGGGTTGGGGTGGAGTAACCAGCATATACTGGGAGATCAGCTGCCCGCGGACCTGGGTGATAGGGAACCAGCCTGGCAGTGCTTGGGCCCTGGCACTACCAACCCCTACTCTGAGGAGACAGACCAGATAGCTATAAGATCTCCTCCCGTGGGCTCCTAGCCTTCAGCGGTGTCTGCCCGTTGGGTACAGAGCCATTCTGACCATGCAGGAGCTTGCCCTTCTCCCGGTCTGGCCACGTGAAAATGGCATCATCGCTGTCCAGTTCCGATTCAGAGTGCATCAGGCTGCTGCTCAGCATGGGGCCTTTGTGTTTGACACCTGCAAGGAAGAGAGACTGAGTCGGGGTCAGGAGACAGCCCTGCCCAGGCCTGAGCCACACCCTGCACCCTCACCCCAGCCCAAACAGGGGCCAAGGAACAGGGAGAGCCAAGGCCCCCTCTCTAGGCCAGGCAGATACAAGGACACATCCTCCCTGTCTCAGATGGCTGAGACAGTCCACTAAGGGAAGTCACAGAAAGCACAGACTGGGGATCAAACCTGGGCTCTGTTGCTGGGTCCTCACCCCCAGTGTCCCTGAGCTCTGTTAGTGCCACCCAGTACTCTTCTTTCTTTCTAGATCTGGGGTGTTTTATCACATCCCTTTCTGAATAGGGTAGTGGAATGAGGTGGAAGACAGGAAAGCCAGAGAACACAGACCCTGGAGAATGAGCCTCCAGCCATCTTCTGGCTCAGTGTGGACACAGAGTCCCCAACACAGCGTGAGGATGCAGCCTCACTCCGTGTCAGTGCTGGCTCCATGGTTCTGGGTTGACTCTGGCTTCACTGAGTGGACACTGGAGGTGGGAGAGCAGGCACATGGCAGAGTGGGGACTTTTGAAGTCCCAAGCAGCCATTTCATTAGAACACAAACCAGGGACCATGAGGAGCACGTGGGTCACACAACAGAAATTAGATAGCAATGTGAATGAATTACACGGATAAATTTCATCAATTTGATGGTGAGTGAAAGGTGCCAAACACATGATGATTCTTTTCATATAAACTACTCCAAGACACCAGTGTGAACTGGGAGAAGAGCACTGACAGGACAGAAGCACAAAGGGGGGACCTGGGGAGCTAATTACATGAGCTCATTCACCTGTGGAGACCAAGAGCACTGCTATACCTACGATTTTCTGACCAAAATAGGCTGAAACACAAACTATCATTTGGTAGGTCAAAAAAGTCAAATACGAGTAATTTTATATGGTTCAATCTACTATACTTTAATACAAGTCTGAAAAAAATCAATAGAAAAACAAAACCAGAATTGCTGACTGCAGACCTGGTCTCCTGAGGATGGGCATCTCCGTGCTCCCTGTAACCCTCAGAGGCTCCATGCAGCTGCCCTGCTTTCACAGCCAACACCTGACGTGCCTCTGTTAGGGCTCAATGCCACACACTCCCTTCTCTGTGCCACAAGCCCACGCTCCTCCTCTTCAAGCTGAACTTCTGCAGCTCCACACCATACAATGTGTCGCTGAATCCCAAACGGCATCCTGCAGCGGCTGTGCCCTTGCTGGACCTGGTCCTCCACCGAGCCAGAGCCCAAGCTAGCCCTTCTGGCTGCTCAGACCCATTGGTGGGTCTCCTGCTTCTCTGGCCAGAGGCTGCTCACAAGAGAAGGGCCCTGGTGAACCTCTCGCCCTGTAGCTTTTTGTGCTGGAAATAGTAAGTCATGAAAAGACTCCAAGAGGGAGAAAAACAGTCTTAAGAGTAATGCCACTGCAGGAGGTGGGCACTGTGGTTTTTCTCAGTCCTCTGCTCCCTGGTGTGCTGGGATCATAGCAGGCCCCGCCACCCAGTGCTCAGACAGAGCTGCTCAGGCTCAGGGCCCAGGCTGCCTGCCCAAGAACACTTTCTCTCTGCAGATGCGTCTCCCCAACCAGGCCGAAATTCTCTGAGGGCAGAGCCTGTCAGGACTACCCCCTGCAGCCTCCTCTAACACAAAGCCTGAAGCAGGAGGGGTGTTTAAGAAACACTTTCTATAAAATCGGTTCCACTTGCAGAGGGTTTGGAATAATTTATATGGAGCACAGCTCCCATAAGCCAATGGCACCTGTTCTGTGGCATAAATGATGAAGGAGACCTCACCAAGTAACCAGGCCTGGCAAAGAAGGGAGGCCCGCAACCCGCCTAACTCCCCCAGTGCCACCACTCAGTCTGGTGCAGTAGGAAATCCTTCCTTCTGTAGGAAGCATGTGACAGTGTTTGAAACACCTACAGCCAGCAGGGCAGCTGCCTGCCCACTGACCCTAAGACAAAGATGGCAGCTGTGGACTCACAGATGATGGAGAGAGGAAGGCGGAAGGAGGTGACTGAGAAGGAAGTAAGCCAGCAGACACTTGTTCTGATCTGCTGTCTGTCCAGAAAGGACAGGCATAAGGGGCCAAGGACCCTAACCCTCACCACATGGGAGGCAAAGGAACCAGGAGGCCTGGCATCTCTGCAGAGCAAAAGGAGCGCTGAGATGTCAGCCCAGGAAACAGTCTATCCTACAGTGGCTTCTGCCACCCAGGGGACCTTCAGCAGGCAAGGGAACAATATGCTTGTGCAGCACATAGCTATAGAGCAATGAGCAAGCGATGACGGCACCAGCTTCCAGGCCCTACCTGCTCGGGAGGTTGGCTTCAGCTCCAGGCTCTCCTGATCAGTGGCATCCAGGATCCTGTACCTGCTTTTCCTCTTGGGTTTTCCTTTTTGCCTAAAACACATAATTCCCATCTGCTCAGGAAAGAGGTTCTCTTGAGGCTCAGGACAAGGGCCAGTGCATGCAGGGTGTCCCTGTGGGGGTGGCTCTCCTCACTTTGCAGCCAGGGAAGGTGGTAACTGTGATTTGTTCCTCATAAAATGTTCCTCACAGCCCTGGGAAGGCAAGGGAGCTGTGACCACCTCAGTGTGGCCTCGTCACTCCACAGATCAACAAGGACCACTGGTGGAAACGCACAGAAAAGGAACCTGACTAGCAGTGTGGGCGGAGGGAGCAGCACGTCTCCTGGTTAACTGAGCTGGCTCATGGTGGTTGTCTCAGGCTGTGGGATTTTTTAAATTCTTTTAACTTTCTAAGTCCTACATGAGGTAACATTGTGGGATAAATCCCAGCCCTGTCACTTACTGCTTCTCAGTCAGGTGACATGATTTTCTGAACCTAAGTTTCCTTATTCATAAAACGAGAAAAGGCTGCTATGGTTATAAAAAAGATATTACCTACCAAATGCCATAACACAGTAAACACAAAAATCATACTAATAATGAAAAACATATAATAAATGTAACTATGAAATGTTGTAAGGCTATATAAAACGAAGAAACCTAGACCACTCATCATCGAAAATCCAAGTCTACAATTGTGTGAAATCAGACATACATACAATTCTCAACTAGGGAGGACGCAGAGTAAAAACTCCTGTGTTCTAGTGTAAGGCCGGGTGTGGAGATCCAAGGACATGCACTTGGGTGGGATCTGTTCCACTCTCCCCTACCCCAGGGTTCTGAGGTTGCAGATCTCCACAGTGGCAGTCTCCCCACCTGACCAAAGGCAAGTGCACCTGCCCTCAGCAGGGTTTGAGGGTGAGGAACTTTCTGCACAGACCTTGAGTGACCCAAACCCCTCCAACCATGACCGTGGTTCTTCCATGTGGAAGGTACCAAATGACAAGCCCCCCAAATGAGTTTCAAAGGAGAATACATCCTACCTCTTACAACAACAGATTGTGGTCCAAGACAGGATCCCCAAGGCAACAACAATAACAAAGGTTGCAATGATAACGTACAACACACTCCACTCTGCCAAGAAAATCAAAATAGTGAGGGCTGGGAAGAGAGAGCCTGGAAGGCAGAAATGAGTTGTCCCCCGTGGGCTTCCAACTGTACACATGGAAAGGCAAGACCCTGGAGTCCAGGACAGCTGCATGCTTCTGAAAGGCTCCTGCATCCCAGGCCCTGCTCCATGAGTGCCCTGAGGTCCTGCAGTAGTGTGCAGGCACAGAACTCTACATGACGAACTGCAGGCTTCCATCAGGCAACAACATGCATGTGCTCCAAAAGGACACAGTGTGGTGGGCTGCAGTGTGCAGCTGGTCCTACGTAAGCCTCATTCTTCTTCCGTGAGTACTCCAGAGTTTTATTTTTCCCCCCTAGTACTGAGGGTTGAACCTAGAGGCACCCTGCCACTAAGCTACATCTCTAGCCCTTTTTATTTTTTATTCTGAGACAGGATCTCACTAAGTTTCCCAGTCTGGCCTCAACCTTGCTATCCTCCTGCCTCAACCTCCCAAGATGCTAGGATTACAAGAATATACACTATGCCCAGATTTTCCACTAAAGTTGAACAAGTGTGAAGAAAAAGGGAAAAGCCCCCTACAAACAGAAAACATAAGAGTTCTTTCCTCGCCTGCTCTTCTCCTCAGAAATACCTGTCCCCTTGGTGCAGATCCACACTACAGCCAAAGCAACCAATCTGGGCTACACAGACTCACCACAATTGCTGTCTCCGTCTCTCAGCTGCACCTTTATGAAATTCTCCATCCAAAAAGGGTCACAGATACATTTTTTGGTGAATGAATCACAGTGGCCATGCTCAGAACAGTTCAGTTGACATGCTGAAGGTGGCAGGAGAGGGAAAACATTGACAGTCAGAGCCCAGGGGACAACCAACACCCAGCATGCAGACTGTGAAGACACTCAGGCAAGGCCTGCTCAGTGCCCTGTGGTGCCATTTCCTGCAGCCCAGACCCAGGAGTTTTCCCAGCATGGCTGGGGCACGCTGCACGAGACAGGGGTCACCAAGGCCCCCAGAGACAGCTCCAGTTGGTCTTCCTTGTTCTGTAAGAGACTGTTTATCTTTTGTGTCCCATACACCCCCTTCTCAGAACAATAAAACCAATAGGACAATATATATAGTACTACAAAGGAAACAGTTATAGTAAATATGGTTTTGAAATACTTAAGAACACAAATTTTCAAAATAAAGTGCCTTTATTAAAACATTAAGTAATAAAATTTATTAGTGGGTCTAAGTACTATTGTAATGTTGAGTAGTGATGAGTAAAAATGGTACTTTGTCATGTAATGTGATAGGAGATGATCTGTGATTTCTGCTGCATTCAGACACAGGTGCTGCTAACAGTGCCCACCTGTGCAACTGAGGGAGAGTATGAATTTCAACCTGAGGATAGTGAAAATAAAGATGTAATTTTTTCACTCAAGCTTGCAGCCTCCCTGTGCACCACCTTAGGCACATGGGCATGGGGCACAAGGTAAGGACCCCTAGGTGACTCCTTGCCATAATGGTGGTGAAGGAAAACAGAAAGTTCCCACAGAAAGGAGATGAGCACAGCCGGGAGGAGGAAAGCTGCAGAGGGGCAGGCTCTCACCCAGTCCCATCCGGGGATTACTCACTGACAGTGTTGATCTCCAGGGCTCCGAATATCAGGAAATCTGCTTTTTGCTTTCGCAGCTCACTCTTGAGCATTGCTGCCACCTCGTGGCCTTTGAAGATCTGGTGCGGAGGCTCATTCTGAACAAAAAATACCATCTTGGTGCTGCGGAGACATGTGACAGTATGATGAACACGAGGGATCCACCGGGCCGCAGGAGCTAGCACCAATTACTAAGCACCTTCTGCTGTGCCCGACACTGCTGAGGATCACATGCATTCTGTCACAGAAAGGTGTCATCAGTGCCATCTTCATTTCTCAGAAGACAACTATGGGGCTCAGAGGGGTTGAGTAACTTGCCCAAGGTCACACAGTTAATTATGACAGAGCCAGATTCTCACCCTGTCATGTCTGAACTCCAAAGCCTATACTTTAACAATGCCCCAACTAACAGGATCACCCATTTCAAACAGGTAACAGGAGGAAGAGAAGATTGGGGATTTGGTCACGGCAATATACCTGTTGGCAGCCTTTCACACCCGAGAGTGGTGCTGCTGGGTTTGTGGCTTGGTTACTGATTAAACCAACCACGGTGCTTTATAAAATGTAAACTGTTGGAAAGTATCAAAGATTATCCACAGGCTCCAAAAGCCAAAACAACTGTTACTATAACAGCAAAAATAAGATGGTGTGGCTGGTACAACACTGTTACTCCATGCCCAGAATCTCTTTGCTTTCTGAGTGTCAATTTCTATTCAAGATGAACCATGTCTGAACCCATATATGGGTAGCACAAATTCTGTTCTCTATGTCTAAGCCTTTGTTTTTAAATTTTTTTTTAATTGTACATAGACACATTATCTTTAATTAATTTATTTATTTACTTATTTGTTTATTTATTTATTTTTAATGTGATGCTGAGGATCGAACCCAGTGCCTCACACATGCTAGGCAAGCTCTCTGCCACTGAGCCACAACCCCAGCCTTAGCCTTAATTTTTGATAGTATGCTTCTTGAACTCCATAAATCAAACCTTCCATAATCAGTGGGTCACACTGGGTTAAACCCAAGATACTGACCCCCTCAGCATGTAGGTTGGCTAGGAGGACCCAGGTATTCCATAGGCCCTGGACCAGTTGCTGCCAGTATAAATAGCCTTTATATTTTTCCCAAGGTGTCAGTGCAGACACTCATCATTTTGTATGCATGAAATAACATAAATTTTGGGAAGAACCATCATCAACTAAAAGCTTGTTACACAGTGAGAATAACAATGAAGTCTTGCAGATTCCAAAATCAAGAAAACACACCTTAAAAGATATATATGGTCCATTTCCCATTATTTTCTCCTAGTTACCTACTCTATATTTACAGCTTCGATTTCTGCTGGTATGCTAATAATCCTCACATCTTTATCTCCGTTCCCCACAGGACCAATAGTGACCACTCTATACCTGCAAATGCTTGCAAGAATATCTACTCCAGATCTCTCAGGAAACTTGAACCCAACATGTCTCGAAATAAACTCATGGTAAAAACCATTCACTGAATGCTATGTTAGGGACTTATGTAAATATCATGCTATTCAATCTTCAATTTCAATCTTATAAAACAGGTACTAGCATTTTCACAGGTGATAAAGAGGTTCCGAGAGGTGAAGTGGCCTGTGCACATCAGGGCTCACACCGGTGCGCAGGGGCTATAACACCCCACTCCCCAAGCACATGCTCCTCCTGAATTCTCAACTCAGTCAACCTAGTCCAAGCCAGGAACCCAGAGAAATCCAGATGCCTCTCTCCTCCCTGTGCCCCATATGCAGTGATGGCAAGTCTAAGCACACCCACCAACAATGCTGTTCCCAGCACTGTGGCTAAAACCTTTCCTCACTGCTTCTACCCACCCAATTCCCACCAACTTGGATTTTTGCCTTACTGCTACTCCTAGGTGGCTGAGCACACCAAGAGGAGGAGAAGGAGGAAAAAAGAAGAAGAAAGAAGAAGGAATAATAATAACGAAGGAAGGAGTGAATGAGTGAGTCCTAATCAAACTGCCTCTAGTTTACGTAGTCTACCCTGACTGCACATCAGATCCCTGGGAAGCTTTTAAACCTTAGGAGCCCAAGTCCCACTCCAGCGAATGCTCCTCTCCAGGAATGAGGCTTGGACCTTCATAAAGTTCCAGGTCATTCTTGTGCTCAGCCAGAAGTGGAAAGCACTGCTTTCCCCTCACGTCTCTAACTCGGACCGAGACCCCAGTGCTGCTCAAAGCTGGCACCCTCTGCAGAGCTGCTCCAGACTTTCCCCATTCCCCTGCCTCCCACCTCACTCTCCCCTCCGCTAGGCAGATGGCCCTGCCCCTGCCACAGACAAAATATGAGACTTGGCATCAACACTCCAATTTCCCACTACAGTACCTCCCCTTCCTCCTCTTCCTCCGGATCTACCACACCAGTCCCCTCCACTCACCTCCATCACCCCCTTTTCCTCAGCACTTTGCCCTCAATAGATATAGAAGTTCCAGGAATTACTGTCTTGAAAAGGTCTATTTTCATCCCATCCCCCATAGGACTTCCAACATCAGCTTCTGCAGAGGTTTCCTATTTAGAAGCTCTACCTCAGACCGAGACACCTGCCCTCTGCCATCACTGGCGATGTGGGGAGCACACCCACCCCCAGCTGTTCCATATTATCACTGCACCACCAGCCTCCGAAGCTACAGTAGCCCCCAATGCCAGACTGTACCTCAACTTCCAGCAGATCACTGTCACCTGGCTTCCTCCTACCTCCCTGGCTATTCTTTTGAGTTCCTCTGCTGCCTCGACTTCCTCTCCCTCTTCCAGTGTTCTCCAGAATTCTGTCCTTGCCCTCTTGCCGCGCCCCGGTGTGACTCATCCATCCTCATGGTTCGACTTCTGCCTAGACACTGGTGACCCCGGCTCTCCTTCCACCCCGACTTCCTGCCTATACTTAGGACCATATGGAACATCCCCCCATGTAGCCCATAAGACACCCCAAATTCAATAGTCAAAATGGGTTCCTCCTTCCTCCCTAACCTCAGTTGATGGCCTGAACCATCCATCCAGACCTCCAAGCCAAAAGCATCCCACAGATCCTCCATTTCCCAGGACCCCCAAGGCCTGCTAGTTTGCCTCTGCTGTCTTTTCATTTGTCTCTGCTTCCACCAATGAATTCAGGGTCACCACCTTTTCACTGGGCTAGTCCAGAAGGCCTCTGATTAATCTCCCAAGATCTGTCTCTTTTCATTTTAGTTTAACCTCCACCCTACTGATTTGACTTTTTAAAAAATCTAAATATGTTATATCCTTGCTTTAACAGCAAACAAAACCCCACACACATAAAACAAACTACTTGGGTTCTCCCACCCAAACTATCACACTCAACTCCTTCTCAGGCTCCACAGGCAGTCCTTCTTTGACCATATCCTGGGGCCCACTATGTCTGAACCAAATGACTTCTTCCGGAAGAAACCCGGCACTTTCCCACCTCAAGGTCACGGTTCGTGGTGCTCCTCTCTTCTGAACTTCCTTCTAGTTTTCCTGTGCTGGTTAAAGCATGTTCTACTTCTGGAAAATCTTTGGGCTCTCCTGGAATTCTCCAGAATGGACTGCCCTTGCCTCTGAGTTCCCTGATAGCTCATATTGTGTCAAATCTGCCCCATATTGAGATGAGATTTGAGATGAGATGTTTACTTGGTTACCTCCTTTCCCAGATTGTAGCCCGCAAAGTAAAGGGCCTCCCTCAGACCTTATTGTGCCCTAGCAACTGGCTGCTATGCAGTACAGAGCATGCGACCTATGCCAGAAGACAGCTCATTAATGAGATGGACACCATGAGTGGTTCCTGATTAGAGAGCCCACTCTTCTCCATCTACCCCCTGATCTTTCCTTTTCTCCCCCCAATCATTGCCCAGCTACCTCTGCTCCGTGTACGGCTGAATCTTTTGCACAATGATGTCGGAATCCAGCACCCCCAGGAGGACCCCAATCTGGCGGATGAACATCCCCTTCAGCCTCTCAGTTAGCTGACTGACGTTGACATCCAAGATGATCTCCACCAGGTTGTTTTTCCTGGGATCTGGAAAGCATGTGGATTGGTCATGGCTTTGGAAGTAGGAGAGTTAACACAGACCTGCCACTGTGCATTTGCTTAGTCACAGGAGGGGAAGTAGTGACAGCATTTAGTCAGTGGTAAGGGATGACAGCAAATTCCTCACAAGGCAATCTGGAGCTGGCATGGAAAGCTTTATACCAACCTGAGAATGGCCACATGTGTGCTGGGGGCAAGGCTAAGCAGGGAGGCAAAGGCTTAGTGAAGGGACAGGAGAGGAAAGTACACTGCAGTGTCCCTATGGCACTGCTGAGCTCTCCAGGCCAAGCGGGGAGCCTGCAGTCTCTCCTGACCCCATCTTACTTTCAGTGACTTGCTGTACTTTGTCTGTGACAACAGGAGGAAAAATGTTCATCTCAGTCTCATTGGTTATTTTTCAATAATGTGAATGCATCCTTCTCTATAGGTTTAAATACATGAAAAATAAAGAAAATCCAGGTAGCTGAAAAGGAAGGATTTCCTTAGAGCAACCCCACAGCTACACTGTCTTTTCACAAGTCCAGAACTGAAAGACTACCATACTTTACTTCTGAACATGTCCTAAAGACTATTCCACATTTACAAGTTAAAGTGAATTGTTCAGAATACCTTATTCACAAACACTTAGATGCACCATTTGCCTGTTCTGATCTGACTTGGAACACAGAAGAAACTCTATGGTGTCTTGGCTGTTGTCCTTCCCAGAGGCAGGACAAGGCCTGGAAGACTTCCCAAGATCCCTTCCCATCTGAGACATCCATGCATGAGCTTGACCTAGGCAAGAGTAGGCTTAAAGTTAATACCTGCTCATCAAAAGCCCCGGGACTTACAAAGCTCTGCCCCATCTCCACACTCAGTTCCACCAAATTAGTCTCAAAACAAAACAAAAATGTGGTTCTATTTAAGAAGGAAATTTTATTTCTGGAAATCTCAGAAGTATACAGGATACAAGTCACATTACCTTCCCTGAGCTGTCAGATAAAGTCTGAGGCTCAACTTATAAAAAGAGTTTTCTGCAGCTGGTGCTGATGTAACATCATGACTTGAGCTACTCCTGTGCTCAGGTTCCCAGTGCACCTGAGCCCTATCTCCTCAGCCATGGTAGAGGACAAAGTGCTAGGCCAGGGTACAAAAGCCTGGCTCTGGCACAACTGCTGTGTGACACTGAGCAAGCCTTGCCCTGTCTGAGTTTTGGTTTCTCCATCTGAGATAAGCAAGGGGAGGTCTACATTCCTGAATAGGTAGGAGGGGTACTGTCAGAGTAAGACGTTTCTAAGGATTTTTCAGCATGGGATTTCTAGATTGCTTTCCCATTTTTTTTTTCCTCTTTTTTCTCTTTTTTTTTGGTACCAGGAATTGAAGCCAGGGGTGCTTTACCACTGAGCCACATCCTTGGCCCTTTTTTGTATTTAATTTATTTAGAGACCAGGTCTGAGTTGCTTAGGGCCTCGCTGAG
Source organism: Callospermophilus lateralis (assembly GCF_048772815.1). NCBI lineage: Eukaryota > Metazoa > Chordata > Mammalia > Rodentia > Sciuridae > Callospermophilus > Callospermophilus lateralis. The sequence goes on along the minus strand of NC_135311.1, from coordinate 118,537,945 downwards.
TTCTAAGGATGGTGTTGGACTTGGGATCCTCCTGCTTCAGTCTCCCGAGCCGCTGGGATTACAGGCATATACCACGGCACCTGGCTCTAGATTGTTTTTCAAACTGGGCATGTCATGCTAGACTGAAAGGCATCTAAAGACAGAGGCCTCCTTCAGCCCATCTGGCAATTCCACTCAGTTATCACTAAGTGAACTCACCAGGCTTCACCTCCACAGTTGTCCGGTCTGTGTCACTCTCACCCTTTGCATCAGTCACTTTCAGGTGGAATGTGTAGGTTCCCTCAACCAGGTTGGAAAGAAAGAGGACAGGATGATGGTCAGAGTGATTTAACACCTCCTGTGGGGTTGAACAACACAGCTATGTTGCAGAACAAAACACCACTCCTTTCTTGGAGTCAGCTGCTGCTTTTGCCATAACGAGGCTCTATCTAGGCGGGACTGTTTCCACCTGTGTCAGTTCCTGATCCATCACAGCACTGCCACCCACAGCTACTAGGATCAAGGGACAGAAATCATTCTGTGCCACACTAGTTGCAGAGAAACTCAGAATAAGTCACTTAGCCTCCCTGGATTTCGGAGAACAATCCAGGTTTGTTACCACGAGCCTGTTAAAACAGACCCTGGAGTTTGGTTTCTCCTCACCAGCTGCTACTTAAACTTTGCAGCTCCTCAGTTCCTGGCACACTTACCCCAGCTGCTGGGCTCCCTTCATCTCGAGTCCAGAGGTAGCTGACTATTCCCTTGTCATCTGAGGACTTGGAGCCATCCAGCTCTGCTGTGTTCATGGGTAAGGTAATCACCACATTCCCCAATATCTTGGCTATGGGTGGTTTGTTCATTTCTAACCAAAGATAAGTCATTGAATTAATGAGACCTTCTGGAAAAGAAGGAATGCTGCTTCATGGTACTTATGGGGAAATTAAATGAGCATCTTAAGCAGGGAGCCGTCTTAATGCCTGTCTGTGTTAGCAACCAGCAATGCAAATTTAAAGCCACCAGAGCTGCAGAAGCTCCAGTCCTACCCAGAGCAGGGAACAAGTGTACTTTCTTCCTGTGGGTCTCATAGCAACCTTCCTGAGAAGAAGCCACTTCCCCATCTTGGAGTTATATGATAATTGGAAACAAAGGCCCAATGAGGCTTAAAGCCTTAGGATAGGTTTCATTCAGCTGACATCACAAATTCTTCTTTAAAATATCTTAAAATGTTGTTCTCTGAATATCTTTCTCATTTCTTCCTTGGTACTTTACAGCAGAGAAAAGACAGTGACCTCTCTGTCAGCCAAGCAGCTTGGGTGTAACTCAGTAGGGACTCAGTAGGGACTCGGCACAACACAAAAAGACAGTGACCTCTCTGCCACCAAGCAGCGTGGGTGTAACTCAGTAGGGACTCAGCACAACAGATCACACTAGGACCACCCCTCCATGGATGGTGGGTTTTTCTACCATCAGCTGAGAGTTCGTCTTGGTCACTGTGCCTGCCAATTCAAGGCAGCTCAACCAACTCCTGCCTCACATTGGCTTCAGCTTGTGGGCTCAAAGGACAGGCGCAGGAAGCTGCAGAACAGCACAGTCATTCTAAGGCCTGACAGCAGGTGTCACTGTAGTTTGCGGGAGAATCATGGAAACCCCAGGTCTTAGCAAAATCAAAATGCTGAACCCTAATTCTTGTCCTATTCAATTGGACAAAAAAGGGAAGGAGGGCAGCATGGGAGGAAGGGAGGAAAGGAAGTTAAAACTCATATTTCACCTACTCTCAATTAAAGGTTGCTTTAGAAAAGCAAATGGTAGCTACCCTCACCCCAATTTATTCCCCACCTCTTATCACTAGTCAATGTCTGCAGCCAAACAAGACATGGCAGATTTCTCAGCCATCTAACCCAAAGAGGGTACTGTACAAACCTGAGGCAGAGATAGATACCTTCTTTGACAATGACGTTCACAGAGCTCTGGCTTTGTAGGTTCCTCTCATCTTTGACAGTCAAGGTGAACACGTAGGTCCCCACTTGCAGCCCACTCACAGTGGCAACGCTGCTGTTAGCATTCTCCAGCTGCACCCCATCAGGTCCTCTGGAAAAAAAGAATATTTGTGGGTGGAGTTGGATCTGTCTGCCGCTCTCCTGTCCCTGACACAGCAGGAGGGAACCATTAATGCCTCAGCTGAGACACAAACAATTATTTCCCAGACCTTGACAGGACATGTTTAAAAATATTACATTTGGACAAAGTGTCATTTGTCCCCAAAATACAGGCTACCTGCTGGTCAGAAAATTCTACTCACCAGCTTTCAAACACTTCTAGTTTTATCCTTTCTGAGTTTCTAGAGCATTCAAACTCTTTACTGCTCCAGTTTATAAAAAGAATGAAGTTCTCTAAGCAGGTCTGTGATCAAAATGCTTTAAGAATAAAGTTTCTAAAAAGTATTTCTGGTCCATAAGTTGGTTCATCTCTTGCCAGCAAATAAGCAAAATGCATTTCTTAACCACATGCCCAAGACCCTCCTGAGGAAAAGTCAAGGAAAGGAAACAGCCCGGGCTGCAGGGGACCTCTCAGGACAAAGCAACTTCTTCATAGAAGTTTTATCAGCAAAGCGTCCTCCACCTCCAGGATAGGGCTACAGAGGACCAGCACAACTGCATCCTGCCTTCTCGCATCCTGCTCAGTGAGCAGCCTGCGGCAGGGGAGCGACCTGTGTGCCAACATCCAGGCCCAGGGCTGCACAGAGCTGAAGCCCTGAACACCCCCAAGCTTCCTTCAAATTAAGGACAAACCAGAGAAACCTGCAGACTTCAGAGTCAGCTTTGGTTCATTTTGCTTTTTAAACTTATTACCTCTGACCCTCGTAGCCTTTCCTAAAACAGATTCTCCTCCATGAAACTCAACTAAGTATTCTCTGCCACAAATACTACTAAAATTTAGCTCAAAGGTTCATCAGGCCTATCTTCAATAAATAATTAAAGAGAAAACATGGCAAGCTGAGGAAGACTGGGTTGTCCAAAATCAGAAATAAGAGCTGGGTGAAATAATTTCTAGCATTCAACTCAGCAATCACAAGTCAAGTAGATTCTGTGGTGAAACTAAAGCCCCTTTCCAACCATCTCCAATACCTAGCTTGAAAAATAATAATAATAATATGTGTAAGTGTGTGTCTGTGTGTATAAATTAAAAAAAAAAAAAGTCTGTCCTATGGTTGCTGTCTTGGATAATTAAGAATGTTTTTAACTCTTTTAATTCTTTTGCTTCCTGTGGGATCCTGCATAAAATCTGTGCTCCATTTGTTACAGTTTAAAGAAGCTAAAACAAACCATGAGAACCAAGAATAGTTCAATTAGGTAATTTCAGCTTAATTAGTATTATTTTGGCTATGGCCTTTGCCTCTAGCTAAATTAACTGGTATATGGTGTCTTCCAAGAAAACAACAGAGAAATGCCTTCATTTGATAGATGATTTTTAATTCTCTGGATAACTTCTTGCCCCATCCCCCATTAGCCTTACCCAGTTAATTTTGAACAATGGTATTTTCTGCTCCATTACCCCTTTTGGTCTGCCTCTCAAATGTAATTAAACTGCATTTCAGCAAATGGATTGTACCTACAAAAGCACCATGACCATACGGTACCACCTGGGGACTGACTAATGGTAAGCATTCTTTTTTCCTTATAAAAACTATTTGTAGCATTATTTTCTTAAAAGATGACGTTTGGAATTATAAACATTTCTTTCTAAGTGACCCTCCTGAATAAGTCAATAAAAATAATTCAACTCTTAGGGCTGGGGATATAGGTTAGTTGGTAGAGTGCTTGCCTCACATGCACAAGGCCCTGGGTTCAATCCCTAGGACCACCAAAAAAAAAAAAAAAAAAAAAAAAAAGTCAACTCTTAAAAGCACATAAAACTTTGCTCTTCCATGGCCTAGAGCCTTGTTTGCATAGATCAGGATTCTGCGTCAACACTCACTGTGTTTTTTCCCAGAGATAGGAGATAATTCTCTGATCATCTGAGCTCTTGCTGCCATCCAGGGTTGTGCTGTCCACAGGCAGGGTCAATTCTTTATCTGGGCCCGCATCTGCCTGAGGGGGCTTGTTGTTTTCTAGAGATAGAGAAACATGGAGGTCAAAAGCAGCTAGTCCGGGGCTGGGGATGTGGCTCAAGTGGTAGCGCGCTCGCCTGGCATGCGTGCGGCCCGGGTTCGATCCTCAGCACCACATACAGACAAAGATGTTGTGTCCGCCAAATACTAAAAAAAAAAAAAAAAAAAAAAAAAAAAAAAAAAGCAGCTAGTCCAGGTGGGATAGAAGAGGACCTAATGAGACATATTCTGGTAGACATGGGAACTCTGCCTCTTAGCCCACAAAAATGTCAGATACATGGGAGAGATGGATACCATCAGGGAGCTAAAAAGGAAGAGTATAAGACTAATTCTGAAAGAAACATGGCAGAACACAGCACAGTTATAAAGCCATGCTAAATCTGAAATCTAATGCTATAAAGTTTGAGTGACAAGAGGGGGCTCTCCTGAGAAGTGAGTTTTAAGCTGATCCTTATGAAACATGGTAGGATTTGGGATGATGTCACCTCTACTTCCTAGGTCCACATAAAAGCGCAGTAACTAGCCAAGGCAAGGGCACAAGCTGAGGCTGGGAAGTACCCTTCATCTCTAGCCATGAAGAAAATGTGAGGGAAATGGATGAAAGAAGTTGCTTTCGAGGCTCCATGGGTTGGTGCTTTCTGCATCTACCCTCATACAGGCTCAGAATCCAAACCTTCCTCTCCCCCAAGATCAAAGGGACCAACCATCAGAAAAGTCTGAACCCCAAGGATGGAACTTACCAGGCTGCACAATAACAGTCACTTGAGCGGTGGCTTGCTGTCCTATTGTGTCAGTCACCGTGAGTTGGTAGGTATAGTCTCCTTCTTGCATTGCAGAGAGTTGCAGAGTTGGTGTTCTAACACCCTACACACAGAAATTCAGGAGTAGAAAAGTGGGCTCCTAGAATCACAACATCCCACAATAATTCTTACTCTGATAGAAATGATTTACCCAGTTTTCTAAACCTAAGTTGGTAATGGGCTGATATCTCCCAGTTCAGTGTAATTAGTAACTGTTGAATCAGACATCATGTGTTATCCTGCTGAAAAGAGATTGCACACATTCGGCAACAGCAGCAAAACTTAACACACTACATGAACTTAGAGCCAAGTACAATGTGGGCTTTAAGTCAGGCCTCTAATCTAAAAACACAGAGTTTTTCCCCCCGCCCAGTATTGGGGATTGAATCCAAGGGTGCTTTACCATTGTGCTACATCCCTAGTCCTTTTTCTTGTTTATTTTTGAGAAGTCGTCTTGCTAAGTTTCTGAGGGCTTCCCTAAGTTGCCCCGGCTGGCCTCAAACTTGTGATTTTCCTGCCTCAGTCTCCCACATAGCTGGGATTAGCATGACACTGTGCCTGGCTAGAAATAGCATCTTAAATATCATTAGAAATAATTCAGGGCAAACTTCCAACACAGGAGCTTCCTATGGGAAGAACAATGGGCAAAATAAGCAGCCTGTGGGCTGGGTCCACTTGAAGACATTTTGTTTGATCTGGAGTTTCTTAAAAGTTGGAATTTTTGACATTTATGAGAAATTAGTTTCTGTCTGCTCCTGAAAAGCTGGACTATCCAGCAATACTGGAACCACACTTCCACATGGCAACAGTCAGCTGGACCCAAAGAGCAGAGGACCCCTGCATTCAGAGACTTAAGCTCTCTGGCTCACCAGAGCCCCACACAGTATTCTTTATTTACTTATGTGACTTGCCTGGTGACAGATCTAATCTCTTTTTAGGTATCTCCAGATAAGACACCCTTAAATCAGACAATCTACTCCAACTGGGAACAGAGCACACCAAGATTTGAACCCTTGTGGCCTCTAAGTAGTCTGACTCTCTGGGGTCACCCAGAACAACTACGTTTCTCATCAGTCTTTTTTTCCCCCGCCTGATACTAAAGGTTTAAGTTAAAGATTATTGCTAACCTGTCAACAAAAGGCCCATAAAACTTTCTGGATTTGTTTTGGGTTTTCTTTTTTAAATATAAATGTACAAATCTGATTTTGGTAATTGAAATGGAAAAGAAATAAACCTTGAATGGTGACCCAATCCAGCAGTTCTTTATCCCCTGGACAAGAGAAGACAGAAAGCATTCCCCCCTACCTGCATCTCTACCACTTTCCCCTTGCTGCTTGGGCTGAGTGACCACTCATAGCTGCTGATGCCATGATCATCAGTGCTCTGGTTCCCAAAGAGAGTGATGGAATTTTGAGGCAGGGTGATCACTTGGTTGGGGCCTGCGTTGGCCACAGGGGGATAATCCACAGCTTTGTTCACTGTCAGACTTGCAGTAGTAGAGCTAGTAGCTCCATCAGAGTCTACTACAGTCAAGCTATCAGGGCAGAGAGAGGAGTGCAATAAAGGATGAGTGTTAGGGAGGAGGAAAAAAACTAGAGAACTGAAAATCAAGACTATGAAACCCCAAGGTGGCAGGATTACCTCTTCTGACTTTTCCTACTGGAAAAGCAGAGTAACACTAGAAGCTAACAGTGACTGAGGGTTTACTATGTGACAGGCACTGTTCCAAGCTTTTATATCTCATTGGATTCACCTAAAAGCTCTATAAAGTATTATCCTTCTATTATTCCTTACATACATAAGGAGCCCAAGGCGAAAAGAGGAAAAGTAACTTACTCAAGGTCATGCAGTTGGACAGCAGTGGACTCAGGATCTGACAGGAAGTATGTCTCCAGCACCAGTTTGCTCTGCTGCCTATGACAATCTGTGTGCTAAGACCTTATATGCACTGTAATACAATTCACACGATAACCATATAGAGTAGGTTTCGTCAGTGCACTCCACAGGAGGCTTAGAGAAGAGAAGCAATTTGCCCAGGGCTTCATGATGAGCCAAGATGCAAGCCCAGTTCTCTGATTCCAAAGCTCAGAAACCTAGTCTTAAAAAGAGATAATCCCTGGCCCCTAGTTCAAAGACACCACACTATATAGAGCACACTCTGTCTGCAGCAGATTGTCCCCATCATCCTGTTTTAGCTGTGTGCATATCATAAGAATGGCCACCCTGGGCACACAGTCTTTGGGACAGACCAGGAGGGCTGGCTCTGGTAAGGCAGGAGTTTGAGATGGAAATGAATTCTCCCACGCAACAGGCCCACAGTTTGTGCCAGTGAGAAACGGGATTTGCAAGGAAAAAAATGTTCTTTTATAAGAGCAGGCTTTTACCTAAATGATGCCTTCCAGCTGAACAGCCTAGAGCTTCTCATGCCACCTCAAAATGTGAGTATAAGCAAGCAAAGAGGTTTGGGATCCTTCCATTTTGCTGACAGAAAGAGGAAAAGCATAGGAAAGACATGCGATTTGTTTAATTCTCACCAGCCTCAGAAAGAGTCAGACATCTCTGGGGTTTTTATCCCACAATCTCACTTTTACTTGTGGTCTGAAGGGGATTTCTGATAGTACAGCCTTAAGGAAAAAAGGACAAAAACACGGGACATGCACACATGTACAAATCAGCAAGCACCGGAAAAGGGAAGTCCAGTGTTTGGCCTCTTTTCCCAGTTTCCCTGTTGTTTTCACAGGTGTGATGTTGTTAGCATACCTACCCATCTCCACGTGACAACAGAAAGGGGTCACAGGCAAAATGGCTGCTGCCCATTGCTCTGCTTTTCACCCTAAACAGTCCCTGGTCTGCCTGCATGGACCCTGTGGTCGAAGAGCAAGCTGAATATAGGGCCAGGGAAAGAAATGACTGGGAGAGAGGAGAAGGCAAGCGAACCACAACCAGATTGAGCCTTAATGCTAATCAAATCTAAATCCATCATCTCATAGATTAAAAAGACATAAAGGGCTAGGAAAAAAAAAAGTTGCTCCCAGTGTCCCACACACCCAACAAACTTGGTCTACCACTGTGGCTAAAAGCCCAGACTCTAGAATCAGACTGCTGTGTGACCTTGGTCAAATTATTTAACCTCTTTGTGCCAAAACTTCCAAATGTGTTAATGAGAGGAACCATGAAGCCAGTTAAAAGGAATAATTTGATACTATAAGCAAAGAGCTCAGAACAGTACTTGGCATACAGTAAATGTTCAAAAACATTAGCTATTGTTGTCACTATTTAAATAAAGGATTAACCCAGACCAGGCTAAATTCTATAAATGGGAAATGTGCTTTTTTACAAATCTAATAAAAACCAATCAACTTTTCATTTTAAGCTAACAAGAAGGCCCAAATCTTATTGTTCAGGAAGCTACCTTCCAGTTAGAGAATGCTACTAAGTCCGAATTTGCAAATTGATGGTAAAGATATCGTATGGTAAATGTTGTGCTAGGACAAACATCTCTGTGACCCCAGCAGAGTCTAAAACTTGATAAATATCAAACCGACAGGAAGACAGATGCCCAAGAATAAGTTGTCACACTATGGCAGGTGCTGGTGAGGCATGGAGGGAAAGAGGAGAGTCATAGTCTCTCCTCATGAGCAGAACCTTCAACAGTTTGAGAAGACATTCAGGGAAGTAAAACCAAAATGCCAGATACAGGAAGGAAAAGGGTAGCCTCTGGCCAATCTGACACTGAACCCTGACTTACCTGAAGGTGTAGTTCCCAGGGACCAGCTTGCTTAGTTTTAATATGGCTGTATCTTCAGAAATCTTCTCTTCTCTCAGAGGCCCCTTAAGTTCCTCCCAATGATACTGGACGATTTTATCATCATCAGTGCTTTCTGGACCACAAAGAACATCGTTTACAACACGAAAATGCTGGGTCCCAGGACTTACCAGTTTATATAAACCAGGACAACTACCTCAGAGATTTCAAGCTAGGAAAACCTCATGAAATTATAGACTTTCTCTCTAGAGTGTTTCTTCCCCAGAAATATTGGATCATTCTGCCTCTCTATGAATATTCTACTGCATTGTTTCCCAAGAAACATAGGACACCTCTGACTAAAATACTACCGTATGAAAAAGAAAATCAAAAATTTCCCCCTGAGACCCAGTAGTGAGAATCGAATCAGGGGTACTCCACCACTGAGCTACACCTCCAACCCTTTTTATTTTTTATTTTGAGACAGCCTGGCCTCAAACTTGTGATCCTTCTGCCTCAGACTCCCAAGTCACCAGCAATATAGGTATATGCCTCCATGCCCAGATGAAAATCAGCAATTCTTAAACACGTGAAAACATATTGGACTTCACTAAAAAAAAAGAAAGTGTAAATTAAAATTACACTTGAGATATCACTTTTGAACTTATCAAATTGTTTTTAAAAAAGCTTCATGACACATTATATGGGTAAAGGTATGGAAAAAGGCCCTTTCATTAGTCATGGTGGAAGCATAAATTGATACAATTAGTTACCCTACAACTAGTACTTTGGCAATATTTATCTTTGTTCCTGCAATTCTTCTAGGAATTTATTCTACAGACACACTACACATGGGTTAAACATCATGTTGATAAGATTATTTATTATAATGTTGTTTGTAATAGCAAAAGAATCAAAGTAATCTAAATGGTCATTGCTAGAGATTAATAAAAGTTTATTCATACAACGAAATAATATTCTAGGAATATATCCGTCTAGGAATTTATCCTACATAACATATACTTTAAGGAGCATGTTGACAAGATTATTTATGATATGTTGTTTTTAACAGCGAAAGAATGAAAGTCATCTAAATGGTCAACAATAGAGATCAAAAACAAGAATACAGTCACACAATGAAATCATATACATACATATAATGAAACACTCTAACTGCTAAAAGAATGAATAAGCCTTTCACGCACTGATTGAGAAAAATTCCCTCACAGAGAAACAAGCATAATACATATGTAACAGCACACCTAATGTGCTATCAATGTTCACACATGATGTGTTGTATGTAAACAAGGGGATAACACTATATACATATTTTCTTATATGTACATAAAAAATTTCTGGAAGGATACATAAAACAATACCATTGGTTGTCTGGAGGAAAACTGAATAGTTGGGAGACATGGATGGTATGATTCTTTTCACTGAGTACCTTTATGTATTATTTTGACCTATTTAAAACTATACAATAACAGTGCCATGTGAACACTTTCTATGATAAGCACTTCTTCCTGTTCTCTTTCCCCTTGGCTTCTATCCTTCTACTCCTCTTGCCAAACCAATGACAAGAAATGCTTAACCTTGCTAGAAGGTCCTCTGCCAAGCACTGAATGCATCTGCCAAAAACAATTGTTGGTGCCAAGACAGGGTAATGGGGCCTTAATGGGTCTCAAAAGAAACCAAGCGAATACCACTGAGAAGATGGGACTGAAACCTCTGCACACACACTGCAAGGATCAAGAACTAAGATTCAAAAATCCTCTCCTGTCACCCATTAGGTGACACTACTCTGAAGAGTAAAATGGTAGTGAGCCCAGGGAGGTTGTGGAGGGCATTCTGAGTCTCCCCGGGAAGAGAGGACAATCTTGCTAGGCACTGATGGCAGAGTCAGAGCTCTGGGTCATGCCTCTCAGTTACTTTTCTAGCATGAGAGCAAGAAACACTGTTTCCAAAACCAGGAAAGGAAATTCCATCAAAGTAAATCTGAAAAACAGACAGTTCCAACTAAAGTAATTCTAAATACATGCCTAATACCACTTTCTTGCCATCTTAGAGCAGGAATATCACTTTAAACAAGCCATGTGGGAATTTTAACTAGGGCCTGTCCTGTCACCTACTTCTCAGTCAGCTGCTTCAGACCCATAACACAGTCAAGAAGACTGCTCCAAGCAGAATGCAGTGGGCCCTGAACCTTCTACCAGAGATTTCTACAGGAGTACGCTGTGAGTGCACTCTGTCACATTTAGACAAGTACTCACGGCTGCCATCAATGACTGTAGATGTGGTTGGCAAAGAGATCTCCTGGAACTGGGGTGACACGATAGCAACAGGAGGCCGATTCTTACGGGGTTCTGAAAGAAAGTGACCCAGAAGAGACTGGGAGGGGAACTTTATAAATTATAAGAAGGGCAGGTCATAGCTGAGTGGATTACAAATCAGTTTCCATTACATAATTGACAGCTGAAGCATCACCAGATGGTAAAGTCACAAGACCAGGTTTCCATTTTATCTTTTTTTTAGTTGTGGTTGGATATAATACCTTTATTTTTATTTATTTATTTTTATGTGATGCTGAGGCTCAACCCAGCGCCTCACACATCCTAGGCGGAGGGCTCTGCCACTGAGCCACAACCCCAGCCAGACCAGGTTTCCATTTTAACATAAGAAACCTGGGAATGTATGGGCCTCTTTCAAACCTGACCACTCCTGGGCTGGGGATGTGGCTCAAGCGGTAGCGTGCTTGCCTGGCATGCGTGCGGCCCGGGTTGGATCCTCAGTACCACATACAAAGAAAGATGTTGTGTCCGCCGAAAAACTAAAAATAAATACTAAAAAAAATTCATTCTCTCTCTCTTAAAAAAAAAAAAACCTGACCACTCCTAAGACTGTGCCCTGTGCATTCTCTTAATGCTCTTGTGTATCCAGTTCATGAAAAGTACTATAGCAGTCAGTGGCTACTTTCAGGACAGCCTGAGAGGTGCACAACAAACAAGCTTTGTGTAATAAAAACACTGGCAAACAAACCATCCCTTGGCACAGACTATACTGAAAAGATAATGAGAGCTGATGGTGTAGGGGGTGACTATGGCTGTGTAAGGGAAGGTCACAAACCACTCTGGTCCACCTGAATGATTGTGACCTACAAACCCAGTGGCCTTTTCTTTGGGAAATGATCAAACAGTCTACATGTTGATCCCCATGTTGAGGACACAACCAGGGACTTGCTCATGCTAGATAAGGGCCCTACCACTGAGCTACATTCCAGGCCTACTGACCATATTTTAAAGAAGGTGAACAGATTACATTGGCTACAAAACTCAAGAAATGAAAAGAAAATCTACTACCAAAAAAGACAGGAAACAGTACTAATTTGTGCTAGTACATGTGCTACTCTCCAACTTCTCCCAAATTTCTCTGAAAATGCAAAACAAGATCCCTTATACCTTGCTATTGTACTACAATCTGCCAACAGTGGCTCGATTTAAAAGAATGACATGATGGATTTGGTTTCTAAAGTGAAAGAGACCAGCAGGTCTAAATGCGAAACTGTGTACAGAGACCCACATCTCTGGAAAGATACCAGAAAGAGCTAGTCACTTGACGGGTTCTTCTGCATGCTTCTCCTGGGCTCCTGGCTTCCTCTTTCAGCATAGCCCACTTGGAGAAGTAGTTCTTTGGTAGGTAGGTTATTGCTTAGGCCACACTGCACTGTGGATACTGTGACTAATGTTTCCCTGCCCAGTCCAGTATTCCAATTAGAACACTTGGAACACATATACACTTTGCTGCCATAACCTTTTACTACACTGACCTAGGAAATGTCCAATAAATATTTCATGAAAAAAGGGATGGTATTAAAAACCCAAAAGTCAAATTTTCTCCTCCTCAGGAGTCTTTGAGAGAGAGAAATGGGACAGAACTGTGGCTTGAAACACAAACCTGGCTTTACAGTCACGTTCACATAGCCTTCCCCGTGGGCATTTTGACCATCTACGATCACTTTGAATTCATACAGGCCTGGAGTCAGCTGAAAAAGTGAGAGAAGATCTTTCAGACAACCACCAAGGGCAGCAATTGTATTTAAGACAACATAAGTATCTGAGTTTCTTCAGGCTGAATCCTGCACTCTCCTTGCCCTATTTTCAAAGTGGAAAAAGTAAACTAGCTAAAGAGATTAAACAATGAGTTACACTAAAAAGAAACATAGCTTTTAATGTGAATCTTATTACTAGTTGCCTCTAGAATAACATAAGGGATTTCAATCTCTCTATACTCGCATTTTCTTTTCAGAAGAACATTAAGGGCCCAACCATCCTACAGCACAGAGTTATGAAATTAAAATAATCATCTCTTCAAAGAAAAACATCTTGTAAAAATTCCAAATAGTTCCCAAATATCTAAGCAGTTTTCCCTCCTGACTTCTATTAACTATATGAACATTATATAAAAGGGGGCAATAAAATCACCTACCATCTCATTACCCTAACAATTAACTCATCATATTTCTCTATTTCCTTCCAATCCTTGCCCACATAAAAACTAGTTGTAGCCAATTCATTCAGCAAACATTTATTGAGAATCAATCATATACCAGTCACTGTCTAGGCTTGGGGTTTGGAGGTAAATTAAGATTCCCACATTTGAAGAGCTCAAATTTCAGAGGTATTCAAGGTCTAGCTAAAACCAAAGTATCAAACTTTTTATTGTTCTTTTCATTTAGCATGAACCCTTTTCCCATTAGGATATAGTCTTTTAAATATTCACTTTAATGACTATAGAATAATAATAAATGTGTCATAAACATTTCACACTGTTGATACTTGGGGTGCTTCTAAACTCTTACTGTTATGACTAATGCTGTAATGAACATCTTAAAGAAAAATGGGGGTGTCCTTTCTTTAGAATGATCTCATTTGGATAAACACTAATTGGGTATCGGTAATATTTTTGACCACTCTCTCCCTTGTAATGCTTTCCTCCTAAATTTTCCCTTCTCCACCTACCTCATATTTCCTCCAGTTTACCTGCCATTCCTTAAATGAGAGCACACCCCAGGATTCCAACCTCAGCCTACTTATTTCTTTAATCCAAACATTCTCCCTAGCTGATCTTATCTATGACTCTGGTTTCAATTATCTATTTGAGGTGGATATGCAAATTTATCTTTCTAGTCCAGATGTCCCCTAGTATATAGTTTCTTTCCCCCAGCTGCTATGGGGACAACTCCACTCAAATGTCTCACAGGTACCTCAAATTCACTCCACCTGAAAGTGAATTAATCGTCTGAAAATTTCCCCCAAATCTGTTATCCTTTCTGTGTTCCTTATTTCAGTGAACATCCATCCAGGTGCCTAAGCCAAAAAAGCTACAATCATCCAACACTCTCACACAATGCCTTGATCATCAGATCATCACATTTTCTCAAGTTGACCTCCACTCACTTGTCTCCATCTACACTGCCACACCTTAGTTCTTTTTTTGTTCGTTTGTGGTACTGGGGATCAAACCATCACCTTGGTTTTTAACTACTCATCATATTAATTATTAAAGCATGGGATTATAGCTCTGGTGCAAACCTATTATTTAATTAATATCTCTGTGAACTTTGGCCAAACCACTTCCTTTTTTCAAATTTTAGTTTGTTATTTGTAAAACAAATATTAACACCTACATATTGGGGATATTATGACAATTAAAAGAAATAACTGAGTAAACCAATTAGCACCAAGTCTGGCATATGGTATGAGCTCAGTTGGTGGTTTCTCATTAATATCATTTATTTAGTTTTCATACTCAGAATAGTATCATTTCCCCCTTAATTTTTCAATACATTCATCATTGATCTCCACACTTAAAGAGTTTCATCTCCTTTAATCTGTGGACATGATGATCTCTCTAAACTGAAAATCTGAACATGTCTTTCTTCTGCTCAAAAGTTTTCAAAAGCTCCCTATTTCCTTTAGGTAAGATTCAAAGTCCTTAATCCGCCATGAGGCTTTACTGCACCTGGCCCCTGAATTTCTCCAAATGACTATGCTACGGCTCTTCTCACACCTGACTGTCCACTCAGGCTCAACTATGCACTGCTCCCCACATTTTCTCTCTCATTCTTAGCCCTGTGGATATGCTGCTTCTTTTGCTTGATTATGTTCCCTCCACCCTTTACCCAGGAAGTCAGTTCACTTTTCAGACCCACGTAGGCAAATTTTCTCTTTATCACCTGTTAGCCTTCCCTGCTTCCTAAGTACCTCCTAAACTCCATTCCCCTGAACATTAAAATTATTATTAAAATTATGATTAATTCACATAGCTAGTATACAAGGAGTAACCTTCCATTTAATGAATGAATCAGTAAGGGCTAAAGAATATAAACATTTTTATGGCTCTTAATAACTATATGAAAGGGACTGAACCAATGTACACAGTCATGTGGCCACAAATTACCTATCTTATGTCCCAAATTCCAAAATCCTTATGTTGCCCTTCAAAGCTCTTTAGTGGATATACTCAGCTATCACTGCCGTACTGGTTCAATTTTCTCACCATAAATGAAACTTTGAAAATTATACACTAACAAACACTGGATGTCAGCCAGTCAGACTTTTGAAGGAGTCACTTCTGGAAGATTATTCCCAACTTCAGTGTGGACAAAAAATTCTATATTACCTATTTTAGAATGTAATTCACCTACTCTGACTTAGTCCTGCAAATGAAAAGAAGCAAATTCACCTTGGATAGTTTCATGATCTGGGAATGTTTCCCTTCCATTTCTCCACTGTAGTCTTTAGGATGAGTAATCAGCTGCCAGTCGTAGGTGTAGGTTTCTCCTATAGAAGGGCAGTTATGAAAATCATGAAAACACACACCTACACATAAAGAGCATGCCAATAACAAATCTTTTCTAAAGGCTGCCAATAATGAATCTCTTTTAAATCTTGACAAGGCCTTCATTTTTAAGTCTGTACCCCAAAGTCTTCAGGGAAACTAAACCATCTGCTGAAAGAAGGGTGGATTCCGCTGACTCAGCTCCAGTTAAGGCTTCTTCTTGCACACTCTCTGCTAACTATACTCATTTCTGCCCCATCCCACCCTCAGGCCAATCCTCCCTTAAAAATGCAGACTGCTGGGGGATGGCACCTCACTGAAAACACATGCCCTACCAATGCTACAGGTGAACTCATTGGGAACAAAGGCCATTTTCTTGCAAAACTTCTTTTGCAACAAAGAACAGCAATGACTTCTAAATAACATGGTTCAAAAATAGCTTTTTACAGAGTGCTAACAATGCTTCTCTCGCTGAGGTCATCACACCCTAGTGAGTTAAAAGAGCTACTTCATTCCTGCTGAGCTAAATAACACACTGCAGAAAATGGTAGGGCATGGCCCATTTAAAACAGGCCCCACTGAAATTAATTAAGATCAAATGAAGCATTAAATGGTCCTCATTTGCAGCTCAGACTATATCACTTGGTAGCACAAGGGTAGAATCCTGTTATCTAAATGGAATCCCGCCCAGTAAAAGTGGTCTCAATTTGGGAGGCAGGGGATAAAATGCATTTCTGGCTAGGGAAGGGTAGGATTTGGTAGGAAGGTTTAGCTTAAGTTGACTACCCAAAAAGAGAGGGAAAAAAAAAAAAAGAATCCTTAAGTTCTTATCTTTTTATTTATTTATTTATTTTTAGTTGTAGATGGACACAATACTTTATTTATTCTTTTATTTATGTGGTGCTGCAAATTGAACCCAGTGCCTCACACACGTGAGGCAAGCGCTCAACCACTGAGCTATAACCCCGACTCCAAATAATTTTTTTTTTAATTTTTTATTTTTTAGTTGAAGTGGACACAATCCTTTTATTTACTTTTATGGGGTGCTGAGGATCAAACCCAGGGCCTCGGACGTGCTAGGTGAGTGCTCCACCCCTGAGTCACAACCCCAGCGCTACCCCACTGCCCCAAATTCATATCTTTTTCTTTCAGAGTTACATAATAGGCGTTCGACTCAGGTGCCCTGAGTGGCTTGTTGGACCCTAGGGCTCTTCCTGAGAGTTCAAATGTTAAAGTTAGCACAACTTCTGCTCTAATCCCAAGATATACTTCATCTGAAGACCAGATGTTATTTTATAATCTTGGGATTCATGATCTTCCTTCTGCCAGCAAACTAGTATTGTTTTGGAAAGTTGTCAATCCCAGCTGCTCTCACAAATGTACATACAAAAAGGCAGGTCAGGGGCTGCGGCTGCATTCGGATATAGCTCAGTTGGTAAAGTGCTTGCCTCACATGCACAAGGCCATGGGTTCAATCCCCAGCATCACACACCCAAAAAAGTTGGGGCTGGGGATAGCTCATTTGGTAGAGTGCTTGCCTTGCATGCACAAGTCCCCAGGTTCGAACTCCAGCACCACCATTTAAAAAAAAAAAAAAAAGTCTGCTCAGGAGGAACAGAAAGGAGCTGCAGAAGCAGCACTCATGCTGTGACACATTTCTTCCAACTCTAGTTGTAAATGCTTTTCCACACAGAAAGGAAACTCACATTAGCTTAGGAAGTGATCATTTTTAATTAACTAAAGGTAGCACTTAAGCATGGTGGTACACACCTTAGTCCTAGAGACTAAGGAGGCTGAGGCAGGAGGATTGCAAGTTCAATAACTCAGCAAGACCCTGTCTCAAAATTAAAAAAAAAAAAACAAAAAAAACTAGGAGTGTAGCTCAACAGCAAAGTGCCATTGGGTTCAACTCCAGTACCAAAAAAAAAAAAAAAAAGCTACTAACACCAATGTCAAAAAGGGATAGGGCTGGAGAGGGGGCTCAAGTAGTAACATGCTCGCCTGGCATGCAAGGGTGCTGGGTTCAATCCTCAGCACCACATAAAAATAAAATAAAGATGTTGTGTCCACCGAAAACTAAAAAACAAATATTAAAAAATTCTCGCTCTCTTAAAAAAAAAAAAAAAAAAAAACCAAGGATGATATTCCTAGGGCAGAAAAGTTGAGGGGAAGAATTTATGCCTTACAGGCAGAAATTTGCCCAAGGATAGGAACAATTGAATATAGGTCTGTTATATTGTTGACTGTAATGATATAGGGCAGTAGTTTTGAACCAGCCTTTGAACCCTACAGGGATCCTAATGAGCTGCCACAGGGCAGGAGAAAGATAAAGAACAGGCAGAATTTGCCTTGCCTCAGTGCCCCAATCTTGAGACCATTCATCTCATGGATTTAATTAAAGCTGAAGAACTGGGCAGAGGATAAGTAAAGAATCTGTTTCCTTTCCAATGACCTGTTTTGCAACATTGATCTACAAGATAACAGTAATTCAAAGAAATATATATGCAAATAGAAATTAGAAAAAAATAAAGCAGGGCTGTAGATGTAACTCAGTGGTAAAGCATTTGCCTATCATGCACAAAACCCTGGGTTCAATCACCAGCATACTCTGTTCAAGATAGCTCTTAACTCCATCCTCAAAGACCACCAAATCTACTCACTGTAACTTACCACCCAAGAAAGAAAGGAAAAAGTTTCTCTAAAGGTAGAATGAGTTGGTAATAAAACCTCAGTTTGAGAGCAGAACTTTTGGTCAGAAGAAGGATTTAAGTTCTGGAAAAGTATTTTTTGCATAAATACAGTATTTGGTTTTAGAACCAGAAATTAAGAATATTGTATTAGAAACAAGTACATAAAATGGAAGGACTCATCTGAATAGAGAAGACTAGTTTACTTGACTAACCTTCTAATGAAAGCAACATAAATCCAACACATTAATTTTCCAATGCTTCACTCATGTCATAGGTGGTCTTAAGAGAAAATGTTTGTGTTTATAAGTCAAACTTTGGTGTGGGAAATATACTTCAAAGGTGAAAGGATGTTTACATTACAAAAGTTTCCTTAGCTAGTGAATTAATCACCAATTCATTTAAATATTTTATAAATCTAACCAGGCATGGCCCTGCAATTCCAGAGTCTTAGGAGGCTGAAGGAGAAGAATCACAGGCCTTGAACCCAACTTAGCAAGGCCCTCAGAAACTCAGCAAGGCCATGTCTCAAAATAAGAAATAAAAGAAGATGAAAAAAAGAAGAAGAAGAAGAAAGAAAAGAGGATTGTGGATATGTTCAGTAGTAAGTGTCCCTTCAATCCCCAATCCAAAATTTTTTTAAAAAAACAAATTTATAACTTTGAATTTTGTAAATCATGAATTAAGTGTTTTTTGTTTTTTTTTTTTAGGTTCAAACCTATATTAACAGTAGTCTTGACTAACTTCTCTCCAAGATCTACACCTTCTATTTACTAGTTTTTTTGGCCAAAATAAACAGGTTAATTTGAGTCACAGTTTCTTCCCCTTTAAATGGGTATAATAGCAAAGCATGGGGGAACATGCCTCTGATTTCAGTGACTTCAGGAGGCTGAAGTGGGAGGATCACAAGTTCAAGGCCAGCCTTGGTACTTTAGCAGATTCTTAGCAACTTAGCAAGACTATCTCAAAATAAAAAATAAAAAGGACGTGGGGATGTAGTTTGGTGGTAAAGCACTCCTTGGTTCAATCCTAAATACCAAAAATAAATGAGCAAATAAAAAGGAATAATACAATCTAGCATGTAAGGTCTATGCTAATGAGCATCAGCTATATCTAGGCACTGAACTAGGTGATTTATATACTATCTCATTTTGCCCATACAGTAACCTTATGAAATAGGAATTATTCATTTTATATGAGAGAGAGAGAGAGAGAGAGAGAGAGAGAGAAACAGACAGACACTCAGAGAAGTTAAGTAATTTGCTTAAAATCATTCAGCTAAAACCTGGCTAACCTGGGACTTGAACCCAGGCTTGATATCTCAAACCCTACTGTCTCTTGTATTTCATGAATATTTGTTCTCCCACATGTAATATCGTATCTTCACAGGGCTATTATGGAAAGAGTGAGTTGAGATATGTGGATATCATTGTAATCAGAAATGTAACCCAAGTGTAAAGGGATCTTTACCTTTCTGGGGTTCTTGGAGAACATATGCATTTAATTGAACTTCATTCTTAGGCAGGGTCATCTGGACACTCTTCCCAGCAGATACCACAAGTTCCTTTATAACTAGAAATAAAATAAAAATTCCAAAGATAAGAAATATATCCAGACTGTGCCATTTTTCTCCTTCCTTTGTGATCAAACACCTTTCCTGAATAATACTCAGCTATGGCCTTCATTTCCTAATATCTTTCTACTTTCTTACCACCTGAAGTTTGATTTTGTCTCTACCTTTCCATTGAAAAGGATCTCAAGATCATCAACAAGTGGCTGCTGAGTAAATCTAACAGCTGTAACCCAATCTCTACCATCACCTTGGAGGCACCTACTCCTGCTGTCTCTCTCTTAAAGTTCTTGGTTATTATCATACTGTATCCTACTTTCCTCCTGCTTCTTATTCCGCACTGTCCCTAAGTCCTCTTTTTTTTTTTTTTTTTGAAGAGCGAGTGGGGCGGGGGGGGGGGGAGAGAATTTTTTTTTAATATTTATTTTTTAGTTCTCGGCGGACACAACATCTTTGTTTATATGTGGTGCTGAGGATCGAACCCAGGCCGCATGCACACCAGGTGAGCGCGCTACCGCTTGAGCCACATCCCCAGCCCCCCTAAATCCTCTTTATACAATACTTTCCACAGAGTTCAAATTCTGTTTCAAGGATCGCTTTTATGATGATAAATAACTTTTTAATAAGATACATAAATAAGAAAGATGAATGTTAGTCACAAGGCCTGTCTTGCTTTCTCTCCATTCTAGTTATTACTGGTCTCCCTTCTCCTAGCTCTCTCCCCACTTGAATCCATTCTATTTTCCTAAAATACTCACCCACCATGTTACTCTCCTATTTAAGAACCCTGCTCCCACACCATGTTAAAGCCAAACTTCTATCTTGGCCCTATAGGACCATCATGATCTGATCTCACAAACTTAAACTTACCTTTCCTATCCAACTGTGCCTCTAAGTTACACTATTTTTTCTTTTTGTGCTCCACAGAAGCCATGGTCTACTCCAGGGGACTTTACAAAAGCTATTTTTAATTGGGATGTTTGCCTTTCTGTATTCTAAATTCAGCATTTTGTTTCTAGCTTTAAACTGTCGCCAACAAATCTTCCCAGACCGTTTCAGTTCAACTGATTTACTTCTTGAATTGCTTTAGCACTGTGGAACACCCAAGACTATAAACAGCTAAAACTGTTCTTATACCATTCATCAGCCATTTCTCTCATGTCAAGGTTTTCCAACTTTGGCAATATTGGTATTCCAAACCAGAAGATCCTTTTCTGGGGATAGGAGGATTTCCTAAACACTGTTTATGATGGTTCCCAGTAACAATGGCCCCTATCTACTACATGTCAATTGTACCACCCAGGGGGTTGGAGCTGTAACTCAGTGGTGGAGTACTTGCCTAGCACCTGTGAGGCATTGGGTCAATCCTCAGTAGCACAACATAAAAATAAATAAATAAATAAAAGCATTCAGTCTACATAACAAAAAATTAAAAAAAAAAAAAAAACAACTGAATAAAAGTGCACGCAAAAAAGAAATTTTAAAAAATAGTACCACCCACCCACCAGTGGTAACAACCAAAAATGCTTGCAGACCATTGAGAACTACTGATTATATAAATCTTATTTCTTCTCTTGACAGTAACTGTTCATTTGGTATGACACTTCAACACTAGGACAGCTTAAAGAAAACAACAGGCTGGTCAACTCATATTTCAAGACTGGGAGGTGAGAAGGGCTTCCTAGATATATAAAACTTGAGATTTATCTGCCTCTGCTTGGGAACATTGCACTTAGAGAAAAATGAAACCATCCTTTATGGAAGCTGCAGCCTCTGGATGGCCCCAGGAGATGGAATAAGAGCTCTCTAAAGTAACTTTTCAAAAAAGAAAAGAAAAAAGGAAAATCATTATACTCAGAGAGAGTACAATGAACAAAAAAATGGCTAGTCAAGGCAGTACAACCCAAACCCTTAAAAATTAAACTGAAAATTACTTTGGTGCCTCAGGATTGAAACCCTCTTGACTTTTTCAGGATTAACCATTAACCAGTGATTAAGCATTTCCTCCTAATACTTTATGGCAGTACTCCTGAAGCACAGAATGTTAAGGTAACACTAGATATCCTTCCCATGGGTTGTTTTAAAAATAAAGATGCTTTTGTTGGGCATGGTAGCACATGCCTATAATGACGGTGCCTTGGGAGGCTGAGACAGGAGATCACAATTTGAGGACAGCCTCAACAACTTAGCGAGGCCCTCAGCAACTTAGTGAGATGCTGTCTCAAAATACAAAGTAAAAAGGCTGAGGATGTAGCTCAGTAGTAAAACACCGTGGGTTCAATCCCCAGTACTAAAACAAAAACAAACAAACAAACAAAAAAATTCCACTAAAAGTAGAATTATCAAATCATCCAGTAATTCTATTTCTGGTTATATATATATATATATATATATATATATATATATATATATATATATATATACTCAAATCAATTAAAAGCAGAGAGAACTGAATATTTGGACTGAATGCTTCACTTTTCTATCCTATTTCCAAGGGCAGGATCATAGTCCTCACCTGGGTATGGTGCTGATGTGCTCTGGAAGGAAGCCTGGGGGGTAGGAGTTGTATGAATATAGGAGGGAGCCACTGGAAGAGGGATAGCAGTTTGGATTTTCCCAGGACTTTTTACTTGCTGAGTGCTGGCTATAATTCCAGGATCCTCTGATGTTTCAGGTTGGACTGATACACTCTTTGGCTGACCAGCAATCTCTGTAGTCAGGTCTGTGGTTGAGGGACTGGAAACTGTAACTGCCTTCTGGACCTAAAAAAATGTAAAAAATAATTTGATTCAGCAAATGTTAGTTTCTCAGGTTATAGCTCATGAAATAATAGTATGTTAAATGATATCCTGAAAATGCAAAAATGTAAAAAATATTAAAGAATTAAATCTCACTACCTGTTAATAGTTTGGATCTGGAATATCCCCCAAAGGCTCATGTGTTGAAAATTTGGTCCCCAGCTGGTGGCACTACTGGGAGGTGGTGGAAACTTTAGGAGGCAGGGCCTAGTTGAAGGAAATAGGTCATTGGGAGAATGTCTTTGAAGGTTATATTGTGTCCCTGACCCCTTCCACTCTCCCTCTCTTTGGTTCCTGGCTGCCATGAGGTGAGCAGCTTTGCTCTACCACATATTCCTCACCATTAATGCTTTGCCTCACTACAGGTCCAAACAAGAGAAACAAATGACCTCTAAAACTGAGCCAAAAATAAATCTTTTCAACTTTTGATTATCTCAGGTATTCTGTTGCAGAAATGGAAAATTACCATACTACCCAAAGAAAAACACTGTTTAAAATGTTGATATAAAATCTGGGGCTGTAGCTCAGTGGTAGAGTATTTCCTAGCATGCAAAAGGCCCTGAGTTCAATCTCCAGAACCATACACACACACATTAAAAGAAAGAAAGAAAGAGAGAGAAAAAAAAAAGGGGGGAGGGGGAGGGAGAGAAAGAGAAAGAAAGCAAAAATACTGAAAGATTTATTAATATTTTTTCTCCCTGGTACTGGGGATTGAATTGAAGTTTCTCTACCACTGAGCTACATCACCAGTCCTTTTAATTTCCTATTTTGATACAAGGTCTCACTAAATTTCCCAGGCTGGGCTGGAACTTGCAATCCTCTGATCTTCTGAACAGCTACGATTATAAGCATGTGTCACCATACTCAGACTCAGTTCTTTTTTTTTTTTTTTTTGGTACTGGAGATTAAACTCAGAGGCACTCGACCACTGAGCCACATCCCCAGCTCTGATTTGTATTTTTATTTAGAGACAGGGTCTCACTTAGTGCCTTAGTTGCTTAGCGCCTTGCTTTTGCTGAGGCTGGCTTTGAACTTGCGATCCTCCTGCCTCAGTGTCCCTAGCCACTGGAATTACATGTCCAGCCTCAGTTCTTCTCTATCAAGAGTTTTTATTTAAAATAAAAGAATAATATTAACAATACTATGTATATACCTCAGTCTTCTTAACATTTATAATCAATATTTCCAATATACTTATCATGGAACAGGCAATGTAGATCCAAAATAAAAATAAAATTTAATTATTGTGTTCAATAAGCAGCAGAGTAAAAACTAAAAATATAATAAGCTAAAATAGTAAATATATCTATAAAAGTTATGATGAACTGAGGCTGGGATAGGGACTTGCTAGCATACATGAAGCACTGGGTTCAATCCTCAGCACCACATAAAAATATAAATAAATAAAATAAAGTTATAAAAAATACATATTATAAAAAAAGTTATGATGAACCAAAGAAACTATCTGAAGCTACTTAACCTCTTCTCTCTTGGGGAGAGGGAAGGCATGAAGGGTAATCTTTACAAAAGAAAAACATATCCTGGATAAGGAGAGTCCTAAGCTGGGTTTTAAAGGATAAAGTTGTTTACTAAACAAAAGGCTTAGGGGAGATAATGAGTATAGGCACAAGAAATGAAAGTAGCATGGTCTGTTCTGGGAACTGAGAGCCAAAAGCAAAGTAAGAAGCAGGAGGTGATGGAAGATGAGCTAGAAAGATAGGTAAGGGCCACAGAAGAAGGCTACAGGCCAGGTTAAAGAGGCAGCCTGGTGAGCAATTAAAGATGTATGCAGGGAAGTGAAAGGTCACACTGTCCTGTATGGGTCTGAGAAGTAAAGCAACAGCAGGAATATAACCCAGGATTGTAGTGAAATACCACTCAGGAGTATACTGCAGTCATCCAAATGAGAAATGATGGGTGGCTACAAGGGTGGTAGAATGTTACTTTTTAAAATCAACTCATTGGAAATATAATTCAAAACTAAACTGCACAAATTTCAAATGTATACAGTCAATCTTTTCAAAAATGTGTATAACCACTTAACCACAATTAAGAAACAGTACATTTCTATCAGCCCCAAAAGTTCATTCATACCCCTTTCAGTAAATTCCTGCCTCTATTTCCAGGTTCAGGCAACCACTGATTTGTTTTCTAAGATTAGTTGGGGTTTTCTTATATTTCTATAAAAGGAACCATTTATACACTATTTTTGTTTCTGGCTGCTTTCCCTCAACATGTTTTGGAGATTCATCCATGGTATTGTGTATATCAATAGCACACTCTTTTATTGTTTCAATTTTTGTTTTCCATTCATCTATCAATGGAGATTAAGTGGTTTTCAGTTCTCAGCTATCATAAGTAAAGCTGCTATGAATGTTTGAACCCAGATCTTTCTGCAAACATATCTTTTAATTTCTCTTGGTTAAATATTTAGAAGTAGAATTGCTGATTATATACATAAGGGCATGGTTAACATTCTAAGAACCTGAGAACTCTTATCTAAGGCTGCTTTATCATTCTGCATTTCTACCAGCAATGCTTTAAAGTTCTAGCTGCTCACAACTTCACCAACACATGGCATTCTTGGTCTTTTTATTTCTTGTCATTGTAGTGGTCATGAAGTGATAACTTAACATGGTTTAATTTGTATTTTCATGGATATTAATAATGTTGAACATATTTTATTCATTAGTGTATAGATGGATATCTGATTGGTTCCAGTTTTTTGCTTATTATGAACTGAGGTACCATAGCCATTCCCCAGCAAGTCTTTTTATAGACCTGACCTTTCATTTCTCTTAAGTAAATACTTAGGAGTAGAATGTTCAGTCATAGGGAAAGTGTACCTTTAACTTTTTTTTTTTTTAGATTGCTAAATAGTTTTTAAAAGTTGTTGTAACATTAGATAGCCACCAACAGTTTGAGCACTCCAATTATATCCTTCAACCTTGCAATTCTCCTACCTCAGTTTCCCAAATCACTGGAATTACAGAAGTGTACCACCATGTTCAGCTTTGGAAGCCTTTTTAATTTTAGTCATTTTAGAGGTTGTAGTGGCATTCCATTATGGTTTTGATTTCTTGATTTGCATTTTCCCAATGATTAATCACACTGATCAATTTTTCATGTATTTATTGGATATCTGTATAATTTTTAATGGACTATATGCTCATATATTTTGTCCATTTTTAAAATGGGTTATTAGTTTTCTGAGTTATAATAACAACTCTTTATATATTCTACAAACAGGTCCTTTGTCATACATGGAACTTACAAATATGTTTTCCCAAACTGTAACTTGCTTTTTTCACTTTATTAGCATTATCTTTTATTGTTTGGTGGGGTTCTTTGGGTTTTTGTTTTTATTTTTTGGTACTAGGGATTGAACCCAGCAGTGCATCACTTTTTTTTTTTTTGAGAAAGGGTCTTGTTAAGTTGTTTAGGGCCTTGCTAAATTGCTGAGGCTGGCTTTAAACTTGTGATCCCTGCCTTAGCCTCCAAAGTTGCTGGAGTTATAGGCATGTGCCAGCAGCATTATCTTTTAATTCACAAAAATTTCTAACTTTGATGAGTTCCAATTTACCACCTTTAAAATATATATATATATATATATATATATATATATATATATATATATATATATATATTTAGTTGTTGATGACCTTTATTTTATTATTTATATGTGATGCTGAGAATTGAACCCAGCGCTTCACATGCCAGGCAAGTGCGCTACCACTGAGCCCCAGCCCCAGCCCCAAATTTACCAACTTTTTTAATGGTTCATGATTTTAGTGACATATCTAGGAATTTTTTTTCCAAACCAAGATCATAAAATTTTTCTCTTGTGTTATACAAATTTTATAGTTTTAGCTCCTCAACTTTGGTCTATGATCCATTTTGAACTACTCTTGCTGTATTGTAATAGGTAAGGGTCAAATTTTTGTTGTTGTTGTTGTTGGTTGTTTATCAGTATCCAATTGTTCTAGCACCATTTAAAAGATTACCCTTTCCACCAGCCAGGCTAGCAGGATTGCAAATTCAGGAACACCCTAGCAAGCCCTAAGTAACTTAGTGAAACACTGTCTCAAAATAAAAAATAAAAAGGTTTGGGGATGTGGCTCACTGGTTAAGCACCTCAATTTTGTTCTATCTATTTAGTCTATTTTCATGCTAATACCACTGCCCTGAATACTTGGCTTTTATAGCAAGTCCTACAGTTAGTTAAGTCCCCAAACTTTGTTGTTTTCAAAATTGTTTTGATTATTCTAGGTCCCAATCCAGTACACAGTTGTATCAGTTCCCTAGAGCTCCCATGACAAATTACCACAAACTTGGTAGCTTTAGAACAACAGAAATTTATCACAGTTCTGGAGACCAGAAGTCTAAAATCAAGGTATTTGCGGGGCCATACTCCTCTCTCTGGGGGTATTCCTTTGCTTCTTACAACTATGTTTTCCCAAATGCTCTTAGTATTCCTTGACTTTGTCTTGTAACACAACTGTAACCTGTGCCCCCATCTTCACAGAGTCTTCTACCCTTTGTCAGCTGGTTTAAATCTCCCTTTCCTTTCTTTTGTAAAGTCACCAGTCATTGAATTCAGAGCCCACCCTCTCATCAGAAGATACTTTGCTAATTATATTTACAAACTCACTATTCCCAAAATAGGTAACATGCTGAAATTTCAGAGGGAGTGGAGGGGAGGTGGAGGAACACTAATTGACCCATTTTGATAACTTCTCTTTCTGTTTATTTAGTTCTCAAATTTCTCTCAGCAGTGCTTTGTAGTTAGTTTTCAGTATATAGTTCTTGCATATATTTTGTTAGAGTTATTCCTATGTATTTTAGGTTTTTTGGATGCTTTAATACATTTTTAAACTCCAACTCCCAACTGCCCATTGTTAGTAAACACAATTCATTTTTGTATACTGACCTTATATCCTATAATCTTGCTAAATTTTATGTAGATTTCTTGACATTTTCTAGGTACAAAATCATATTATCTATGAATAAAGGAAGTTTTGCTTCTTCCTGTCAAATCTGTATTTCCTTCATTTCTATTTATTGCATGATCACATTGGCTAGTGTTAGATAAGGAAAATAAAAAAATCCAAGATAGTGCTGCCTGGGAAAAGGGAGTGAAAAAGAAAGCCATACATTGATATCTTTCATCTCTCCCAAGATAAATCCTTTTCAGATGCTGGCCACAAGTGGGGAGAAAGTATTTCATCAAACCTAGAATGACAGTAATTGTGAAACACTAATCTCTTCCAAGATAAATCCTCTCCAGATGCTGGTCACCCATCTCCAACCCCAAAATCCAAATTCCTGAGTGCCCAAACTGACATGCTCAAAAAAACACCTCTTGGTATAATCTATATAAACCCAAACTCTTCCTTTGGCCAATGGCTCATATTCCACCAAGAGAGTGGGTCTATTGGAGGTGTAATACCGTTCCTGAATAAAAGGCTGAGATGATCCATGAAGTTTGCATCCAGCCAGTCTTTTGGTGCTAACAGCGAGGACTTCTAATATAATGTTGAAGAAAAGTGGTTAGAGCTTTTTACTTATTTGAGTAACTATCATATCATTTTACTTTAAAACTCTGACCATTGTTTAATTTTTTAAAACATGTTTTTGAGGGAGATGTAGAAGGGCTTGGGTAGCCAGGTCAAGATAGTGAGTGAGGAGCAGGAAAGGAGCTTCTGATGAGGTCAATTCCTGCTTATGGACACAAGTGGGGACCCAATCAGACAGACACTTCCATACTAGTGCTCCTAAGGGGGATCCAATAGAAAAATTAACCAATCAATAATAGTGAGGAGCACAAGGACAGAGGAGGAGATGAGGAAAGGAGGAAATTCCAGAGACCATAAAAAGAACAAAATTCCCCCAATAGATTTTCAGCTCTGGGGCCCCTTCTCTTAAGAGAAGTCTGCCTCTGTTTTTCTGTCGCCTTTGTAATAAACCTATTTCTTACTTGTTATCTCTGTGTCCTATTCTTCAATTCTTGAACAGAGACAATGAACCCTGCATCCCTAGATGGTAAGGTGTTTTTTTATTTGTTTGTTTTTGTGTATGTGTGTGGTGCTGGGGATTGAACTTAGGGCCTTGTGCATATGAGGTAAGCACTCTACCAAAGAGCTATGTCCCTAGCCCAAATGGTAACATTTTTTAACAGCTACCTTGAACTCTCTGAATAGATCTAATGGTAAGGCCCAGTCAGAATTCTTTTCTACTAATTTTTCCCCCTGAATATAGGTCACACTTTTCTGATTCTTTCCTTACAAGTCTCATACTATCTGGTTGAAAACTGGATATTTTCAATCATATATTGTAGCAACTCTAGATTGTGTTTTTTGATGGGCTATTGATTGTTTTTAGTAAATTGCCTGTACTTAAATGTGTCTACTCAGTTTTTTGTTATGTTTTGTTTAATTTTAGCCTGGCTGCCTAGGGAAGCATCCCTGCGTCTGCATAGTTCACTACTAGTCAGCTAACAATTTGAGCAGAGGTTGCTTATATATCTTAAGCCCATAAAGTATGTGCTCTGTTAATCCACTGTTGCTTGAGGAATGCATTCAAAATTGCAGCCAATTCTCAAGTATGCCCTAAGTTTTCCTTTTTATTAGACATTCTTGGATCTCTCTTCACATGCAGGTAGTTTCTTTTCTTTTTTTAATATTTTTAGTTGTAGATGGACACAATACCTTTATTTTGTTTATTGTTGTTGTTGTTGTTGTTTTTTAATTTTTTTGTGTGTGTGGTGCTGGGGTTTGAACCCAGTGCCTCATGCATGCTAGGCAAGTGCTCTACCACTGAGCTTCAGCTCCAGCCCGCAGGTAGTTTCTTAATAATCCAGAAAGAAATATGTGGAATGTTTATCTTGGCTCTTTTTTTTCAGGAATTTCTCTAATGTTTCTGGCAGGTCCCCACTCCACGACCCCAAAAGGCACTACAACTTCTAGCCAGCAAAGCCATGGATTCTACCCATTTGATTCTAACCAAGTTTGCCACTTTCAGTTGGCAAAGCTGTGATTTTCCACCATGTACTCCAAACCAAGTCAGCCCCCTCTGGCAAGAAAGTTGTTACTTTCACAGTTGGGCAAAACTGGTAAAACCACCTTTCTTGTTACCAGAGCTGAGACAATGGAGATAGGGACAGGTGGGAGAAACCCTAGGAAAATAACCATTGACTCCCACTGTACTCATTACCAGCTTTTTAATAATAAATACTTTTTATTTTGTTTCTGCTGCTTACAAAAGGGGACAGATAGATGAGAATGGTGGGAACACAAAGTTAAGAGAATAATTCTATAAAATGAGCCCACTGTGGGCTGGGGTCGTGGCTCAGTGGTAGAGTGCTTGCCTAGCAAGTGTGAGGCACTGGGTTCAATCCTCAGCACTAGATAGATAGATAGACAGAGAGATAGATAGATAGACAGACAGATAGATAGATAGAGTCCATCTACAACTAAAAAAATGTTTTTTTAAAAAATTGAGCCTACTGTGCTGACCCCCTACAAGCCTTCTTTGCCAAAAAGCAATCTGCCTGCAGCCCCACCAGGCCTGAGTGGACAGGATATGTCACATTCCTCAGCAAACTGAGCAGGGGGTAAAGATCAGACTGTCAGTGTAGGTAATGAAAGATGAGGGTCAAGAGGATGAGGGCTGGTTATCAAGGAAAAGACAAAGGGTTGCTAACAGCCCTTGTGCTCCTGCTCCTTCCTGCCCTCAGGCAAGTACACCGAGAAGAAAGAGAAGGCAATGATTCAAAAGGGGATTCTGAGTGTCCCACTCAGAAGACACCCAGCTCTGGGCCCCCTTCTCTTTGGAGAATTCTGTTGTTATCCCTTTTCTTAAATAAAACTTGCTTTCCATGCTTGCTTCAGCATTTCTCAAGTGTTTAAACTTCAACACCAGGGAAACAAGGACCAGTTCCTGATCTGCAAGATCTGATCTGCAAGACTGGTATCACTTCTTCCCTCTCTCTCCCCCAGGGTAGGGAACAGAACCCAAAGGCACTCTACCAGTGAGCTCCAACCCCAGTCCTTCTTTTTCATTTCTGAGTCAGAGTCTCACTAAATTACTGAGGCTGGCCTTGAATTTTCAATCCTCCTGCCTCAGTCATTGAGATTACAGGGATTACAGGCATTCACCATGGCACCCAGGGCTTCATTTTATTTCTTTTTCTTTTTTTTTTTTTAAGAGAGAGAGAGAATTTTTTAATATTTATTTTTAATTTTTGGTGGACACAACATCTTTATTTTATTTTGTATGTGGTGCTGAGGATTAAACCCAGCACCCCACGCATGCCAGGCGAGCGCGTTACTGCTTGAGCCACATCCCCAGCCCGCTTCATTTTATTTCTAGTGCCCTGAAATATCTGGTTTTGCCTCAGTTTTTTATATATATTTTTTACAATAAAATTACCAACCCCTTCTTGCTGAAGTCCTCTTTTTTTTTTTAAACAATTGACTTTATTTATTTATTTTTTAATATTTGGCAGACACAACATCTTTGTTTGTATGTGGTGCTGAGGATCGAACCCGGGCCCCACGCATGCCAGGTGAGCGCGCTACCGCTTGAGCCACATCTCCAGCCCCGCTGAAGTCCTCTTGTTTTCAATTTCCTGTTTATAAAATTATCCCATATTTCTTTTTTTTTTTTAATCCCTTATCTGTTCACTCACTAAAACCAATTTCCTTTAATTCTCTGAATATATGTATACAGTAGCTACTTTTTAAAAAATTTTTTAGTTGTTGATGTATCTTTATTTTGTTCACATTTATATGTGGTACTGAGAATCGAACCCAGTGCCTCACATATGTGAAGTTAAGCTCTCTACTACTGAGCCACAACCCCAACCCTACAGTAGCTACTTGACTACATATTCCAACATCTGAGTCAACTTGGAGGTATTTTTCTATTGACTGCCTTTTGTGCCTGAGTATGTTTGCTCTCTCCTGATCATTTGCATGTCTAATAATTTTTGGCTGAATACAAGACATTCTGTCTGAAATATGCAGTAGTTCTGGATTCTATTGTATTTTCTTTGGAATTGTTGGGGGTTTTCCCTAGTAGGCAAGTAACTATATAAAGTTAAACTATAAGCTTTGTCCCTCCTGCAGTGTTCAACAACTGCTCTTTCTGTGTAATTCTTACAGCTGCTTTTTTTTTTGAAAGGGGGAGGGGAGGGAGAGAGGGAGAGGGAGAGAGAGAGAGAGAATTTTAATATTAATTTACTTATTTATTTTTAGTTTTCGGCGGACACAACATCTTTGTTTGTATGTGGTGCTGAGGATCCAACCGGGCCGCACGCATGCCAGGGGAGCGCGCTACCACTTGAGCCACATCCCCAGCCCTACAGCTGCTTTTTCAACCTGGTTCCTACACGTCAGCCTGTGTTACTGATAACTAACTAGCCAACAATTTGGCCAGAGATTATTTGGGGCCTGTCCTAGCTGAACTTTCTTCCCTAATTTTTCAGCTTAAGATTTTGTCTTCTGACAGATACCTCAAGCTCATAAAGCTTTAGATTTCTGCCACCTAATTTCCCATGGTTAGTTCAAACTAACTAAAAACAACTAAGACTAACTTTAAAAAGTCCCACGGTTAGTTCACTCAGTTCAAAAAGCAGTAAATTCACAGAGCTCACCTGGTGTTCTGTCTTTCAAAGAAGGTTCTGTCCTTCAAAGACAGAACTCTACCCTTCTGACCTCTGCCTGCTTTTTCACCAGGCCTCTTGAGTCTCCCCATTCAGGTATAGTTTAGAGGTTCAGCCAGGGATTTTAGTTTATAGTCAGTTATGGGTTCACCCTCCTCTGTGGCTTTTATTTATAAGGTCCTTCTGCTAAATTTCCAGGTACTTTTTAAATTGGGAACTCTGTTCTTGACCACCTTAAGGAAGCAAAGCTGGGGTTTTCCTGTGCCACTTTTCTTTGCTGTGGAGGTTGTTGAAAGCCCTCAGGCAAAAAAAAAAAAAAAAAAAAATTAAAGCTGCAAATTCATAATTCTAATCACTTCCAGTTGCCATTTTTCAAAATTATACTTTCCTCTTGCTTCTGTCTACTTTTGGATGCCTTCCAGTCCTTGAGATACTTTCTTTTTTAAACAGATTTTATCATTATTATCTGTGGGAAGGTTCAGGAGACCACTTCACTCTTCCATCATTACTGGAAACACCCTCTGTAGGATAGATTTTAAAATATTAAAGATCTAATATTTGTAAAACTAAAATAGATCTGGAATTTGGGGAAAAGAGTCTAAAATAGCACTTCTGGTGTAAGGGTAAAAGAAATTGAAGTTAAAGTGTAGAAGTTAAAGTGTAAAAGACTGGGCATTGTAAAAGTTTCTAAGCTGCAAGGCCTGAGTTAAAAAGTAAAAGACCAGGTATTGTTAAGTTCCTCTGCTACCCCCAAAACCTGAAATTCCTGTAGCTGTTAGGACAATACCCGAACTGCCTAGTAAATATTCCCACTGACTCCCTGGTTGTTTAATAACCTGGGACCTTGTGTAGCTTGTCACGTAGGCATTTAGGCCCTAAAACCAATCAGTTTGAATGTGTACCCCGCTTAGTAGTGACCAATCACCCCCACCCAATCTGTTCCCGCCAATGAATGTACTATGTCTCAAAGTTGTTGTTCAATTTTTCCCGTGCCTCATGATGATTTGTTCTGATGTATGCAAAGCCCCTGCCCTCCTCAAAAAGTGTACTTAAGCACTGCTTGACCTCTGCTCTGGGCTCTGGGCTGCTCTCCCTTCTTGAGTGGGCACGGAGCCCCAGCATGCTGGAATCTCAATAAACCCCCTCCTGCTTATTGCATAAAGTCAGTCTCTTGGTGGTCTCTTCCTCCGACGCTTCGCCGGACCCTTACATTGGTTCTAGCCTGAGTGAGGGACTGATTATAGCAGTGCCAGATACAAGACAGACTACAGAAAAGCAACTTTAAAAAAATAAGAGGGAAGTTATATTTTTCATATATTAAATATAAAGTACTTCTGGGAAAGCCTACAGAATGGAAGAAAAATCCTTGCAACCTGTACCTCAGACATCTCCAGGATATATAAAGAACTCAAAACACTTAACACCAAAAAAATAAAAATAAAAAATAAATAACCCAATCGATACATGGGCAAAGGAACTGAACAGGCACTTTATAGAAGAAATATGATCAGTCAACAAATATATGAAAAAAATGTTCAACATCTCTAGCAATTAGAGAAATACCAATTAAAACTACACTGAGATTTCATCTAACTTCAGTCAGAGTGGCAGTTATCAAGAATACAAGTAACTATGAAAGTTGGTGATGATGTGGGCGAAAAAGGTACATTCATACCTTGCTGGTGGGACTGCAAATTGGTGCAACCAATCTGGAAAGCAGTATGGAGATTCCTCAGAAAACTTGGAATGGAAGCATCATTTGACCCAATTATCCCACTCCTTGGTCTATACCCAAAGGACTTAAAAGTCAGCATACTATATTGACACAGCCACATCAATGTTGATAAGCTCAATTCACCATAGCCAAGCTGTGGAACCAACCTAGGTGCCCTTAAACAGATGAATGGAATATAAAAATATTTATATTTTAAATATAAAATATGATATACATACACAATGGACTATTACTCAGCTATAAAGAAGAATGTAATTGTGGCATTTGCTGGTAAATGGATGGAAATGAACACGGTCACGGTGAGTGAAATAAGCCAATCCCAAAAAACCAAAGCCCTAATGTTCTCTCTGATATGTAGATGCTAACAAATAATGGAGGGGAGGATAGAATTTCACTGGATTAGAGAAAGGGGAAATGAAGGGAAGGGAGGGGAATGGAAATAGGAAAGACAGTAAAATGAATCAGACATAACTTTTCTATGTTCATATATGAATACACAACCAGTGTAATTCCACATCACATATAACCACTAGAATGGGAAGTTATATCCCATGTATGTATAATATGTCAAAATACATTCTACTGCCATGTACAACTAAGAAAAAGAACAACAACAATGACAAAGAAACAAGAATAAAGGGGAAATTTTTTTTTTAAATAAAGTACCTTTGTGAAATCCCAATAGAGACTCAGACTTGTTTCAAGTTTCCAAGATAGTAGTTGAACCCAAAGGGAAAGAATGAACTACAAAAAAAAAAAAAAAAGCATGCGAGTGAAGGCAACAGAAGTTGAAAAATATTTGGGAATACCAAGGTTGAATATGTGAACAGTGGAAATGACCCATAAAGTTGACTAAGAAGTTAAGATCATATAGAAAAAATCCATAAAGTGTGCTATAACAAGAAATAAGAAAAAATCGCAACCAGTATGAAATAACATAGAGAGGTACAATCAAATAAGGACTGAAAAGAATATAGTACAACTGGAAATTGTATAGTTACCAGTGACACCAGCAAGAGTAGTTTCAGTAGAAACCAAATTTCACAGGGCTGAGGATTAAATAAAAGTGACCAAAGAAAGAAAGTAAGTATAGACTAAGCTTGATATTTATTGGTAAAAATGACAAATGTACATTGGAAGAGTAAATATAGATGCAAGTAGACAAAATTAAGGACATATTTGGAAATACTGATTTTGAATGACAAGCATCATGTTATTGGACTGAAAACAGAATGATAGAGGTCTTGTGCAAACATTTAAGAGAGTATCTGGGCCCAATCTGGAGAAGTAAATATCAGAGTGAAGAGTAAGTTTCACAGAAGGATGACAAAATGTTTTTACTAAAAAGGTTGGGGGGGTACTGGAGTTATGGTTCAGCAGTAGAGCGCTCACCTAGAACTTGCGAGGCCCTGGGTTCCACCCTTCGCACCACATAAAAATAAATAAATAAAACAAAGGTATTGTGTCCAACTACAACTAAAAAATAAATATTAAAAAAAAAAGGGGCTGGGGTTGTGGCTCAGTGGTAGAGCGCTTGCCTAGCATGTGTGAGGCATTGGGTTTGATTCTCAGCACCACATATAAACAAATAAATGAATAAAGGTCCATCAATAACTAATAAAAATTTTTTTTTAAAAAAAGTGGGGGAGGTACAAAAAACCTAGTGGACTTCTGCTTCCAATAAAGATAGAGTAAATAATATAGAGCAGATTTATCATCCTCCTGAAACAATTTTTAAAAACCAATTATAAAAATTTAAATAATTTTTTAAAAGCCAAATTTTTTAAAAAACAATTTTTAATTTTCATGTATTTAAAAAAAACAAAACATACAAAACAATGGCAACACACCGGACACCAGGTAATGAAAAACAGCAATTCCTAAGAAATGAAAAGCAACTAAGGAGAGGCCTTACTTGCCCCAGATGACTATCTGGAGAAAATTTCTAGACTGCAGCATAGGAAGGAGCAATCCAGCAGAGACTGGTGGCCTGTCTGCATTGCAGAGACGTAGCTGGGAGTCCACTAGAGGACAGAGCTTCAAAGAACTCTCAAGATCTATAGAAGAACCCTTCAAGCATGCAAGTAAGTATTAAACATCTCATGCATGTGAGGAAACTACCCAAAGCCAGGGAAAGAACCCCTCAAAAGGATAATAAGAAAAGTACTCAAATTCACACAGACTAGAAATAGGACCTATTCCAAAAAGCCAGAATAGAAAACTTCATAGTTCACTGGGCATCAGAGTATTAACAAAGGTCTTGCCTCAATAGTGTAGAAATACTCACCCTAGACTAACTACAGCTCTGAACTCACATGACAACACTTAAAAAAGACTCAAAGGATCCAACTGGTTTCAAATAGTTTAGCTACATCCCAGAATAATGTTGAAGAATACCTACAGTAGTACAAAAATATTCAGAAAAAAAATTAAAAGATCTGACAACCAACCAAAAATAAACTGAAGCAAAGAAGCAAGAAAATAAATCTTGTTATAAAGAAAAATATCAATCAATTAAAGCGAATCCAGGGATGGGGGTGTATGTATTTCAGTGATGGAGTGCTTGCCTAGCATATGTGAGGTCCTGGGATGGACACCCAGCAAAAGAAGGGAGGGAGGAATGAAGGAAAAGGAAGAAAGAGAAGAAACAAACAGATCCAGAAATAACAGAGATGACAGACCTGGTAGTTAGAATATTAAACTAATTAATATGATTATATTCCATATATTCAAAAATCTATAAGAAAGACTGAGCATACAGCAGTCCCTCCTAAATCACAATTTTTCTTTCTGTGATTTCAGTTACACAAAGTCAACAAACTCTAAAAACATTAAGTGGAAAGTTCCAAAAATAAAAAATATATAAATTTTAAATTGTGCACCATTCTGAGTAACACAATCAAATCCAATGCCACATAGCTCTGTCCTTCCTGGACATGAATCATCCCATTGCCCTGTGTATCCACACTGTATTGTTTGTTACCCATCCATTAGTCAGTAGTCATCTTGGTTATCAGATCAACTGTCATAATATTGCAGTACCTGTATTCTAGTAATACTTACTCTACTTCAAACATTAATTTTCCTATTTTATTATTATTGCTATAAGTGTCAGCTATAGTTTGGATATGAAATGTGCCCCAAAGGTCCATGTATTGAGCCCTTAGTTCCCAACCCATGGTGCTATTGGGAAGTGGTAGAACCTCCAAGAGGTAGGGCTTACCCAGGTACAGTGTCACTTGCAAGTGATGCCACCTACTTGGGAGATTGAGGAAGGAGGATCACAAATTCAAGGCCAACCTGGGCAACTTAGCAAGACCCTGCCTCAAAATAAAAAATAAAAAGGGCTAGGGGTATGGATCAGGGATAAAGCACTTGGGTTCAAATCCCAGTATTAAAAAAATATTCAAATTGAATTAAAAGGAGGTAGGATTTATTAGCGGTTACTGGGGGCATGCCCTTAAAGGGAATATTGGGACCCTGGCCCATCCTCTTCCTCTCCTTACTTCCCTGCTGCTATGAGGTAAACAGGCCTCCTCTGCCATGCATTTCCACCATGATGTACTGCCACTGGCCCAAGAACAATGAGACAACTGACCATGGACTGAAACCTAGAAAACTGATTTAAAAAAAAAAAATCTTACCTCCTTAATAAGTGATTATCTCAGGTTTTTGCTGCAGTGACAGAAAGCTGACCACCACGGTCTCTTACTGTACCTAATCTATAAATTAAACTTTATTGTATATACATATGCACAGGAAGAAACATACTCTACATAAATAGGGTTCAGTAGTATTACAATTTTATGCAACTACTGAACATATACCTCACAGACAAGGGAGAACTACTACTTAAGTAGGGACATGGAAGGCATAAAAAAGACCAAAAGGAACTTCTGGAGATCAACACTTCAATGTCTGAAATAATAAAAATACTTTGGGGATTTAATGGCAGATTTAGACAATGTATAAGAAAAGATTAGTAAATTTGAAGAATTTTTAAAAATTTTTTGGTACTGGGCATTAAAACCAGGGTTGCTTTACCACTGAGTTACCTCCCCAGTCCTTTTTATTTTTTTTTTATTTTGGGACAGAATCTTGCTAAGCTTTGAAAGCTCTTGCTAAATTACTGAGGCTGGCCTTGAACTTCTCCTGCCTCAGCTTTCTAAATTGCTGGGATTACAGTCATGCATCACTGCACCCAATAAATTTGTAGAATTTTATTTTTTTTAATATTTATTTCTTTTTAGTTGTAGAATTTTAATAGCAATCATTCAACATGAAACAAAGAGAAATAACTGAAAAAGAAATGACCAAAACATCAGTAAAATGTGAAACAAATTCAGGTTGTTAAATATGCTTATTATGGCTTTCTCAAAAGGCAGAGGGCAACAAAATATCTGAAGAAAAATGGTCAGTAACTTCCCAATTTAATGAAAACTATAAACCCAAAGTCTTATCCAGATTAGAGACGCTCAACAAACACCAAACATATAAATCATAAAGAAAACTTCACCAAGGAATGATATAATGAAATTGCTTAAAATAGTAATAAAGAGAAAATCATCTAACAACCGGAGAAAAAAGACACATTATGTACAGAGGAATAAAGATAAAATTATAGCAGATTTCTCAAGGAAAATAATGCAAGCTACAAGACACTGATACAATGTTGTAAAAGTACTGAAGGCAAAAAAGAAACCTGCCACTGGGGTTTATTTAAACAGTGAAAATATTTTTTTATAAATGAAGGTGAAATAGCAACTTTTAAGGCAGTTCTCAATAAACTGAAGATGTAGACTATACTCTATAGCATACACCATGAAGAACTGTTACTATATTAAATTTTTATCACTGCTATCACAAATTACCATTATCACAAACTTATTAGTTTTAAGCAACACAGATTTATTACCTTACAGTTTTGTAGACTATGAATCCAATATAGATCTCTTGAATAAAATCAAGGGGATGAAAGGGCTGTGTTCCACTCTTGGAACACAGGAAGAATTCATTACAGAAGAGTCCATTTCTTGTCTTTCCAGCTTTTAGAGGCCTTGGCTCATGTTCCCTGTCCCCCATCTGCAAAGGAAGCTGTTACACCTCTGGGTGTCTTTCTTCCATAGCAACAACTTACTCTTTCATTTTTTTTTTTTATAATCATAGTTTTTTGTTTATTTTTTTTTTTAAAGAGAGAGAGAGAGAGAATTTTTTTTTTAATATTTATTTTTTAGTTTTCGGCGAACACAACATCTTTGTTTGTATGTGGTGCTGAGGATTGAACCCGGGCCGCACGCATGCCAGGTGAGTGCGCTACCGCTTGAGCCACATCCCCAGCCTGAGAGAGAGAATTTTTAATATTTTTTTTTTTTAAGTTTTACGGCAGACACAACATCTTTCTTTGTATGTGGTGCTGAGGTTCGAACCCAGGCCTCACGCATGTCAGAGTACTGCTTGAGCTACATCCCCAGCCCCCTTACTCTTTTATTTTAAAGGACCCTTGTTTACATTAAGCCTATGCAGATAATGCAAGATAATCTTCCCATGTTAAGGATAGATAATAAACTTAATTCTATCTGCAACCTTAATTCTTCTTTCCCAAGCAACTTAACATCTTGATTCTAGGAACCTGTGAATATGTTAACATCCTAGAGGGTTATTAGTCTGCCTACTATAACTAAAAAGTCAACAAGAGGTAAACTGAAATTTAAAGCTAACCAACTCAAAAGAAGGCGTGACGTAGAAAAAATATACAAATAACACATGAGGAAAAAAATAGAAAATAAAACACAAGTAGGAAAAAATACTAGTTGGTAAGTTTGAATCTAATCACATTGAATGTAAATGGTCTAACTTCAATTAATCAGCAGAGATTGCCAGGTTAGATAAAAATCAACTCAGTTATACATAGCGTATAAGAAATAATTTTAAATATAAAGGCAAAAATAAGTTAAAAATAAA
Source organism: Callospermophilus lateralis (assembly GCF_048772815.1). Lineage (NCBI taxonomy): Eukaryota > Metazoa > Chordata > Mammalia > Rodentia > Sciuridae > Callospermophilus > Callospermophilus lateralis. The sequence continues at coordinate 118,498,058 of NC_135311.1, read as the reverse complement.
AGAATAGGCAGGGGGTTGTGGCTCAGCAGTAGAGCACTCACCTAGCATGCGTGAGGCACTGGGTTTGATCCTCAGCACCACATAAAAATAAAATAAAGGTGTTGTGTCCACCTATAACTACAGAATAAATATTAAAAATTAAATAAATAAATGGATAAAAAAAGATATGCTAACACCAATCAAAAAGAAACCTCGAGTGGCTATATTCATATCAGACAAAACACATTTCAAGGCAAAACTTATAACTAAAGATATAGAGGATTATTTAATAATGATAAAAGGTCAATTTATCAAGAGAACATAACAATCTTAAACATGTACACATCTTCAGGGGCTGGGATTGTGGCTCAGCAGTAGAGCACTCACCTAGCATGTGTGAGGCCCTGGGTTCTATCCTCAGTACCACATAAAAATAAATAAATAAAATTAAACATGTACACATTCTAATGATAAACTTCAAAATATATGAAGTCAAACATGATTGAATAATGAGAAAAAAGGACATATCCAAAATTATAGTGTGATATTTCATTGACTCTCATTATAAGTAACTGATGAAAACAAGAGACAGAAATAAGCAAGTATATATAAGACTAACAACACTAACCAATTTGACCTAACTGATATTTATAGATCACTACTCAACAATATAAAATCCATACTCTTGTCAAGTGTGCATGGAATATTTACTAGAATAAGCCATATTCTGGGCCATAAAATAAATATCAATAAATTTTAAATAATTCCAAGTTGTCTAGTTATGGTGGAATTAAATTACCAATAAATGATAAAACAATATCTAGAAAATGCCCCCAAATATTTATAAACTATATAACACTAAATTTTTTTTGACCAGAGAGTCAAAAGAGTAGCCAAAAGGGAAGTTACAAAGTATTTTAAACTGAATGAAACTATAAACATAAAATATCAAAACTAATGGAATGCAGCTAATGTGGTACTTACAGGGAAATTTATAGCACTAAATAACTACATTGGAAAAGGAAGAAGTCTCAAATCAGTGACCTCAAATTACATTTTAAGAAACTAAGGGGGAAAAAAGAGCAAATGAAAACCAAATTAAACCAAAGTGATGCAATAATAAAGATTAGAGCAGAATTAGTAAAATAGAAAAAAAAAGAGAAAAATAATTAGATCAAATATGGTTCTTTGAAAAAAAAAGTTCACCAGTCTGATCAGGAGAAGAGAGAAAACAAGAACCAGAACAAGAGAACACAGAGAATAAGCAAACAGGAGAATACAAATTACCAATATCAGCAATGAGACAGATGATACAATTGAATTTATAATTTAAAACTTTCCTACAAAAAATTCCAAGCTCAAATTGCATTACTAGGAAATTATAGTAAATGTTTAAAGACTAAATAATACTAATTCTATACAAACTCTTCTAGAAAACTAAAGAAGAAAAACTTTTCAGTGCATTCTATGAAACCAGCATTACTCTTGATATTAAAAACAAAGACATTTCAAGAAAAGAAAACTAAGCAGAATACAACAGACACCAGAATGGCAATATGTAAATCAATTGTTGTGCAAATGATGTGATTCTGCAATCTGTATATGGGGTAAAAATGGGAGCGCATATCCCACTTGAATCAAAGTGTGAAATATGATATATCAAGAACTATGTAATGTTTTGAACAACCTACAATAAAAATTAATTAAAAAAAAAAAAGAAAAAAAAAGAAAAGAAAACTACAGGCCAACAACTCTTATGACTGCAGATGCAAAAATTCCTAACAAAATTTTAATAAAGTACAACAAAAAGCATTAATCCCAGGAATGCAGGTTGGTTTAACACTGAAAGTCAACCGCACTGTTCACCATACTAACAAACTAAAAATGAAAAACCATATGCTCACCTCAATAGATGTCAAATAAAAAAAAAAGCATTTGACAAACTCCAACATATATTCCAGATAAAATTTCACATTAAAGGCTAGATATATAGGTCATTGGTAGAACTCTCCCCTAGCATGTTGCAGGCCCTATGTTAAATAACCAGTAGTGCAAGAAACAATATAAAAATTTATATCAAACTAGGAACAGAAAGGAACTGCCACCTGAGAGGAGACATCTTCGAAAACCTACAACAGCTAACATGGACTTAATTGTGTAAGACTGAATGCTTCCCCAACAAGATCAACAATATAACAAGGATGTATATTTTCACCACTTATATTCAACACTGTACTTGAGGTTGGCCAGTGTGACAAGGCAAGAAAAAGAAAGAAAAGACATCCAGACTGGAAAAGAAGAATTAAAATTCTCATGCTACAAAAGATATGATTAATAGAATTCCATGGAATCTATTTTTTAAAAAAAGAAAAAAATGATCCAGATGAATAGGAAAGTTTAGCAAGATTGTAGGATACAAGATCAATACATAAAAAACACAACTATATTTCTACATACTAGCAACAATCATAAACTGAATTTTTTAAAAATACCAATTATAATAGCATTAAAGTTATGACAAATCTGGATAAATCTGACAAAACATAGACAAGAATTTTACAGCAAAAAATACAATACATCATTGAGAGAAATCATAAATTTTTAAATAAATATAGAGAGAAACTGTGCTCATGTATCACCAAAATCAACAATAATTACTAGGCTAACTCAGCTCCTTAAATTGATCTGCATCCTGAACACAATCCCAATCAAAATTACAAAAGGCTTTTCCGAAAGAAATTGGAAATGTGTTCCTTACATTTGGATGGCTATGCCAAAAAACTAAAATAAGCAAAACAACATCGATAAAGAATGATAAAATTCTGCTGGGCACCATAGTGCATATCTGTAATCCCAGCAACTTGGGAGGCTGAGATATGAGGATCGAAAGTTTGAGGCCATCCTCTACAACTTAGACCCTGTCTCAAAATGAAAAATAAAAAGAACTGAGGGACAGGGGTTGTAGTTCAGTGGTAGAGCACTTGCCTAGCACGTGTCAGGCACTGGGTTCAATCCTCAGCACCACATAAAAATAAACATATTGTGTCCATCTACAACTAAAAATATTTTTCAAAAGAGAGAGAAAAAAAAAAAAAAAGAAAAAGAAAGAGGACCAGGGATGTAGCTCAGTGGTAAAGCATCCCTGGATTCAATTCCTAGTACTGGGGGAAAACAACAACAACAAAGGAAGAAAGCTGTAAGATTTACATTATCTAATTTAAATCCTATTACTAAGCTATAGTTATCTAAATGGTATAATTCTGATATTAATATAGATAAATGGATTACTAGAACCAAAGAAAGTCAAGAAATATACCCATAAACATATTGTTAACTGATTTTCAATAAGGTGAAAAGGCAATACAGTACAGAAAGGATGGAATAAATTAAAGTGCTGTAACAACTATATATTCACATGCAAAAAATTTTACATTCATAGCTCCCATCATGTATAAAACAATTGTAGACTTAAACATAAAACCTAAAACAATAAAATCCTTAGGAGAACACTTGGGGGAAAAAAAAATCTTTCACAGACACAACACCAAAAGCACATAAAAGATAAAATCCAGTTTATCAATTTTTTCTTTCCATAAAGAAAAATGGATATGTTCATTATCTTTTTTATGGTAACAGTTTTATGGAGATATACATGTGTCAAAACTAACCAAACTGAACACTTTGTTTTTTCTTACAGTACTAGAGACTGAACCCAGAGGTGCTCTATTACTAAGCTACATCCCCACATCCATAATTAAACTTTTAAAAAAGCTTTTTTAAAAATGTATGATATCTACAGAAGAACAAACATTCATTTCAGGTAGAATGAAAAATAGAAGAGAGGAACAAAAGAGCCATCCGGACACCTAAAAATATTATTTTTAACGGTCACACAATATCTATTTTCCTCTCATTAGACAGACTCCTTCTACTTTTATCATTAAATAAACAGCATCCCATCATCGTGTACAAAGCTCTTTCTTTAAAAATTATTGCTTCAAAATAGATTTCCAGACGTTACAAAAGAAGAGCATAAATATTTTAAAGTTAGGAAGACTGATTTTTATTTTTAAAGGAATGGCTTATTTATCATTTATTTATGTATTTGTTTTTAAGGAAACATGAAACAAAGTTTTTTTACTTCAGAAATTAAGAAGTAATACTGAAAATGTTTAGGGATGATATAGGGTTGGGTGGAATTTCCTTGAGCAATTTTTTTCTTACACTTAATAGGAATCATAAAAACTCCCAATTCTGAACAAACCATACTCATACAATCAAGCCTAAGGTGATTGTTCTTCAAAGAAGCCTTATTTAGAACGAGGAAGTTTCAATCTGCATTATTTTCTCTTTTCTCCTCTTCCTTCTATTTTCCTCTCTGCCCCTACTCTGAGGCTACCCTCTCCTCAAGCAAACCAACCCCAACAATAATGCCAACATTCATTTAAGATGACAAAACAAAGCCCTCACTATCTAATCCATCTTGTATAGAAGCTTGCTAGGATGTTCTCGTTTATCTGGTTGATCATTACCATCACAGTACAGGTAAGGTCCCTCCTTGGTGAAATACATGCTATCCTGGTGTCTACTTAATATTAAAAAACAATACCCAGTTAGGTGTGGTGCTTAGTGCACACCTTATAATCCCAACTACTCAGGAGGTGAAGGAGGAGGATCAGAAGTTTGAGGCCAACCTAGGCAACTCAGCAAGGCCCTGTCTTAAAATAAAATCAAAAGGGCTGAGAATGTAGCTCAGTGGTAAAGCCCCTCTGCATTAAATCCCTAGTACCACACACACACACACACACACACACATCAGCTTTCAACATACTTTGATTTGATAAACCACTGTATTAAAACAAAAAACTACCATGGTCATTAATAAAAATCCTACCAGAGGAGTCAATATTTTCCTCCAGGAGTAAAGCCAATGGAACCTAAAAGACACACAACAACCCAACTCTCAGCAACAAAGTTAAGGCTGAAGTATATGGTAGGGTTATCTTTATAGCAGCTAATCACAAACTTATGCCTTCTCAGAGTCTACTGAAAGAAATTAGGACAGTTAGGTACTAGCTAGCAATGAGCAGTGAAATGCAGGCAAGGTCACAAGTGTTCTTTAAATTACTTTAGGGTCCTTCTTTAAACTCTTCCAAAGTAGACAAGAAAGCAAAGGGTGGTAGTTAATTTGTAGAAAACAAACAGAAACAAAGAAGCTAATAGGAAGACATATCAAGAGATATGTTGACATATCTTGACAGGGTCCACTGAGGTTGGTGTAAAGCTAAGAATTATGGCTAAAGGTGTCTCCATATGTCTGGGAAGGAAGATTCCTTTGGTAGTGCAGGCGCACTAAGGTAACTTCTGACCAGCTATTGACCCCAGCACCCACATTAAATGGGACTGACTTGTGGATGAAGCCCCCCTAAATAGGATGGCCACCATGAAAGTTCCAAAGAGGACCAACTAAGGTCAAAAACTCCACCACTTGATGTGAAGGAGGAGTTGAACATCTGATTGGCAAAGAGCACAGATAGTGGTCCTCAGTTCTCCCGGGAAAACATTAAACACTAATAAAACTGGGGACAGCAATGTCTCCTTTGTAGTTCTCTGCTTGAAGAGAACTCTCTCCCTTGAGACTGCTTTTTACTTAAGCCTCACTTTTCTTTTACTTTATCACTTCTAATAAAGTTCTCTTACATGACTTTTGGTATCTGAGTTTAAATCTTCTTTCATGGGAACATAAAAACCAAAGTTTGGAGTTTCAGCTCCATGCTTTTCTATAACAGGACCATCCATGGAATAGCAAAGAGGGAAGGATGGAAGCCTGTGATGTTAAATAAAAGTGACCATTTTTGAGAGTTTTTTCCCATGACTCAAATTCTTATAGTTGGCAAGGATGTGTAATGCACTCACACAAACTCTCACTACCTCCTGCTTCATAAGTGCCAGGACTGAATGTTTGTGTCCCCACAAAAAAATGCATATGTTGAAAACCTAACACCTCCCCAACACACACACACACAAAAAAAAAATGGTATTAGGAGGTGGGCCTCTGGGAGTAATTGTTGTCCTTATAAAACAAGCCCAAAAGAGGTTGTTTGCCTCTTCCTCAAGGTAAGGGCACAGCTTCAAGGCATTGTCTATTAAGAACAGGCTTCTGGGATGGGGCCATAACGCAGTTGGTAGAGTGCTTGCCTTGCATGTACAAGGCCCTGGGTTAAATCCCCAGTACCAAAAAAAAAAAAAAAAGCCTGATAAAGAACAGGCTCTTCCCCAGATAACAAATTTGCTAGGGCCTTTGTCTTGAATGTCTCAGCATCCAGTAATGTGAGAAACTTTTGTTATTTTTTAGTTACTTGGTTTATAGCAGTCCAAATGGACCAAGACAATAAATAGATCATCTTACAAAGTAACTAACAAACATAATTTCAAATTCATTACACACAGTAAAAAGTAGGTAAGCAGATTAAAGAACTAGAACTCTTAGACTATCACAGAAAAAGCAGTCAGTTATGAAAGAAAAAAACAAGAAAAAGGTGTTTTGGTTCAGAAATTAATACTTTTGAAAAAAGAAGACCACAATTGCAGGCATTTCTGTCATGTCCACACACAACAAGGAAACAGGCTGCCCAGTTTTTCTCCTGATATAATAAACCACTCAGACAGAATTAGAATGCAGGGAAGATACTTAGTGATACTCTAATGGAAGAGTGAAGTCACCAAAGGGTGAGAACCCCCCACAAATTATTCAAGTCAGAGGACAGGAAGGGGATCTGAGGCTAACAAAAATTTTGGCAACGATTTTTAGCTTATCTGACAGATAACTGAAAATAAGAATCTCAGAAAAACAAGGCCTTGAGGGATTCCAAATTTGTCAGGAAGTAATAACAAGAAGAATAAATGAGCTCTTGGCAACAACTTCATAAGCCTAAAGGATCTGGAAGAAATTTAAAAACAAAACCAAAAGTAAGCAAGTAAAAAACACTGAAAAAGCAAAGCAAAAAAAAAAACAAAAACAAAAACCACAAAACAAAACAAACACATGAAACAGACCTTTTTGGGATGCTGTCCTTGCTTATTTAAGTTCTCTGCAGCTACCCACATCCCATGCCTGTACCTGCTCATAAGAGGTAAGCTCGGGAGTAAACATGGGGGTTCTTTGTGCAAAAATGTAACAGAGAGGTGTGAGATCACTTATTCCACACTAGCCCCTGGCTCACTGGAGGTTGAAATGTTGTGATTGGTACTGGTGAAGGAAATAAGCATGATAGAAACAACACCTCAGTCTTTCTGCAGCCAAACCTTATGTGTGGGGCTACCTACTTGACCCTTCATTCCTGAAATCTAAAAAAGCACCCCTTACTTTGTCATAAAGCAGAATTAGCAGCAATTAATTGCCAGGGGTTGAACCACTTGTACTGTACACATGCCAGGACCCAATTAACACACCTCCATGTCCCTTCTACAAACCATTCATTCATGGCACTGAAATGATGCAGTATTAAAACCAAGCAGGACAAGTTTCTCCCTCTTTAAGTGGAGAAAAGGGAGAAAATGACACTTCTATACATTTTGCAAATGCAAAAGGACCACAATACCTGATCTTGGATATGGTATAAGTATGTATTCAAAAGAATGAAAAAAATGCATTCTGACAACCTAATTCCTTTCCATCTCTGCAGACTATTTCAGGCAAGAAAAGAGCAATATGATACAATTTTTTCTCCTTTGGATGCCAAGTTGCTTGACCTACCTCATAAAAACAGTACAAACTAGAAACTATTGCTGCTAGCCAGTCATCCCTAATTAGAAAAGATGTGCAATGTATATATTTCTCTTCCTTACACTAGTATATTAAGAAATTTGAACTCTCAAGTTCTCTCCCAGAAGAAATGCCTACCAGTTAACTATTGTGAGGCAATCTTATCACCTTACAGAACTATTCATGGCATTCAGGATAAGAATTAAGCTCCTAAGCATGGTATACAGGGTCTAATATAACTTGTACAGAGCTGAAGACATCACTTTCCCCCATTTTTTTAGTAATGCTTACAATCCTCAACAGGTGCTGTCAAGTCAGGAGTGGTGGCACATAACCCAGCTACTGTAATCACAGAACAAGGTTAGAATCTTTAAAACCTCAAAAGAAAAACATCATGCCACATTTAGAAGCAAGCCAATCAGAATTACTCTTGATTTCCTAGCACAAACACTAAAATCCAGGAGGGCTTGGAACAATGTGCTCCAAGTCCTGAAAGAAAATAACTGTCAACTAAGCCAGCTAAATCCAGAAAAGCAATCCTACAAACTTGATGAATAAAAACCTTCCAAGATAAGCAGAAGCTGAAAGAATTCATGATAACTAAGCCAACACTACAGAAAAAACTTATAGAAATACTTCACATGGAAGAAATCAAAAACAAACCCCAGAGTTCACAAACAAACAAATCTCATTTGAAAAGTAGCTAAGCAAATGAGAAACAGGACCAAATTAAACAACAGACATAAATCAAAATGGCAGGAATAAACATCTCTCTACAATAATATTGAATATAAATGGTCTCAGCTCTCCCATTAAAAGACTTAAAGGTGAAAATATGGATTAAAAAACAAGACCAAACCTATATGTTGGGGCAAGAGACTCAGCTTATAGGCAAAGACAGCCACAGGCTGAAAGTAAAAGGATGGAAACTGATATGCTGGGGCTGGGGATGTGGCTCAAGCGGTAGCGTGCTCGCCTGGCACGCGTGCGGCCCGGGTTCAATCCTCAGCACCACATACAAACAAAGATGTTGTGTCCGCCGAGAACTAAAATAAATAAATATTTAAAAATTCTCTCTCTCTCTCTCTCTCTCTCTCTCTCTCTCTCTCTCATCTCTCTCTTTAAAAAAAAAAAAAAAAGAAAGAAAGAAACTGATATGCTATGCAAATGGAACCTGAAAACAAGCAGGAGTAGCTACTCTCATATTCGACAAACAGACTTCAAGACAAAATTAAGCATAAGAGACAAAGAAGATCACTCCAATCTGGTAAAGGAAACAACCCAACAAGAAGATAGAATGATGATAAATATTTATGCCCCAAATTTGGATGCACCTAATCACATAAAACAGACACTATGCAAGTTACAGACTCAAATACAGCACAGTAATACTGGGTAATTTCAACACACCTCTGTCCAGTAGTAGGTCACCCATAAACTCAGTAAAAACTCATTGGGCCTGAAAAACATTATAAACCAAATGGACTTAGTAGACATCCAATAATATTTTACAGAATATTTCATCCTACACTAGCCAAATACAACTTTTTTTCCCAGCAGCTTATGAAACCTTCTCCAAAATATACCATATTTTAGGCCACAAAGCAACTCTTAGCAAATACTAAAAACATTGAAATAATTCTTTGCATCTTGTCAGATCATAATGGCATAAAAATAGAAATCAACACTAAAAACCCTACGGAAACTATATAAATATATGGAAATTGAACAATAAATTTATGAATGATGAATGAGTAAAAGAAGAAATCAGTGGAGCATATTTAAAATTCTTAGAATCAAGCAAAAATAGTGATATAAAATTACAGAATCTTTGGGACATTGTGAAGACATTTTTAATGGTAAAGTTTATAGTTTGAGTACCTACAGAAAATAGAAAGATCCCAAATAAACAACCTACTGATGTATCTCAGGCCTCTGAAAAACAAGAACAAATCAATTCCAAAAGTAGTAGAAGAAACAATTAAGGTCAGAGTCAAAATCAATGAAATTAAGAATAAAAAAATAAAATGAAGCATCAATGAAATGAAGAGTTAGTTCTTTGAAAAGACAAATACAATTGATAAGCCCTTAGCCAAAGTAACCAAAAGAAAAAGAAATAAAACTGGGGACAGCAATAATAATACTCAAGGTAAAAAAAGAAATTGCCACAGATATCACAGAAATCCAGAGGACCATTAGGGACTTGAAAACTTCTATTCTAATAAATTGAAAATCCTGGGAGAAATACATACATTTCTAGGCACATACAATCTGACAAAATTGAATCAAGAGGACACAGAAAATCTAAATGAACCAATATCTAACAAGGAGTTACAAGCAGTAATAAAAACTATTCTAAAAGAGAAAAGCCCAGGACCAAATGGATTCTGAGCTGAATTCTACCAGATCTTTAAAGAAGAACTGCTATAATAATGCTCCTCAAATTATCCACAAAATAGAAAAGGTGAGATGACTTATAAATTCATTCTAAGAAACCAGTATCACACTTATACCAAACCAGATTAGGATACATCAAGTTAAAAAAAAAAAAAAAAAAAAAAAAAAAAAAAAAACTACAGACCAATATCTCTGTTGAATTTAGATGCAAAAATCCTTACAAAATATTAGCAAATCACATTCAACAATATATTAAGAAGATTGCATATCATGACAAAGTTGATTTTAGCCCAGGGATGCAAGGATGGTTTAACATACACAAATCAATAAATGTTAACTCATCACATAAACAGAATTACAGAAAAAACCACTCAGTCATCTCAATAGATGCAGAAAAAGCCTTTGACAAAATTTAGCATCCATTCATGAAAAAAACACTAAAGAAACCAAGGATAGAAGGAACTTACCTCAATATCAGAAAGGCTATATATGACAAATCCAAAGCCAAAATCATAATGAATAGGGAAAAATTGAAAGCACTTCCTTTAAAATCTGGAACAAAACCAGGCTTGGTGGCATATGCCTGTAATCCTAGCCACCATGGAGGCTGAGGCAAGAGGATCACAAGTTCAAAGACAACCTGGGCAACATAGCAAGACCCTGTGTCAAAATAAAAAATTAAAGAGGCTTGGGTGGGGCTGGGGATGTGGCTCAAGCGGTAGCGCGCTCACCTGGCATGCGTGCGGCCCAGGTTCGATCCTCAGCACCACATACAAACAAAGACGTTGTGTCCGCCGATAACTAAAAAAATAAATATTAAAAATTCTCTCTCTCTCTCTCTGTCTCTCCCTCTCTCACTCTCTCTTTAAAAAAAATAATAAATAAATAAATAAATAAAGAGGCTTGGATTGTGGCTCAGTACTTAAGTGGTCCTGGGTTCAATTCCCAGTACCAAAAAAAAAAGAAAATCTAGAACAAGACATAATGTTCACTCTCATCACTCTTATTCAATACAGTGCTAGACTTTCTAGCCAGAGAAAGTAGGCAACAGAAGGAAACAAATGCGATAAAAATAGGAAACAAAGGCAAATTATCACTATTTGCAGATATGATCCTACATTAAAAAAAAAAAAAAGCTCCACCAGAAGACTGCTAGAGCTAACAAACAAATTCAGCAAAGTAGCAGGTTACAAAATCAACATACAAAAATTAGCAGCTTTCCTACACACCAATAATGGATCTGCTGAGAAAGAAATCAGGAAATCAATCCCACTCACAATAGCTTCAAAAAACAAAAACAAAAACCTATGCATAAATCTAACTAAGGAGGTAAAAGACCTCCAAAATGAAAACTATAGAATACTGAAGAAGAAACTGAAGAAAATAGAAAGACCTCCCATGTTTTTGAGTAGACAAAATTAATATTGTTGAAATGGCCATTAATACCAAAATCAATATTCAGATCCAATGCAATCCCCATGAAAATATCAATAACATTCTTCACAGAACTAGAAAAAAAGTCCTAAAGTTCATTTAAAAATATAAAAGACCCAGAATAGCCAAAGCAATTCTTAGCCAAAAAAGCAATGCTGGAAGTATCACAATATCTGACTTCAAATTATACAATGTTATAGTATTGCAATTCACAATAGCTAAGCTATGAAAGCATTCTAGGTGCCCTTCATGGATGGATAAAGAAAATGTGGTATATATACACAATGGAATATTACTCAGCCATAAAGAAGTATGTAATTCAGCCAATATGGAAAGCAGTATGGAGATTCCTTGGAAAATTGGGAATGGTACCACCATTTGTCCCAGCTATCCCTCTCCTTGATCTATACCCAAAGGACTTAAAAATAGCATACTACAGGGACACATCCCACATCACTGTTTATTGCAGCATAATTCACAATAGCTAAACTGTGGAACTAACCTAGATGCCCTTCAGTAGATGAATGGGTAAAGAAAATGTGGTATATATACACAATGGAATATTACTCAGCAATAAAAGAGAATTAAAATCATGGTATTTGCAGGTAAATAGATGGAGTTGGAGAATATAATACTAAGTGAAGTTAGCCAATCCCCAAAATCCAAATGCCCAATCTTTTCTCTGTTATAAGGAGGCTGATTTATAGTGGGTTGGGAGGGGGATCATGGGAGGATTAGACCAATTCTAGATAGGGAAAAGGGGTGCAAGGGGAAGGGAGGAGGCATGGGATAGGAAAGACGGTGGAATGAGATGGACATCATTACCCTAAGTACATGTATGAAGACATGAATGGTGTGAATATACTTTGTATATAACCAGAAATATAAAAAAATGTGCTCTATATGTGTAATATAAATTATAATGCATTCTGCTGTCATATATAACAAATTAGAATAAAAAACTTTTTAAAAAGAAATATGTAATTATAGCATTTGCTGGTAATGATGGAACTGGAGACTGTCATGCTAAGTGAAATAAGCCAATCCCAAAAAAACAAAGCCTAAATGTTCTCTCTGATATGCAAATGCTAACACACAATAAGAGGGGGTGAGCAATGGAAAAATAGAAGTTCATTGGATTAGAAAAAGGGGAATGAAGGGAAGAAAGGGAAGATGGGAATAACAAAGACAGTAGAATGAATTGGACATACTTTCCTATGTTTATATATGAATACATAATCAGTATAACTCCATATCATGTTCAACCACGAGAATGGGATCCTAATTAGAATAATTGTTTTCCATGTATGTATAATGTGTCAAAATACATTCTATCATGTATATCTAAAAAGAATTTTAAAAATTAGGGGCTGGGGTTGTGGCTCAGTGCTAGAGTGCTTGCCCAGCATGTGTGAGGCACTGGGTTCAGTTCTCAGCACCACATATAAAAATACATAAAGGTCCACTGACAACTTTTTTTTTTTTTTAATTTTACTGCAGAGCTATAGTAATAAAAATTTACATGGTACTGGCAGAAAAACAGACACATAGGCCAAAGATACACAACAGAAGACACAGAGACAAACCTACACAGATGTAGTCATTTGATCCTTCACAAAGGCACTAAAAACATACATTGGAGAAAAGACAGCCTTTTAACAAATGGTGTTAGGAAAACTGGGAATGTAGCTCAGTAGCAGAATGGCCCTGGGTTCAATCCCCACTACCACCCAAAGAAAAAAAAAGAGTTAACACATGTAAATGGCATCTGGCACACAGTAAATGCTTAGTAAACATTAGCTGTTACAGCTATCATCAACACCATCATCATTTTTAAAGACCATCTCAATATCCTCATGGATAACTTATTTAACATGTTCTTTGAGCTTCTGGACTTCTTTGAGCTCCTTGTTTCCACTCCACTCTATCTCAGAAGAGGATTAGCTCAGCAATCCTCTTCCATAGTGGTACCTCAGATCCTTTCATCAGCAGAACTTCTCCACCCCAAAATCTTCAATTCAAAAAAGCACATACTCAAGCCAGGTGTGGTGGCGCAGGCCTACAATCCCAGTGGCTCAGGAGGCTGAGATAGGAGGATCATGAGTTCAAAGCCAGCCTCAGCAAAAGCGAGGTGCTAAGCAACTCAGTGAGACCCTATCTCTAAAAAAAATACAAAATAGGACTGGAATGTGACTCAGTTGTCAAGTGCCCCGGAGTTCAATCTCCAGTACCAAAAAAAAAAAAAAAAAAAAAGCCCATATTCTGACCTACCAGCTGTCCTACCAGGACTCACATTTACCAGTTCCCCTACATCCTCTTCCCAGCATGTAAATCTCTAAATGCCAAACTTCTCTATTTTTACCTCTATCAGTCTCCTCCTATTTTTGCCTCCTTCCATATCTTCTTATTCTCTCTCTCCCATTCACTCTTTTGACAACAACCTTAATTTCCATGCTCCAATTTCTTTCCGCACAAATCACCTAGCAAATTTTCTATTTTGAATAAGTTAAGCTCAGTCTTTTCTTGATAGGGGTTGCTGAGAGTTATTGAGGAGACTCACCCAACTGTAAAGATCAGTGCCACTATCATAAATGCATGATTTCCATCTTCAAGACTACCCAACAATCTTCCTTTTTCCTTATCTAGTATGCTATCTTCTATCCTTCACAATGGTTATTTCACACCTTAGTCTATTAGATTTCTGCTAAACGATCATATAATCCACATCAAGCATACATTATTATTTAACTATTAAAAACATAACATCTGAAAGGCTACTGTTGTAGCTCAATGTTAGAGCACTTGCCTACCATGTGTGAGGCACTGGGTTTGATCCTCAGCACCACATAAAAATAAATAAACAAAACAAAGGTATTGTGTCCAACTACAACTAAAAAAGTTAAAATAATACTAATAATAATAATGTCTGATTTCCTTGCCAGAGTATAAGTTCTGCTGGGACAGTAGTCAAATATTCTTTATTTACTATAATATTCTTAGCACCCAGCTCAGCATACTACCCAGCACTTGGCAAACACATAAGAAATAATTGCTGGCTGACACATCAATGATCATAGCAGCACAATTCACAATAGCTAGACTGTGGAACCAACCTAGATGCCCTTCAATAGATGAATGGATAAAAAAAATGTGGCATCTATACACAATGGAGTATTATGCAGCACTAAAAAATGACAAAATCATGGAATTTGCAGGGAAATGGATGGCATTAGAGCAGATTATGCTAAGTGAAGCTAGCCAATCCTTAAAAAACAAATGCCAAATGTCTTCTTTGACTTAAGGAGAGCAACTAAGAACTGAGCAGGGGGGAAGAGCATGAGGAAAAGATTAACATTAAACTGAGATGAGTGGTGGGAGGGAAAGGGAGAGAGAAGGGAAATTGCATGGAAACGGAAGGAAACCCTCATCGTTATACGAAATCACATATAAGAGGTTGTGAGGGGAAAGGGGGGGGAGGGAGAGAACTGAACAACAACAGATGAGGTAGAGAGGGAAGATGGGAGGGGAGAGGAGGGAGGATAGTAGGGGATAGAAAAGGCAGCAGAATACAACAGTCACTAATATGGCATTATGTAAACATTGTAAATGTGTAACTGATGTGATTCTGCAGTTTGTATTTGGGGTAAAAATGGAAGTTCATAACTCACTTGAATCAAATGTATGAAAGATGAAAAAAAAATAAAATAAATAAAAAAAATTAAAACTATAGTTGCTAAACCCCTCGAGGCATGAAAATATGGATAAAGCATCACAAATAAAATGAGAAGATATGAGCTCAAAAAAAAAAAAAAGAAAGAAATAATTGCTGGCTGAGCCTTTACATAGACTGTGGATCTGTACAGAATGCTTTTTACTACTTTAGCCCCCTAGTGCAATCGTATACATCCTTCAAGAAATATTGGTGCTGGGGATGTGGCTCAAGCGGCAGCGCACTTGCCTGCCATGCGTGCGGCCCGGGTTTGATCCTCAGCACCACGTACGTACAAAGATGTTGTGTCTGCCGAAAACTAAAAAATATATATTAATATTCTCTCTCTCTAAAAAAAAAAAAAAAAAAAAAAAAGAAATATTGGTAATCTGTATCAAATCCTACTTGCATATACATACCACCTGCCTGCTCAACTGAATCACTTCCTCTTTGTGTTCTCACTGTATTATATACATAAATAACAATTACTATTAACATAATAGTTATACACTATCATAAATACCTAGCTTTGAGTCTCAGTCTCCACTTATATACTCTACTACTGTACTGAAAGAGTTTTTTCCTTACTATAAAACTGAATTCCAATTCTAGTTATGCTAATGATTAGCTGCATGGTCACCAGAAATTGTTCAAACTCACTGGGCCTCAGTTTCCTCACTAGTAAAACAGGGCTAATAATACCTACTTGGAAATACTGCTATGAAAATAAAACAAAACGACATAGTACAACAATCAGCACACACAGCGCCTGGTATATAGTAGCCTCCCCACACTGGCTTCAACTTGATGGAGACAACTAGGACAAAACAAATATAAAAATAAATCACAGTAATCAAGGGAGACTAAGCATAGAGTGAGTCATTCCTTTTAATCATTTGCCCAGGAAGATCAACAATGAAGAAATATAATAAGCAGAATAAACTTTCCTGGTGGTATATCCCTTGGCAATATGCAGTTTGGTAAGAATTCACCCCAGAGACAACTTGACTAATGGCCACATTCAGCTTCCCAATCCAGCAGGTCAGATCTTAAGCTGCAGTACCAGGCATAGTTAATTCAGACTGGAATAAAAACTCATCTCATGAGAAATGTGTTTTACAGGGGAAGATAGAGGAGAACCTAACTACAATTACATCAATCAACTGTTTTGCAATCTGGCAGAAAACACCACAGAAGCATTGTAGAGACTAACACCCACACAACTACTTACCTACAGCCAAGAACCAGATTAGATCAGATAATAAGCTGCTTTCTGCTTTTACCAAAAAAAAAAAAAAAAAAAAAAACCCAATGGTCAGACTTGCATGAAGTGAACATTTCAAAAGTCACATTATCCTTGTACATCTGGGCAATACCAATGAAGATGGCACCTTGTAACTTTACACATATGTTCCTCAGCCTGTGAGCACTGCCCACCACCTCAGCCTCACTACTTGTATGTGGAAATGAAACAGCAGATTGAAGTTTCTCTGCTTCTTATTCGTAATATGCTTACCTCTGCCAAGCCACTGGCACTCAGGACACCTAGTTCGCTGGAGTCATTCTCTTTAGAATGCTGTGCTACTATAGGTGGAAGGACTTCTCTGGAAATATCTCTTTTCTGAAGCTTCCTGATTAAGCTCTGTTGGTCACTGGAAAATACAGCAGATCTGAATGGAGCTCTGGATGGGCTCAGTCTCCTCCAAGAGGCCTCCTCCAGAATATGTGGTATATCATCCTCAGATAGAAAGCCGAAATCATCTGCAGCTTGGAATTTTTTTAAAAATACCAGCATGGAATTAGAAGAGTCTGTCCTAAAAGGCTGGCAGCTCTGGGGCTTGCTGCAGTCAGCCTGAATGCATATCCCTTCTAGCCACCAAAGAGCATGGCAGGCCGAGTCCTGACAGCAGGCAGCCCAACATGAATAGAGAGACGGGGTTCCTTTAAGAAGCCAGAAGTGATTTTCTCTCCCAGTTCTCAGGCCAACTCCAAATTGTGTCTTCCCCTGGTGGCACCTGCTTTCAACAGCATCTAAAAACAAAGAATGAAAACATTTTAGGATGAATCAAAAACAGTCTACTACTCCATAAAAAGCTCTGAACTGACCAACATTCAAAGATATTTTGAAGACAGGTTTTTAATAGGGTGAGAAAACTGTCAAGTAAGTGGAAGAGAGGACGTGAAACACAGTGTTTTTTGGCTCAGGAGATTTTAGCTTGTAGGAGAACTGTTCCACATTCATCAATGGCCAATGGCTCCCCATCTCAATGAGTTCCTACCTCATACAGTCTTATGCAGAATTTCAGTTTATGAAACAGAAAAAGATGAAAGTTTAAAAAGCACCATTCTCATGGAAATACATGGAACTAGGACTGAGGTTAAAGCTCAGTGGCAGAGCACTTGCCTAGCACATGAGGCACTGGGTTTGATCCTCGGCACTGCATAAAAATAAATAAGTAGGTATTAAAAGAAAGAAATACAGAGACTCCAGGGGACAGAGTACTAACACTTGACCTCCAAGGTATCCTGCAGGAACAATATTAAGACTATGGGACCAGAACACATGGCTGAACCAGCTAGAACTGGTAGCAACACAAAGTAAGTATTCTTGACCTCATTAGATTACAGGTACATATGTTTTCTAACCAACTGTTTGCCATCAAAGTCAAGTGGCTTTAATAGTATGGCATTAGCCAAAGTGGTAGTAAAGATTATCAAAAAATTATGTCATGAAAGGGAGCCTTACATGCACAAGGCCCTGGGTTCAATCCCCAACACCACCCAAAAAAAAAAAAAAAAAAAAAAAGTTCTAAAGGAAAGATGTTATAAGTCATTTTTTTAAAAATATTTTTTTAAGTTGTAGTTGGACACAATACCTTTATTTTATATTTATTTTTATGTGGTGCTAAGGATCGAACCCTTGGCCTTGCAAATGCTAGGTGACCGCTCTACCGCTGAGCCACAACCCAAGCCCCTATAAATTAATTTTTAACGTCTGTATAATACAGGTGTTTTTAACCACGTGTTCAGGGTCATAGAGGAACAGAACAAGACTAAGGCAAGAGAGGAATCCCAGTCACATCAGGGTAGCTTTAAGCATCCTTGACAGGTAAGTACCTCTTTATTTATTTATTTTATTTAGGTGTAGATGAACACACAGTATCTTTATTTATTTTTATGTGGTGCTGAGGATTGAACCCAGCGCCTCACACATATAAGGCAAGCACTTTAACCACTAAGTTACAGCCTCAGCCCCAGGAAGTATATCTTTAAACTTCATGCTCTGGGTGCCAAAGCCCATAAACAAAATAAGAACATTCAAAACAAAGAAATGATCATCAATTATATTTAGTGTGGCAAATCATGCAAAAGTCATTTATTTCTTCTGAATGCTACTCAATAAGTGGCAAATCACGCAAAAGTCATTTATTTCTTCTGAATGCTACTCAATAAGTTAAACATTTAACAAAAATATTCTGTGCACCTCTGTCCTGGAAAAATGTTCATTATATTAAGATTTATACTAATATAAAGATTTAACATATGTAAAAATGTTCATTATATTAAGATTTATACTAATGAAATATCTGAAGAACCTAATTGTCTGTCAGTATGGAAATGGTTACTATAGAATACAATTTAGCAATGGAAAAGAATGAGGTAAAATTCTATATACAGCCACAGAGGTATCACCATAATACCTTAAGTTAAAAAAAGTTTCACAAAATCTATATATTATGGTCTTACTTAGACTTTTTTAAATAAAGCATTTTTGTTCATGTAAATATACATATGCATTCAAAAAGGAAAACTAAAAGTTTAAACTTAAATTTTAAAAAATAAAGTTTACAAGCGGTAGCGCGCTCGCCTGGCATGTGTGCGGCCCGGGTTCGATCTTCAGCACCACATACAAACAAACATGTTGTGTCCGCCAAAAACTAAAATAAATAAATAAATAAATATTAAAAATTAAAAAAAAAAAGTAAAATAAAATAAAGTTTAAACTTAAATAGAAAAAAAGACATATGCTTCCATCATAAAAACCTGAAAAAAAAATTAAACTCCCAAATAAGAAAAAAGAATAACAAAGTGTAATCAATAAAATAAAAAGCAAACAAACAAAAAAAAAATGAAAAAACTTAAAATCTGGTTGTTTGAAAGATCAATAAAACCCTTGTCAGACAAATCACAGGAAATAAAAAAAGAGAGAGAGCCTAGTCATTAACAATATCAAGAGTGAAAAAAGGATATCATTACAGATTCAATAAACTATGCCTAGGAGCCGACTTGAACTACCTCGTGTTTTTGTAAATAAAGTTTTATTAGAACAGAGTCACATTCATTTATTTATGTTGTCTAGGGCAGCTTTTGCTCTAGGTGGTAGAGTAAAGCAGACCATTATTAAGCCCACAAATCCTAAAATACTACCTGGCCCTTTAAGAGAAAGTTTGCCAGCCAGATGAGGTAATGCCTGACTGAACTAGATGTAAACCTATAATCCTAATGTCTCAGGAGGCTGAGAGGAGAATTCAAACTTGAGGACATCTTCAGCAATTTATAAAGGCCTATCTCAAAATTTAAAAAAATTAAAAAGGGCTGGGGGTTTAGCTCATTGATAAAGCACCCCTGGAGTTCAATCCTAAGCACCAAAAAAAAGTTTGCTAAACTCTTGTCTAAGAAAATGTAGCTTAGTGGCTGAATGTTTTCTCTGATATGAGGATGCTAAGTCACAATAAGAGGGGTGGGGGTTGATCAGGGAAGAACAGAGATACTTCAGATTAGACAGAGGGAGTGAAGAAAGGGGATTGGGTATGGGGGTAGGAATGATATTAGAAGAGTTAGACTTTATTACTCTATGTGCATATATGATTACACAACCTGTGTAACTACATCATGTACAACCAGAATGAGAATTTATACTCCATTGATGTATGATATGTCTAAAGGCATTCTACTGTCATGTATTACTATTTAGAACAAATAAAAACTAAGTAAGTAAATTTAAAAAAAAAAAAGAAAAAGTACCTTTGTTTGACTTACTCTTTACTACTGAAAAGAACCTAAATGTAGATGTTAACTTATAGAATACTGATAAGCTATAAATGATTTCGATTTTCTTTTTCTTTTTTTTTTTTTTGGCGGGAAGCAGGGACTGGGGATTGAACCCAGGGCACTTTACCACTGAGGTATATCCCCAGCCCTTTTTATTTTTAATTTTGACACAGGGTCTAAGTTGCTTAGAGCCTTGCTAAATTGCTGAGGCTGGCCTTGAACTTGCAATCTTCCTTTCAGCCTCTGGAGTGCTGGGATTTCAGGCATGTGCTACCACACCTGGCTGACTTTGATTCTATTAAGAGATATGATAGAAAAAGTTTAGGTTTATTGTCTTAACAAAACTATTAATGCTTCTTATCTAACTTATTTCATCATGATCACATGAATCTGTTTTCCTCAAAAGTTTTACTACTGATACCCTTATTTTTGAGTTTTAAATAAGTCTCAGATACATATGCTCCTTATATTTTTGAGAGCAATGTCTTCAACTTCTTGAAATTTATATTTATATACAAACACCCAAGATGTTCACATTCACTTAGGCTACAAACATAGAAGAATAAAAGAACCATCAAATTTCAGGAACAGAGGAGGATTTTTTAGAAAGATATTAAGTTCAACCCATCTGGGGCTAAAATCCTTTCTAAAACAACTCCAGGTATTTTCAAGCCTTTGTAATTGCCCTCTACAATTCTGAACTCATTAATAAGGCAGTCATTCTACCTTAGCATATTCTATAATAACAGCTCTTTCTAGGAGAAAAATTAAGTGAATTATAACATACGTACATATATATACACACACACACACACACACACACACACACCAATATATATGTTAAAAAGGGTCATTATAAAGACCATATTGCAAGATGAAAAATTATAACAACATAATCTTGAAAGTAAAAAGCTAAATATAAAAGTGTACACAAATTCCCTGAGGAAATGATAAGTAGCCTGGCACTTACGGGATAAGAAGGAAATAAAACAAAGGAGATAGGGAAGTGAAAATCCAAATAAACAAGCAAAGGCTCAAGGCTTAGATAGAACATGTCAAGAGTTAAAAATGATTTGGTATGGTGAAATATAGTTTTTTTCATATTTAATTTAATTCATGCCATGGCTTCAATTACTATATACACCGCAGGGCTCTCAAATATGGATTCCTACTTCCAGACCAGAGTGCACCTCTACTGCCTATCAGTAACAATACAACACATGATTCCTCTTTATCTGCCTGTTATGCAAAAAAAAAAAAAAAAAAGTAAAAGAAAAACCATTTCAACAGAGTAGACCTTGACTGTGTGGTCCTGAACCTAAAGCAGAGGGCTTAACAGTCTATAAGCCAGACCTCTCTCCCCAACCTATTTCTTGTGGCACTTCAGTCCTAAATCTGTGTGTTCAAGCCATATAGGCCTTCTTTCCATTTCTGAAAAGGACTTTGCTTTCTCCTCTCATAGGGTAACTAAAACTATGAGCATAGATGAGATTGTTCGGGAAGAGGAAATGAGATATTAAGGACACATCTTCATCTCCCTCCTTATCCAGTCCATTACTGCAGACTCTTGAGGACTGATAGCTTCTTTACCCCAGCTGCATCCACAGCCATCAGGGATGAATTTGTTTTGAAAAAACAGGAGAGGGGGGCTGGGTTGTGGTTCAATTGTAGAGCACTCATCTAGCATGGGAGAGGCACTGGGTTCGGTCCTCAACACCACATAAAGATAAATAAACAAAGGTACCGTGTCCATCTACAACCCAAACATAAAAAAAAAAAAAAAAAAAAAAAAAACAGTTGGGGGGAAATCACCCAACTGCACAGATTGATCCTGCTATAAATAAAGGGTCTCCATTCTCATCAGCATTGGGCTTCCTGGCCATCCTGAGTATTCATACCTTCATTTACTTCATTTTTCACAATAGCCACTTCAAATCTTCTCCAATCTTTTTGAAATTCAAACACCCTTCTTATCTATTATCCATATCTCCTTATTAGTTCATCTATTCAACAAATATCTTGAGTATCTATTTCATACTAGACATTATTTTGATGGAGCTTGTAACTGAGATGAGAGAGAAAGATGAAGCAGACACAATAATAAAGGTAGGATAACAAACTAATATAAATGCTCTGAAAAAAAGAAATTCAGCCTTTATAAAATAAAGGTAGCTAAATTTGGAATTTATTGTAAAGATATATCAGCCCTAAATGACATGTATTTTTGATATTCACAGGGGGCTGGGGATGTGGCTCAAGCGGTAGCGCGCTCGCCTGGCATGTGTGCGGCCCGGGTTCGATCCTCAGCACCACATACAAACAAAGATGTTGTGTCCGCCGAGAACTAAAAAATAAAAAATAAAATATTCACAGTATATAGACTGAAACATTCAAGTACTAGAAACAATTTACACACCCATGAATTTAGAACTGGGAATTATGGAAAATCCATGCAGCTACAGGGATGAATAAAGTCAATGTATAGAGTTCTGATATGTAACCATATTCAGGATACATTATATGAAAAAGAAAGGGCAAAGCATGAAGAGTGTGCTACAATCTGTAAGAGGAACAGAGAAAATTATGTATGGTGTATGTGTATATACACACAAACTACTTTTAGAATAATCCAGAAATTGGTATCATTGCCTTTAGGAAGGGAAGCTAGGTGGCTGGAAGATTTGTCCATTCACCAAATACCTTTTTATACCTTTTGAACTTCTAATAATTCACATGTATTATCTTTTGAAAAAGAAGTCTAAATAGTTAAACAAAATTTTCAATGGCTTCCTAGAGCTCTTAGAATGAAGATCAAAATTCTTAACATAGGGCTGAAGTATAGCTTAGTGGTAAAGCATTTGCCCGGCATAGGGTCTCACATATTTCGGGCAAATGCTTTACTACTATCAATCCCCAGCACCACAAACAAACAAACAAATCCTAACATAACCTAAAAAGATCCTGAATGGTCTGGACTTTGCCTATCTTTCTGACCCCACCTTGTATCATGCTCTCCCTCCTTCTCTGAGTTCCAACCCACAGTCCTCTTCCATTCTTTAAATGTACCATTCTCCTCACGGCACCACCATCCAACCCCCATCACTGGGCCTTTGCACATGCAGCTCACTTTATCTGGAACTCTCTCGACTCCCTTCTCCATCCAATTTACTCCTCCTATGAGGTCTCAGCTCAGCTATCTTCTCCTCAGACAAGCTGCTATTTGCTCAATGTCTTTTCCCCACACTACAGTGTAAACTTCAGGACCATATCTTGGGGGATTTTGTGTTCCTCCCCCCTTTCATCACTGTATCTAAAGAATTTTAGCATAGGGCTTGGCATTTTACACTGTGTTTTTAAAAAATGATTTTTTTTTTTCTTTTTTGGTACTAGGGTTTGAACCAGGGGCACTTTTCCATTTTCCATTTTCCAGTCTTTTTTTAAAATTTTTAAGACAAGGTCTCCCTAAGTTACTGAGGCTGGCCTCCAACCTGTGAACCTTATGCCTCAGCTTCCTGAGCTGCTGGGATTATAGGCAAGAGACTCCACACTCAGGTCAAAAAACAAACAAAAAACCCTTTATAAATGAATACTTACATAAATAAATGTGCATATGCTTGAACAAAATATTAAACTAATGAACAAATGAACTGTCAGGAAACCAAGTGGCCAGGTACTGGACAGGTTGTACTGAAAACATCCAGGCTGATGACAGAACTTTGAAAGGAATGAGGCCCATTTGCCACAACAGATGAAGGAGGTGAATAGCTGGTAGATGAGTAATGATTAGTGGTAGAAACCTCAAAAAAGAAACCTCAAAGAGTCAAATTTTTACTTGAAAGTGAAGGATTAATATTCAAGAAGTAACAGTGAGGAGTGACAAGGACACCAATCCTCCTCTGAATTCAAAAGAACATGGGATAGGGGAACTTGAATAGCTATTGCCTGCAAGCTAAAGGAAAAACTGTCTTTCTCCAAGAGAAAGCCAGTCTCAAAACATTCTATCTGATGTCTTAATGAACAAGTCTGAGAATAAATGGGGTTTATTAATTCAATGGATTCTTGTCACAATTTAAAAGTTGGGAGGAGAAGATGGTAAGTGCCAGTGAGTCAAAAAGCACAAAGTTATACAAAAATGTCAAATCAGACTCACAAATCATACTGGTTAAGGCACTTCATAACTAGAAAAAGAGGATAAAAAAATATGAGGAAATGATGACAGAATGGCTGCCTATTCATCCTTGGCACAAAATGGCAACAACTTTGAGATAAATCATGAGGAATGTCTGACCAATGGAATCTGGAGGAAACAGATCTGGACTTGGGGTGGCAGGGTGATCAAGGGGACTTATTGAGATTTCAAGGTCAAAGATAATAGAATGTTCTATTCTCTACATGTTACTAACAGCTCTGGTAAAATTCTAAGAAAGGAGGAAATAAAAGTTGGAGGTGGGGACTAGGGGAGACTACACGACTGGTTTGCCCTGCAAAGGTCTTTCTTTGCTTCCACAGTTCCCTTAAGAATGTTAGGTAAACTATACAGTAATCTGAGTATTAAAGGGAAACATGTCATAATCCAAACACTGTCCATGCTTTTGAGGTGTCCTGAAAGCCTTTGTTGGAGACCTTACCCATTACCCTGCCCCACAGTGAACGTGTTCAATGAGAAAAGGAAGAACCTGGAAAATCATACAAAATGTCCCGAACTCTCCATATTTCACTGTACCTCTTGATTGCTTTATTCTTAAATTTATTACTAATCCTTAGTAATGAGTAAGATCTCTGATTCACGTAAATCTTACTTGACAATTGGATCCTTTGTCTTATCTCAAAGGAATAAAACCTGGGAGAAGGCTGAAGATCAGAAGCATTTATATCTCTGACAGTGACTAGAAGTACAAAAAAATGTGAGGGAGGTTAGCAGGCCTATAACATTGCCACAAAAATTAATCCCAATGGTTCCCAATAAAGAGAAGAAATACTCTGATTTTCCAATTCACATGTTGTTTCTGTTTGTTTTTTAAATACTACTGACTGAACACAGGAGTCCTTTACCACTGAGGGGTAGCCCTTTTTATTTTTTATTTTGAGAGAGGGATCCCACTAAGTTGCTGAGTCTAGCCTCTAACTTGTGATCCCCTTGCCTCAGCCTCCTGAGTTGCTAGATTTACAGACATATGCCACCACATCTAACTTTGTTTTATTTTATTTTATGGTATTAAGAATTGAACCCAGGGGCTGGGGATGTGGCTCAAGCGGTAGCGCGCTCGCCTGGCCTACGTGCAGCCGGGTTTGATCCTCAGCACCACATACAAACAAAGATGTTGTGTCCGCCAATAAATAAATAAATATTAAAATTAAAAAAAAAAAAAAAAAAAGAATTGAACCCAGGATCGTTCTACCACTGAGTTACATCCCCAGCTCTTTTTATTTTTTATTTTGAAACAAGGTCTTGCTAAGTTGCCCAGGCTGGCCTCAAACTTCTGATCCTCCTGCCTCAGCCCTCTGAGTAATCTGGATTATAGGCATGCACCACTACACCTGGCTCAGTGGGATTTTGACTGAGTTGTTTGGTCTTTTTTTTTTTTTTAATGCTATTTAATGTTGCTCCATTAGGTGTTCAATAATAAAATATGGAAAGAAAAATAGTTCTTTATTCTTTCACTGGATTATAGTTCTTTAAGGTGATTAAAAGATAAGTAACTATCTTAGATAGTTAAAAGACACTGGTTCTAGTTTCAGCTGTAGGACCATAGTTTTCTAGAAATTTAACCTCTGAAGAATAATTTAGCCTCTCAAAGATTCAGTTTTCATTGTTGCTACTCTTGGGAAACAGAGTTCATGAGATGAGGAAGTGGGAGAGCACTGGTAGAGTCAATATTGGATTCTAGAAGTTACTTGGATAAAAGGTAAGATGAAAATAAATTCCAATTTTAGATCAGTTCCTCTCCCTGCCCACGTCGCCATAGCCTGGCTCTGCTCCCAGGGCCCAGGAAAAAGCAACATTAAATCCTTACAAAAAAGGGCTTACAATTGGTAGAACCTAACCTTAGACTAAAAACTCTTTGGGGACTTCTGGAACTCACAGTTGACAGGAGCATGCAGAAAGCTTATCTGGATGAGAACAATGGGGCAAAGCCAATCTCTTTTTTTTCCTTAAACCAGGATTCCCGTATGTAACACCTGGAGCATCCCTAAAACAAGTTCTGGAACTAGCAGTACTGACTTACATCACTACCCTCAAAAGACAGAATTCTAATAAATCTGGCACAAAATCTAGACCAGGTTTCATAATTTCAAGCAGCAGAATGGGAAAGTTTGCAGAATACATGAATTATTGCCAGAGGAAATTCATTAAATTCGTTTAAAAAACTGTGAACAACTCTGGAAATATTTAGAGATAGTGCTGTTGCCTCTGGCATTCTCAAATCTCAGGTAACAAGCCTGACTTCATGATAAAACTTGGAAACTGCAATGGCTGCCAGCCACATGGGAGCGGAGAAAGAACACCCACTATCTTAGAAGCAATACTGTTCAAATTGCCAGGAATTTAACCAAATTCATTATATTGTATTCCAATGGAAGGGCAAGATGGTGGAAATGGGAATAGAAAGAATGAACCACCAAAATTATTTCAGAAAAGAAATAATAAACAGCAATTGATCAGGTTTGGTGGCGCATGCCTGAAATCCCAGGAACTCCAGAGGCTGAGGCAGGAGGATAACCGAGTTCAAAGTCAGCCTCACAATGGTGAGGCACCAAGAATCTCAGTAAGACCCTGTCTCTAAATAAAATACAAAATACGGCTGAGGATGTGGCTCAGTGACAGGGTGCTTGCCTGGTACATGTAAGACACTGAGTTCGATCCTCAGCATTGCATAAAAATAAATAAAGGTGTTGTGTCGATTTACAATTAATAAATATTTTTAATTAATTAATTAAACAGCAATTGATAAATTCTTCTCTTGGTTAAGAGTTTCTCTGCAAAAAACAACACATGGGATATTTTATAGGCAAAATTTAAACTTAACTGTAACATTCATGGAAGCTACCTTGGGGGACGAGTGGTTACTGGGGATTGAGGATTGAACCCTGGATGTTCTACCAATGAGCTACCTCCCCAGACTCTTTTCATTTTTTTAATTTTGAGATGGAATCTCACTTAGTTGCTTAGACTTGCTTCAAACTTGAGTATTCTGGCCTGAGACCCCGAGTAGCTGAGATGACAAGCATGTGCCACCATGCCTGAATGAAGCTAAAATTCTTTTCTCAAAAATCTCACAATTTGCTGCATGTGGTGGCACATGCCTGTAATCCCGGCCAATTAGGTGGCTGAGGCAGGAGGATCGTAAATTCAGGCCAGCCCCAGCAACTTTACAAGGCCCTCAGCAACTTAGCAAGACACTGTGTCAAAATAAAAAATAAAAAACAAAAAATGTTGGAGATGTGGCTCAGTGGTAAGGCACCCCTGGGTGAACCCAATACAAAGAAAAAAAAAAAAAAACCCTCACAATTTTATAAAATGAACAAGAATTTGTTTAAAGATTTCCTTTGATCATTATGAACTACTGTCAAGTAGTAAGGCATAAGTCTTAAATTTGGTGCTGTAACCAGTGAACTATGGCTCTATACCTGTATTCCAGTAGCCATCATCAAAAGTATGTATTCTCTCAGAAGCAGTCTTAGCCAAGATGGCTGTAGTAACAAAATGGATACTCCTCCCAAAACAAAACAACAAAAAAAAAAAACGGATCAACAAGCACCCTATCAATCTCCAAAAAAACTCAGAGTAATCGTTCAAAATCAAACTCCCTCAGGGGGCACCTCTACCTTCTTTTTAATTGTTAGCATGTCTGTCACCTGTATACCTACTGATAAACAAAAATGGCTCTGTTGGGGATGCAAATCCCCAACATGGCTCCATGCTATTCTCCCCACCAGTTCTCTCCTGCAGGGGTTAGCATTCTCAGAAAGCAAGGCAGAGGGAGTACCTAAAACCTTTGACAAGCACAATCAAGTATTATGAAATTCAGAAAAGGCTGGGGTAATAACCACTGCCCTCTCTCCTTTTTCAAAAGAGGAGAGTTTTTTCCTCAACTGCATATAGGTTATACTGAAAGGTGGCAGCTGCCTCACAAAGCAGTCCTTTTAAAAGAAAATAATTACCATTCACCGCCTTTGCTGTGTGCCTAGCTTTGTTAAGAGCACAGTTTGTTAAATGTTATAGTGTAGGTGATTTGCTGAAATTGAACTGACTGCTATACAAGTATGATTAGGCTTTGTATCCACATTCTGACTCTTTTAGTGTTTCCATTTTCCCCCAAGACCATTCTGATCAAAGATAAAACTCCTCAGGAACTAGTTACCCAACATACATCTCAGCTATTATTCACATTAACTCTAGATGATCTGCCAGATGAAAAACAAGTTTTCAAGGGCTCAATCAGAAAAGCTGGGCCGTGTAGGGCTTAGCTAGTCAATGTTCAGAAGAGCAAATCCACTCCTCTAAGACTGCCACTAAAGAAGCCTCCAAAGTACTGGCTTTGTGGTAAACTGCCCAAGAGGGGGAAAAAAACAGCATCATAACATGTGTCTAACAGAGAGTGATATTTATAGACAATGTGGAGAGGGTCCTTTTAATTTATCTACTTAAAGCAGAATAACTATGTTTCACAGGTTAAATGAAATATCAAAATGTTCTCATTTAATTTAGGTTTAATAAGAAAATATGTCCTGTCCCCAAGGGATGTTCATCTGAACCCTTAGAAAATTGAGTTGAAATTTGTTTCAAAGAAAATCCCAGGGGCTAGAGTTCTGGCTCAGTGGTAGAGTGCTTGCCTAGCATGTGCGAAGTATTGGGTTCAATTCTCAGCACTACATAAAAAAAATAAATAAAATAAAGATATTGTGTCCATCTACACTAAAAATATTTTTAAAAAGAAAGGAAGGAAAGAAGAAAATCCCATATCAAGATCAATACCCCTGGTCCCATAACTTTTCTCAGCCATCCCAAAAATCTGCAGTTGAGGCTTTGGCTGCTAAAATAAGACTACCTACATTTGAATCTCAGTCTAGTCACTTCCTAACTGGGTCATCTGGAGTCAAATTTCTTAGTTTCTTCATGTATAAAATACAAATAATAATAATAGTTCCTAAATCACCATGTCATTAAAGATATTAAAGGAAATAATCTATGCAAAGTACTTAACACATGCCTGGAATATAGTAAAAGCTAAGTAAATACTAGCTGCTATTGTTTTTGCTGTTGCTATACTTCTTTCAGCTCAGCCACCACTTTTTCCAGGAAAACATTCCTGATGCAATCTTCACCCCAAGCTGTCTTCTGTGCACCCTGCATATATCTACATGATTGTATATGTGTGTGTGTGTGTGTGTGTGTGTGTGTTTTGTTGTTGTTGTTGTTTGTTTTTTGGAACTGGGGATTGAATGCTGGGCTTCAAGCATGCTATTCAAACACTCTACTTCAAGCTATATCCCCAGCCCTTTTTATTTTTGATTTTGGGACAAGGTTGTCCAGTGAGCTTCAAATGTGTGATCCTCCTCAATTTGTGATTCTCCTGATTAGCTGGGATTGGAAGCATGTGCCACTGAGCCTTGCTCTATCATAGCACTTTTCTCCCTGATAATATTTGTCTGTCTGCCTCATAAACTTTGCCCTCTTTTTTTTTTTTAAAGAGAGAGAGAGGGAGAATTTTAATATTTATTTTTTAGTTTTTGGCGGACAAAACATCTTTGTTTATATGTGGTGCTGAGGATCGAACCTGAGCGCCACGCACGCCAGGTGAGCGCTCTACCGCTTGAGCCGCATCCCCAGCCCAAACTTTGTCCTCTTTAAGAGCTGAGGTTGGGGCTGGGATGCCGCTCGCCTGGCATGTGTGCGGCCCGGGTGCGAACCTCAGCACCACATACAAACAAAGATGTTGTGTCTGCCAAAAACTAAAAAATTAAAAAAAAAAAAAAAAAAAAGAGCTAAGGTTGTATCTTATCTTCATATATGCCTGGAACATAGTAGGTAAAAAGTTTTTGTTAATCTTAAAAATTCACCCAGTAGGGCTGGGGATATAGCTCAGTTGGTAGAGCGCTTGCCTCGAATGCACAAGGCCCTGGGTTCAATCCCCAGCCAGCACTACAAAAAAAAAAAAAAAAAACAATATTTAATAATTTAAATTTTTTTTTAGTTGTAGATTGACACAATACCTGATTTTATTTATTATTTTTATGCAGTACTAAGAAAAAGTGGATGTGTAACCGATGTGATTCTGCAATCTGTATTCGGGGTAAAAATGGGAGTTCATAATCCACTTGAATCCAAATGTATGAAATATGATATGTCAAGAGCTTTGTAATGTTTTGATCAACCAATAATTTAAAAAAAAAGAATCGAACCCAATGTCTCACACGTGGTAGGCAAGGGCTCTACTACTGAGCCACAACTCCAGCCCTAAATAATTTTTAAATCTAACAAAATTGGCAAAAGATGTCAGCTCCAGAATGCAATAACTCGAGTTTTAGTCATTTGAGTCAGATCCTTAATGTTAATTAATTTCCTTAGTTGAAAGACTAGGCAGAAGAGGAAAGCAAAGTTCTCAATTCACTGATAAATTAGAGTTCTGAAATTAAATTGAGAGAGCATTGAACAAGCAGTATGGTAAGAGATGTTAAGTAACAAGAAAAACCGAGTGGATGAAGAGATAACTAAGTAACATAAGGAGCTCAGAAAGAGCCTTTCCTGCCTACATCCTAAACTAGAAAATCCTTTCAAATTAATCTTTCCTCATGAAAGAACCAACCAAGTTTCAGTTTCCTGAGCTATCTATTTCAGATCACTTAAAGATGAGTGAGGTTTTCACCATGAAAAATTTTGAACAAGCAACAGTGGAGAATAGCCTCCCAGTTCATCTAGGCAAATAGTCATCCATCACTACTAACACCTAGATCCATACTCACCTTCTCTTGGGTGAAAAAAGAAACCATCCTATCACAATTCTAATAAGTTTAGCTTCTATATAATACTTATTAATAAAAAGTTTGCACTAATTGGATAGTTGCTTAACCCATCATCTGTCAAGGTCTAGCCCAAAGCCATTTTTTATAATCAAGTATTAATCAAGGGGTTGAGGACATAGCTGAGTGGTAAAGCAGTTGCCTAACATGCATAAGGCCCTGGGTTTGATCCCTAGCACTGCAAAAAAAGAAAAAAAGTATCAATCAAATCACTGGGGTAGATGAAAATAGCTCTCCTACCATAAAGCCACCTGTTCAGAAACTATCCAGGCATCATGGGCTTTATAATATTTAAAGGCAGATTGACGGCAAATGATTAAAACATGTACTTTTGGAGGAAAAAAAAAACTATCTAGGGGGTTACATTGCTGCATGTGATGTACTCAGAATCCTGCTCCGCTTTTTCTCCCACCACATTATGACTAAAAGACTCTAGAGAATGCTGTCAGCAAGAAGAGCACGCCTCCAAGCCACAGCGTGAAGGGAGCCCACACCTCTCTATATAACACTGTTGTATTTCAAAAAGCACAGGTATCAAATGATAACAGATAAACTTTGGTCTGTGTATTAAAGTGGTTCCAAAAAGAAAACAATTTTTTTTTCTAAAAAGAAAAGCACCTAGATAGGATGTCGTGAATCTAGCAATTCCCTGTATAGCCCACTTGTAGATATTATTGTTAAGAATCTGCAGTTGATTGCCATCTCTGACTACATTTATTATGGGCTGATAAATTATTTGCATTCACCACAATCACACCAACCTCCTTTTGAAACCCACACAAAGAACCTTGAATCAGAGAACTGTTTTGTTTTGAGGACGTTCTTTTCTGTTCTTTCTCTCTTTTTTTTTTTTCCTAGCTTATTTTCTTATTTCTCAGGAAAAGGTCATTTAGAAGGTTGCAGCAAAGATATGTAAATTAAATAAAACAGCAGTAAGCTTAAAAAAAATAAGAAAAGAATATAGCTAGGCATGAAGTATTATTTCAGCAGACATGGCCAATAGAAGAAAAGTTTATGTCAATTTATCCATTGAAAATCTCCCTTTTTGGAGCATTATGTAAGTGTCATAAAAAAATTTTTAAATAATAAAAAAAAAAACCTGCAGTGGGATGAACTGGGACATGTGAGGACTCAATACAACTGAGCTTCAAAAACTTAAATATCTCAAAACCACTTTTTGCTTATAGCAAATAAAAAGCAGAGCTACAGCTGCTTTCTCATCTGTGTGTAAATGAAAGCAAAACTGTGTGAGTAGTTAGTATTCTTAGAATTTTTGAGAGCCAGATTATTTAAATTAAGTCAAAGCCAATCTGTATCTGTACAGAAATATATTTCTCAGGGCTCTTACTCTCTAGACGTTACAGAGCTGTACATCCTCTCTTCCCTCCCTCTGAGATAAAAAAGTAAAAAGAACTCTGCAGGTTAAAACCACTTCAGATGAATCTGGAAAAAGGTTCAAAGGAATGAGAATATCTCATTTCTCTCCAGCCTGCTATAGAACAGGGTTCCACTCTGCTGCCCCATCACATCTTGGAATTTATTGTGCTTATTTATGTTCTACATCTACCTCCACCTCCATACCGTGAGCTCTCTGATGGTAGGACCTGGGTTTTATTTAACCTGGTACAGTATTTGTTAACCTGAAACAGCTGGATATTTATTAGTTATCATTATTTGAATTAAGTATCCTTGAGAAGATATTTAAAATGCAGGTAGCATGTTTAAGGCACTGACTATGAGACAACATTTATAAAGAATCAAGAATCACAAGTATTAGAAAAGCGTATTCCAATTCATCACCCTAATGTAACACTGACACTCAGAGAATTTGGTATTGACATCCATGTATTCTTATTTACTGCAGAGAGGTTACTTTCAATAGACTTCATTTTTATGACATGTATTCGGATACATAGATCTTTCTCTTATACCTCCATGTTCAAATTGATTGTAATTTACACATTCTACTAACAGAAATAAAAATAGGCGAATTGGTCAAAGCTCCTGACTATCAAATTATTTAGTACAGACTCTTAACTACTGAAACTGGCCTTTTATCTTCATCTGTAAAATGGCAACACTTCTCTGCTGATTCAAAAGTGACATTAATTCTAGGGACAGAGGTAATAACAACACCCAAACATGTCTCAGTGCCTCTCACAAACACATACATTCTCCACAGGCACATCTGAAAACATATCATACAGAGAAAACTTTCACTCTTATCATTCCTTCCCACTAACAGGGCAGCCATGCTGCCAAGGCAGCAACCCCCACATGAAATATGAAAGAGTGGAGGCGAAATAGCTCAATCAAAGCAGCTTGGGGGGAAAAAGGAGGGTATACTTGTCAGAGAAAAGTCTCCGGGGACAAGTCAGAAAACTTTTGCTTCTGCCTTGACCACACTCAGCAAATAATCCTTCTTAAAGTCTGCTTACCTGAGCTTAGAGGCCAAGCCCTCCCTTGGAACCCTTCAAAGAAGGAGTCATTAAAATTCACCCCGTTATTTGAAAAGTGCACTGTGAGAAATGTCAGAGTGCAGCTTATAAGTGCACTCTGGGGAGCACAGCTGAGAGCAATTTTGAAAGCCAAGCAGCTATAACTGATGAAGTAGAGCACACAGGTAGAAGGAAAGCTTGGCGCTGCTTCAGCACATGCATGGGGCTGTTTTGCTTCAGGCCAGATGCCCAGACTGACCCAGCAGGATGCAGATTACTCAACTTTCTGAAATGGAATGTAGCTCTTCAGCTCCTCTCTACAAGGTTGCTTCATTTATTCTGATTAAGACTCATTCACTCTAGCAGGCTCATTTCCATAAGCCTCCAGCTGACTCAGGCTGCCCTTGGTTAAGGACATAAACACTGAGCTATATATATTTAAAAAAAAAAAAAAAAAGGAGCCATCTCTTAATAGGCAAGATGGCAATTCTCTTAAAACTGTAAACCTGAATCTGAAATTAAATCTACCAAAGTGAAACCAAATCAATGTAAATACCCCTTCTCCAGGTCTGTTAATACTACTCATTCCCTTTATTACCTAAAAGTGAGAGAATTCATGAGCACACATTTATTTTGAATTCAAATGTGCTGTTGGATTAGAATCAAAGCATAATGTCAAGCCAGTTGGAAGAAAGAGCTTTCCTAAAAATCCTATCATCTGCTGGGAGAGTTTAAAAAGGAGAATTGGAGTGAGATACTCTGAGGTCCCATCTTTAGGGGTACAGTCTTCAGTGGGTAGCGATTCAGACAGGCCTGGCCAGCATTCCTCTCTGCTTTTGTTTTTCCTTAGATAATGTCTATAATGTTTAACTCACCATCCAGGTACATTCACAACTCCTTCTTGTCTTAGGGTATTTTATAGTTTTCCTTTGTGATTGACCAGGGAAATTCAGTACTTATATAATCTGGTGCTTGCCTAATGCTAAGCAGTGGAACTGTTCACTTGAGGGCCTGAGGAACAAACCTGATGCCAAAAAAGACAGAGACACCCTGATGCAGGAAAGACCTTCAAGTGCTAACTGGCAGGTATATCTAATACCCACCCCTTTTCTCCACAGAAAAGTCTTCACTGGGCTTCTCCAGAAATCTTTAACCTGGCTGATTTTGGGACTGTCAGCAAAAGTCTCTACAAAAGAGTTCAATGTAGATAAACATCCTATTTTCGTGTTGCCCTATTTTACTTGGCTACTGGCCAGGAAGAAATCAGCACTCCGGGTGGTGGACACCCCCTTACTGTTTTTGTTTTTGTTTTTTTTTCTCTTAAGAGAGAGAGAGAATTTTTAATATTTATTTTTTAGTTTTCGGCAAACCCAACATCTTTGTTTGTATGTGGTGCTGAGGATCGAACCCGGGCCACACTACCGCTTGAGCCACATCCCCAGCTCCCCCCTTACTGGTTTTTCACAAACATGTATCAGTATAGTAGTTTGTAGAAATGTGTAAACAAGGTCTCTGGCCTTGAGCTGGGCTTCACAGAGATGTCTACATTTCTAAGATATGAGATGTCACCAAATGGGTTCCATGGTAACAGCTGGCAGGAGGAGGAAAGAAAGGGGAGAAGAAGCTCTCCCCTTCTCAGGTGTTGTCCTTGAAGGGATAACTTGCCCCAGTGAAAGAAAAAAGCTGCTTTTATGGGAACTTTTATAGACTGTGAACTTCTGAGCCCCTCCCCTTACATGCTGGGTTTAAAGTTCTGAAACTACCTGAACTTGGGGTTCAGGGGATTGATTGATTATAGCAAAAGTTGTACCCTCTGAACCTGGCTGCAGCCAAATAAAACTGTTTCCTGCTATCTTAGGTGCCTTGCCCAGTCTGTCCCTACAACACACGCTTCAAAATTGGGGGCAAAGGCTGTTGTTACAGTGTTATCTCCAGATAACTACGCTCAATTCTTATTCAAGGATATGGAGTAATTATTAAAGGTGGAAGAGTAAGCTAGACTAAAAGCAAAGCTGGAGACAGGGACTTCATTCTAGTCTACTAACTCTTACCAGAAGGTTACTTCATTGAGACTAGCTTGAGACATCAAATTCCCTCAATTATATTTCTAGAATTCTGCAAGGAAGACTACGTCCCTATGGTCATTTCATTGCCTTAGACCCCTCAAGAGGCCTCAGAATTCTCAGAAGGAAACTTGATACTAACAACATCATTCCTCCGAAACAGAATTTCTGGTCCCTAAGCAAGGCAAAGGTGTCAATAGACAGCAGGCTCCATGAAGCCAGAGACCATATCTGTCTTGCTCTCCACTATATTTCTAATGCTTATAACAATGGGGACATGGGCTGGGATTGCGGCTCGGTGGTAAGCCCTCACTCACCTAGCACGTGTGAGGTACTGGGTATTAATTATCCTCAGCAGTACATAAAAATAAATAAATAAATAATGAAGATATTTAAAAAATAGTAATAACGGGACAAAATAAATATGCTTAGAAGGAAGGAAGGGACTAACTCACTCTGTAAACTACTGCTAACCCAAAATCCAAAAGTGCTGTTGACTTGTTCTGGAACAAGGCCTTGCAAAGTGTAAGCACAAAATCAGTGTGGAGGGAAGTGAACCAGGGCAGAGGGCAAGGTGGTGTCATGATAGAACAGAGTCCTCCTCCTCCAGAGGAAAAGTTACCTTAGCTAGAGGAGGAAACAAGTGGCCTGACATGTTCCTTAGTGACAAGTTACCACCATGGAAAATGGTCAACACAGTTCACTCTATAACGGGTTTCAATCAATGCTAAGTCTGTAAAACCAAATGAATGGAGGCCAACTTTTTCTGACAATGCAGAAAGGCCAGATGCCTACATTATATTTAATAATGTGGGGACTGAGATTCCACTGGACAGAAGCTTAAGAAACCATTAGATCCAGGCATGATGGCACACACCTATAATACCAGCAATTCAGGAGGCTAAGGCAAAAGGATCCCAAGCTCAAGGCCTACCTCAGCAATTTAGCAAGATTCTGTCTCAAAAAAAAAGTTGCTCAGTGGTAAAATGCCCCTGGGTTTTTTGTACTAGGAAAAAAACAAAACAAAACAGCAGAGAACCCAAACTTACTGGCCACTGGATCATCCTGAGTTTAGGCAAAACTTTAAACAACTTGGACTTCATGCCATCACATTAAAAAAACTATTGCTAAAATTTGCTGGATTTTATTTATGAACCTGGGAGCAGGCTAAGCTCTTTATGTTTTATTTATCCTCACAAAAATCCTAGAGGTACTGTCATTCCTATTTTATAGATGAAGATACTGGTGAAAGTGGGTTTCAGCAATACCACCCAGTCTATAAAACCAGGACTCAAGACTCTTGCTTGTCTCACTATTGACCCCACTCTTAGCCACTGTCTATCTCTTGTTAGCTGATGAACAGGCAGAATCAAGACCAATTCTTATAATTTCTCTTTGAAACTTATCCAATTCTGTGCAGATTCAAAAGTAGACATCAGATTTTAACCACATGGGCTGATTTTTTTTTTTAAAGAGACAACTTTTTTTAATATTTATTTTTTAGTTTTCAGCGGACACAACATCTTTTGTTTGTATGTGGTGCTGAGGATCGAACCCTGGGCTGCATGCATGCCAGGCGAGCGCGCTACTGCTTGAGCCACATCCCCAGCCCATGGGCTGATTTTTGTTAAGGAAGTTCTGAATGAAGGATCAGAAAGAAAATTTATTTATTTGGGTTTTTTTTTTTTGAGAGAGAGAATTTTAATATTTATTTTTTAGTTTCGGCAGACACAACATCTTTGTTTATATGTGGTGCTGAGGATCGAACCTGGGCTGCACGCATGCTAGGCAAGCACGCTACTCCTTGAGCCATATCCCCAGCCCAGAAAGAAAATTTAAAAGGCAGGCCCTAGGATATACGAGCATAGTTCAGTAGTAGAACTCTGCTTAGCATACACAGGGGTCTGGGTTCAATCTTTTTTTTACTTTTATTTTTCAGTACAGGGGATTGAACCCAGGGCACTTAACTACTCACTGAGCCACATCTCCAGTCCTTTTTTTATATTTTATTTAGAGACAGGGTCTTGCTGAGTTGCTTAGGGCCTCACTAAATTACTGAGGCTGGCTTTGAACCTCCAATCCTCCTGCCTCAGCCTCCCAAGCCACTGGGATTACAGGTGTGTGCCACCCCGCCTAGCCTGAGTTCAATCCTTAGCACCAAAACAACAGCAAAAAAAGAAAAGAATGTATGGTGGGGGGTGGCAGGAACAGGCCCTCAAATCAAGAGCTAACCATTTGGACTCAAACTTATCAGTACTGCTCACCTGAAAATAGATATCAAAACATTAACCTCATAAAGTTATTGACCATGTTCCTGACAAATTCTATAGAATGTCTTGGATTAGAAGCTGTTCTAATTACTAAAATTTTTATATAATCTCCAAAATAAACCAAAACTATATTTTGGCCTTGAAATTGTTATTTTGTTTTATAAACTACTCAGCTATCATATTTCCTCCCTTGAGAAATTTCTCAGAAGGGTCAATTTAAAAGAGCTTTTAAATTGAGTTAGGTTTACTGCCAATTATGCCAGTTTCTCATCCCTCTTTGTTACACAAGTTAGAAAACACATTTATGTTTGCATAGTTTTTTCTAGAAGACAAAAAGAACTCACCAAAATTATAGTTTTCCAAGATAAAGACTTAAGATGATTGTCTTTTACCAAAGAATACCTAAGCAAGATACAAGGATTTGATTTCATTGGAGAGAGGCTAACTAGGGATTTTGATTGATCTTATGTCAATTAAATTGTGATATAACAAGATCCCACAGATTTCTTCAATGCTAGATAAATTTCAGAATCAAAAAATTTATATGGTTTGTGTTAACCACCAAAAAAGTCTACCTTCCCCCAGCTGCCATGTACTCAAGTCATTATCCTACAATCTGAGGAGACAGATTCAGGATTAATAATTTATTATGTCCCTGTACTTCAATATAGTTAAGAATACAGGACAGTTTGGCAGGAGAAAGTTCCTGCTGAAGGCTCATTGCTGTAAGATACATTCCATTAGTCATCTACCTGAAATTAGGTGCCCAGCAGAAACAAGAAGAGCAGGGATATAACGCCATCTAAAAATTCTTCCCAAAATGCTTTTCCCCTGAAGATAAGACCAATACTTGCGCAAAATATATCATTCTCAGCAGGCAGAGTGGATAATGGGAATTGAAATCACATTCCATGCATGCATGATTTTGCCAGGATGAGCCCAACTACCAGGTATAACTATAATGCTCTAATAAAAGTTTAAAAATAAAAAATAAACATAACATATCATTCTCTTAAAGGAAAGACACCGCTTGGCCTGACTGCTTATAACATACAGCCCTCAGAAGTCCTACCAAAGGGTAAGGCAAAGGAGGAAAGTGAAGTCAGGGCCCATGAGTGCCTTCTAGGTGCCAGGTACATTTACCTGTGCTCATGGACACAAGTAGGAATAAAAACAAAAGTAAACGGCAACTAGTAAGGAAAAGATTTCTTGCTTAACCAGGAACTATCTTTATCCCATCTTCAGTCTGTGACCAGGAGGGGCTGAGGATGATAATTAATCCTTCCCACCCAAAGTTTGAGACTAATTAAAATATAAAA
Organism: Callospermophilus lateralis; assembly: GCF_048772815.1. Taxonomy (NCBI): domain Eukaryota; kingdom Metazoa; phylum Chordata; class Mammalia; order Rodentia; family Sciuridae; genus Callospermophilus; species Callospermophilus lateralis. Next base: position 118,458,610 of record NC_135311.1, on the reverse strand, counting down.
CATGGGCTGGGGGTGTGGCTCAAGTGGTAGCACGTTCGCCTGGCATACGTGCAGCCCGGGTTCAATCCTCACCACCACATACAAACAAAGATGTTGTGTCCACCGATAACTAAAAATAAATACTAAAATTTTCTCTCTCTTAAAAAAAAAAAAATATATATATATATACACATATATAAACATGGCAGTTAGGGAAAATGAAGACCAAACTGACTTTTTTTTAGTAAGTGATAGGGTGACTAGAGAACATGGCAGAGATGTGTAATCACTTGGCCTTTCTTAATACTTTCCAATATAGAATTAAACTTACTCAGTTGGGAAAATGCAGGCTGTCCTACCATGGGCAGGGTAGCACAATGCAGGGTGAGAACATTGCAGACCCTGAAAACTGGCCACTCACTCCACACAAGAGGATTCTTTTCTAAACTCATCAACCAAAAAAATCACTCTGCTGTTTGTGGAGTGAGTCAGAGAAAAGGTGAAGAAAAGAGCAAAAGTTAAATTCCAGGGCTGGGGTTGTGGCTCAGCAGTAGAGCGCTCGCCTAGCATGTGCAAGGCACTGGGTTAGATCCTCAGCACCACATAAAAATAAATAAATAAAATAAAGGTATTGTGTCCAACTATAACTAAAAAAATATTTAAAAAAAAAAAAAATTACCTTCCAAATGTTGTTCCTTCCTGGAGAGAAAGCACCTACTTAATGGGCTGAGACTAAAAGGAGAGAGGAAAGAAGGATGCTCCCTAACACACACATTCCAAAGTAGTGCTCTTTCCAGCATTGTCTTTAGGTTACTCCAAACCTAACCTAGGTTGCTAGATGCTAGGGATATAATTCTGAGTAAGACAGTTTTTTATGGAGCAGACAGACACATAAACAAGTAATCACAGTAGATTTCTGCTCCCAGCCATGATGGAAGAACTGGCACCACTCACCATCAAGCTATAAACAACTACAAAGCTTGATAGAATATACAAAACAACTGGTTTTAGTCAGAAGAAAACAGAAAATAGAGACTTCAAGGCTACAATTTTTTTCTTTCTTTTTTTTTTTTTTTTTTTTTTTTAGAGAGAGAGAGAGAGAATCTTTTTTGTAGATGGACACAACACAATGCCTTTATTTTTTTAATGTGGTGCTGAGAATCGAACCCAGGTCCCACCCACGCTAGGCGAGCACTCTACCACTGAGCCATAATCCCAGCCCAACAAGGCTACAATCTTGAGAAAAGGAAAGCTTGAAGTGAACCTCACAACTGCCCAATCGTCTATTAAAGAACAATTTCCCAAATATAGCAGAGTAATCCATAACCTAAACAGAAGGATCTCACCAAGCCTCAGAGGCAGAGATATGTGTTTGGCTAGAATTTGAGAGGTGATAAACTAGAGAGTAAGGAGCTATAAAGAGGGGGTCCCAGAATCCAGCGGGAAGGTCTCCGACCAGTCTGAGACCAAATAAAGGCACTGGGCAAGACTGCTTGAGGTTCATTAGATAGCAAATGCTACAGAGCCTAGAGAGACACAGAATCATTGGAAGACAAGCAGTGCTGGAGATAGAAAACGAAGAGCATGTTAAAACTCTCACTCTGCCAGAGTGAAGAAACCACATGAACACCACACCAGTGGAGACACCAGAAAAGACTCACCTTAGGAATATGAGCTATACTCTAGAGCAAGCACTCTCTGAACCTCTCCTCAAAAAGCCTAAAATCACACACAGTTTAATATGGTGTAACAATAGACAGATGTATAGACATGTGAGAACTTAATAAGGGGTTCAGGCCAGAGATTTCAGGGCAATCTGAAAGGAGCTTATGTTTACCTGAATCAGAAAATATCAGGCAGGTTGGAGTTGTGACTCAGCAGTAGAGTGCTCCCCTACCTAGCACATGCAAGGCACTGGGTTCAATCCTCAGCACCACATAAAATAAATAAAATAAAGGTATTGTATAAAAAAAAAAGAAAGAAAGAAAGAAAAAGAAAAGAAAAGAAAATATCAGGCAAAAGCCAGGTGTGGTGGTGCATGCCTGTAATCCCTATGGCTCAGGAGGGTAAGGAAGGAGAATCCTGAGTTCAAAGCCAGCCTCCATAACTTAGTGAGGTCCTAAGTAACTCAATGAGACCTTGTCTCTAAATAAAATACAAAAAATGGGCTGGGGATGTGGCTCAGTGGTTAAGTGCCCCTGGGTTCAATACCTAGTACCAAAAAAAAAAAAAAAAAAAGAAAGAAAAAAGAAAATATCAGGCAGAATGGAATGGCATATGCAGTGGAACAGAGAAAGAAACATAAGATGAACAGTGATTTTTGGATGTGAAGGAAAAAAAGGAATAAAGAATGGCTCAGGAAGCTCTGACTGTTGCTCAGCGGTAGAGTGCTTGTCTAGCATGTGAGGCACTGGGTTGGATCCTCAGAACCACATAAAAATAAATAAATAAAATAAAAGTACTGTGTCCTTCTACAACTGAAAAAAAAAAAAAAGAATGGCTGAGGAATTTCTACCTCAAAATAAAGTAGAGACGATCTTTCTTTATGTTTATAGAGAATAATAGAGGAGAAAGGAGCAAAAATTCAAGAGTTCATTTCTGATATGCTAACACAAGGGTAGTTGTGAGACATATAGTTAGAGATATGTCACATGCAGGTGGCTAGGTAATTTGGTGCTCAGGAGCAGCTGCAGATCTGGGAGTAGTGAGCAGGAATGAGACTGTAAAGAGAGCACAAAAGATTAGGACGAGACAGGTCTGAAACAGAACCCTGAAGAAGGAAACACTGATGGGACACACTGAGAAGGGCGGGAAGGAAAAATAACTAGAAAGGACAGTGCATCAGCTAAAAGGAGAAAAAACAAAAGCATGGAATATCTAAGGCAAGTGAGGAAAGGGTCCCAAGAAAATAGGCAAAGGTGTCCAGTGCAGCATAGATGTTAGGAAAGGTAAAATATGAAAATGTCCAACCAGGAAGGTCATGGTCCCTTGGCAAAATCCAAGGTTTGGGCAGAAGCCAGATCTCACTGGACTCAGAAGAGGAAAGCGACAGGAAAACAGAGAAAGCAAATATGATCTGCGCTCTCATAAAGTTTCATTGACTAGGAAGACTAAGTCAGAGAATTAGACAGAGGTCTCACAAAGAACAGTGCCTACCTCAGAAAATATTTGTTGAGCAAGTAATAAAAAATGAACAAATGAATAAACTAAGAAACCTCTACCCACCTGGTTGGTTCCCTAGTCCTTATCTCTCACTGTGTTAATATGTCAGCAAACTGATATATATTAGTCCCAAGCCAATCTCTGCTTCCTCCATGAAGCCTTCTCTGATTTTCTAACCTTTTAACTTTTTCCATATAAAAAAATGATAGAAATAATAAGTATTGATGAAGACACAGAGAAAATTGGAATTCTCAATGTAAAACAGAGCATAGAAAACAATTTAAACAAAGTGTTACTACATGATCCAGCAATTCCACTCCTAGGTATATGCTCAGGACGATGAAAAACATGTTCACACAAAAACTTATACAAAAATGTTCAGAGTACCATTATCCATAATAGCCAAAAAGTAGCAATACTCCAATATCTGCCAAATGGTGAAAGAACAAATAAATTTGGCATATCCAGACAACAGGATAAATTAGATGTTAAAAGGAATGAAGTACTGATACCTTCTACAACACAGATGAACCCTGAAAAATAAACAAAAGAAGCCAGAAACAAAAGGTTAGTTATGATTTCATTTATATGAAATATCCACAACAAGCAAAACCGAAGTTATAAAGCAGTAATTTCCAGGAGCTGGAGTTGGGGGAATAGGGAGCAACTGGTAATAGGTTCAGGGTTTTTATTTTGGAAATAAAGATGTTGTTCTACAATTAGTGGCATATCTCATAAAAAAAAAATATATAACTCTGATCTCTAATTATAAAACACCTAAAGTCTACCCATTTATTTAGAATACATTTACTGGTTTGTATTGAGTAAAACTATTCTCTTCAGTGAGAGACTCCTTGAAGCCAGAGAACCTCATCAATTTTCTCCTGGGATATTTCATTAACTTCCTAATGAATACTCTATCTCCAGCCCTAACCTCCCATCTTTCTCCCATCTCCACCATTATTCATTCTCCTATACACTAGCAAAACTGACCTAGATATTGACAGGTATATTAATACACATTAATATAGTTAATAGCAATATTAAAGTACTGTAGAGCATCTGCCTCTAAGAAATAAACAGACAAATCACTAGAGTATAAAAAGAAAGGTCTGGGCATGCGCAGGGCGCTGGGTTCGATCCTCAGCACCACATAAAAAAAATTAAAAAAAAAATATATTGTGTCCACCAAAAACTGAAAAATAAATACTAAAAAAATTCTCTCTAAAAAGAAAATACAACTTCATATTTGTTTTTAGTTGATCCTTTTAAATTTTTTAGTTTGGCTGGGCATGGTGGCACATACCTATAATCCCAGCTATTGATAAGCTGAGGCCAGAGGATGGCAAGTTCAAAGCCAGCTGCAGCAATTTAGTGAGACACTGTACTGTCTCAAAATGAAAAGGGATGGGGATATAACCCAATGGTAGAAGGCCCATGGGTTCAATCCCCAGTATGTATGTATGTATGTATAAATAAAATTTTGTTTTTGGCATTTGATTTATATATAAATACATATATATATATATATATATATATATATATATGTATGTGTGTGTGTGTGTGTGTATGTATATATATACATACACACACACATATATACACACATACATATATATAAGCAAATACATGAAAAAAATTAGTTCTGTGTTACTTGATATAATGTATAAGTAAGAATATACTGCAGTGTATTTTTTACAAATTATAGTACATAATCAAGATAATTTAAAGACCACTTGCATAAAAAATTAAAACTGAGGCTTCCTTGATGTGCAGAAGCTAACACAACAAGGAGGGAAGGGAAGAAAAGAAGTTCAGCAGATTAGACAAAAAGGGATGAAGGGAAGGGAGGGGAATAGGAATAGGAAAGATAATAGAATGAATCAGACATGACATTCCTATGTTCATATAGGAATACACCACAGTGACTCTCCACATCATGTATAACCATAAGAATGAGATACTAATTGTTATAAGTTATACATATATATATATATATATATATATATATATATACACACACACACACATTCGAAATATGTCAAAACATTCTACTGTCGTGTATATCTAAAAAGAAAAAAAAAAAAAGAGGCTTCTTAGCATGGCAGACAAGATCCTTTGTGACCTGACCACCACCTACCTCTTTCAGGCAGCTTTGCTTCTTATACTCCTGCATCATTCAACAGCTGGTCATGGTTCTTTTCTATACCAGGCTGCTCCATACTTTATGCCTCTGTTCTCACATACCCATTGCTTGGGAACATTTCTTGAATTCTTCTAATTAAATCTTCAAAATTGCTCAAGCATTGGCCTCTCTGGAAAGGATTCCTCAGATCTTCCCTTCACCTCTAAACTAAATGCCTTCTCTCTGGTTCCAATAGGACTCTGCAAAGCATCTCTCCATCTTTTCACCCCAGTGACTAGCCTAGGACCAGATTTCAAGTAAGTTCTCAAATAATGTAATTGAGTATTTTTTTCCCTCTGTACCCTAAATACACTAACTGTGTAATCTCCTTCCCAAAAGCAGGTCAGGAAAAGTTTTCATAGCCACTTGTTAGTTTTAGGTCTACATTAGTGTCCTTATTTTAGGTTTCCATGATCTAGCATCTCCCACAAACCTACATGTATACCTCTTCACCTTTCATATATACACGTTCTTTCTGTACATATGTTAATCTATTTGTTAAGATTCCACCCACCCCCACCTGCCTTTTTTTTTTTTTTGGTACTGGGGATTGAATCCAGAGGCACTTAACTACTAAGCCACAACCCCAGTCCTTTTTTATATTTTATTTAGAGACAGGGTCTCCTGAGTAACTTAAGGCTTTAATAAGTTGCTGAGGCTGGGTTTGAACTCATAATCCTCTTGCCTCAGCCTCCGAGACACTGGGATTACAGCTGTGTGCCACCTCACCTGGCTTTAGTCGCATCTTGTTGGACTCTAAGGTATTGTGTCTCCTTAAAGGGCCTTTGTATACCTCTGCTCTGATAGTGTTTATCTTGCGGTTTAATTCTCAAAGGAGATTTCTCCTATTGCTAATTTATTAATTTATTCAGTGAGTAAATATCTTTATGATGCATCTACTGTGTGCCAAGCACTTGCAATTGCTAGGAATACCTAGCATAAGTAAAAAAGGAAAGAACCCTGTTCTCAAGAAACTGACAGATTACTACAGGAATCCCTAAATTCTTAGGATCACCTCACATTTGTTTCCAAATGATAATCACCAGGTCCAAAATGCTATTTTCAAGCCATTTAATAGTAAAATTAAACCAAAAAATAGCAATTCAGCGGCCTACAAGGAAAACAGAGTTCTTTTATCAAATAAACTGTAACCACTTCTTTCTGGCAGTGAGCTTCATCACTGAACCCCGCCCCCCAAAAAGAAAAAGAAGCCCTTAAAGTATAAGTCAGTGGGTACCGGGGCTCTACCAAGGAAGATGTAAACTATTAAGTGGTAAACAGGAATGGGGGATAATTGAAGAGCTCCCTTATTTTGGTTATTTTTTTCAGGAATCATCCCTACATTCCATGAGCTTAATAACAACAGCAAACAATTAAGAATATATTTGAATGCTGGATGCAGTGGTACACACCTGTCCCAGAACGCTGAGGCAGGAGGATTGAAAGTTTAAGGTCAGCCTCAGCACCCTAGCAAGACCTTATCTCTAAATAAAAAATTAAATGTGCTGGGGATGTAGCTCAATGGTAAAGTGCTGATGGGCCTAGGTTCAATCCTAAGTACTAGGGGAAAAAATGTATCTAATCAAGAAAAAACATAAGAGTTCAGGTGAAAACTGAGTATATTCACAGTATATAAACACTGACTCAGGCTGACTCAGGTTATTGCCAATTGCTTTTTTTTGGGGGGTGCTGGGGATTGAACCCAGGGCCTTGTACATGTGAAGCAAGCACTCTACCAACTGAGCCATATCCCCAACCCTTCTCCAGTTGCTTTTTGCTGCTATTTTTTGTTGCTGCTTTTTGAGATAGATTTTTTTCCCCTTATAAAAAAGGTTATACAAATACACTGAAAAAGAATCTGAGGGCTGGGGATGTGGCTCAAGTGGTAGCATGCTTGCCTGGCATGCGTAAGGCACTGGGTTCAATCCTCATCACCACATAAAAATAAAATAAAGATGTTGTATCCACCGAAAACTAAAAAAATAAATATTAAAAAATTCTCTCTCTTAAAAAAAAAAAGAATTTGAAAAACATAGACTATAAAGTGAAAATAATTCCACTACTCAAAAAAATATACACTTTTAGTTATATATCTTATTTCAGACTGTTTTCTATCACATATAATTTTTCTTTTCACATAATTAGTAGTACAGTAAAAATGCAGTTCCATATCTTGCTTTTGTCCTTTAACATTAGGAGCATTTCTCCATGTTCTTTTCTTCTAAATTATTTAGGGGTTAGATAATATCTTCTGCAAATTTGTGAATACGCAAAAATTCCACCACTGTCCTATTGTTGAGAAGGTTACAGCAATGTTTCGCAGTATAGAAAAAATAAGTGTTCATGCATACTCTCAGGCAAAACTACCTGAATATATTCTTGAGATAAATTCTTGAAAGGGGAATTAAGTCAAAGGATATAAACCTTTTAGATCTTGAATACTTATGCCAAGGAGTTCTCTGTTAAATTCTCCAGCAGTATATGAGGGAAACCACATCATCCTTTAGCAACACTAGATGTTTTTACTTTTGTTTTTGGTTTGGTTTAGTTTTTTGAGGAGCTGGGAATTGAACCCATGGCCTTGCACAGGTTAGACAAGGTCTATACCACTGGGCTTCACCACAACCTCTCATATATTTTTACTTTAACATGACAGAATAAAAAGGGCTTCTTATTTTAATCTGCAGTTCTTTGGTTACTAATGAGAATGAACACCCTAAATACATTCACTCTAATTTCTTTCTTTCTTTTTTTTTTTTTTAAATAGTCGTGTTACCCAGGATAGCCTCAAACCTCTGGGTTCAAGCAATTCTCCCACTTCAGCCTCCCAAGTAGCTGGAATTACAGGCACTCACCACCGTATCCAGCTTTAATTTCACTCTCAGTTTATATCACTGTTGATACCACTGGGCTTCACCCTCTTTATCTATTTCTTAGGAGATTGTGGTTTTTTGGGGGGGTGTACCAAGGATTGAACTCAGGGGCACTCGACCACATCCCCAGCCCTATTTCGTATTTTATTAGAGATAGGGTCTCACTGAGTTGCTTAGCACCTCGCTAAATTGCTGAGGCTGGCTTTGAACTTGAGATCCTCCTGCCTCCCCGCCTCCCGAACTGCTGGGATTACAGGTGTGCGCCACCTCGAAAGGCCAAGAGATTGTTTTCTTAAAAAAAAAAAAAAACAGTGTGAAAGAACTCCAACAAATTAAAACACATAAAAACTATGCCTGTCATGTGTTGCCTGCACATTCCCACAGCTGGAACACATATGGTCGTTGATCTTTTACTTTCATTGTGGAAGCTCCACATTTTTCTAAAGTTAACTGGTATAACCTAACTCCCACCACAAGCACTCCTAGTTACACCACCTTTGCATCTTTACACTCACTAGGGTTCTGTTTTTAATCACCAAGCTAACAGGGTACTGAAGATTTGCCCAAGGAATCCACAAAACTATATATGCTTAACCAAGTGCAACTAAAATATACAGAAAGACTCAGAATTGTTTTTTCCTTCCCTGTTTTTTGAATCCCTCAAATAGTAAGCTGCTTATCATGGTTCTGGTAAAAAGAAAGTTTTTAGTTCTCAAAAAGATCACCTGTGGTTGGAAGGCAGCACAACAGAAGGAAAAAAGCATGCTGTAGAAGGTACAAACCTGTCACGTTCTTGCTGTGTGACCTTGGTCAGGTCATTTTGCCTCTCTGGGCCTCAATTTCCTAATCTGAGAATAAAACTATCTGTTTTAGGGTTATTATGAGAATTTAATGGGAAAATATATGCAATGTTTATAACCAGGAGTCTGGTATGTGATTGATACACTTCAAAAAATTTTGTTTTTCTGGGCTGGGGCTGGGACTCAGCAGTAGTACACTTGCCTGGCATGTGTGAGGCACTGGGTTTAAATCTCAGCACCACATATAAAGAAAGAAAGAAAGGTCTATCAACAACTTAAAAAATATTTTTTTTAAATGTTATTTTTGTAATTTGATAGTGCTAAATCAGTTACTTATTTAATTTAAATGGTCTTAAATAAAAATGCTGCCTAGAAATATTCAACAAAAACCATCAGGGTAAAAAAAAACATTTAGGTCACCAGGCATAGTGGCACATGCCTATTATCCCAGCTTGGGAGGCTGAGGCAGGAGTTCAAGGCCAGCCCCAGCAACTAAGCAAATTGCTAAGCAATCCAGCAAGACCCTGTCTCTAAATAAAATATTTTAAAAAGGGCTGGGATTGTGGCTCAGTAGTAAAGTGCCCCTGGGTTCAATCCCTGGTACCAAAAAAAAAAAAAAAAAAAAAATTTAGGTCACTTTTTTGCAATTAATCATCAACCACTACTATAAGACAACAAAAACCCCAAAGCTGATGTTACTAAAATTGCTAAATACAGTAATTACTTAGCCCTTAAGATCATGACCACTAATTGCTTTAGGAAAGCAACATAAGTCTTTGTAATTATAAGAGCAAAAGTCTGATTAGTTATCCCCAAGGGTGACCTCTATAGCAGAAGGCTTTTGGTCATTTCCCAGAATGGCAGTACACTCAGAAGTCTTTCTCCAATTGCTATTTTCACACACTCCATACTCTGAAAGGAACCATATCAACAAAAGAACTGAAAGAGGAAAAAAAATGACAGAAATGGAATTCTCCTTTGATATTCAGCTTTCTTGGCACTGACTCCTGGCAAGAAGCTCTAGTGGGGTGAAATAATCTTGAGGAAGAAAGCCTACTCTATGAAACACAGCATTTTCTATGGAAAAAGCAAGAAATACATTCTATTCTCTCTGTAAGTTTAGATTCCTCTAGGAAAGGAAGCAAAGTATCATTTACTAAGCATGTCCATTCAGCGTGCTATACCACATGCTTTAATTAAAATATCTTCAAATCAAACTATGAGGTAGATCTTATCCTTCCTCAAACACATTAGATAACCTGCCTAAGGTCTTAGTCATTAAGTAGAAACATCCAGCTCCAGGCCCCAGATCTGTCCAACTTTGAAAGCTTTTTCTTTTCAAAGCACCTTTTTCAAATCTCAAAATGATCATGCCAGTTCTTTATTTAAATTTTGGTTCCAAAACAAAACAACCTAACCCAACAAGTTAAATATCCACCAACATGATGACATTTTCTTTCAATTAGTAGACTGTTTTTCTGCCTCTTAGTAGTGTTTAAGATGAACTGAGGGACACACACAGAGTGCCCTTTTTTAATCTTAAATCTATAAAGAAAACAATACCTGTTGACAACCACAGAGCACTGAAGCAGAAGCAAGTATAAAACAGGTACTGGCTTCTCAACCACTTCATGGATGTCTGCCAACAATATCCTGATAAAATCCAGGAAGCAAGACTTGGCTTGACTCCCAGCCTCCTCTCCATGGCCTTCCAGACTGGCAGAACCAGTACACTAGAAAGACAGAAAGAGAAGAAATTAAATGCCAAGTAATTAATAATTGATTCCTAGAAATGTGGAATGCTGGAGAATGTGTCAGATTAGGAGAAAGAAAAATTTCAAGTTTGTCTTTCAGTGCACATCCCTGCCTGTAAATTTTAAACCTGAGCTTTGACACAGCCTATAATTATCAGAATAACAGAGCAAGGGATATAAAATGAATTCACTGTAAAACTGAAACATTTTATATCCCATTATTGTCTAACTAACAGTAAAACAATCTATATAACAGAATAGAAAGAGTATCAGTCTGGAAAAAAAAAAAAAGCTTTGATTTTTCAGTTCCAGTTCTGCTAATACCTTTGGGTCTTTGACCAAACACATTTTCTTATCTATGAAAAGATGTTGGAGTTCTAACTAAACTTGAGGGAGTTGTAAAAATATTTTAATGTGATCATATTTAGGGCATGCACTGTCACTCTTCAGTTTGTTACAATTCCCACCACTAGTATCTTTAAAATCTACCCAATTTATACTTCATGTTACCCCCTCCCCCCAATCCTCAAGAGTCATCTGCAATTCCTGGCTTAAATTCATACATACATTCAGCAAATATTTATGTCAGGCACTTTTCTGGCTACTCCAGAACTCAAGGGCTAGATGATTTAGGTCCCTTCCAGCAGGAAAATTAAAAAAAAAAAAAAAAAAGTTTCTTCCTTCTTACATAACTTTGCTATATTCTATAAATTGTTATGTAAATCTTGAAATATTATGAGTTGATATAGTTCTGAAGAAGTAATTCAATAATCTATTGGCTAGGCAAAGTGGCTTGCACCAGCTTCTCAGGAGGCTGAGGAAACAGGATGTGTGAGCCTAGGAATTCAAGGCCAGCCTGAGCAACACCATAGATCCCCATCTCAAAAAATAAAAACTTTTAAATATGTACCCATTGGCCAGGTATCCTGATACACACCTGTAATCCCAGGTACATAGGAGGCTGAGGCAGGAAGATAACAAGTTCAAGGACAGTCTATGCAAATTTAGCAAGACCCTTTCAAAATAAAAATTTTAAAAATGGGCTGCAGGTATAGCTCAATGGTGGAACTCTCATAAGTAAGGCCCTGGATTCAATCCTCAGTACCTCCCCACAAAAAAAAATTTTTTTTTTTTTTCTTAAAGAGAGAGTGAGAGAGGGGAGAGAGAGAGAGAATTTTAATATTTATTTTTTAGTTATCGGCAGATACATCTTTGTTTGTATGTGGTGTTGAGGATCGAACCCGGGCCGCACGCATGCCAGGCGAGCGCGCTACCGCTTGAGCCACATCCCCAGCCCCCCCCCAAAAAAATTTTAAATATATATGTATGCCTGTCATCCACATCTGGCAAACAACAGACTGACAACCCCTAACTTTCACCCCCAGCTAGCATACAGGGATCCAGATCAGCATTACCTGAGTTGGATTTCAAAGCTAATGTCAGGAAACAAACATAAACACACCACTGCAAAACTGAGGTGTAGCACATCTAAGAAAAGGTTTTCACTGAGCCTTAACTATATGAAGGACTTCATCTTTCGTGTCCAGTTTCCAACAATTCCTATATCAAAGGGCTGGGGATGTAGCTCAGTGTTAAAGCACTTGCCTAGCAAGCATGAGGCACTGGGCTCCATCCCCAGCACCAAAAAAAAAAAAAAAAAAGATGAGAAGACAATTCCTATTTCTAGTTTGTTTCATAGTTTTCTGTTAGGGAAGGGAAGGGGCAGGGGCAGATAGATGTGTGGGCCAGAGATACACTCAAGAGATTATGAAATGGAGGGGCTGGGGATGTGCGGTAGCGCGCTCGCCTGGCATGCCTGCGGTCCGGGTTCCATCCTTAGCACCACATACAAACAAAGATGTTGTGCCTGCCAAAAAAATAAACTAAAAAATAAATATTAAAAAAAAATTCTCTCTCTCTCTCTCTCTCTCTCTCTCTCTCTCTCTCCCCACTCTCTCTTTAAAAAAAAAAAAAAAAAAGAGAGATTATGAAATGGAGCTGAAGTTAGAAAGTATATCCAGCAACTTCTGTAGCCTCCCAAGCTGGAATGGGTGTGTTCAAGAGAGAGATCTTACCCAACACATTTCTACCTACCACAAAAGGATTTAAAACTCAAGGTGACTCAACACCTGTCATCAACAGCCTGGCAGGTGGGTGGGAAAAGCAGAAAAAGAAATGAATAGGCTTTGAAAACAGGAGTAATAAACACCATCGGACTAGCAAGCTGATTAGAAGTGCAATATCTTACAAACTGTGCATAACAGAGGTACATCTATTTCTATTTGAACACCTAACCAGTCCTTCTACTGAAACCTACAATTGCCTATGGGCACAAATCACTGCTAGGGTCCAGTTAAAGGCTTGCTGACCACAGGCAGGAACAACACATTACCAAGATCCAAATGGTTTGTTATGGAATCAAAGGATAACAACCCAGGGAGAGAACACACACCCCCACAATACTTGACAAATGAAAATCTAGAAAAGCTCCCAATAGTTCTGGCATTTAGGGCGTTACAAGAACAACCGAAATAAAAGCACTCTCTGTTGCAGCAGCTGTTCAGACAGAGCAGGGGGTAATGTTTACTTAATACTTCAGGTTGACGGGGGATGTATCATAGTTCAGTCTGTCAGCTACATACGTGGAACTCCATTTATGTACACAGCGATAAGATATGTTTGAACAACGACAGAGCACGTCTGAAAAAGCCTATTCAGCGCGTGTGAGTAATCAAAAATAAAACTTTAAAGAAAAAAAGTCTCAGATATTTGGGAAAGTTACAGAACAGACTGCCATGAATAGCTTTGCTTATATTTGCAGACACTGTTTTCCAAATAGCTGGAAAAATGAACAGATTGTTCTGGGAGGTCGTCTTTCCAAATTGTTCCTAGTTTCCAGTCTGTGAATCATAAGAAAGCACAAGGAGAGTCGACTAATGCTCTTTACTAACAGCATCCAATGTCGATGAGCCCAACTATCACGAGGTGAGAGAAGACAAAGCATTTCTGGAACCCCGCTGAGAGTTTCTATTCTGACTTCCTTGGCTTCACCTCTGTACTCACTTGCAGCCACCATAGGACCCTCTGCGGGATATAATTGTCAAAACCCTGACCGAGGCTGGTTTCGCATTGTAATTTACACATCATGCTCAACCCCGCCCCCCTTTTTCTGCATCAACTTTCAGTCTCGGTGGGATGATCAAACACAGCAGCTAAAGGCGAGGCTGCAGAGGTCGAGGTGTTAGAAGGACGGCAGCGACCTGAGCCCGGTATGTCAGTATTGGCTGTCAGGGAATGGAGGGAGCTGCAGGACAAGACCTGGGCCCAGAAGAAGCGGGATTCGGTCTGGAACTCCAGCTCCGCAACTGCAAGGCCAGAAGCAGCTGACTGTCCTGACCCAGCCAGGAGCTCCACCTCCGGGTCCCAACAGCGGGTCAGTGCACCCCCAGGCATCGTCTGTACCGCCTGCCCCTCCCCTGAGCTCATGGTCCTCGGCCTGGTAGCCAGCCGCCCCGGCCACCTACCGGGGCTCAGGGGCACATAGCGGGGCCCCGGCTTTCGGCGGCCTCCGCCTCCTCCCAGTCCATGGGCTAGGGGCCCCAACCTTCTCTCCCCTCACCGGGGGAGGAGGAAAAGGAAGAAGGTAGTGCGGGCTCCCCACCCGGACAGCTCCCTCTCGTCTCAGCCTCCCTGGACAGCGACGACGGCCGGAAACGCCGCCTCCTCCCACCTCCCCCGGGCTCAACCCGGAAACACACTCTTCATGCTAATAAGCCCTCCCGCCCCCACCCTCCGGAAGCGCAATTCCAGCCGCGAGCCCGAGGGGGAGGAGGGGCAGCGCTGGAGGTAGAACTACGCACAAGCAAAGGAGTCTGGACACCCCCCCAGCCTCTCGCCTCCCGCTCTCCTGGGGCAGTCTGCACCTTGCCTTCTTTGCACGTGCCCCAAGGCCCAGACTCAGGCAATACCCACAAGGAAGATGGCGGCAATGGCGGCACCCCCTACGGCGTAGCGCCCTGCCGTGCCATTGGCCAGAGCCCCAAGTGAAGCCGCCGCGGATTGGCCGAGGGCGATGCGGGGGTGGGGGTGGAGCTGCAGCAGCCCGGAGCCCGGAGTGGGCAACGCGGCGTGAGCAGCGGCCCCAAGCTCCGGCAGCATCGCGCCCGCAGAAGATTTCACCGCTCGGGGCCGCAGCCTGGTGAGCTCAGCCCCCTTCAGGCCCTCCCCTGCATCCCAGCCCGGGCCTCTCCGAACCGGCGCTCATCAATGCCGACGCACCCCGGGGACCCTATCGCGACTCCATCGCACCATATCGCGACACCATCGTGCCCTGTCGAGACTCCATTTTGTCACAGCCCTTTTCAATACATATCTTGTTTTAATTTGCCCCGTCATCTTTGGGGGCTGTCCCCATGTCGTGATTTTGCTGTGATCTCCGTGACATCATCGCGCCATCGTGAGGTGTGATCTCATCGCCGCTCTGTCGTGACTTCATCAATGTCGTGTTGTGACCTGGCTGCGGCGGGACAGGTGGTGACCGCCAAGAACCCTCCTCCCCTTCTCATCTCCCCATCTCAGCAGCCCCGCTTCGATTATCCGGCTTTTGGATTCTCTGTTGTCCCGGGAGCTACCCGACCCCTTCTTGCTTCTCCAGCCCTACCATCATCCTCAGGCTGGTAGCGAGACAGGGAGGGTGAGGACAGGGAATGTAAAGGGTTAATGCTGCTGCTGCTGCTGCTGCTGCTGCTGCTGCTGCTGCTGCTGCTCCTGCAGCCTCTGCCCGAGGGAGGGAAAGGAGAGAAGGCAAGGAGCCTGCGGGGGCGACTGAGAGCCTTGGCTGAAGGGGTGGGGTCCCCAGAGGGGCCTCCAAACGTTGCCTGGTGAGCTCGAGCTCGAATTCTCACTTCTGCTGAAGCTTATTTCCTGCCTCATTTGAAGAAGGGAGGGAAAAAGGAAGCCTAGGATGCCCTTTTCCCCCATGTCAGTCCGGATAATCGAACTTCATGTGTGTCTCCATTCCTCCCTGTCTGTCCTCACCACTTACTCCCTGTGCGCCTTGGGAGGGAGATAAATTCCGACTTTATGTGTCAGGGGGCCACTAAGCAGTGGGACCAGCCCCCTCCCACTCCCAGGAGATTGCTGAAGAAAGCTGTCCAGCTAAGCAGCAGGATGCACAGTCCTCCTTTCCCACTTTCTGGAGGTGACCTTGGACCAGGGTCCCTTCTTTACCCCAAAGGATTTGCAGGTCCAGCCTTTTCAAGTCCCCCTCTCCAAGGGAGGTCAGTCCTGAGGAAGCCACTTCTCCAAATCCTCCCTCCTCTCCCTCTGTGCTAATCCCTCCCTCCATCCTCCACTCCCACCCCTGCCCCCGCCCCCGCCCCTCCTCTGCAGAGGGATGCTCAGTCCCTCTTGTGTTCACAGTTGGGCAAGGCGGGCATCATGGCCTCGGATTGTGAGCCAGCTCTGAACCAGGCAGAGAGCCGAAACCCCACCCTGGAGCGCTACCTGGGAGCTCTCCGTGAGGCCAAGAATGACAGCGAACAGTTTGCAGCCCTGCTGCTAGTAAGGAGTTGGATAATTGGGAGATGGGAAGGACTGGGTGGTCGGGGGCCCCCAAGGAATGGAATCAGTCAGTCCCCAAAGATATGTAGTGGTGCTAACAACTTTGGAAACATCAAAGGAGTTCCAAGATCCCTACCTTTGTATTAATTTTGCTCCCCTAGGGGAGAATGCAGATGAATAAGGCTGTGGCACTGGGGTCCTTGGAGGAGGCTGCCTGAGTTTGCTTTCTGGGGTGTCCCAGAGCAGATGGGAGCTGACTCATAGGGTAACAGCAGCAGGTAGTAACTAGTGCAAAGTACTTGAGGGCTGGGGATGATTTTTCTGAGACCTGAAAGAGTAGCGGGACGGGAAGAGATTAAAGAAGGGTCCTAGGGGATGGCCAGGACTGCAGTAGGTAGCTTGAAAGTAAGGGAGCTGGTTTGGGTCTTAGCCCTTTTGGAGGAACCCAAGCTGGGGACAGTGAAACAGGAGCTGCAGTGCTAGAAAGGGGGGGTTAGTGTGTGGGGGGTAAAGGGAGGAGGGAGTACAGCCGCTGCTTGTTTGCCATGGCAACAAGGAGAAGGCTCTGGAGTCAAGGGCTCACACTGCAGCAGAGGAGGTGTTTAGGTGAAATGTAAGGGGAAATGTTTTGACATGCAGAGCAGCGAGACACAGGAGCCATTTCCCCTGAGAAGGTGGTGGAAATGGATCAGAGACTTATCTGGAGACAGCATTTAGGGAAGGACCCTAAATCCTTGGGGGATTTTAAACACTGAGTTCTAAGCTCCTTCCAACACAGGTTGTGGGCATCTAGATTAGATATCAGGAAGAACTTCTCAACTGGCCAGGTAATGAAGTGCCCAAATGAGTGGTTGAGAAGGACAAGACCTCCCTGCCATGGGATGGTCAGAGGTGAGAGGGATCCCAGAAGTCACATTAGCCTGAAAAAGAAGGAGCTAGATGAGATGATCCCAGAGTGAGTTCTGTTGCGTAACCTAATCCTGTTAGTCTTCAGTGCTCCAGGGTTCAGGGAAGGGATGGTCCTTGCCACCTCTTCCTTTCATTCTGCTGATAGCATGTATTCCTTGCCCCATACCCCTGTAGGTGACCAAGGCAGTAAAAGCGGGTGACATCGATGCCAAAACCCGGCGGCGGATCTTTGACGCCGTTGGTTTCACTTTCCCCAACCGTCTCCTAACCACCAAGGAGGCACCGGATGGCTGCCCTGACCACGTTCTCCGTGCCCTTGGTGTGGCCCTGCTGGCCTGTTTCTGCAGTGACCCTGAACTGGCCACCCATCCCCAGGTCCTGAACAAGATCCCCATCCTTAGCACCTTCCTCACAGCCCGGGGGGACCCTGATGATGCTGCCCGCCGCTCCATGATTGATGACACCTACCAGTGCCTGACAGCTGTAGCAGGCACACCCCGAGGGCCCCGGCACCTCATTGCTGGTGGCACCGTGTCTGCCCTGTGTCAGGCATACCTGGGTCATGGCTATGGCTTTGACCAGGCCCTGGCACTCCTGGTGGGGTTGCTGGCTGCTGCAGAGACACAGTGCTGGAAGGAGGCGGAGCCCGACCTGCTGGCAGTATTGCGGGGCCTCAGTGAGGATTTCCAGAAAGCCGAGGATGCCAGCAAGTTTGAGCTCTGCCAGCTGCTGCCCCTCTTCCTGCCCCCAACAACCGTGCCCCCTGAATGCCTCCGGGATCTGCAGGCTGGGTTGGCGCGCATCCTGGGAAGCAAGCTGAGCTCCTGGCAACGCAACCCTGCCCTGAAGCTGGCAGCCCGCCTGGCACACGCCTGTGGCTCCGACTGGATCCCAGCGGGCAGCTCTGGGAGCAAATTTCTGGCCCTCCTGGTGAATCTGGCATGCGTGGAGGTACGGCTAGGCCTGGAGGAGACAGGCACAGAGGTGAAGGAGGATGTGGTGACTGCCTGCTATGCCCTTATGGAGTTGGGGATCCAGGAGTGTACCCGCTGCGAGCAGTCACTGCTTAAGGAGCCACAGAAGGTGCAGCTTGTGAGCATCATGAAGGAGGCCATCGGAGCTGTCATCCTCTACTTGCAGCAGGTAAGGGGGTAGTGACCTACAGAGGGAGCCCAGTGTCCGGGAGTCAGGGCAGGAGCCTGAAGGCAAAGAAAAGAGGTATATTGAGGAGATAGCCAAGCTGCATGTCGGGCGGACTGGTACTGCAGCAGCACTCAGGAGTAGTGTGTGGCCGAGCCTCGCTCCCTCTCCCTCCCTCCAAAAGCCTCCACAAAGCACCATACCACACACCATATGTGCACTCACATCCCAGCACACACACACGCACACACACACAACACAGTAACCTCCCACTCACACAGTGCTCCCCAGTACACACACTACACACCACACACAAAATTGAAGCAGTCTGTTCTGCTCGCTCCGGGGCGTTGTTTTACATATGCACACATATAAACTTACAGCGGTGCAGGAAAAAGGAGCAAGGCTGCTTGGTTCCTGGCCTTTCTAGGAGTTCAGCTAGATCTACTACCCACCCATTCGCAACCCCTTCCTCCCTCCCTCTGAGAAATCCACTCTCCTGTCCCACAGGGATTCAGTCATGACTCTCTTCTCTTTAATGGTCTGCTCCAACCGCTGAATTCACCAGCCACTGAATTCACCAGCCACACATCCAACAGACCATGCTAAGCTCTGGTCTCATTTTGTAATTTAGCCCAAAAGAGCATCCCCCCTCCCACTGTTGGTTGTATGTTCATGGCATGACCTGTCCTCCCATCCCAGGTAAGAGTCTCTGTAGAATGCAACTTAGCTGTAGTCCCGAATTTCCCCCTAGCCTTGAGCTCCCTTGGCGGTGGAGAGATGGGGATGCACTTTGAGTCTCATCAAGGTGGGGCCTGTTCTCAGCAAGGTGGGCCTGCTTTGTTGGGTTTGTCCCTCCCATTTGCTGGGTACTGGGTACATGGGGTAGGATGAGGCTTGGTGCCCACCTCTGAGGGGCTCACAGGCCAGAATTCCCTTCCAGTTGTAGGCTGGCCAGCAGGCTGGTAAAACAGGGGAGGGTCTGTAGTCCTGCTTTATCTCAGAGGGGTCCTGTGGCAACAGGTGGGGCCAGAGAAACAGAAGGAACCCTTCGTGTTTGCCTCGGTTCGGATCCTGGGTGCCTGGCTGGCTGAGGAAACCTCATCCCTGCGTAAGGAGGTGTGCCAGCTGCTGCCCTTCCTCGTCCGTTATGCCAAGACCCTCTATGAGGAGGCGGAGGAGGCCAATGACCTCTCACAGCAGGTGGCCAACTTGGCCATTTCCCCCACCACCCCAGGGCCCACCTGGCCAGGGGATGCTCTCCGGTGAGTTTGTTGTTACACTATGTCCAGCCAGACCATTCTAAAGAAAACTATGACACACAGACTGGCCCCCGCAAACTGGGCTGTTCCAAGCTTCTAGATTGGCCATGAGAGTTCTCTTAAGATCATTTCTATTTGTTTTGGGAGGCTTGTTCCCACAGGACTCCTGAGCTGCCAATCCCAGATTTCTCAAAAAGAGAACTTAGGTTTATTGACCATCTATTACAAGCCAGATATTTTGCTATACCTTTTACTAGAACTATGTCTTGTTGTTTGTGTTTGCTTTGTTTTGGTACTGGGGATTGAACCCAGGGATGCTTTACCAATGAGCTATATCCTAAGCCCTTTTTATTCTTATTTTTTGATTTATTTGTTTTTTAGTTGTAGATGGACGCAAAACCTTTATTTTATTTATATATTTTTATGTGATACTAAGGATCAAACCCAGTGCCTCACCTGTGCTAGGTGAGCACTCTTCTACTGAGCCACAACCTCAGACCCAGCCCTTTTTAAAACAGGGTCTCACTTAATTGCTTAGGACCTCTCTAAGTTGGTAAGATTGGTCTCAAACCTGCAATCCTCCTGCCTCAGCTTCCCACGTTGCTGGATTACGGGCATGTGCCACTACACCAGGCTCAGATCTATCTCATTTGGTCCACATGGCAAATATGACAGAAGTTTCATCCACATTTTAAAGATGAGGAAACTGAGGCTCAAAAAGTTTAAAGTAATTGACTGTGGTCAAGCTGTACAACAGAGCACCAATTTGATCCTGGGCCTGTGTAACTCTGAATCTTGTGCTTTTTCTGTAATACCTACCAGGACATGTCCTTCTTCTCCCCTACTTTCACTTCTCTTAGGCAGGGTACCTTGAAATAGGACATCTTTGTACCTTCATCTCTTCCAACCCCACACACGTCTGCCCTTCCACCCCCCCCCCCCCAGGCTCCTTCTGCCCGGCTGGTGCCACTTGACTGTCGAAGATGGGCCACGGGAGATCCTGATCAAGGAGGGGGCCCCTTCACTTCTTTGCAAGTACTTCCTGCAGCAGTGGGAGCTCACATCCCCTGGCCATGACACCTCAGTGCTGCCTGATAGTGTGGAGATCGGCCTGCAGACCTGCTGTCACATCTTCCTCAACCTGGTGGTCACTGCACCAGGGCTGATCAAGTGAGGGGTTTGGGAGAGGCTGGGAGGAGATTCAATCAAGTGTGGGGTGGCGGGGGGCTGCCCAATTGCCTTAAATTTTGACCTCTACTTTGCTTCCCTGTGCATTTGGATTTCTCATAGTGTTAAAATGAAAGGGTATCAGAATAGACAAAGCCAGTCCCGCTCAAGGATTTGGGCCCCTAGGTATTTTCCTGGAGCACATCTCAGTGCCAGCCATAACCCCAGATGCTATGGTTGGGGCTCAGGGTTAATTCTTCACGCTGCTACCTGATTTCTTACCAAACTCTGGCCCAGAGAAGTCAGGAGTCCCAGATCCAGATTTTCCAAAGGGTTTCATCTGGTCTCATAACCTTCTGCCTGCTCCCATCCTTGCCTCCCTTTCTTCCCCAGGCGTGATGCCTGCTTCACATCTCTTATGAACACTCTGATGACGTCTCTGCCCGCGTTGGTGCAACAACAAGGGAGGCTGCTTCTGGCTGCCAATGTGGCCACCCTGGGCCTCCTTATGGCCCGACTCCTTAGCACATCTCCAGGTAAGGCCCTGGGGACCCAGGCTTGGTGGGTAAGGGCAGAAAACCTGGGTGGACCTGCTGTGCTCTGGGCCTAAGTCCTTTTACAGAAAATGATATTGCAGATTTTTTCTGTGAAGAGGAAATCTCTACAGTATATCTCCATCCGCCACCCCCACCCTTCTTCCCGAAATGATAACATGCTCTTCCTTCTGAAGACTTTTAAGGCAAGGTCTGGTGGGTGTTAAGTACAGGCCTGCTCAGAGGCATAGGCACAGGCACCTGGAATCCCTGGCAGCCCAAGGACTCCAAATCCAGTGTTTTCAAGGTGGAGCCGCCCCCACCCAGGGCCTGAGTCAGAAACCTGACTTCCCTCCATTGAGGTTTCTCATTGCTCAACAGTTCACCCGCCTCAGTGACAGGTGTCAGCACTCTGCCCCTCTGCACGGCTTCTCCTCCACCCTCCTCCCTCTGACTCTGTGCGGGGGGAATGGTATACCCTCCAGCCCCTGACAACCCTCAGTGTCTCCCACTTTGGCTGTGGGTGTCTGCTTGGGTCCCTCTGTCCCCGCCTGTTCCCTGTGCCCCATCTGTCAGGTTGGAGGAGCTGAGCAGATGCCCAGGAACAGGGTGTAACATGCCCATACCCTCAGCTGCCTCTGTGTTTTCTGTGTGGGGATCCCAGTAGGGTACCCAGCAGTGGGAAGGGGAACATATCCCTTTGGACCAGAAACCAAGAGGTCGTTTCCTCCTCCACCCCCAACTCTCAGTCACTCCTCAGGTAGAGCCACCATGGCACTGACTCACCAAGTTAGAGGCAAAGCTTCCTGGAGAGCACTTGCAGAGGAGGTGAATCCCAATATAAAAACCTGGTCACTTCCCCTCTTGGTGCCCTCTTCTGGCCTAGGAATCAAGCAGGTGCCTTATCACATCTAATTCTCACAACAGATTGCTAAGATTAGCAGTACTGGCCCCATTTTACAAGACCCAGAAAAGTTAACTACCCAAGGTCATACAGCAAGTGTGAAAGGTAGGGTTTAAACCCAGACAGTCTGATTCTAGGTGATGCTTGAGCTCCGCATGTGTCCACACAGGAGGGAAAGTGAGGGGCTGGCCCAGCACTGGCCCATCTAGTTCATGTACCATTTTTTCCATGCCTTCCAGCTCTTCAGGGGACCCCAGCATCCAGAGGTTTCTTCGGAGCCGCCATCCTCTTCCTATCGCAGTCTCATGTGGCACGGGCCACACCTGGCTCTGACCAGGCAGTACTGGCCCTGTCTCCTGACTACGAGGGCATCTGGGCTGACCTGCAGGAGTTGTGGTTTCTGGGCATGCAGGCTTTCACAGGCTGTGTGCCGCTGCTGCCCTGGCTGGCCCCTGCAGCGTTGCGTTCCCGCTGGCCACAGGAGCTGCTCCAGCTGCTAGGCAGTGTGAGCCCCAACTCCGTCAAGCCTGAGATGGTGGCCGCCTATCAGGGTGTCCTGGTGGAGCTGGCGCGGGCCAATCGGCTGTGCCGGGAGGCCATGAGGCTGCAGGCAGGTGAGGAAACGGCCAGCCACTACCGCATGGCCGCCTTGGAGCAGTGCCTGTCAGAGCCCTGAGGGGTGTCCACTGGGGACAGACCCGGGGGCGGGCAGCGAGGGAAGGAGGGAGGAGGCATCTTCCCTGAAGCCCCCAAACAAGAACCCCCTCCCCAGACTCCTTCCTCCCAAAACACCCCAGCTTTCTGGCTTTTCTGAGGGCAAGGGCATGGTGCCCATTCCTCAAGTGTAAGGAACTGCCTCCCGCCATGGGGGCAGGGATCGGCTTGGAAATCAACGTGGTTGTCCCCGCCAGGCCGGGGAAGGTTGGAGAAGCCCCCAGGGAAGGGGGCAGTAGGTGTCATTGTGCCCAATGTCTGGCTCCCCTGCAGGAGGGAGGCCCCAGGGTAGGTCAGGGCTGGCAGGAGCTGATTGCCTCAGCCCAAGTGCCCTGCCGGCCAGGGCGTGGCCTCCCCTAGGCTGTGGTGCCCCTTCTGGCTCCCCAGGTCCACGTCCTTTAAATCGGCCATATGGCTCTTGCCCTTGGCCTCCTTGGGCAGAGAGCAGGCTCAGGCCATTGAAATCACAGTTCTTCCTTTCAACTTCAGAGACCCAGGGTCTGATCTGCCCCTATCCTTTCAGGGCAACCTGGGGCAGACAGGCTAGTGTCGGGGGTGGGGAACCTCCTTCCACCCAGGCTTCCTTAAGAGAACCCAGGAGTCCTTGGGCCCGGGTCTCTCAGTTTATGTGTCATGTTGCAGCAGAGTGCCAATGGGGGTTGAGGGTTATTTATTTTGCTTGTATTTATCCCTGCTTGGACACCCGAGCATCTGATTTCCGTCCTCTGTGCCATCTGGTCTGGCCAGAGCCAGGAACAGGAGGAACACCTCCCCAGAATCCGCATGTTTCCCCAGTGATCGCACCCCATTGCCACCGTGGTGCCTGGCTTCAGCTCCCACCCCTGTTATTACTCCTCTGCAGAGAGACGCGACTGGCGGCTCCAGCAGGGACTACTTTATGAACCTGGGGAGGGATCCCCCACATCTGATCCCTTGCTTTCCCCCGCCCTCCCCCAGTGTGTTCTGTGATCACCATGTTCAAAGCTGTGCACATGTGGACACTCAATAAATGTTCATTGGTGACAAGAAGCCTGTTGTGTGGTCTGCCCTGCATCTGCTCTCCCTTGCAGGCTCCATCAGTTCACAGTTATCGTTTGCTGAACACATGTCCTGCTAAGTAACTTCACAAAGTGTTATTCAGCCTTCCCAGGAATCCTGGGAAGAAGATATCATAATTCCAATTTTACAGATGGAGAAACATAGGCATGGATAAGTAATTTGATCAAGGTATTGCAGCTAGAGCCAAGGCCTCCATGCAGACCCCTGTCTCCCCAGCCTACACCCTTCATTGACACAGCAGAGTCACAAGCCCAGCTGTTGATGTGGCCAAACTTGGTGGGGACAAGTGAAGCACTGTCCCTTCTCTTGTCAGCAGGTTGTTGCCAAGAGAAACTGCCATACCCTCCTTTTTTTTTTTTTTTTTTTTTTTGGTGGTGGTACTGAAGATTGAACCCAGAAGTGCTCTACCACTGAGCTGTATCCCCAGTCTTTTCTTTTTAATTTTATTTTGAGGTAGGGGCTTGCATAGTTGCCCATGCTGGCCCTAACATGCAGGCCAAATATGGATGTCAGGCTACCAGCTGTTGACCCCTGTTCTATGCCAAGTAAAAGGGGAACTGTCTGAGCACTTCAACTGGAGACAAGCACTGTCTGCCCCAGCTGGCCTGAGCCAAAACTAGCCCTGGCCCACGCCATCTAGACTCTTTCACCTAAGCCCTCAAACCCACAAGTGTTCACTGAATACATCTTGTTGCCCACCTGGCTATGCATAACAAGAATATTCTACTTATTGGATGTGTGAAAGCCATCATAGCATGGATTCTCTGGGGTAATTTATGAAAAGACCTAACCTCTGCACTCAGGCAGCTTAAAATCTAGAGGGGAAACAGATAAGGCAACATAGAGGTATAATCAGTGGGTTTTTGTTTGGTTGGTTTTTTAAGAGAGAGAGAACTTTTTTTAATATTTATTTTTCAGTTTTCGGTGGACACAACATTTATTTTTATGTGGTGCTGAGGATCAAACCCAGTGCCCCGAGCATGCCAGGCAAGCGCATTACCTCTTGAGCCACATCCCCAGCCCTAATCAGGGGTTTTTATGGAGGTTGAAATAGTGTGGCTGGGTCATGAAGCCTCTCAGTTTTCCTGAACAAGTCCAGGAAAACTCAGCAAGTATTTTCTCAGAGACCAAAGGGGTAGGAGGGGTTTGCCAGGTAGACAGAAACAGTAGGTATAAAGGCTGGCAAGCTTATTATTGCCTCAGTGGAGTGTGAAGTGGGGAGTGGAGAAAGGTGGGATTGGAGCAGATCCTAAGAGTCCTAGTGTGCTAAACTCAGAAGTTCAGATATCTTAGATATGGGGGTCATAATGAGGGACCAAACTGTCGGTCTTTGAGCAGATTAAGTGGGATTCATTTTGCCTTTTTTTTTTTTTTTGTACAGGGGATTGAATTCAGGAGTACTTTACCTCTGAGCTACATCCCCATCCCTTTTTATTTTTTAATTTTGGAACAGGATGTTGCTAAGTGCTGAGGCTAGCCTTGATCTTGGAATTCTCCTGCCTCAATCTCCCCAGTCACTACAATTATAGGTGTGTACCACTTTGCCTGCAAAATCCAGTTTGCATTTCAGAAAGATGATTAGCTGCCAGAAATGACTGAGGCAGGAAGCTCAGAGAGGAGGTGATATGTCTGAACTAAACCTATGGCAGTGAGGATAGAGACAGTACAGGTAGAAGTCAAGTAATAGAACTTGGCAATTGATTGGATGTGAAGAGAACAAAGAAGGGAAGGAGATCCAAGGATAACTCCAGATTTCTAATCTGGGCCACTGAGTGAAGAGTGGGGCGATCATGGGGGAACACTGAGAGAGAAACTGATCTGTGGAAAATTATAAACTGGTCAAAGGAGAATTTGTACAGCTTGTGAAATATCCAAGGGGCATTACAGTGGGACATAATGCCCAGAAAAGATTGATAACCCAAGGCAGACTGAGTTCTGCACTTTAATGAGGTTGGGTCAGAGAGTTCTGGGCTTAGAAGTGAGGACCAGGCTAGGCTGCACTTGGGAGAGACTGAGCTTACTTCCTGGTGATTCCACCGATGGAAAAAGGGAGGTCTGAGCCGCAGTTGTAAGATCTGACCACCAGGTGGAGCCTCTGCATCTTCTTGTGATAGTTCTCTCCTTTCTGGAACTACTACTATCCAGACCCAGAGATGAAGGTTGTCAGAGACTGAGAGGAGGAGGGGGCTGTGTCAACACTAAGGGAGGCAGACATAAGTTTTCTCTTACCATAAAGTCAAAACAAAAGCTCACTTTTTGGAAAGAGCAGGGGAAAGCTGAGCTTAGGGAGAGAGTAATATACCAAGTAGGCCACCTGGGAGTACATGTATGTTGGACCATGAACACCTATGGTCAATACATGTCCTGTATTTCCATGTGTATGTATGTTTCCCATGATTGTCTCTGTGCATTTTGTATACTCCGTTTTTCCAGGATGTCTGCATGTGTATCCTATGCACATCCCAGGCCCCAGGTGTGTGCATGTATCTCGGAAAATGAACAAACAGGCTGGGGATATAGCTTGGTTGGTACAGTTCTTGCCTCTTATGCACAAGGCCCTGGGTTCAATCCCCAGCACCACCAAAAAGAAAAGAAAGAATATGGACAACCATAAATCCCAGCCTCCATACCTCAGAAAGTGAAGTCCCTTGGCCCTAAAACAGAAGGGGCCCGGAGTCTGAAACCATAGGGTTCTGCAGTTTGGGGGCGCCCCAAAGCAGCATCAGACCATGAAAAATATCCCTTTCCCCAGTAGACATAAGCAAAACTACTTATTTATCAGATGATCTCCTTAGATTATATCTGGGTCCCATGTCTAGCTCCCCAGGGTCATGCTCACATACAGCCTTCCCAAGGGATCCCTTAATTGGCTGAGGAATTCATAAAATCTCCATTTGTTCATTTATCATTTATTTAATATTTATTTATTGACCACCTGCCATGCTCCATGCACAGCACTAGACATATTTTGTTTCTCCTTTAAACTTCTATATTTAATTTTTTTTTATGCCATGGATTGAACCCAGGGGCACATAACCACTGAGCCACATCCTCAGCCCTTTTTATTTATTTATTTATTTTATTTTGAGACAGTATCTCACTAAGTTTCTGAGACTGGCTTTAAATCTGCAATCCTCCTGCCTCAGCCTCCTGAGCCACTAGGATTATGGATATGTACCACCACACCTAACTTAATTTTTAATTTTTTTTTACAGTGCTAAGGAATGAACCCAGAGATTCACTACTAATGAGTTACATCCCTAGAACTTTTGTATTTTTAATTAATTTGTTCTTATTTATTTATTTATTTGTTCTTACTTATTTATTTATTTATTTTGTGGTGCTGGGGATTGAACCCAGGGCCTTGTGCATGTGAGGTAGGCACTCTACCAACTGAGCTACATCCCCAGCCCTTATTTTTTAAATTTTGAGATGGGTCTCACTAAGTTGTTCAGGCTGGCCTCAGAGTGTAGCTCCTCCTGTCTCAGCCTCCCTATGCAGTGAGAATGCAGGCATGTGAAACCATGCCCAGCTCTCCTTTACACTTCTTATGAAGTAGTTCATGAAATGGGAAAGTTAATAATAACTGCAAAGAGTCTGGAAAGCTGGTTAGAGTGTTTTAAGTTTTTATCCTAAAGGTGGGCCATGGTAGCCTCAGGAGACATTAAAGTAGGGAGGTGACATGGTCCAGTCACTCTTGTTGCTGAAAGGAGCTGAAATTGCATCAGAATAAATATGAATAAAGTCAGGACATCAAGGGCTGTTGCAATGGCCTATGCATTGACCCTCAAACTTTAGTGAGCTCTGAATTACCCTTAAGAATTGATTAAAACAGATTGCTGGGCTCTACCCCCAGAATTGCTGATTCAATAGATCTGGGGTGGAGTCCAAGAGCTGGCACTTTCAACAAGTTCTCAAATGTTGTTGGTGATGCCAGTCCAGGGACCACACTTTGAGAACTAGAGGTCTATGAGGAAGAGTTAAGTAGCCTCAGGAGTTGCGAGAATGATGCCATAGACCTTCTAGGAAATCCACCTCAAGTCTCCTCCACAAACATCCACGGGTAGATATTTAAGGATTAGAAATGGTGACACTCCTTGAGGATTGGCTTGTGGAGTTTCCCAGATTCTTCTGGGATGACTGGCAAGTTTTTAAGTTGAAGGATGATTGTGTCATTTATGGAACTTAGAAATCAGGAAAAGCAGGTTGGGGTTGGTGGTGGGGGTGGAGGAGATATTTGTCTTGGAAACTCAAATGGATGCAAGGAAATGTCTGAGGGGACCTCCAGCTGGCACTTGAATGTGTAGTTCTGGATCTCTAGTGAGATCTACAGACTGGAAATAACATGGTCCGGGAAATAACAGCAGACACAGAGTCATTAGAGACTTGAGGGGGTGAACTCACTCATGAAGATAAGAAAAGGTAGCAACTGCTCTGAGAATGGAAAGCTGACATTAAAGTTGAGGGTGAAAAGGGAGGAGACACAAGGACAGAAATGGTCAGAGTAGGAGAATGAGGTAAGAAGTACGGGGGGGGGCGGGGTATGTGAAACTGCAGGTAATTAGGGTGAAGAAACCCAGGGAAGCCACCAATAGGCAGCTCATCCTTTCCGTCTGGCCTTCTCAAGCCTGTTGGAGAGAGCAATGGGATCTCCAGAGCTGGGCATGGACATCCACCCCCTTGCTGCTCCTGGACTTCTGAAGGCATCCACCATAGTACTTGCTACACACTCGTGTCTCTCCTAGAGTTTGACTTCTGAGGTTCTTGTGGCTAAGGTTTAGGGTAGGAGAGGGGGGTTTCCACAGACTCACATACCCACAGTATAACACACAACTCACTCCTCACCTCTCATGTGTCCTGAGCAGGAAGCCTGCAGAGCTGCCCATTTCTGTTTCATTCACCTAGCTGCTGGCTCCAGACTCTGGGAAGTTCTTAGTGATGACTCCTTGGTTGCTAGACTCCTTTCCCTAAAATCCCTCAAGCTGAGATGACCCAGTCTAAGCTCTGCACCTGTCACGTGTCTTCTGAGATACTCACCTAGTACCATACATTCCATGAGTTAATGATGTCACCTTCCTGTCCCCTTTTCCTCTACTTCATCTCAATTTTGTTACCTTTACTTTCTTATCTACTACTTCACTAAACAGAGATAGAAGAAAACAACTAGTCCTTTCCACCCAACCCTATTTTATTGTTGTTGCAGAAACTGAGATCAAAGAGAAGAGACTTGCCTGGGATCACACAGTCACTTAGAGGCAGGATTAAATTGTAAGCTCCTGAGTCTAAGGCAGTACAAAACAGTGATCCTGGGTACCCAGAGAGGCCAGAGGGGGATGACCCCAGCACTGCCACTTAACTAGCTGCTTGACCTGGGGCATGTCATTTCAACTTTTACTGCCTCACCTCATTCTTTACCTGCATATGGATCTCAAAAGGCCATGGTAAGAGCTGGGGCTGTAGCTCAGTGGCAGAGCGCTTGCCTAGCATGTGTGAGGCACTGGGTTCAATCCTTAGCACCACATAAAAATAAATAAAATAAAAGTATGCTGTCCATCTACAACACACACACACACACAGAGAGACGACCATGGTGAGGGTTAAATAACTTAATATTCATAAAATACTTAGCACAGAGGCTGGCATACTCTGTAATAAATCTTTGCTGTTATTATTTCTACTATGCCCTGTGCATATTCTTGCTTTTTAAAATATATACCTTCTTAGGAGGTTTTTCAAAAAATTAGGAATGGAAGCCTGGCACAGTGGCACACACCTATGATCCCAGCAGCTCAGGAGGCTGAGGCAGGAGGATTGCAAGTTCAAAGCCAGCCTCAGCAATTTAACAAGACCCTAAGTAACTAAAAGAGACCCTGTCTTAAATCAAAAAATTTAAAAAAGGGCTGGGGATGTAGCTCATAGTTAAGCACCCCTGGGTTCAATCCCTGATTTAAAAAAAAAAACAAAAAAAAAAACCTAGGAATGGAACCACCATATGACCCAGTTATACCATTCCTCAGTGTTTATCCTAAAGAATTTAAGTCATCAAATTGGACATGGTGGAGCATGCCTGTAATCCCAACAACTCAGGAGACTGAGGCAGGAGGAGTGCAAGTTTGAGGTCAACTTTAGCAACTTAGCAAGGCCCCACACACTTAGTGAAACTCTGTCTCAAAATAAAAAATAAAAAGAGTTTGGGAAGTAGCTCAGTGGTAAAGTGCTCCTGAGTTCAATTCCCAGTACAAAAAAATAAGTCATCAACAGGCTGGGGTTGTGTAGCTCAGTGGTAACGCACTTGCCTAGCATGTGTGAGGCACTGAGTTCAATCCTCAGCACCACATAAAAAGAAATAAAATAAAGGTATTGTGTCCATGTACACACAAAAAAAAATATTTAAAAAATAAGTCATCATACTATAACAATACGTGCATACCCATATTTATAACAGCACAATTCACAATAGCCAAACTATGGAACCAACCTAGGTGTCCATCAATGGATAAATGGATAAAGAAAATATGGCATATATACATCATAGAGTTTTATTCAACTATGTAAAGAAAAATGAAATTCTGTTATTTCAGGAAAATGGATGGACTTAAGAACCTTATGTTAAGTGAAATAAGCCAAACTCAGAAGATCAATGATGGTATGTTCTCTCTTATATGTAGAAGTTAAAGGGGAGAGCTGGGGTCGTGGCTCACTGGTAAAGCACTTGCGTAACACAGGCACTGGGTTCGACCCTAGCACTATATAAAAAATAAAAATAAAAAAAGGGAGAGAGGAAAAAGGAAAAGAAAGGTGGAGGGGAATCTCAAGAAAATCTAAAGGAGATCAGTAGAGTAACAGGACCAGGGGAAGGAAGGAGGGAAGGGAAAAGGGAAATATTATAGAATAATATTGGCCAAATTATAGTGTTATATGGTGAGCATGTACAAATATGTAACAACAAATCCCACCATTATGTGCAACAATAAAGTACCAATAAAAATATGGAAAAATAAAATATCTTCCTTCTTTTTTCTTAATTCCCATTATCCTTAGCATTTCTCTTATTTGCCTTAATTTAACCCCCGTCTGTGCTTCTCAGGAGGGGAAGGTTGAGTTTTAGAAGGGAAAAGGAGGGATTGACTATAGAGATTGAAACATGCTTGACAGCCAGCCAGTGCCTGCCATGATAACACACAAACACACAGCCTATGCATGTTAGTATCGCACCCTGTCCACGTGAGTCAGTTACACACAGATTCACTCTACAGCATCTAGATGTCACAGGCCCACACTCAGCCCAGTTTCCTATGGCTTCAGAAACATCTTGGTTCCTTCTCATGTGCAGTTAACACCAAAACCTAACACAGTTTGTGTCTTCAAATTCCTCGACTAGTTTGTGTATTCAAATTCCTCGGACCCTAGTTTGGCATTAGGGATACTAATGCAGGAAGCCTGAATGAAGTGGACACCTTCAGAGGAGTATTGATCCAGAGTCACTCAAGACAGAGGGACTCCCCATATAGATGCACATAGACACCAGTGTACATGAGCTTAAGTTTGCAGCTCACAAACTTCTTCCACATTCACAGTCATCCACCTCATCCAAAGTTGGGTGAAGTGGTTAAAGATTAAATCAATCCTGCTCTGATGCTGAGCGCCCTTAACTGCCCACACCCCATGTGATAGAGAACAAGGACTTTGGGTTACTTTCCCCAACTTCACCCCTTTTCAGCAGGAAGCCGTTTGGAGATGTCATCACCCATTTTTCCATGGAAATGGAATGTAGAACTTGACAGGGAAGTGTAACAGTAGTCCACTTTAAATATAACACTTGCTTTGAATATAATGCTGCTCTGCCACTGCAACTTATTTTTTTAAATGGACATGTTTCTTTCTCTTCCTCTCTCCCTGCTCCTCCCTAATCTCTCCCCCTACCTAATCTCAGGGAAAACAGTATTATCACTTGAATAAAGTAACCCAGACTTTGGGAAATGGTACCAGAAGATCTCAGAAATGACAACCTCCCAAATTGAGGAACTCTAGGTAGGCCAGAGGGAGGAGGCAGGGGGTTAGCAATGATGGAGGAATGTGATGACATCTTTAGGCAAAGTACATGTATGAAGACATGAATTGGTGTGAACATACTTTATATACAAACAGAGATATGAAAATTTGTTCTATATGCGTAGTAAGAATTGTGATGCATTCTGCTGTCATGTATTTAAAAAATAAAACCAGTTTAAAAAAATGACAGGGCTGGGATTGTAGCTCAGTGGAAGAGCACTTGCCTAGCATGTGTGAGGCACCAGGTTCGATCCTCAGCACCACATATAAATAAGCAAAAAATAAAGGTACATCAACAACTAAAAAAAAAAAAAAAAAAAAAAAAAAAGGACAACCTCCCAAATTAACAAGTGAATTACAACTCCAGACAGACAACACGTGGAATGTAGCCTTTGAATCACTTGTTTAAAAGCCCCCTGTTCCTGCTGGGGGGCAGAATCACAGCCTTTAGAACAGGAGTCCCCTCTTTTTCTCCTTGGCTAGCAAAGCAATAAATCTTTTCCTTTTTCTCAAAAAAAAAAAAAAAAATCTAAATCAATCGCTCTTTTTTTTCCCCCTAAAATTCAACCTTCCCTTCCTGAGAAATGATGGGCACTTTACAGAGGAGGAAGCTGAGACCAGTAAAGAGTTGTGCTTTGAGCAAAGGTGAAGATGCCAGAGAGCTAAGCAAATTCAGGGCCTCTTTGTCCCAGCCTAGAACCCTCTGTTTCACTGCAGTTGCGAGAGCTTCGAACCCAGAATGCAGCTTAGATCAGCAGGGGTCGAATCCCCTCGCTGCTACCCACCCAGCCGGATCCCACTAAAGCCACGCCCTCCTTTTGGCGACCGCTAAGGAAAAAGGAGAGAAAGGCCATAGCTTGTCTCTTTAATGCGCGCCCCCGAGGCCTGGCGCGCCCCCGCCACTATAACTGGAGTGCATGGAGCAGGCTGCTCTCAGAGGGAGTGGGGCAGGCGCTGGGTACCCGTTGACCGACTTTTCCAAGTGCCATCAGAGGCCAGTCCTTTCCGCTTCCTTGGACCAGCCTCAGGGTGCTCACAGCTGAGGACTTTACACCGGCTGGGCTCTGGGCTGGGTGGTACCCAGGTGCCGCGCCGTGACCCTAGCCGGCTGTGTCCGCTTCCCGCCCCTCTTCCCGCAGCGCTCGCCGTCGGGCGAGAGCTCTGCCGCCGCCACGTCTCACACCCCGCACTACCCGCCTCATGCTGGTGCACACTTACTCCGCCATGGTGAGTAGTCTCAGGTCCCGCCGCACCGGGCACCCTTGGCCGGAGAATCGAGGAGCCCGCGCGCTGCATCTTCCAAACCTCCTGCCCTTGCGCCAACGAAATCTCGGAGGGAGGGAGCAGTAAGGACTCCGCCAGCTTAGAGGGAGGTGGGTAGGAGACCACGGCCCTCAGCCCGAGGCTTCTGCGCCCGCGGGTCATTCGGTGATAGACACTGGGCCCGAGGAAGAGGATCGGACGGCAGCTGGATCCTCCGGAGCCAAGAAGGATCCTTTCTGGCTGGGGTTCTTTCCGCTGCCCGTGGGTCACCTAACTCGCCTTTTCCTTCCCAGGAGCGCCCCGACGGGCTCGGCGCAGCGGCTGGCGGGGCCCGTCTGTCGTCTCTGCCCCAGGCAGCCTATGGACCGGCGCCACCGCTCTGCCACACGCCGGCGGCCGCAGCTGCCGCCGACTTCCAGCCGCCCTACTTCCCGCCGCCCTACCCGCAGCCGCCACTGCCCTACGGCCAGGCGCCCGACGCCGCCGCCGCCTTTCCCCACCTGGCGGGGGACCCATACGGCGGCCTGACGCCCCTGGCGCAGCCTCAACCTCCGCAGACTGCCTGGGCCGCGCCCCGCACTGCCGCCCGCGCCCACGACGAGCCGCCCGGCTTGCTGGCGCCGCCTGCCCGCGCTCTGAGTCTCGACCCGCGCCGTGACTACGCCGCCGCAGTGCCCCGGCTACTGCACAGCCTGGCCGACGGTGCGCACGGCCTAGCTGAGGCGCCCCTGGGCCTTCCCGGGCTGGCGGCTCCACCTGGCCTGGAAGATCTGCAGGTGAGACTCTGCAGGGGTCTGGGATGGCTGCCCACCTCCCCTCGCTCCCTCTAGCTGCGGCGATTTAGCAACCTGGCTGGAGGTAAAAAGTGACAAATGCAGGGACATAACTTTCCTCCCAGTTCTCCCACTCGTGACTCCAAGATACGTCCCACGTCCTGGTTTAGAAACTGCCCGCAGTTTAAAGGTAGCCTGGCACTTTGTCAATGCGTGGTGCCTGCGCAACTCTGAGCAGGGAGGGATCAAATCTCTTCTCTTTCTTCCGGTGTGCCATTGAGCCACTTTGGGCATCCATTCCCGTCTGATGGGCAGTCTTCTGGGGCATCCTGCTCCTGGAGCGAAGGGAGGCGCAGTAGTTGCTTGTCTAAGCCACGGTGAGTACCCAGGATTCCAGCTTGGCGCCAGGTAGATAGTGCGAGCCACCGCTATCCCGGTCCCGCCCGTCGCCGCCTCGGGCGGCTGTGCTGCACGCAGGGCTGAGCGGACAGAGATAGGGGCAGCAGGGGCTTGGGAAGCAACAGACGACTAGATTTACTCACGCCCTCACTGCCACCTTCACCTACTTGCAGGCCATGGATGAGCCGGGAATGAACCTCCTGGACCAGTCTGTGATAAAGAAAGGTAAGGAATGGCGTGTAACTGTCAAGGCAGAGCCAGGCGAGATAGTGCAGGCCCGGGAGCACAGACCCATTTTCTTCACTGCCGCCAGTGCCTCCTGTGCGTCACCAGGCTCCGTGGCCTCTGAACATTCTTCACGAACCCTTAGAGGGACAGCGAAGGCTGCAGGCCAGGCTAGATACTGGGCAGTAGAGCGGGGTCTGTGATTTTGTCCTGAAGCCTGCCGCCTGCGGTGGCCTGAGCTGGGTCCGCTCCCTTGGCTGCGACTCCTGGGCCTGGCCTTCCCTCGCCAAGGGGAGGGCGCTCTTGTGGATCTGGAGTTAATTTGCAGAACGAGTTAAACCACTTCCCTATTTCCTAAGAGGTGGGAATGGGAGTGTTGTTCCACAGATTTTTGTAGATGATTTCCACTTTACAGAGCGGTAGCATTTTGGAGCTTAGCAGTGGCTCTCCTACCCTTCCTTCCCTGAAGAGCCTTGAGGCCCTTTCAGTTTTCTGCTAGGGAATTTTCTTTCAGCAGGAGCTTCCTGCGGCTAGTAGGCTTAGAAGAACTGAATATTGTTGTATTAGGCTGTATGTTTGTGGGTCAGGGCCTGCGTACTCCTGGATGTCCCTGTCTCTGTTAGAGTTCAAAGTCCTGTACATGTCCACATGTTCCTTTCCCAGGTGTCGGATATTTCTTGGTATGTATTTGTTAGTGTGAGTGTATTTGTAATTTGCGTCTTTGTACTTTGGGGTACATTTCTGTTTGGAGTTCTCAATGTATGTGTCAGGATCTCTGTTGTGTCTTGGAATTTGTCCTTTGGTATCTGATAATTTCTAGACATGTGAGATTCCCTTCCTGTAAATTTTCCAGGTGTCCTTTTGCATTAGTAAAATCAAGAGTATGAGACACAACCTTGAGTGGCTTTTGGGGCCTGAGGACTAAGTGAGTGAGTGAGTGAACGAGGTTACCTGTCCTTGAACCTGGGTGGGGGCCAGGAACTGGGGAATTTCAAGGATGATCCTATCTCCAGGGAACAGTGGGCCAAATCTAGTGGAAGACTCTTGGAGATAGTACCTTCTATCAGGACAGGAGCTGTCCACTAGGCCAACAAAGCCCTGCTAGTTGAGCTGGGTGGGGTGCACAGTGTAGTTGCTGGGATCTCCTCACAACCTCAGCTATTGGTGACATCCCAATTCCTGGAGCTCCCCACCAGCAAGTTCTGGGAAGCCTGTCCTGAGGAAGGGTAAAACAATCTGCTGTTGCTCAGAGTACCTTAATCCTGAATTATGGCTAGGAACCAGAGCTGGTTTCTTTCAAAGGACATCAGGTTCCAAAACTCTTGAATCTTAGATGTGCCCCGAAATCCCCGAAGGCAGTCCCAGGAACACAGTGAGTGTCTGGGCGCTGCGCGCTGGCTTGATGGAGCCAGCAGGAGGCACGGACGTGAGTTCGCACACCTGCTGGATGGCAGCGCCAGATCTCAGGTGGCCTAGCGGAGCCAGGTGGAAAGCCGGTAACCTAAGCGGGGAACCTGAGTTACAGCCCAAGGCGCTGCAGCAAAAACGGGAATAAAGGGGCCAGGACCCCGAGCGCTCGGCAGGAGGAAGTGCTTCGTTCTTGCGCCGAGAATTAGCCAATCGGCCTCCAGACAGACGTTTGGGGAATAGAGAGTCGGTGCCTGAGCTTGCGGTCCTCGCAAAAGCCAAAGTACTGCTGGCTCCCGCGGTGTCCACCTAGAGGAGCCGCTGTGACGACGAAGGCGGCCCACCTTCAGTCCTGCACCCAGGAGCCTCGTCACCCCCAGCGCAGCGGGCAGTTTGCCCTGGTCCTCTGCGGTCGCTGCGGGACCCGGCCTCATCGCTAGCCCCCGCGGGTCTCCAACTGGGCAATGGGTTAGCGCCTTTCTTCGTCTTCGGACCCTTCGGAGAGCACTGGAAGTCCCTGTTGTTTCCTGGGGAACTCCAGCGCCCGCCGGGTGCGATGAGGGACCCCACTCTGCCCGGGGCCTTAATTATAGAAAGTTACTCTTGGCCAGCTGAAGCGTCCCACTCTTCCAGGTCCTCCAGCCTTGGCTGGAGGGGCGGCTGCGTTACAAAGGGTTAGGGTCTTGCGTAAGAAACCGGGCCACCCCACCCCGCAGCAGACAGATCCTTGGTCCTCCATTTCACCTGTGCCACCCGGGTGCGAGCCTGGGGCTCAGCCCGGGATTATGCAATCTTGGCAGATTCCAGGCACTTGCCCTGGAGAGGAGGGCCGGCGACACACAGACCCACCACACACTTCCACGTCTGCCCCTTGCAGCCACAACTTGGGTTTGGGGGTGGCAGACTGGATTAAGGCCTAACAGAGGGGAAATTGGGAACCCTCCATTTTCTGCGCACAGTTGTCACCTCCAGTTTTGCAACCCGTCCCAGAGAAACAGAAAGCAGGCGGTAATGGTAGGGGAAAGAGCTGCGCAGAAATATTTTCCAGCCGAGAAAGGCGGGGTGGGTGGGTGAGGGTGTCTCACAGGACAATGAGCCGAGCCAGCCGCAAAGCGCCTGAGATCAGGAGGCTTCCTAGAAGAGAGATTTTAGCCAGGTGCAGTGAGTGCTCAGTGGGTACTAGGTGATGGGATTTTAAGTCTTAGTACATTGGGAGAGGGAGTATGGAAAGGGCCGATCTACTTTTACCCCGTACTGGGTAAAAAGCATGTGCAAATGCCCTTCCTTCGGGAAAATCAGATAGGATAAAAGAGTTAAAAGTTTGTGTAGGTTTCATGTTACACAGTCACAGCTGGGGGGGCGTGGTTTAGGGTTGAGAATTGAATTGCATCCCTCCTTCTTTCCCAGAAGAGAGTGGGTGATTGCCCTCTTGGAAAGCAGGAAAATCAATTGTTCAATCTCAGGGGGTCTCCCTGACAGTGGCTGATGTCACTAGCTCCTCTGCCTTCTTGGGCTCTGGGAAGGTTCCGAAAGTTAAGGAGTGAGGTACTCACTGCATGAATACAGATAAGTAATATCGTAATGCAATATTTAAAATTGTTGAAAAATGCAAAAATCTATAACAAACATAATATCAAAATCTTACACAAAGACAGAATCTAACCCTGCACTTCCATAAACCTTCCTTCCTTGCCTCCCAGGCTGCTGTCTGCTCTAGAAAAAAAACAGTGGCAATGCAGATAGTTTGGACTTAACCTGAGGACAGCGGGAGCCATGGAAGAGTGTGAAGAAGGGGGGAGAAGGGATGAGAGTATGTTTAAAAGAAACCCTCTTGCAGTTGTTGAGAAGGAAACTTAACCAGCAGGTCCTACTGGGGTAGAGGAGACACTAGAAGGCTGAGGGGAAGGGTCACTGCCCCTCCTGTTTGCCTTTCTCCTGCTGCAGCCTCACATTCAAGGCTTTGGACTCCTGGGACCCTAAGTGTGAACTACAGAAGCAAAGGCATCAAGATCCCTTGGTGGTGCTGGCTAAAAATGTAGTTCTGTCTAGGCCTGTGCACTCGCCTATAATCCCAGCAACTCCAGAGGCTGAGGCAGGAGGATCTCAGGTTCAAAGCCAGCCTCAGCAATTTATTGAGACCCTAAGCAACTTAGCAAGTCTCTGTCTCAAAACAAAAAAATAAAAAGGGCCTGAGATGTGACTCAGTGGTTAAGCACTCCAGGGTTCAATCCCTGGTGCCAAAAAAAAAAAAAAAAAAGCTATTTCAGGGGGCCTGGGGTTGTGGCTCAGTGATAGAGCACTTGCCTAGCATGCGTGAGGCACTGGGTTCAATCCCTGGCACCACATAAAAATAAAATAAAGGTATTGCATCCATCTGCAACTGAAAAAAAAAAATGCTGTTTCTGGGCACCTCCCCACATCTGAATGAGAATCCCTAAAGTATGGTCCTAGAACTTGCACTTTAACTGATTGATTGAGGAAACATTTACATAACTAAAATTCATTTGTTGTATGAATATTATTTACTTTTAGTAAAATGTACAGAGTTGTATAACCATTAGCACAATCTATTTTGAGACATTTGTCACCCCTCAAAATTTCTTCATTCCCATTTGTAGTTAATCTTTATTCTCCCGCCAAGCCTTAGGCAATCACTGATCTGTCTGTAAATTTGCATATCCTGAATATGTTGTATAAATAGAATAGATTATATGCAGACTTTTCAAGTTCTAGCTTCTTAGCATTGTGTTTTTGAGGCTTATCCTTGTAACATATATTAGTAACTTTTCTTCTTTTCATTGCTGAGTAGTATTCTACTATATGTAACACACTTTTGGGGGGTCAGAGGCTGGGGAATTGAACCCAGAGTGCTGTAACACTGAGTTACATTCCCAGCCCTTTTAATGTTTCATTAAGTAATTTCAGTTACTTAAGGCCTCACTAAGTTGCTCAGGCTGACTTGAATTTGCAATCCTCTTACCTCAGCCTCCTGAGTCCCTAGGATTTTAGGTGTGCACCACCAACCACATCCAGCAACACATTTTATTTAACCATTGGTCACTTGATGAGCACTTGAGTTGTTTCCACGTTTGGGCAATTAGGAATTGCTGTAGACATTCATATACTTGACTTTGGGTAGACCTGTGTTTATTGCTATTGGGAAAATTCCTGGAAATGAAATCTTTGGATTATATGGTAAATATATGTTTAATTTTAAAGAAACTGCCAAACTGTTTTCTATTTTATTTTTCTTTCTTTCTTTCTTTATTTTTGGTGCTGGGATTGAACCCAGGGGTGCTTTAGCACTGAGCTATGTTGCAGCTCTTTTTCTTTCTTTCTTTTCTCCTTTTTTTTTTTTTTTTTGTGGTTCTGGGGACTGAACCCAGAGCCTTATGCATGTGAGACAAGCACTCTACCAACTGAGCTATATTTCCAGCCCTGTCCCAACCCTTTTAATGTTTTATTTTGAGACAAGTTCTCACTAAGTTGCTTAGAGCTTCATTGAGTTGCTGAGGCAGGCTTTGAACTTTCATTCCTCTTGTCTTAGCCTTCCAAGTCACTAGGATTACAGGTATGTGCCATCATACCTGGCCCAAGCTGTTTTCTTTTTTTAATTTATTTTTTAGTGTTAGGTGGGCACAATATCTTTATTTTATTTTTATGTGGTGCTGAGAATCGAACCCAGTGCCTCAAGCATGCTAGGCAAGCGCACCACAATTGAGCCACATCCCCAGTCCCCCAAGCTGTTTTCTAAAACAGCTTTACTGGCTTTGTGGCTTTACTGGCTGGGTAAGGTGGTGCTCACCTGTAATCCCAGTGACTGGGGAGGCTGAGGCAGGAGGATCCCAAGTTCAAAGCCAGCTTCAGCAACTTAGCATGACCCTGTCTCTACATAAAATATAAAAAGGACTGGGGATGTGGCTCAAGTGGTGACTCGCTCGCCTAGCATGCATGAGGCAGTGGGTTCAATTCTCAGCACCACATAAAAATAAAATAAAGATATGGGGATGTGGCTCAGTGTTTAAGTGCCCCAGTCCGATCCTGGGTACCAAAAAATAAAAAATAAAAATAAATGAAATATTTATATTCCTACCAGCAGTACAACAGGGTTCTGGTTTCTCCACACGCTCAAATACATTTGATATTATATGTCTTTTGTTATAACCATCTAGTGGTATCTCAGTATAGTCCTAATTTCTCTCTCTTGAGGACTGTACCACCCAGGGGCACTCTACCACTGAGTACATTATGTCCCCAGTCTTTTATTTATATATATATATATATATATATATATATATATATATATATATATATATAAATTTTTTTTTTAAATTTTGAGACAGGGTCTCACTAAATTGCTAAGGCTGGCCTCAAACATGCAATCTTCTGCCTCAGCCTCCCAGGTAGTTGGGATTACAGACTTTCACCACCATGCCTAATCTGCATTTTTCTAATGACTAATTATGTTGAGCACTTTTTCTTGTGTTTATTAGTCATTTATCTATCAACTTTGGTGAAATGTCTTCACATATTTTGTTGTTTTCTAACTAGGTTGTTATCTTGTTGAGATAAGAGGGCTTTTTTAAAATATGTTCTGAACACACATTCTTTATCAGATTTATATGATTTGCAAGCATTTTTTTCCAGCCTGGTACCTCATCTATTTATTTTCCTTTTTAAAAAAATATTTTTTTTAGTTACACTTGGACACAATATTTTTGTTTTGTTTATTTATTTTTATGTGGTACTGAAGATCGAATCCAGTGCATCACACGTGAGAGCAAGCACTCCACCACTGCACTACAACCCCAGCCTCCTATTTATTTTCTTAATAGCATCCTTTGAGGAACAAAAATTTTGAATTTTTTTAAAAAATATTTTTAGTTGTGATGAACACTATATCTTTATTTTCTTTATTTATTTCCATGTGGTGCTGAGGATTGAACCCAGTGCCTCACGTGTGCTAGGCAAGAAGTGCTCTATCGCTGAGCCATCACCCAGCCCCCCAAATTTTGAATTTGGACAAAATCCAATTTATAGTTATTTGCTTTTATGGGTCATACTTTTGGTGTTATAACTATGTGCCCAACCCAAGGTCATGAAGATTTTTCTCCTCTGTTTTGTTCTAGAAGGAATTGCAATTTTAACAAGCTTTCTGAGAGTCTGTTGCACACCCCCAGATTCAGTAGCCAGACTGTATCTACCACCTGTGGATAGAGTGTGACTTGGGTATGTGAGTTGAATAACTGAGAGCTCTTGCATCAGCTCTGAGCCTTGGGAGTACATGAATGGCTTCTGCCTGTGTGACCAGGGGCACACCACGGGCAGACCATCTCAGCTTCAGGAGTCACTGTGGTGGGAACTGTCCTGTGGGTGTGGGAGACAAACACCAATGTCCCTGCTCTGCAGTCTGGGCTAGTTTAATTCCCTGCTACATGACGGCCCCCTCCCCAGCACACCAGCTTCCCTAATCTTGGACTCCATCCCTCTTGCTGTTTTTGAGGA
The DNA here is from genome assembly GCF_048772815.1 of Callospermophilus lateralis. Taxonomy (NCBI): domain Eukaryota; kingdom Metazoa; phylum Chordata; class Mammalia; order Rodentia; family Sciuridae; genus Callospermophilus; species Callospermophilus lateralis. The sequence continues at coordinate 118,416,983 of NC_135311.1, read as the reverse complement.
AAGAGGTTCAGAAGGAAAAGGGACAGGTAGGGGAAACAGCAAGATCTGTTATTCGTAGACACATATGTCCTCTGCAATTTCACACACATGGCTGCACTTAGTTTGCATAAATATACCATTGACAGGATAAGGCACTTGTGTGTGTCCATATGCATGTGGTCACCCTCAAGGAGGGCAGAGACTGTGTCTGTATACAGAGCTGTGGCTGAGTATTGAGTGTGTGTACACGTGGACAATCTCATTCCTCATTGCTCTATGACAAGGGCTAATAATTTTGTGTATGGTCACTTCTGGGACACACACCCATATTTGCACATGCACAGACAGCTTCACAAAGCCTTGGTCTCTCTCCCCTGTCACTGGCCTGGCCTCAGGGGATTCCAGTTTTAATAACAATTGGATGGAAGAGAGAAAAAATTTTGTTTCTCTGATCCCCCCCTCTAACTAGGAGAGATGGGAGGAAGGACAGTCACTTTGTCCTTTTTATTGCTAATTGATCAATTTGTAGGTTTATTTTTTTAAATACAGTGCAGTTGGCCCTTTCTAAATGTCTATTTCTGTGAGTTTTGACAAATATTTACATGTAGTCATGAAACCTCTAAAACAATCCAGCTATAGAATAGTTCTATCATCCCAAGTCCCCTCAAGGCAGAAGGACACAGGTGAAGAGGGACCTAGGGATAAGCATTCTCATGCACACATGAGCAGGTCTGGGAGTTTACATATGTGGCTCATATTATATTTCTACTGGTCAATGTGAATCTAGGGTCTGGACAAATGGGGACCAGGCAAGACCAGTAGGCAGGAGCCAAAACACCAAGAAGGGTAAAGGAGGCCACTGTAGCATCGTGGTCAAGGACATGAGCTTTGGAGTTAGGAGACAGAATGAGTTCTGCTCCTTCCTTGCTGTGCCATTTTAACCTCTTTGAACTTTCCATTTCTTCCTTTTGACATGGGATATGGACATCAGCTCTTCTCAGAGCTGTTCATGTACAGCATATGGTATATAGTTGGTGACACCAGGTGACACCATTCTGCACAGCTGTGGAGTTGAGGATTGATCCTCAGGGAACTGTCCAGCCATTGATGGGCTTAAGGCTGTGAAGTGACGCATGACTTAGAAAGATCCCTCTGCAACAGAGCAGGGGCACCCCAGCAAGGCCTGTGACGAAATTCAGGTGGGAAGTGAGCAAGTGTCTGTCTGTGCATAAAAGAGGCGACGTCCCAGGCAAGTTAGGATGCGAACACCGTAGAGCATGGTGTAGATGGGCATGTGGGCCAGAGAAGTGCGGAGGGTGTTTGTCTGGCTGGGCAGTTGGGTGGAAGATGGGGATATCATCCAGGGAGGGTGGAGGGTGGGGCTCTACCATGCTAGGCAGAATTAGCTAATTCTAAGCTAACTGGGTTAGCCTTGTTTACCTCTGTATTCCCAAGATGTAGCATGGTTCTTGTCACACAGGTCATCAGCCATTTGGTGGAAAGGCCCAGGGCACTGCTTTTTAGACCACGGTGGGTTGGCTTTTGGTTCTCATTTTACCAGCTAAGTGATCTGTGACTCACTGACTTCACCTTTCTGGGCTTTAGCCTCCTCCTCTGTAGAATGGGAGTAAGGGTAGCTCCCTTGTGGGTTGTTCTAAGGGCTCAGGGGGGTTATCTATGTGAACACACAGCATAGTGTGTGCTCAGTAATTATTAACCTCAGATTCCTCACTTGATTCCTACTGCCAACACACACACACAAACACACACACACAGACACACACACAGCCTTGTCTTTTGAAGCTCTCAGTTCCTTGAAAGAACAGAAACCTAAGGGGTTCCTCTGAAGAAGCAAGTGCCTCAATATTCTCCCCTCTCTCTGCAGTTAAGCAGGAAAATGGAGGTTAGACTTTGGGAAGAACTTTCTTTTAGAGCCAAGAGTATCTGAGTTTTAGAAAATTAATCCATTAATCTCTAAGTTTTAAATTCTGTTAATATTTCAACAAAATTGACACAGGTACATTAAAATATGTTGGGAGTCATGATTTATATCTTATACCTTATTATATTATTAATAATCTCATACCTTATTAATATTAATTAGTATTATTATAATTATTAAATTACATATAATTATATTCATACTATTACATAACTATATTATGCCATGTGATTGTATTAGATATTAGATTTAATTTTTATTTATTTATTTTTTTGTTTTGGTACTGGGGATATAACGCAGAGGAGCTTTACCACAGAGCCACATCCCCAGACCTTTTTATTTATTTTTTGAGTCTCACCAAGTTGCTTTGGGTTTTTGCTGAGGCTGGCTTTGAACTTGCAATCCTCCTGCCTCATCCTCCTGAGTTGCTGGGATTACAGGTGTGCAACACCACTCCTTGGCTATTTTTAACTTTTTATAGGTGTTCCACATCTGGTACAATCTGGCAAAATGGATTAACTTTTAATTTAACCTGCCTTTCATAAATAATTAAGAAGTATCCAGGCAAGGGCACTTTTGGGTTTATTTTTTTATTCATTTCCTACAGCATCCCAGAGTGACCTAACAGGAAGGGGAACAAGGCTGGAAGCTTAATAGGTCTATAATCTCCTGGTCCCCAGGATGAGGGCAGTCTGAAGCTCCCAACCCCCCCTTGATCTCAGGAGGTGGGAATGTATTGAAGACTCTCTGTGATTGCTCAGACAGGATGACCCTGTCGTGGTGACCCAGGAATCCTACCTCCAGCTCAGACTCCATTTCCTCACATCCAGCTCCTTCTCTGATGGCACCCACCAAAACACTAGCAATCTGCTGAAGCTGAGTTTAAAGAGGGAACCATGCTGGGGACTTTAGAGGACATGGGTTCAACAGCCAGACAGCTGTGGGTCCAGGTACACACCTGTTAGCTGAGTGGACTTGGTGTATCATTTTAACCTCAGTGTGCCTCAGTTTCTCCCTTTGTAAAGCAGGGATACTGGGGTCTCTTAAGGTGCATGGTTGGTGAGTCAGGAATGTGCCTGCTCCCCAGCTGGCTGGTGGCTGACCTGTGGCTGCTGCTCAGTGTCCCCCACTCTCTCTTCCCTTGCTTCCACTCCACAGTCCCCATCCCCTCCAAAGCCAGCAGCCTTTCGGCCCTCTCATTGGCCAAAGACAGCCTGGTTGGCGGCATCACCAACCCCAGTGAGGTCTTCTGCTCCGTGCCTGGACGGCTTTCATTGCTCAGCTCAACATCCAAGTACAAGGTGACCGTGGGGGAAGTACAGCGGCGACTCTCACCTCCTGAGTGCCTCAACGCCTCCCTCCTAGGGGGCGTCCTCCGCAGGTAGGAAGGCCAACCCACAACCACTGCACAGCCCACAATCCCTGGTTTCTTAGACCTTCTGAGGGCATCCAAAAGGGGGCCAGCCTCACTCCTACCCAAAACATCATCCCCACTCGTCTCCTGGGAGGAGGAAGACCCAGGGACTCCAGATCACACATGTGCTGGGAGGCAGACCCAGGTCCCCAGCAGCTCCCACAGGCCTTTGGGATTGTGGTGGTGTGTAGAAAAAGAAGCCCAGCCACAGAGAAAGCATGAAGGACTTATCCATGTTGGAAAGAATGGACGAGGCTGGGTCTGGGGAAGAGAGAGTGTCATCTACACCCCCCTCCCCCAAAAGGTACCCCAGCACCTAAGGCCCTGGAGCATAGACCTCACTGGTGTATGTGTGCTGGGGATGGGAGCATGGTAGTTATCAGTGGGTCTTCATTGCTGTGTATTTCTCTGCATGTCTTTGTGCCTGGGAAGGGTATTTCTGCTTCAGGGCTATAGGTTTTGATGAGTCTCAGGATAGTGTGTGTTTGTGAGTTAGGGGATGGCTAGAAGTATGTTTCCATTAGTGTGAGCATCCTGTTACTAAGTGGCAATGTGTGGCCTAGAGTGGTCCTATTCTGTGTGTGTGTGATTGCATGTGCATGTGCAGGTAGTCTTATGTATGTTTGCTTGCCTGTACTTCTGTGTGGGCATCACATTTGTAGAGGTGTCTCTATATTCCTGGATAATTTGAGCTTCTTGGAGGGACTGAGTATCTGTACATATGTCTCTGGGATCCTGATTTGATGTTATCATGGGTCTGTCTTGGGTCTCTGCATGTGTATCTCTTGGTGTCTCTGTATTCTTGGCCCTCAATGTGCCTCATCTATGTGTTTGTGGGTCTGAGACCTGAGTGACTGTGTGTGTGTACCTGTGTCTCCCTGTCTATGTCCCTGTGTCTATTGTGGATCTGTGCATCCCCAGCAAATGTGCTAAGGTGGGGGAAAGGACCCTGTGATGCTGCCCTGTATTACCCTTCCCCACCCAGGCTATCGAGGACTGGGAAGAAGTGAGGGAATCTTGGAGCCAGATGCTAGGTCCCCCTAAGCCAATCTTGACTGCAAAACCAGTAAAGTTAGAACGAGTTTGGGATCTTGCTAAGAGACCCTAGAGACTCTCCAAAGCCAAACCTAAGCCTCAACAGGGGTTGGTGCAGGCAACAGAGCCCTGTAAGGATCACTTAGCCTACAGGCTTCTCTCTTGTCTTCATAGTTGTGTGTCTGTCTCTCTCTCTCTGCATATCAAGAGCCAAGTCCAAGAATGGGGGTCGGTGTCTACGGGAAAGGCTAGAGAAGATTGGGCTCAACCTGCCAGCTGGCCGTCGGAAGGCTGCCAATGTGACACTGCTGACCTCACTGGTGGAGGGTGAGTGAGAACTGAAGGTGGGCTTGAGCATGAGTGTGAGGAGGTCTGTGTCACCTGGCATGACTTGTCTCTAATGCAGGAGGGTGTGTTTAGTCATGTGTGTATTCATGTAAGCACTGCAGTATCTCTGTGTCATGTGTAAGACGGCGTGTATGTGATATGTGTGCACAGTTGGCCCTCTGTATCTGCGGGTTCCATCTGAGAATTTAACCAACCATGGTTTGACAATGTTTGGAAAATATTCTACCTCTAGTGAACATGAACAGACCTTTTGCTTGTCATTTATTCCTTAAACAATACAGTACAACTATTTACTTTGTATTAGCTATCACAAGCAATCTAGAGATTGATTTCAAGTATACAGGAGGATGTGCATAGATTAGATGCAGATACTGTGTGCCATTGTATGTAAGGGACTTGAGCACCCATGGATTTGGGCATTTTCAGGGAATCCTAGAACCAGTCCCTTGAGGATACTGAGGGACACTATATCACCTTGCACATCTATGCATATGTGTGCACATGCAGTGGAGAGCTACTTATGGGTGTGTGTGTGTTTGTGTGTAGGGATAGGCACAGCCAGTGTTTGGATGTGGTACATAGATGGGAGGGTGACAGCCCTCTTCCCTGGAGGTCAATGACTCTGGGCTCTGCCTCTGGAAATTCCAGGCCCAACCCTGGTAGTCCCAAGAGAGGGTAATGGAATTGAGGCTAAATCTGGGAAGGTGCAGGAAATCAGAGGCAGGTATCTTCAGAAGTTGGTATCTTCAGAAGCGGGATGGGGCAGGTTGCCCCCTGGCCAGGGGGGTCAGAGGTTCAAGGCTGGGTTCCAGGCTCAGAGGCACCCCTGGTAGTAGTGACAGCTCTGATCCCCACAGGAGAGGCTGTGCACCTGGCTCGAGACTTTGGCTACGTCTGTGAGACTGAGTTCCCAGCCAAAGCAGCCGCTGAGTACCTGTGCCGACAGCACGCTGACCCCGGGGAACTGCACAGCCGCAAGAGCATGCTGCTGGCCGCCAAGTGAGTGAGGGCACTGTATACAGGCTGTCAGGAGTGCAATGCACAGACCCAGACCTTAGATCTGGGCACAGTTGGCCCAACTGTGAGCACATGTACACGTACATGGCACACTGCACCACACACGGGCACATCTGGACTCCCTGCTTAGGGTCACATGGGCACACTCCTGCATGCTGCACAGGAATACCTGGCACCACAGGTGGGTACATTTGGTCACCATGTTCATTACTTTCAGACCTAGTTAGAAGAGAACCAGACTCATGGGATTACCAAATGGAGAGACCTGGGAGGCTGCTTATATTGTGCTGGAAAAAGCCCATCTATGGTGGATTCCACCTCATTCATGAATCAGTTCACATACCAAGTGCTTCCTGAGTCCCAGTAATGTCTAAGATGCTGGCTGGGTTCCATGGTGACAAAGAAGAGTGATGACTGATTCTCTTGCCTGAGCCACATATGGGGTGCACAGAGAAATGGATAATTACTGCAGACTGGAGTTGGACTCATATCCCAGCTCAGTCCCCATGACAGTTCATCTAACCTGTCTGAAATCAGTTTCCTCATCCATATGACAGGTATAGATTTGTTTTAAAAATCATTAGATGATGTATATAGTGTACTTGGCACAGCATCTGACCTCAATCTCTGCTGCTAGATAATATTTCAATTGTGTAAGGCAAATTTTGTGGTTCCCTAATAATTTCAAAAGACAAGGTTCCGTGAAGCACTGGGTTTTTGGGGTAGTTGAGAGGATCAAGGCAAGTTTTCTGAATAAGGCAGCAAGAAGTTGAGCTGAGCTCTGAATGTGGTCAGGACATCCACAGGGAGAGCACAGCCCAGTACGTGAAGCACGTGCTGTTTACTGGCTATATGATATTGGGCTACTCGGTTAACTTCTCTGAACCTTGGTTTTCTTTTCTGTGAAATGAGTATAATCATCATTTGTAGACTGTTGGGAGAAGCAAGCAATTGTGTAATCTAAGAACCCAGAACACAGATTCTTCTCTGGGCCCAGAGCCTTGTCCTTTAACTTCTGACCTTCCTTCCCCCACCAGGCAGATCTGCAAAGAGTTTGCTGACTTGATGGCTCAGGATCGCTCCCCATTGGGTAACAGCCGCCCAGCACTCATCCTGGAGCCTGGAGTGCAGAGTTGCCTGACACACTTTAGCCTCATCACCCACGGCTTTGGAGGGCCTGCCATCTGTGCTGCCCTCACCGCCTTCCAGAACTACCTGCTGGAGTCACTCAAGGGACTGGACAAGATGTTTCTAACCAGTGCAGGCAGTGGGCATGGTGAAACCAAGGCTTCAGAGAAGGATGCCAAACATCGGAAATAACCGAATCTCTCATTCATCCTAAGGGGCTCTCAAGCCCTGAGTTGACACTTAGCTCCTAAGGTGGCCCTGAAAGGACTAAAAAGGTGGGATTAGAGTCAGGCCAGAAAAAGAACATTCATCCAGAAACCTCAGTTAGGGCTCTGGATAGGAGCAAGAGAGGTGGTCTGTTGGTAAGAGCCCAGGTATCTGTCTCACGTGTGCAATTGTCTGACCTTTGCTAAAAAGGGCTTGGACAGGAAATTGGTATGAAAAAGTCTGGCTTGAGGAGCAGAGCCCTACCCTTTAGGGAGTCTGGGGGGCAGTGGGCTCCTAGGGGCCGAGGTTTTCTGCTTTTTACTAATAGCTGGAGGACACTGTTAACAAATCAGAAGTGCTACTGAAGAGCTAGTAAGCCTCATCCCAGAATCTCCTACCCCAGAAAAGAGGCGCTGGAAGGAGGTCCCAGTGGGCTTTTTGAACCCTTTCCATTCTTGAAGCAAAGGGCAGGAGAAGCCCTTGTGGAACAAAGACAAAGCACAACTTGCAGAACTTGAATCCAAGTTGTGTGTCACAGCCCTGTTGTTATTTGTCCTATTTATTTATGTATGATGTAATTAAATTTGAAAGTTTAAAAATGTCAAGCACAACTTACTTATCCCAGTGAGTTGGGGATTTATTTCACTGTTTTCTGCTCATTCTCTGAGGGGACCCACTAGGACCAGGACAGAGAGGGTGTTTTGCTCACAGGGAGCTGTGCATGGGCTGGGAGGGAAGAAAGGTATGTCAGGCACCCTGATGTCATCACAGGGTTTTGTATTTGCTGTTTCTCTCCACCCTACAGTTGAAACACCTCCCCATCTTTCAGATTGCTTCCTCAGTCTCTTAATAAAACCTGACCTTGGCTATGAAGCCCTTCCTGTCCTTCTTCAGTCCTGGGGCCTGGATTTCCCCTCCTTTGAGATCACTGAGTAGAGGTAGAACCTGGGATTTAGTAAGGACTTGGGGCAAGAAAGGGTCCTTAATGGGGAACACATTAGGAGTGGTGTGGATACCTCTGAGAGAGAGTCCAGATGTGGATCTATCTGGCTATCTGGTGTGTCAAGTGAATACTGTTTGTGTATTATTGTGACTTGCTGGCCTGTAGGTGAATGGGTCATCTTGGTTATTAGCTGTCTGTACTGTGTTGCCATGACTGTTGGTGGTAGGTTTGTATGTGTCCTTGTGAATGCTGGTGACTGTGTGTGTGTATATGTGTGTGTGTGTTTGTGTGTGTGTGTGTGTGTGAGAGAGAGAGAGAGAGAGAGAGAGAGAGAAAGAGAGAGAGAGAGATTATCAGGCCAATACTAATTCAACTCTTTTCTTGAGGATTTCACTCTTTGGGCATCTTTTTTTTTTTTGTCCTGCGTTTTCAATCTCTCCCTCCCTATTGAATTGTCTACTAGATTGTTTCTCAAGCACACATATCTTCTTCTTCTTCTTCTTCTTCTTCTTTTTTTTTTTTTTTGTGTGTGTGTATGCTGGGGATTGAACCCAGGAACTGGTGCATGCGAAGCAAGCTCTCTACCAACTGAGCTATATCCCTAGCCCCTTGTAGGATCTCTTATAAAACGTAAATCCTTTCCCCATCTATTTATTTCCTTTGCATTTGAAATTTGTTTTGCTATTTACAATGCTGAGGATTGAGCCTGAGGACTCACCAATATTAGGCAGGTACTATACCATTGAGCAACACTTCCAGCCAAGTGAGTTTCTAAAAGGTTGCTATATCCCTACCTCCATTTTCTTTATTGCCAATTCTCCTCAAACCCCACTTCAGTTCCTAATAGTCGTTGAAATCCACTTAGCATGGTCATCGATGATCACAATGTCAAATCCAAAGGATTTTTTTCTGGATTTAACAGTGGCATTTGCCACGGCTTACCACTTATTCTTTTCTAAAACACTCCATGGTTCCCAACTTCTCCTGATTTCCCCTGACATCACTGGTTCCAATTCTGTCTACTTTGCTGGCAGCTGCTTTTTTTCTTTTTTCATTTATTTTTTAGTTTTCGATGGACACAACATCTTTATTTTATTTTTATGTGGTGCTGAGGATCGAACCTAGCACCCCGCGCATGCCAGGCAAGCACGTTACCACTTGAGCTACATCCCCAGCCCCTGCTTTTTTTCTTTTGGTCTCAAGAATTGAACCCAGAGACACTTAACCACTGAGCTACATCCCCAGCCCCTTTTTGTATTTTATTGAAGATAGGGTCTCACTGAATTGCTTAGGGCTTTGCTAAGTTGCTGAGGTTGGCTTTGAACTCATGATTCTCCTGCCTCAGTCTCCCAAGCCACTGGGATTACAGGCATGCACCATCATGCCTAGCAGCTAACTTCTTCTCTACTAGAATCTCATTCAATCCCATGATTTTATACATCTTTTGTACGATGCTAATCCCTGAATTTGCATCTTTGGCCCCAACTGGTCCCTGAACTCCAGGGACCAATATGGAGGACTTGACTCTACAAAAATCATGACCTCCTCCAAACTGTCCCATCTTTGGAAATGGTCTCACCTTCTACCCTGCTGCTCAGGCCAGGAACTGGGGAGTCATATTTGATTCTTCCTCTACATTCAATTCCCCACTAAGTCTTACTGATTCAGAATCCATTTTTCCATCTCCACTGCCACCACCCTCAACATCTGTCTAAAAGAGCCTCCCTACTGGTTTGATTTCACTGGTATACCTTCCTGCTATGGCCCTGAAATGACCTGAACTTTGCCAACCTTACCTTAAACTATTCTGTTCAATACCCACTTTACTCTAGCCATATGGATTTTTTTTTTTTCCCCCGGTGTTGGGGATGGAACTCAGGGCCTTTTGCATGTCAGAAAAGCACTCTACCAACTGAGCTATAGCCCCAGTCCTACATGGATTTCTAGTCCTCAGACTTTCTCTGAGGGCCACTGCAGTCACTGTTGCCTCTGCCTGAATGACTCTTCCTCCATGACTTTACAAGTATGCTGTCAGGCCTAGAAGTTGAGGATGCTTTGAGAGATGAAGGTATGCAAGGCACGTGAGGTTTAGACATTATCTTTCAGGATAAGGATCCAAAGATGTGACTTCTTTTCCCAAGAAGTTTCAAAGCCTTAACCCACCCGTAGAAAAGGATAAAAGGGGGAAGGTGGAAGTATGCTCTGCTGTAATCAAGGCCCAGGACCTGGCAAGCGACATTCTTCTACTAAAATTATCTCAGATTATAGGAACTTGGGGGGTTAAAATGCCACAAAAGGAATTTAACACTTATAAAATACCTAGCATAAACAAATCAATAAAAGCTTGGTAAACAAGGAAGAAGCTAGAATTCAAGAACTGTTCAGTACTAGACAACTTTCCCTAAGGAAAGAACAAGGTAGTTCTCATGAAGATCCAGGTAGTCCTCACCAAGACCAATTTTTATCTCTATAATTTTTTGTACCAGGTATTGAACCCAGGGGCACTTAACCACTGAGCCACATCCCCAGACCATTTTTTAATTTTGAGACAAGTTCTTCTAAGTTATTGAGGCTGGCCTCAAATTTGTAATCCTCCTGCCTCAGCCTCCTGAACAGCTGATTATAGGCATGCACTACTGAACCCAGCAAGACCTATTTTAGAATTTAAAAAATTGTAGCTGCATAACTTGCGTAGGGTCTCTCATGTCAGAGTGGGTCTCACATATTTTATCAGTTTGATAAAACCCTCTCTTCATTTCCACTGTAGCACATGGACCCTATGCAGAGAGACTCACAGGCCTGAGCCCTACAAGGAAAAGCAGGTCTTCCTAGCCCCTCATGCCCCAAGGCTCTGCTATACCAGCATATGGTCAGGATCATTAACAGTGCAGAGGAAGCAAGTGTGGAGACTGTATAAGTAGCATAAGCAGCACCTAATGAGGTCTCAGCATTTGATTCTTTCCATTTTCCCCCCATAGCAAAAGTGTGTGTTAGCCTCTGACTAGCTGGGTATAGCCCTGAGGAAAAGGAGATGGTGATTAAAGAAACGGTATTCACTCCGGTTTACATAGCTTCTTTTTTGCAAAGTAAGAAGCTGTGAATTAAATGGAGTGTATTTAGACTGGGTAAGCAAACATGATTTTCAAATTGTGCATTTGAGTTTATACTCAAAGGAAATGCCTTTCTGTTTTCTTTGAAAAGATCAGAGTATTTCAGGAGAAATAAGGGCAGAGTTTGAAAGCCTTCCTTTCCTCAGGCCTTATGAGGGAGTGAATGAAGATGAGGTACAGGCTTTCTTCTCACACACTGGCTCCTGACAGATTTCTAGAATCTGGAGAATGTCCCTCCTCTCCCTTGAGCACTGCAGCAGTTTCCTTGTCAAAGGACTGAGGTAAGGATAGCAATAGTGAGGGGACTCTGTTTTTTTTTTTTAAATATTTTTTTAGTTGTTGATAGATCTTTATTTTTATTTATTTATATGCGGTGCTGAGAATCGAACCCAGTGCCTCACACATGCCAGGCAAGTGCATTACCACTGAGCCCCAGCCCCAGCCCAGGACTCTGGGTTCTACACGGAGAAGGCTTAGCCTCCATTGCTCAGCTGGGAATACCATGATCTTCTCAAGCCATTTCAGTGCCTTCCTCCTCCTCCTCTCAGGTTCCTTCAGTCTTCCCAGCCCTTCACCAGTCAAGGTTGAGCTTCCCTGGCCTCAGGCAAAACAGCTGCTCCCTTCTTCAACCTGACCCCTCCCACCCTAAGCCTGGGAAGGAATAAATTGTTTTCTGTGTATTAATCACCTGCAAGCAGATGGAAACCAATTGGAAGACCATTCTGGGCAATGTTTGGCCAGGAGTGTTAAAGAGTCATTTCATTCCTAGGGTTTTTCAAACTTCAAGAAATCAATTTAGGACACAGCTGGCATTGTTAGAAATAAAATCTAGAAAAAAACAGAAAATATGAGTGTAGAGCATCTTGATTCAAAACACATACACACCTACAACTGTAAGAAAAGTTCCACAAGGTAGTGCTTACCCTTCTTACAGAAGGTACTTGTATATGGTTGTCAAATCCTAAGTCAATGCTGAGGCCATGGAAACTGAGCTGGGCCTTGGGCTTTATGGGGTGTGGAAGGGAAAGGAAATCGAGGAGCTAGTTAGGAGTATGAGATGCCTGTTGTCAAACCAAACAACTGGGCTTTATTCTATAAGCAGTGGAAAACCAAAAGAAAGTTTTAAGAGAACTGAAGGAATAGATGGTCAACTATTTTATTGAACTGAGAAACTGGAGGAAGAAGAGATTAAACGATAAATGTAGAGCAAAAGTAGGTTGTTAGAATTGATGGGGGGATGAACTAGAATAGTAGGTATGCAGACTTGAAATATGAACAAAGGCTGGTGTTTTGTACTGATGTTGGTTTCTTAGTTTTAACAATATACCATGGGGGCTGGGGATGTGGCTCAAGCGGTGGCGCATTTGCCTGGCATGCGTGTGGCCCGGGTTCGATCCTCAGCACCACAAACAGACAAAGATGTTGTGTCCACCAAATACTAAAAAATAAATATTCAAATTCTCTCTCCCTCTCTCTCATTCTCTCTCACTCTTTCTTAAAAAACAAACAAAAAACAATATACCATGGTTATGTAAATACTAACATTAAACAAAAACTGGATGGGAGGGGGTATAAGGAAACTATATTATCTTTGCAACTTTTCTGTAAAACCAAAGTCATTCCCAAATAAACATTTATTAAACATAAATGATGCCTACACTTCTGGTTTTGGGCACCAAGAAGATAAGTAACTAATTCTCTAAGATGGGTCAAAATTGTAGAGAGGGACATTTGGATAGGGGCAGATAGTAAGGCTCAGCTTTAGATATGTTGAGTTTGATAGGGTTAGAAGGGGCTGGTTAAGAATAAGTTGATTTGGAGCTCAGGAGGGAGAACAGGAACAGAGATCACAATGATCAGAGATCAAAATTAGGTGGGTTTGCTGGCTTGCCTGAGATTGCCCTGAGGACATTAACATTCAAAGGAAGAGAAAATGTCATTCCTGGTGAGCTCTGGATGTCCACTCACAGTGATGTTTGAGGCAAAACCAGTTGTGGTAATGTGAATCATCTTTCCTCCTGCTTGACTGGATGATTAATTTTCTTATGGTATAAGGCACTACTACTGGTATATTAAAAAGCATATTAAGACAGCCAAACCTGATGTTAATTCAATACTGTTCATATGAATGCTATGATCTACTATGGATACCAGTGATAAAGTAAGACTTAGACTAAATGGTGCTCAATGGTGGATAGGCACCATCAGCGACTAGAAATGTTAGAAATTAAAAATCTTGCCAGGTGAGGTGGTGTACACCTGTAATCCTAGTGGCTCAGGAGGCTGAGACAGGAGGATCTCGAATTCAAAGCCAGCCTTAGCAATGGCAAGGTACTAAGCAACTCAGTGAGACCCTGTCTCTAAATAAAATACAAAATAGGGCTGGGGATGTGGCTCAGTGGGCAAGTGCCCCTGAGTTAATTCCTGGTACCCCCCCCAAAAAAAATCTCAGGCTCTACCCAAACAGGAATAAACTGTGGCGGTAGGACCCAGTGATCTATTTCACTAAGCCCTAAAGTGGGTTAGGATGCACACTAAAAGTCTGAGAGCCACAGCTCCAAAGAATTCAACCCAGTGGTTTTCTATTACGATAGAAGATAAGAATAAATTGGAAAAATTTTTAAAAATTCTTATGTCTGGGGCTGGGGATGTGGCTCAAGTGGTAGCGCGCTCGCCTGGCATGCGTGCAACCCAGGTTCGATCCTCAGCATCACATACCAACAAAGATGTTGTGTCGGCCGAGAACTAAAAAAAAAAAAAAAATTCTTATGTCTAAGCCCCAGAGTTACTTAGAATCTAGAGGTGCAGCCTAATCTGTACACTAAGAAAGGAAATGCCCTAAGTGATTCTGATACAAGCATCTGGTTAGGAAGGAACCACCGGTTAGGGGATAGGGGTATAACTCAGTGGTAGAGGGTTGCTTAGCAAGTACAAGGTCTTAGATTTGATCCCCAGCACCACACACAGAGAGAAACCACTGTTTTAGTGGCCCTGATCAGAATATTCATGTTATTCCCAAAAAGCTAGACTGAGGTAAAGTACCTATCTGGTTAACTGCCACAGTATACCAATTTAAAGGGATATTATATAACTCTCTAATATAGTATTAAATGTAATAAGCAATACATAGAACATTTTAAAAAACTTTTTAAAGGGGATGTGGTCTATATGTATGTGTGTATGCATACTTTACACAGGAATAGAAGCTCTCTTTTTTGGTACTTTGAATTTGGTACTTAGCAATTTGGTGTAAGTTTGGTGTAAGTAACTGAAGTTTTCTCTGGGAAGATAAGCAGGGGATCAGATTGTAAGGAACGAGAGGAGACATTTCTTACTATGTGTTTTTGTATTATTTGCACAATTTGCTGAATGTATGTAATACCCCCCTAAATTAATTTAAATAGTGTAAGCTTACTGGTAAAAAGAACCACTGCTCTAGAGGGAATGGGGTATTAGCAAGCAAATATAAATGAAAGAGGTAGTTAGAAAAGAAGCTGGGCAGTGAAGCAGAATGTAGGGCTGTCAGCTGCTAAAGGCAGTTAAAGCATTAACATAGGGAAAGGGGTATGAGGAAGGAGAGTCCTGGTAAAAACACAATCCTCTGTCTAGTTCTTTTCTGAAGTGATGTTAGCTACACTAAAAGCCAAGTCAGGAAAGTTAATTTACCCATATTTAATTTTATTCAGAATTAACCATCTTTCACGAGTACACATCCAAAGAGTAGAAAAAAATTAAAGATTCCTGTCAAAAACAGTTTCCTGGCAAGTGGGAAGGAGGGTATGATGTTAGGGTTCACGTTTAGGGAAGGAAATGTTATCCAGGTCATGGATGCCATTTTTGTCAATGATTCGAACACTGAAGGTTGGCAGATTCAAGATGAAGCGCTTCTGGAGCTGTAGAGAGATGTAAAGGAAACCAATTAACAAACATTTATTTATTTATATATATATATATTTTTTTAAAGAGAGAGTGAGAGAGGAGAGAGAGAAAGAGAGAGAGAGAGAGAGAGAGAATTTTTTGATATTTATTTTTTAGTTATCGGCGGACACAACATCTTTGTACGTGGTGCTGAGAATCGAACCCGGGCCGCACGCATGCCAGGTGAGCGCGCTACCACTTGAGCCACATCCCCAGCCCCAACAAACATTTATTAAACACTATGTGGAAGGCTCTGTTTTAGGCATGGTGAATATAAGCAGATAAAAATTCCTGCTTTTGTAGGAATATCCCTCCAGATATTCTACTGGGGCAGCTGGCACTAGGGCACACAAGAATGCCCATACATCAGCTGGAGACTGACTGAAGTGTGATCTGGGAGATGCAGCTGGAGATGTATCTCTGGTTAGTAGCTGAAAGAGAGAGACAATCCAATGTTCTTATCCCTGCTGTCCTAGCACTCAACAGTTTGCTCTAGTCATCTACCCACATCAGAAGGACCAGGCAAGTGTGAGTAAACTTTAGTGTGCAATTGCCAGAGTGGTGAGAAGGATATCAACAGAACAGTTCTTGGAACAAGTCCCACTTCTCCTCCAGTTCAGGCTGAGGCTGTTCCAAAGGGGCTGTGGAGTATGTGCATGGAAGGAGATAATCAGCACACAAATCCAGCTGGGAGATTACTGGGAAAACACAGCTTTGAAATCTTTTCTTTCTGGACACCTCACTTGGAGCCTCCAGGCTTTTCAGCTGCTCCCTTAGAAGCCTATCCTGAAAATGTTCACCTCCTCAGGTTTAACTCTCCTTTCCTTCATGTTTCCATTTCCTTTGCAGCTGAGGACTAGGCAGCAACAGCTCGTTCCATTTCCAGAGTCCTCTAAAGCTCCAAGATCAGGAAAAGGTGATAATAAATAAGGAACTAAGGGTTTCTAAATGGATTCTTTTTAGAATACATAGGGAATAAAATCTCAAGAGCATTTGATATTCCAGTAGCTTCTTCCCAGTAGCCCCCTGCAACATTTGGGACTAATATGGTCTCTTAGCTGGATGGTTAATAAAAGTACATGGGGGGAAAAAAAGGACGTGAGTTTAAATTTTCAGTGTCTGCTTTGGAAAGGGGATTTAAAACCAAGAGGAAGAAGGGAGAGAGCACTGTGGACAGGATGGTGTAACAGGCAAACTGACATTACTGCTAAGCCTCCATACCTGCTCCCATCCTGCCACTCTCTCACTAAATTCATCCTTAGGCCACAAGAAGAGTAAAAGAACAAAGAAACCTAATGGAGCTGCTTTTGCCATCTCATCCTACATTCACTCCTAAAGCCTGAGACTCTCAGGAGTAGTACTAGAATGAGGAAGGTACAGGTTCTTGTCTCACCAACCAAATGCTACTCTTTTCTCTGCCTCCTCAATGCACAGGGAAGGGTTTTACTCCATATTACAAGGGCTCATGCACAGTTAAGGGAGTAGACAGTAGGGCAATATCAGGTGGCACAAGAACAGAGCAAGTATTAAGTCCAGGGCAATGATTTTTATCGTAGGTATGGATAGAATGGCACCAAATATCACCTATAGCAAAATTACCTGGGACTGCCCATTAAAAAGTAGATTCTCAGTCTCAGGACAGTAGAATCAGAATCAGGGGCTGGGGCATGAATAGTTACATAGTTACCTACCTACCTACTTCATTCCTTTCTTCTTGTAGTACAGGGGATTGAACCAGGGATGCTCTGAACTACATGTCCAGCCCATTTTATGGTCTTGCTAAGTTACCACATCTGGCCTAGAACTTGTGCTCTTTCTGCCTCAGTCTTGCCAGGTTGCAGAAGCTGAGACAGGAGGATCACAAGGTATATACTCTATGCCCAGCAGTAACCTGCTTTTTTTTTTTTTTTTTTTTTTTTTTTTTTGGTACTAGGGATTGAACTCAGAGGCACTCAACCATTGAGCCACATCCCTAGCCCCATTTTGTATTTTATTTAGAGACAGGGCCTCACTGAGTTGTTTACCACCTTGATTTTTGCTGAGGCTGCCTCCTAACTTGCGATCCTCCGTTTCAGCCTCCTGAGCCTCCGGGATTACAGGTGTGTGCCACCAAGCCTGGCAGTAACTTGCTTTTTTAACAAGTTCCCCAGATGATTCTTATACCATAAAGAGAACCAATAAATGGTCTGTATGAACCAGAAATAAAGTAATTACATTGTAAAATTGACATTGATGAGGAGGTGACCCATGAAAGAAAAATAAGCTTGTTACTTACACCAAACTGGCAGCAACTTCACATCTGGTCAGTGGGTATTTATTACACCTTCTGGCAAGGCCCAGAACAAAAGCAACCAAGGAACGGGTACAATATTGGCAAGGAGAGACACAAAACATTCCTTTCAGGATCCCATGGGAGCTACTCACCTCCTCCAGACATTTTCTAAGAAGCTCCACTGCCCTCTCACGTGAGATAGCTGAAAGAGAACAGACAGGCCAAATACTCAAGGTACTGTCATTATGTCCAACTCTCAGAGGCTTTTGATGAAGTTTCAAACTTCTTTATGTGTAAGTGCCACACAAACAGAAAAGGCAAAAAATGCTTAGCCTTCTAGCCTGAAACAAACTTATTCCATATGCAATCAAGGGTGCCCCAGACCTAGTGCTCCAGCAGCCGCAAGCCATTGCAAATTGATTTGCTACAGAGAAGAGTAAGCATGACGGAATTCTGCCTCCCCTGGCCAGGACCCGCCTCTGAAGAAGTCCAGCAGCCTGCCTCTCTTTATCATAACTCACCCCCTCCACCCTCCTTTAGTCCAGGGCTTAAATCAATTCCATCTGCCCCAGCCAGCTGCAAATCAGGGAAAGGGAGGACAGGGCCAGAGTTTTAGCCTTACTTTCTCAGTGGGGTCTCAGTTTAACAATGGGATGAGGATTCGTAGGATGGGACTAGGATGCTCCTAAAACAGGATGCAAAGGAACTGTCTATGGGCATGGCAAACTGGGTTGACATACTACACAGTTAGAATTCAGGGGGGGTTGTTGGTTATTTTGGTGGGCAAATCAGCTGTATTACTGACATATGCCAAATCAAGAGATAGTCACTAGGAGGCCAGGCTAATTCTTTTCAAGATGTGGCCTGGAGCTCCAGTAGGGCTGAGGTTGAGCAAGAGGGCAGCACAAAAAGGAATGAACATGCCAGATTTTTATGACACAGAGAGGGAAGAATGGAATGTAAGGAGAGAAGAGATTATCTGTGCTATATCTATAGTCTGTAAAAACTAAGAATTCCAAGTGTCAATTGCCCACAGTGGCTGAAGTTGAGGTTGAGACTGAGGTCAGAAGATAGAACTTAGCAGAAAAGCATCCCTGGGTCTGAAGTTCTGGAAAGCTGACAGTGTACTGACAAGTAAACGAACAGCTTTTTCTTGCAGAAGAGAGTGGTAATCAGGGGCTAAGAACCAAATGAAGGGCCCATCTTCAACTTTAAAAAGCTCTGATGTTTAAACAAAGAAACCCTCAGTTGTCATGCTGGGAACCTGTTCATTTTCACAAGTTCAAAACGATGCACAAACTACTTGATTTACTCGCTCATTCTCTATAGCTGAAATGTCAGTGGGCATCTACGAAGAGCAAAATGAGTGAAATAACTTAATTCTTGTAATTTAAGAATTATAGAACCTAATAAAAATGTTTTACTCACCACGACATATACTCCAAACCCCCTTTAAAACAAACCAAAACCCAGTTCTAGAGATATGCAATATCTCATTTTGGCTGACAAAAGTCTTTTATTAACAAGTTTGTGAAGATCCTACTGACCCACAGCTTCAAGAGGGAATCAATTTTTTATTCAGGACCCGGCCACCCAACTCCAAAGTGAGCAAACTGGGAGGTGGTGAGTGAAGGGCTCTGCTACTGTTCCTTCCCTGCAGTGCTGGTACCTACTTGGTGTATAGTATCGGTCCAGGATACTGAGAGTCAGGAAGGCACCATAACCATGGGCTGCAAAAGGGGCCTTTGCCAAGGCAGCCAGGTAGTCCATGTAGTAGAGTGCTGGCCCCTCATGTTCATCATAGCCAGCCAGGAGGAGGTTCACATGATATGGGGTCTGCAAAGGAAAGAAATGGCAAGATGATGATTAAAACAGAACAGCAGCATCCCTTCCCATGGCAAATGGGAATATTGTGACTCTTGATGAATAAGAAATTTAGCAGCAACTGAGTAAATCACAATGAAAGTAAAAATGCAGAGAAATCTAGAAGATTAAAGTGTGGTCAGAGGTGAAGGGGAGGTCAACTTGGTTTCTTAAAGCAAAGCATGGGTGGCCTTATGTCACTCCAAACTGTTGAAACCAACAAACACAATTCTGAGTGTCAGGCCACAGACTAAAGAAAGTAGCTCCAATCACATCATCCAAAACAAACAAGCTCATGAGCCCAGGAGTTCAAGGCCCGCCTGGCAACATGAAATTACTTCTCAAAATAAAATCTAAGCTCAGTCTGGGCATCTGGGACCAAAAACTGAAGTGATACACTGTGCCCTACAATTCTTGAGGTAGGGAGTACATCTCAAATATTTAAATCAAATCACCAGACTTTATTTTTTTTTAATATTTTCAGTTTGTGACCATCCCTATACTTAATGTATGTATTCTATCAACTGTGCATATACCCTATTGTGGATCATGAAGTAATTATAGCTAATGATTCTAAAAGTGACAATTCGTATTCGGTCAACACTGATTAACATGGGCACTTAGTAGCCTGA
The DNA here is from genome assembly GCF_048772815.1 of Callospermophilus lateralis. Lineage (NCBI taxonomy): Eukaryota > Metazoa > Chordata > Mammalia > Rodentia > Sciuridae > Callospermophilus > Callospermophilus lateralis. Next base: position 118,397,175 of record NC_135311.1, on the reverse strand, counting down.
AGAAACTCATATTAGAAGAACACATGAAAGTATTATTGTTTACTTAGAATCTTTCTCCCAAACCAGCGGTACTATTTAGGATGAGTTCCTAAAAATCTCTTGAAGATTACATAGCAGCCTTAACCTACAAACGACTTTCTGCTTTGAGGATAAGATGGTGAATGGTATCAGAGGAAAAAGAAGTGACCAGTCGTGGTCAAGACTTCTGAGGAATTATTACCTGCCTATCACACTTCCCAATGAGTAATGTGCTGCATTCTGCCAAGCTCTGGAATTCTCTGTCAGCCTGGGACTACCTTCTCAGTAAGTCTCACCTTAGGCAAAATGCTTAACCCCTCAGAGCTTCTGTTTTCTTATGTGTAAAAGTGAGCTAATTAATCCTCCCCTTTCCATCTTCTAGGGAGTATTTTGAGAAAAAACAATACAGGTGAAACATCTCAAACTCTAGAAGAATCAACACACTAACCTAAATTCCCAGTGTATTAGTTACATCCTAGCCACCTTTTTTGATAACTTGCCACTGTAAACAACCAACTGTTTAAATTAGCTAAAAAATAAAAATATATTTAACTAATAGCAATTTTATTTTTATTTTTTGGTGACTGGGATTGAACTCAGGGACACTAAACCACTCAGCCACATCCCCAGCTCTATTTTGTATTTTATTTAGAGACAGGATCTCACTGAGTTGCTTAGTGCCTCACTTTTGCTGAGGCTGGCTTTGATTTTGCAATCCTCCTGCCTCAGCCTCCCATGACGCTGGGATTACAGACACGTGCAACCATACCTAATAGCAATTTTTTAAAAGTGTGAAGATAGCTTTTCAAAATCTCAATACATTGCTGTTCTTACAGTTAAAACTAGAATGGAAGAGAAAGGTAGGGGGCAAGGAATGGGGAGGGGGAGAGAGAGTGAGAACAGCAAATGATTCTGATTTCTCTTCCCCAAGAAAATTAATAATACAGTTTATTACTCATCACTAAATAAGTTAATCTTTTCTTCTAAGAGGATAACTCTACCCTTCTCCACTCTGGTCAGAACACCCACTGCATGATTAACCAAAACAATCTTACTCAATTGCAATGGTATATTAGGGATCTGCTCAGATTCCCAAAGAGTCCTTAATCAGCAGAACCCAGATGTTTCTGTTTCTAATGAGGCTCTTGCCTATCTTCTAATATTAAATAGTGTTTAGAACAATAATGTTACTTAAAAGCCACTTCCAGAAGATTTTACATAAAAACCTATGGCAGCTGGGTGCAGTGGCGTACACTTATAATTCCAGTGGCTCCAGAGGCTGAGGTATGAGGATTATGAGTTCAAAGCCAGCCTCAGCAACTAGATGAGGCCCTAAGCAACTCAGCAAAAACACTTTCTCTAAATAATAAAACAAAGTTACCATGTCCACCTACAACTAAAAAAGTAGGTACACACACACACACACACAAAATATACAGGACTGGGGATGTGGCTTAGTGGTAAGTGTCCCTGGGTTTAATCCCTGGTACCAAACCAACCAACCAACAAAAAACCCTATGACAAAAAGAATTCCATAAGCAAACTATGTTGCTTCATTGGTCTATATAATATCATTTATTTATGCTTAAGCATCTGATACACGCACTCACCAAAGTTGGTATTCAGAAGCTACAACTTTGGTATAAAAGATAACTCACAAATACTGTGCGACTCCGAATTACCAACTTTTGCATGTGTGAGATGCTTAAGCATAAATAAATGGTGTTATCCAGACTAATTAAATCAATACATCTGTGTAACAACTTGCAGTTTCTGAAATTCTCTGACAATGCTCTATCAAAGATCTCTGGCTCACACTAGTTTTTTAAAACTTCAAGTAAAATTTTACATACTATCATTCTCTCACAGCATTCAAAGTGACAAAGCCATAGTTATACATTTCATAACTGTTATATTTCTTCTTCTGGATTTATTAGTGTTTTCCTAGAACAAGGTAAATTTTAAGGAGTTCAATTTTGTGCTAGCTTACAGCATACACATATGTGACTGTTTGTAGTTTGCTCAAGAAAAAAACAAAATATAAATACAACAATCCACCTACTCAAATATTTATGCCAATTATAAACCTTAAGAAGGCAAGACTATTTCTGGCTTGTTCAATGATATTTAAGTATATAATACATGCTCAATAAGTATTTGTTGAATGGATAATAACCATGCCAGAAAGCATTACACATGTGGCTAATGCCTAATACAACACACACACACACACACACACCCCTTAGGCAAAATGCTTAACCCCTCACACACACAAAACCACTAAACCAATGTAAGGAAGTGAAAGGTCTGTATCTGAGAACTGACCCAAGTTCAAGTCAACTGCTAGCATTTCTTTTTCTTTTTTATTTTTAGTTGTAGTTGGACACAAGGCCTCTATTTTATTTATTTATTTTTATGTGGTACTGAGGATCAAACCAACTGCCTCGCACATGCTAGGTGAGTGCTCCACTACTGAGCCACAACCCCAGCCCCAAATACTAGTATTTCTACAAATTCACATATCTGTTGCTTTTAGCTTAGCTCTGGATCTTTCTCTTTCTACCTCTCTTTAGACCCAAGATTCTACACAGAGAAAGAATAAAATTGTTCAGCTTTCTATAGTTGTAAATGGAATAAAATTTAAGTCAAGGGTATTAGCACATCTTCTATGTACTTCTTCCTGAAGTACATGGAACTGAAAAGAACTTAAGTATCTAACAGCATAGAGAAAGTATTCCTGGTTTTTCTTTTAGCATAGTGGGGTAACAACAGGGCAAACAATCTATAATAATATTCAAAATGACAAGAAGAATATAAAATTCCCAACTCAAAATAATTAATGGTTAAAGATATGGAAACACTTATTACCCTGATTTGATAAACATTCACTGTATACATATGTGTTGAATTATTGCAATATACCCAATAAGATGTACAAATTAAAAATGATAATAAAAATTTAAATTACAACCATTAAAGTATCTCTAGGCCTCTGAGTCCTATTGAAATAAGCACAGTTCCACTTTGGACTCTTATATATTTGGGGGGTGGGAGTCCACATGTCACACACAAAAACTTTCCTTAAGTTAGATGGAGCATTTCCCTCCCCCTCACTCTTGTGCATACAACTCCTTGTACAGTCCCTCTATCAAGAAAAAGAAACACCATGGTGATTAAGAAGAGCGTGAAATTCCATAAATTTTACAGCTAAAGAGAACAGTTGTGACAAATACACTGAAACAACAAAATCAGCGACTAGAGGCTGGGCGGTGACAAGCAGCGGTGTGACATCTGGCGGAAGCCAAAGTCACAGCAAGGGGGAGAGAGGTGGGCGTGAGGAAGCATCCTGCCGAGCGTGGACACAGAAAAGGAGAGGAATTGACAGTCTTCCTTTGGAGCCAGGCCAGCCTTTGCCACCTCTAATTGAATAGGACGACACAGCTATGAGTGAGGTGCCTTGAAGAGGGGTGCAGTTTCTTTTGTGGTGTGCTGCACCTTAGTGGTGCAGCAGTGTGGGAAGCATACATTTCTGGTGGGTCAATAACATGGAAGGAGATACAGACCACTAATGGGACAAACGAGTTTGTCTGGAGCTGAGTATTTTTTAATAAATAGACTCCTAAATACCCTAAGAAGAAAAGGAACTGTGAAAGGAACAGTGTATACACTATTTCTTTTATATTTCTTCAGTGCTAGGGATTGAACTTGGGCCTCTTATAGAGTAAGCAAACACCACCACTGAGCTATACCTCCAGCCCTATGCCTACTATTTCTTTAGTCCCCTGATTGTCAAAGCTGCTTAATTCCATCTTTGGCATTGAAAGTATTTCATGAAAATACAGTTTCCAGAGTTAGAAGGGATCTATGAGTTCAAACATAGTGTCCCTTTTACACATGTGAGGACTAATGTTCAAAGAGGAAACAGTTACTTGCCCTAAATCACACAGGTAATTAGCATTCTTAAAGACCAGAATTCCCAACTGCAAGTCTTTTCCAGGAAACCAGGCTGCCTACACAAAATGGAAATTAGTATAAAAATATGATTCAATATGTAAATGTCAGTTGCACACTCAAATATTTCAGAATGTACTATTTTACATACCATTCCATTGTTCTCTATTTCACTTGTCACACTGTATACAATCAATAATATTTAAAATTTTAAAAAGGCAGGCTTAAATCACAATTATGATTACTAAAACTATGCTATATGTAAGTTACTAGTCAATAGATACCTGTCATAATAGATAATCAACATCTTAACTGCTTTATCCCCAGCCACCGCCACTGCCCCCTGCCCCGCCTTTTAAATATTTTTTTTTTTGTAGATGGACACAATACCTTTATTTTGCTTATTTAGTTTATGTGGTGTTGGGGATTGAACCCAGTGACTCACATGTCCTAGGCAAGTGCTCTATCATTGAGCAACAATCCCAGCCCCACCAACCCACTTTTAATTTTTTTTTTTTAGTTGTAGATGAACACAATTTTATTTATTTATTCATTTATTTATTTATTTTTATATGGTGCTGAGGATGGAACCCAGTGCCTCACATGTGCTAGGAGGCACTATATCACTGAGCTATAACTGTAGTCCCCCAGCCCATTACTGTAATTTGAGACAAGACCTCGCTAAATTGATGAGGCTAACTTTGAACTCATGATCCTCATGCCTCAGCCTCCCAAGCCACTGGGATTACAGACACGCACCACCATGGCTGGCCAGGAATTTGTTTTTAATAACCAACAGAATTTACTACCTTTGTTAGGTTTGGTGGTATAACTTTAAAATTCCAAATTTCCCATTGTAACTAAAAAAAGGTTTTATATCTGAAACGAAATTCACTATTTCAAACACTTTTAAAAATTCAGCAACTTCTAATTATCATGACCTAAATACCTTTCTAGCTCTAAAAGATTATGGTTATTTGGTTGGGAAAGACGATGGGAAGAATCATTCATAGCCTGATTTTAATCCACTGGAGTACTTTTTTTTTTTTTTTTTTTTGTACTGAGGATTGAACCCAGGGGTGTTTTACCATTGAGCTACATCCCCAGTCCTTTTTACTTTTATTTTGAGATGGGGTCTTACCAAGTTGCCCAGGTTGGCCTCAAACTTGCAATCCTCTGGCCTCAGTCCCCTAAACAGTTAGGTTTACAGGCCTGTGCTACCACACTCAAGTTTATACATTATTTTTTTTTAAAGGAAACCCATGTGTAGATTCAAGCTCTTTTAGCATTATGTATAAAAAAGTACAGTTTATAAAAGGTTTCAACCAAACCCTATAAGAGTTTTCTGGGACTATAAGACAGAATAATTACAAAATGGGCAAAAGCTCCAACCAATTTCACTTCTGCATTTGGAATGTGAATAAACTCCATAATTGTTTATTTAGCATTTACTTTTATGAGAAACATAGTATTTATTATGCCAGGTGATAAAAATGGAAGCCTAAATCTGGAAGAAGCTCCCAAGGAAGATGTGGGTACCAGACAAAGGAAATAGCATGTATAAAAGTAAAGAAAAGGAAGAGCATGGAATGTTGTGTACTGGTGAATATGGGACATATATACTTGGAGGATTAGGTGAATTCTGCAGGAAGCAGAGTTATTTACCTAATGGACTAAAGACAATGAACTTCAATATGTAAACAACAAAGTCAGTGGAAATTTATCACTCCCATGCCCCTGCCAAAACAAAATTTATCACTCCCATCCCCCTGCTTTTTTTCATGTCAGGACATAGGTTAACTGGTGCCAAGAAACCCTGATGAATCCTGATGTCTCGAACAGATACTCCATTGGTTTCAGTATGTCTTCCACTCCTTTTTTTTTTTTCCCCTCTCTGTACTGAAGATTGAACTGAGGGGTGCTCTACCACAGAGCTGTATCCCCAACCCTTTTTATTTTTGTGAGAGTCTAAGTTGCCCAGGCTGGCTTCAAACTTTCAGTCTTCCTGTCTCAGTCTCCCAACAGCTGGGATTACAGGCATGTATCACAGCACCCAACTCCTCTTCTCCTAAAATAGAGGATTTTTTAGATAGAAAAGTAATATAAAGGATTCCACTTTAGAACTGTAACTGCATGGAAGACTGACTGGGATGAGAAAAACAGAAAGGGAGAACAGAGGATACTTTAATAGTATAGATGGAAGATGAAGACCAAAGGCAGAAGCAGAAAGGAATGAGGGGGAGACATGGCATATATATATATATATATATATATATATATATATATATATATATATATATATATATATATATATATCTTATATATTTCTAAATATACATTTAGAAAGTGAACTAACTAATAGGACTGAATAATTAGTGGAACAGAAAAGGTAAGGAAGAAAGAGAAGAAGACTCTCAAGGGGAAAAATGGTCATGCAAATGCTAAAAGCTCAGCTTAAACTCAATAGCTTAAATAGAGCCATTCAGAAGCAGCTGGAAAGAGAAAACAGTGTACTGCCAAAGTCAATGAGAACAAATAAAGAGACAGTCAGTTAAGTGGTCTTATTGTCATGAACATATATGCTCTCACACTCATGTTTGTAAGACAGCAAAGGAAACAATTCCAACAGGATAAAATGAGAGACGTATTCCTCTAGGTTGCCATGACAGCACAAAGAATTTGAGGAAAAAAAAAAATTATATATATATATATATATAGAGAGAGAGAGAGAGAAAGTGTGGTTGGGTAAGTTCAGAGAAAAGTTTCCCTGATAAATGCTGAACTAGCAATTAAAAGCCATGTGAGGACATAGGTATAGAGAAGAACACTGGCAAAGGAGCAGATACAAGAAAGAACTTGAGGTAGGTCAGTGTCCTGCTTCTACAGGTACCACTGGAGCAAAGAAAAAGTAGAGATTTGGAACTTGAAAGCTGTTTCCTCTTAATCTTGTGAATGGAAAAAAAAAAGTATAAATTTAAACTGATCAGAATCAGAATATTATACTGAGCTTCACAGAGAAATCACATTGATTGCCTGACTTTCCTTGTTCTCTCCTTATTTCAGACACACTTTTATCTTTTGTATCACTAAAACAACAAACCAACTCATGTTTATAAATTCTCATACTAGACTGAGAAATAAGGAAGCAAGAATGCTTTAAACAAAACAAACCTTAGACTTCCAGAAGCCCAAAATGAAATAAAAGAAACATTGCTCTGAAAACGAGATAGACCAACCAAGTTTTTCCTGTTTCTTTTCTTTCTATAGTATTGGGGATTAAACTCAGGGGGGTTCTACCACTGAGCTACAATCCCAGCCCTTTGTTATTATTATTATTATTTTGGTACTGGAGAATTGAACTTGGGGCACTAGACTACTGAGCCACATCCCCAGCCCTGTTTTGTATTTTATTTAGAGACAGGGTCTCACTGAGTTGCTTAGCACCTTGCTTTTGCTGAGGCTGGCAGCCTCCTGAGCTGCTGGAATTACACACGTGTGCTATCACACACCGGGCTCTAGCCCTTTATTTTTTATTCTTAAAACTGGGTCTCAATAAATTGCCCAGGCTGGCCTTGAACTTGTAATCCCGAGTAGCTAGGATTACCGGAATGTGCCACTCCTGTTTCTTTTCTATCTTAAATCATTCTCTGAAAGTGTATTTGGTATACCTTAGATACTTGGAGCCTCCAGTGCCCCCATCTGTAATGTGGGGGATAACACTGCTTATCTGACAAGAGTTGTGAAGAATTAAAGTGCTTAATTATATTAAAGTTTCTGGAAGATAGCCTGGTAAGCAGTAGGTGCCCAATAAATCTTTAGATTTAATTTGTGCCATGTGACAGCACAAAGAACTTTAGAAGAAAAAAACATAATATTGTATATATTTCAATCTTTAACAAACCTCATTTTAAAGTTCCCCCTCAATAATTCCAAATTTTCTAAAAACCTTAGTTTTCTAAAGCCATCACTAACCACAAGTTTGACTGGTTCCCCAAATCAAAGATGAAAGCTTATTGTAATTAGAAGTTTAGAAATTTAATGAGTTGAAATGCAACATGGCACAGATGCCTTATTATACCAACTAGTTAACACAGTATTTGTTTTCTACATTAATTTTACTTGCTAATCAAAAATACCGCTTTCACCCCCAAATAACATCAAAATAAAATTGCTGATTGTGCAATGGCAAAACCAACACCATGTTTGCAACAAGGCCACTTGAAATCCGCCCCTCACCCTGACCTCCCCCTCCATGAGCTGGCAGTTCCCAGGGAAAATTTAAAAACCCATATATCTTTAACTTAGTTCTTTAAATGCTGAACATCAGGATGACATATAATTGTACATGTTTTCAGATGTCTATAACATCTATAAAAAGTATCAAGGGATTCTTGGGGAAAAGATCACTTAAGAGCTCTTCCTTACTGTGTTATCCAATGATATAACCAAATCTCATCTGCTTACACTAATTTTTTCTTAGCCAACAATCTTCTAGAGAGGCCTACTGCTTTCAGGATAAAGCTTTTTCAGTCTTCATAATGTGGACTACCTCTCTAGTTTCAATTTCTTAACAAGTTCCCCAAAACTCTATCTAACAAACTCAAATATGGGATTTTACATACACAGTATATTCCATAATTTTGTTTTTTTAAAAAGTGGAGTTTTAAACAGTAGAGTTTATAAACAATGCCCCTTTAGTTAAATGAGGAGTAGGAAGCTCAGAGAACTATTTGCCCCTGCCCTGAACATCGTTAACAAACACTATGCCTAATCTAACACATTCTCACTCACCATGGGTCTATGTTTCTAGCTTTCCCCTTTGTTTCATATTTCTCTTAGATTAAGCTCTGTGTCCCCACAGCACCCTGCATATATGGGTATCCTAGCACTTGTCACTCTAAGTGCAACCAACTGTTTTCTTCTCCATTTCCCAATCCGAAGGCACACTCTGAGCTTTGCACCTCTTTCCTCAGCCTCAAGGACAATGCAGGCTGGAGGTTTACTCTGAGCGAATAACTATTAGCAGTTATACAATATCTTGGCTATAAGAAGTCACAACTATTCAGAGGCATCAGAAAGGGAAGCAAGGAATGGTTAAAATACTTCAGTTTACAAATATTCAGAGATTATTATTTCCTTTCCCTTCCTTTTTTCTTTCCAATCTGGCTAATTCTATTTGCTTTCTTGTCCACACTCAAATGTAAGAGTAAATCTATACTTTTTTTCGTTTTTAACTTAAAAATTATGTTTTCTTACCCTATTAGCCTTTGTTTTATTTACTTAAGCCTTTTAATAACACATATAAAAGTACATAAAATACACATGTATTGCTTAATGAATATAATAAACACACATGTAACTACTTCCTAGGTCAAGAAACAGAAGTTCTTGATTGCCCTTTATTTTAGATGTTATTTTGGGGGGAGAGTATAAAGAAAACCTCATGGTAATCAGTTCCTAAATTCATCTCTGCTTGACCCTAGGCCAGAGCAGGTTGAAAAAAGGCATAAAGATACCAAGGTACATGTGTGTTCTTATCTGTGAGCATGTGTGAGGACATGCTTACACCTATGCCTACCCAGACCAAGGTACTGATTTAATGTAATCTTAGAAGGTGGGCTACAAAATGTTTTGGTTTAGTTTGTTTGCAATACTGGGGATTGAACCCAAGGGTACTCTACCACTAAGCTATCTCCCCAGACCGTTTTTTTAATACCAGGGATTGAACTTGGGGGCACTCAACCATTGAGCCACATCCCCAGCCCTATGTTTAGCAAGTCACTTTACTGAGGCTGGCTTTGAACCCACAATCTCCTGCCTCAGCCTCTGGAGCCGCTGGGATTATAGGTATTTGCAACCATGCCAGTTTCTCAGCCCTTTTTATTATTTGAGACAGGATTTCACTGGTTGCCAAGGCTGGCCTCAAACTTGTGATCCACCTGCCTCTGCCTCCTAAGTAGCTGGGATTATAGGCATGTGCCACCACATCCAACCTAAATCTTTATTTCTAATGGTAAACTCTATACAAATAAATGTTCTTACTAGCAGACATAATACTCTGCTGCTCTAGGCTTAAACCAAACCTTAACAGAAAACTACATAATGTTTAAGACACAAATTTCAGTACAATATAAATCTACATCAATTACCTATATGGTCCCCCACCCCCCAATTGTGGATAGGAAAGATGTTTTAAGTGAAAAGTTGGCATTATAAGATTGCACAATTCCAGCCATCCAATAGACTTATTCCATTCAACCAGAATAGGGGTTCTCTCTGCTCACAGCAGGCATCCAACAGGGTAGCACATATATGCTCTCTGAGTGAGAAACCAACACCTTCTCACATACAACCCCCTGGAGAGATGGGGAAGGGGAGGGGGAGGACTTTACACCTGCAGATTCCTAACTCTATCAGCACTAGGGCTGGGAAAAACAGCACATTTTTTTTTTTTTTTAAAGGTGGGGGGAAAGGTTTCCTAATAAAGCCAGTAGCTTCAGAGAAGAATCTTCTCATGACATTCTTAGGAGACTGGTAAGTATAATGACTCAACAGCCATTCTTTGTCTTCCTAATAGACTTACTCAATCCTTAATGACTGCATAAGCAAACTACTTAAAAGGGCAGCTGTCAGAATTTTTATTTCTCTTGGTAGAAAAACACTTTAAGTACAAAAGTGTCATCTTATTAATTAAGGAGCCTCAACTTCAAGGCACATCTGTCCCTGGGCCTCTGGATAATCAAAATGACCACTAAAAATAGAACAACAGTATCTCCAATGGGGCAGACACGAGCCACCCCTAAGAGACCTCTGTGAAATGTGACCTGGGATACACATGTTTTTGCAATACCACTGAATATTCATCTGAATGTAATTATGTGTTTCCAGCTTTTACTTTGTGTTCTACTGAGGCTAGGAGGCAAAAGTTATAAACAGACATAACTCTGGGCCCATAGATAAAACCTATACTTAGCTGAAAAGTTGATTGAGATCAGAGGGAAAAAACTGCTCTCCGGGTCTAAAAGGGCTCTGCTGGCACCAAAATGTCCAGGCAATTCATGATCTTGATCCCCCCCCACAACTTCCCTATTACTATAAGTAAGCTAGCACTGTCTGTCAAGATGCCCAGGCTATGTGGCAGCAGTGTCAAAGGCTGCCATTTGCTCCAAGGCACTGCCATCTGCGGCAGCACAACATTTTTGTCTCCGGAAAATAAACACATCTGCCTTTGCCAGTGTCCTCCCACTGTGCCGCCCATCTGGAGCAGGTGAGCTAGAAGGCAAGCCTGGGCATGGGAAAATGGGGGCAAGTAAGAGAGATGAGGCCTCAAGGGAGATGGCACATGGAGGAAGAAGGCAGTGCTGCGTCATGTCACATCCTGCTAACCACATTTGCCAAAAAGCATGTGAAATTACCCTTGTTAGTGATATTTTAATCACATGTAACAAATGGTTGGTAGTGTTTAGGGTATAAGACCTGCAATGTCAAGATTCCACCTGAGCCATCTGTTCACAAGGTCACATGACCTGACTGATATCAATAAACAGATGATGTCTTTGTGTCAGTCACTTAAGGCATGAAGAGAGTAACTCCATTGCAAAAGCAACAGGATTCTTCTAGGATAGGAGCCCACTATACATGCCGACTATTTTTTTTATTATTATTAGTTGTTCAAAACATTACAAAGCTCTTGACATATCATGTTTCATACATTTGATTCAAGTGGATTATGAGCTCCCATTTTTACTCCGTATACAGATTGCAGAATCACATCGGTTACACATCCACGTTTTTACCATGCCTACTATCAACCGGACCAAATATACTCAAATTCAGAGCAGACTGCTAGGACAAGTCATGGTTACTTCTAGAAATGATGAATACCTGAAGTTCTTTCTAAAATTCCTCTCTCTTTCACTGAAAAAGTAAACTATGGTCTTGACTTTGGGTCTTTATTTATTTTCTTAATGCCAGGGATTGAACCTACGGCCTTAAGCACACTAAGCACATGCTCTACCACTGAGCTATAGCCTCCTCTGACATCACACTTTTAAATCATGCTATTTGGGGACTAAAATAAACCATAAATATCATCCATTCAATTGTTCTCTTTCTCCCAAGGTTTTCAACTCACTCACAGCAGGGCTAGTGCTAAACCTCTCGGAGCAGAGCTCTTTCCATTATATTATTAGTTTTTACATGCAATTTCTATATGTAAAAGAGATCAAAGCAGAGTTGATCTATATGAAACAAAGCTAAAGTTTGGTCTTTCTTGGTGTGGAATAAGGTCTTAAAACCACTTAACCAGGCTAGATATCTTTCCAATTCATTATTTCTATTGTTTCTTTGCTAAGCATTCACAAGTGCAGCCCTATGAAAATATAAGGTATCAAAGGCTCAGGAAGCATTTCAGAAAAAGTTCTACAAGAACAATTTGGCCAATGAGTGGCAGTAGTAAAGCCCTGAAGATTACACACCATGGATCTACCTAAGACTTGTCACAAAACTCTACATTCCCCGTGGACAATAGATTTGACTGGTTCGTACCTCAGTCTCCACATCTGTAAAATAGAGATGGTGAATGCTAATAGATAATTTTAGGGCATCCTAGTAAGGGAGTGAGGACTGGACCTATGGTAGAAGCACAAGGCAGAATAATCAATATTTACTAGAACTGTATACCAAATATGCCACAAAATTCATTGTAAGAAAGAAATAGCAGGGGCTGGGGATGTGGCTCAAGCGGTAGCACGCTCGCCTGGCATGCGTGCAGCCCCGGGTTCAATCCTCAGTACCACATACAAACAAAAGATGTTGTGTCCACCGATAACTAAAAAATAAATAATAAAATTCTCTCTCTCTCTCTATTTAAAAAAAAAAAAAAAAAAAAAAAGAAAGAAAGAAATAGCCCCATTACTTATCATCCTTCCTAGCTGATTAACCAAACATAAGGAGAAGTTAAGCAAGGAGAATTTAAGAAAGCAAGCCTTGCTCTTTTCTAGGATGGTATCGTTCATTCATACAAAATATATTTTATTGAACCACTCACTGGTTTTCAATTCTTGTAACTGGGTACTTTAAAAATTTTTTTTGACACAATTGATCACTCACTTCTTAATAAATGAGGAAAGTGAAGCTCAGCAAACAAAAGTAATTTATTCAAGATTATAAAAACTAGTAAGTACAAAGAAGGGGTTAGATTTTTGATATGTCTAATTCCAAATCCTATGCTTAAGGAAGCTCCACAAACCTATAGCCAAAGAGTCAACCAGAAATAGATCAACTCAAATGGACACATGCATTTAAATTAAAAACTACACTGAATGCTTTTGAACTTTTCCTCACCTGTATTCATTAAAAATACTTGTGGAAATGCATGATAGTATCTCAGCAATATATGCAGACCTAACTGGATGTCATTTATTCAGTAAATACTTATTGAATACCTACAATGGAAACACATTCATACCTTATCTACATAATTCTATAAGAGGATCTTGACATTTAATAGAAATGAAAGCTTCAGGATTTCCTAAATGCACAAACATACTCAGACATTAATAATTAAAAAAAAAGAAAACAGAGAGGGCTGGGGTTGTGGCTCAGTGGTAGAGTGCTTACCTAGCATATGTGATGCCCTAGGTTTGATTCTCAGCACCACATACAAATAAATAAAAAAATTCATCAACAACTAATAAAAATGGCAAAAAAAAGAGAAAGAAACAACAACAACAAAAAAGAAACCAGAATGAAAGTATATGATATCTGAAGTTAGAATCTTAACTCAATTTACAGTCCTTACAAACACAGACACACACACCCCATTTGGACACATAAAGTTGGACAAATCAGGAGAAATACTTAACCTCACTGTAAACCAGCCTTGGTATCTTTTTAGTAAAATGGGTATGACACACATCTCAGAGTATGATAATAAAAATACTTATAAATTATAGTTAATTTAAAGAGCCCTATATGGCTAGTGGTTACCATATTAGACTGTATAGATCTAGAACAAATCCTAGCACATAATATTTAATCCTCAACTTTACTAGCAGATCAACTTAACTAAAATAGCATAACAAAGAATCCCCTACAGGAAGCTAACTTGTACCAATTACAATGAAATAGCAATAGCAGCATGAAAACAAAAATCATTTATTAATCAATTTTATGTGCTATACATTATGTAAAAAGCTTTACATGACTACCTCATTTTAATCTGTATAATAAATAATTATATGGAGTACTACTATCTTGTGAATATGGAAATCAGGCTTAGAATTTGTCCAAAGACCTATAGTTAGCAAGTCAGTAAGCAAATATTCAACCCTGGCAGCCTAATTCCAGAGATTGTGCTCTTAACCACAATGCTAAATTGTCTTCCACTTTACAGAACCAGTTTACCTAAGATTCATTACATAATCTAGTAAATGTCCTCCCCATCAAACATCACTCTCACATACACACTCATATATGCACACAGTGATTAGACCTCAAATAATTTAAACTGTAGACACATAGTTATGCATGATAACTGGCTAACTCAAAATAAGCCTCATTCACCAACCGATATGACCATGTAAATGTACTAAACTTAGTGACTTTTTACTTATTTGGAAGACTGACAAAACTATCACCTCTCTCCTAGAATAAAATGACTACGGTATAAATTCATATTTAAAAACTAAAAATCTATTTTGATAAAACAATAGGGGAGCAAGGATTGGACCTATGGTAGAAGCACAAGGCAGAAGTTATCAATATTTACTAGAACTCCACAACAGTTTATAAGGGATATTTATTTGTTAAGACATCAAACATGTCTGCTAGGAGAAGATTAATAGGATTCACTGCATTTGCATGAAGCATACAGTCACTCTTATCTCAATTCTAAAAGGAGCTTAATTCACTTAATGTCTGCAGCATTTAATGACAAAGTGTTTATTGTGCCCAAAGCTGGAATTCTTATTTCAGTTCTGACTGATAAGTTGGAGGAACATTTCAACAGGGAGCCACAGCATACTCCTTGCTGAATACCAAGGGAAATTCTGGGTGGCAGGAAAACTAATATCTAACCAATTTCCCTCTCTCAAGAAGGAATAAACAAGAAATGACCACTGACTTTTTACCACATCAAAACAATGTATGGGGGCTGGGGTTGTGGCTCAGCAGTAGAGCGCTTGCCTAGCATATGCAAGGCCCTGGTTTGATACTCAGCACCACATAAAAATAAATAAATAAATAAAAGGTATTGTGTCCAACTACAACTAAAAAATAAATGTTTAAAAAATGCATGTAAACTTGTTTCTTCCTCTCAATCCATCATGTCTCTAGCTTCTCTTCAAACTTCATTATCATTTAGATTGCAAGCCCTTGGTCAAAACTAGCACTGGGGGTGCAGGGATTGTGGCTCAGCGGTAGGGTGCTTGCCTAGCACGTGTGTGCGAGGCCCTGGGTTTGATCCTTAGCACCACATAAAAATAAATAAATAAAATAAAGAGATTGTGTTCAACTATAAAAAAACAAACAAACAAACAAAAACCTAGCACTGGGAGAGATTCTATGTACTGAAAAGTTCTTCAGTATTATTAGGCGCTGGAGAATAAACTGCTTGAAACATGTGGAGTAAGTAACTTTATAAAAAACATAACATGCGTATTGTTTGGATTCTACATAACTCAGTTTACATGATCGTGTATAAAAACCAAAACCATGAACAGCACTAGTGTTCTAGAAACTACTAAGAAACAAAAAAGGCAATCTTAAGGCAAGAGTCAAATAATTTAGTTATTAGTCATTAATGTAAATGTAGTTCAGTCTGACCTGCTGTGTGACCTGAACCAGTCCCTTTGCCACTTTATGCTTTTCACTTCATATCAGCAATAGAGAATTAACTACTATCTGTCTCAGAAGAATTGCTGATTAAATTATTAAGCAAAATGCTGTGGGCAAAAGTCATATGAATATTAAATATTTTGATTTACAAGCATTCATCTTCCTAGCACTCCTGTGGGGTTGGGAAGTTATCTTGATATCATAGATGAGTAAACAGACGGGGGGCGGGGGGGGGGGGGTCATATGATAAGCCTCTATTTACTTATTCCCTGTGGGAAGGGAACAACACACATCTTTAGTAATAATATGAACTTTCTTGGCACATCCTACACAACCTTTTAATGCATTTAATCCTTAATGTTGCATCTTTTTAACACGATGTCAACAGAACTGATAAAGCTCTAAGAAAGAACAAGGCTAAAATAAGTGAGGGAACAATTCCCTATGCTTTTGGGAAAAACAATCATAAAAAGACACAGATAAATAATCTTAAAATGAAAAAATGCACTATTTACCTCCATTGCCATTTAAGAAATTAAGAAAAATGATTTGCTACAGAAACACTTTCAAAGAAATTTTGGCAATTTTTTAGAAAATTAAACATACTCAAAGTATGAACTAGCAATCACACTTTTTGGTGTAAATTTATCCAAAGGCATTGAAAATTTACATCCAAGCAAAACCTAAACATGGATGTTCACAATAGCGTTAATCGTAATTGCCAAAACTTGGAAGCAACCAAGATGTCCTTCAGCAGTGAGTGGATAAATAAACTGTATTACATCTAGACAATGGAATATTATTAAGTGCTAAAAAGAAATGAGCTATTAAGGGCTGGGGTTTTGGCTCAGAAGCAGAGCACTTGCCTAGCATGTGCGAGGCCCTGGGTTCGATCCTCGGCAACACATAAAATAAATAAATAAAATAAAGATATTTTTAAAAATGAGTAATTGAGCCATAAAAAGAGGAACTTTAACTGCACATTACTAAGTGAAATAAGCCTATCTGAAAGGTTACTTAAGGTGTGATTTCAACTACATGACATTCAGGAAAAGGCACAACTACAGAAAGACTAAAAAGATCAGTGGTTCTCAGAGGTTGGGTGGGTAGAGAGGGATGAACAGGTAGAGCATGGAGGATTCTCAGGGCATTGAAAACAATGCTGGGTTGTGGCTCAGCAGTAGAGCACTTGGCTAGCACATTCGAGGCCCTGGGTTCGATTCTCAGCACCACATAAAAATAAATAAAAGTATTGTATCCAACTACAATTTAAAAAAAAAGAAAATAGAAAACACTCGGTATGAAACTATAATGATGGGTACAGGTCATTACACATTTGTCCAAACCCACAGAATGTACAACACCAAGAGTGAAGCCTAATCTAAACTATGATTCTTGGGTGTCAATATAGGTTCATAAACTATAACAAATGTACCACTCTGATAAATGCTGACAATGCTGGATGCTATAAATATGTGTATGAGTGGAGTTTATATGGGAAATCTTAGTATTTTTTCTCTTAATTTTGTTGTGACCCTACAACTGTTCAAAAAATAAATAAAACAAAATCTTTAGGAAGGAAAAAAGTTGTCCTTCATGTTAAAACAGACTGTTATATTAATGTGCTCCAACCAAATTCTTTGTGAATGTACATTTGCCTTCTAGGCATTAATTAGCAACTGCAAAAAAGAAAAAAAAAAAAAAGAAAAGAATCCAAAGGGCCAAAACATGAGTGACTAGCAGTGGAAAGGTTCAGGAGGGCTGAAAAGGGCAAAAAGACTGCTCATGTCTAATAGGACTATAAGAAAAGTACAGGCGGCTGGCACAGTAGCACATGCCTGTAATCTCAGTGACCTGGAAAGCTGAGGCAGGAAGATCACAAGTTTGAGGCCAGACTCAGCAACTTAGTAAGACCCTGCCTCAAAATAAAAAGGGCTAAGAATGTAGCTCAGTGGTAAAGTGCCCCTGAGTTCAACTCCCAGTATCTAAAAGAAAAAAAGACAAAGGAAGTACAGATGATTTTTCTGCTCTCATCTAAGGCTGACAGCTATATTGCTTACCCGACTCCGAAGACAGTCAGCCAGGTTTCGGCGTGTGAAATTAGCTGCTGCTGTCGGAGACAACTCATATCCTGGTACAGAGATAAAGATTCATACTTAAAGTGAAGCAAAGAATAACAGTTGCCTATTCTTAAAGTCCACTATCTTTTTTTTATATATTTAGAGTATATAATGTACACAGACTGGGGTTCAGGCACAATCCTATTTCTAGTCCCTATTTTCATGTAACAGCTATGAAATAGTTGGTTAGTACTGACAGCTATTTCCTGGTCCCAAATAGGATCAGAGTTGACTGTTCAAACTGATCAAATTCATAGTCTGGCTTAAGATATTAATTCATCAACAGACTGTAGTTTTCTATTCAGAAAGAAAGGGACACAAACACATAGATATTGGAAAAGAAAGAAAAGTGGGTGGGAAGGGAGAGAGAAAAAGGGAAAGAAAGTCAGTCTTGAGATGCTAATTTTCTCAGTAATTTAAAAAAGAATACTGGGAGAAAAGAAGTTGAAAGTTAGGGCAGTCTCAGAGTTATACTTTATGAAAAAAGATACCATTGTTATTATTTGCAATATTATCATTATCAAGCCCAAGGGCACTCTACCATTGAACTACATCCCCAGCCATTCTTAAATTTTTTAAAATTTTGAGACAGTCTCACTAAGTTGCCCAGGCTGGCCTCAAGCTAATGATCTTCTTGCCTCAGCCTTCTGAGTGTGCCACCACACCTGGCTTAAAAAATATATAACTTTATTAAGAGTGTAATATGATTTTCAAAAAAGTATAAGTCACAGAAAAAGAATGTTTCCATCATTCTACAATATTTTTAAAAATAGAGTATCTCAAATGTAAAACCTCTTAAAAAAAAAGTTGTAATGCCAACAAGCACACAACCTGAGGAATAATATCAACTGTGCATTTAATAATGCATTCACTTTGGAACTTAACTCCCCAGTAAAATCAGACACGTGCCAAAAGGTACAAGAAAAATACACAAGTCAGTGGCCCTGCATGTAAAATATCAGTTCAGTTCTAGAAAGTCAAGAGTCATATGTTTTCTCATGTGTGGAAGCTAGAGAGAAATAAAGGGAAAAAAAAGGGTAGAGGTGTCTCATAAAAACAGAATGGTATGTGCACACATTATAACAATATAATTTGGTTAATTGTGTTCCCTAGTAATTCCCTTTCTCTCTCCTCCTCCCTGCCCTCCTTCCTCTCCCAGCACAGCCAGTAAAATACTGCTATACTTACTATACTTCAGAACCATTATCAAACTCCTTCACCTTAAACATGCTTAAACCTAAGTACCAACAAGGCACAATCGAACACACCTATAATCCTAGCTATTTAAGAGGCTGAGGTAGGAGAATTGAAAAATAAAGGCCAGCCTTTGCATTTTAATAAAATCTGCCTCAAAATAGGGATGTAACTCAGTACATAAAGGATCCCTGGGTTCAACCCCTAGTAACACAAAAACAAACAAAACATTTAAAAACCTAAGTATTATGTGCTTTTGGTTTCTGAATGGCAGGGACTGAGCTTTGTTCATCTTTGAATTCTGTGCAGTACTAAGCAAAGTACTTAACATGGATGAGACCCTTAAAAATATTTATGGAATTGGATGTATAATGCTAAATATGCTGCCCAAAAAACTATATGAATGAATCTTAGTCATTTTATATTATGTAAAATAAGCTCTTAATTTGAATGTCTTAATTTGAATATAATTACATATGCAAAATGTAATTTTACAGTGTAGAAAATAACAATGTTATTGAACTGTAAAGTGGATAACTGGAAATAAGGTTTTCTCTACCAGAGCACCACTACAAGCTTTCCTGAACTAGAGGACTAGTAGCTAGTGTTGTTAGTGCTTGTTAACTCCAGAGAAAGCTTACAAAATATCTCATACTGTCCTAATTATCTCTGTAGAAAGAAACCTAACAGAAATGTATGGTAGAACCTTTTAAAGTACAGTAAATGCCTTACAATCACACAGAACTTTAAGTTAACAACACATTTCATATGTATTATTCCTTAATATAATATAATGGGATAAGGAAAATAAAGGCCTATAGAAGATAAATGACTTGTCACATGGACAATAGTAAGGCCAAAAATATTGGGGCAGGGGGAGAGAAAATAGTAAAGCCAAGTTTTATTGAGGTCTTTTAGCTCTGAGATTAATATAGACTTCAGCTCAAATCACATTCTTCAAAATATCTGACACTAAAAAAGTTTGATATTAGCTGGATGTGGGAGGCACACACTTATAAACCTAGTGACCGGAGAGGCCAAGGCAGGAGCATAGCAAGTCTAAGGCCAACCTTGGCCTCTTAGCAAGACCCTGTCTTAAAATAAAAAGGGTTGGAGAGGTAGCTCAGTGGTAGAATGTCTATGTGTCTGATGCCCAGTTATCACGCAAAAAAAGTTAAAATGAGGTTATTAGGGTGGGCCTTAATCCAATATGACGGGTGTCCTTTTTATAAGAAGAGAACATTTGGACAATTAACACAGAGGGAATATCATGTGAGGTACAGGGAGAAGATGGCCATCTGTAAGCCAAGAATAAAGACCTCAGTAGATAGAAGAAATCATCACTGTAGACATCTGAATTTTGGACTTCTAGTCTCCAGATCTACGGGAAATTTTTCTGCTGCTTAAGCCAGTCTGTGGTACTTTGTTACAGCAGCCCTAGCAATCTAATACACCAAACAAAGCTACACTCTGAGTCTTACCCACCATTTCGCATCTTATAAAGTTGTACATTTTTCTGAATATATTCTGCAAACTGTACAGTGTCTCCAGCCTCTCCAACACACAGGAGTAAGATTTTTTCACTCATCTTAAACATCTTGTCATGATCTGGTCAAAGAAAAAATTCATATTAGAAATTACCTTAACATAAATTGACAGCTAATATATATGCATCACTATAAACAGGTTTATTAGTTAACCACATTGAATAATTTTATTAATCACTGTCTTTAAAAGATTTCAATAGGAAATTAATAATTTCTCTCTTTCATTCTCCATGTTAAACCACATACAACTTTATTAATGTCCATTTCAGTTGAAAAATACAGATGAAATGTGACAATTTAAAATAAAATTTGGCTGGGCACAGTGGCACACACCTGTAATCCCAGGGGCTCAGGAGGCTGAGGCAGGAGTATCATGAGTTCAAAGCCAGCCTCAGCAATTTAGCAAAGTCTTAAACAACTTTGTTAGACCCTGTCTCAAAATAAAAAGTAAAAAAAAAAAAAAAAAAAAGAACTGGATGTGGCTCAGTGGTTAATCACTAGTAGTACCCTAGTACTAAAAATAGATAAATAAATAATAAAATAAAATCCAAAATGGGATGTTCAGGTGAGGTAGTGCACACCTACAATCCCAGTGACTTGAAAGGCTTGAGGCAGGAGGATTGCAAGTTCAAGGCAAGCCTCAACAACTCAGGGAGGTCCTAAGCAACTTAGTGAGACCTAGTCTTGAAATAAAAACAAATAAATAAAAGTAGCTTAGTGGTAAAGCTCTGCTGAGTTTGATCCCCAGTACATAATAACACTAATAATAACAATAATACAATTTGGAGCTGATACAGTTCAATGGTAGTGCACATACTTCGATTATCTTTAGTCTCACGATCACAAAGCTGGAAAATGTTTCTAACAAATACAAATGTAATTTATTGTACTTTTACAAAAGTATATATGAAAAGAACCAGTGGTACAATTAAAATTAAGGAATCTCCTCAAGAAAAAAGAAAAAAATGAGCTGAGAATATAAATCACTTTAGAAAGTAAAACAACTCCATTTACAAAGCAAAAAAAGAAAACTGGTTGCCAAAGCAAATATTCTAACAGTAAGCTATTTAAAATACCTCACAAAAATCCTAATACTCTAACCTTATCTAGCTGAACCAGACTCCTTCAGATTAGATAGATAAATATTCAGATCACAATTACTGCCTAAGGAAGAAAACTCCATATTCAGTCAGTAGCTTCAGAAAAAGCCTAAATCTTCCTATCTTACCCTCACTTTCACTTTTCAAATAATGCTGAATAATCTTCCCTGGGAGACATGTTTCCTGTATGAAAGCTTTTGAAATATCAAAATCTCTTAATAGGATTTAAAGAATAAATGCCACTATCAAATACTTTACAAGTGTTGGAGAGTTGTAGATACTAGTAATATGGACTTTGAGGGGAAAATCCACATAAAATGTGTCTGTAGATAATATCTGTTTGCCTTAAAAACTTAAACAAACACACTTTTGTTATTCAAGCTACAGAATTAAAACTGCTAGTTTGCAAACTTATTTATAAAACATTCACTTTATGCAAAGAAAAAGGACCAGAAGGGTATGTTCTAAGTTCTTGCCGGTGGAAAGAATTTTTATTTCCTTCTTTCCGATTACCAGTATTTCCTAAATTACTATACTTAATATGCACCACTTTGTAATAAAACATTATTCAATAAGTTTGTACTATTGTTATAAGAAAAAAGCTGTGCTTATTTTTTGGAGGGGGAATGAGTTTATAAAGAATTTATGTCACATTTAGAAGAAAAAGATAAAATTCTAGGCAGCCACTGAATTTTGAAATAAACTTAATACAAGACCAAATCTTTTTTAAACAGTGAGCATGTCCACTAAATAGTGGAGGATGAAACAAAAACACAGGTTAACAGATACTAATGTTCTCTGCTGTATAAGAAACTGCCTATACAGCTCTAGGGGTATGCATGTCCTTGATAAGGAATTTACAAGATCCACATACAGGAAACAAATGAACAATGAAATGAACAACAATGTATAACATTATATAAAGCCAACTGAACTAGATTTCCACTGTGACTCTGAACTTGGGTGAATCATTTGCCTCTCTAAGCTCCAGTTGCTAAATGTGTAAAATGGTAAGAAAAGGAGGTAAGGAAAACTGTATTGAATTCTAAACATATATTATACATGTTTATACTAATATACTCAGTGTTAGGTAATGTAGTTCAAATTATATATGCTATTAGAATTCAGAATCAAGAGTTCTGAGTGGGCTGGAGTACTCTGAGTAACTTAAAAGTAATTCTGGGCTGGGGTCATGGCTCGGTAGTGGTAGAGCACTTGCCTAGCACATGTAATACCCTGGGTTTGATCCTCAGCACTAGATAAAAATAAATAAATAAAATAAAGGTATTGTATCCATCTACAACTAAAAAAATAAATTTAAAAAAAAGTAATTCTATAAAGGCCAAGAGAAAAAAGGCACGAAATGCAGCATGCTGCATAATCAAACCCAGAGTGACACCATTTAACTTTAATAAGCAGTCAATCTTTGGGAAATGTCTTCTCTCCAATATCAAAATATTTAAACTGAGTGGTACATGATGGTACACGCCTGTAATCCCATAACTCAGGAGACTGAGGCAAGAGGATCCAAAGTTAGCAAAATACTATCTCAAAATTAAAAACAAAAAAGTTTCAAAAGATTACTGCTTTTTCAGTATTTTATTCTACACAATTTCTTTATGAAATGGTTAGGGGAAGTTCTCAATAAAATTCTAAAATCTCTATCTTTTTTAAAAATTTAAGACACAGTCTGGCTACATTGCCCAAGCTGGGCTTGAACTTGTGATACTCCTGCCTCAGCCTCCTGAGTGGCTAGACTGTTGCCACCATGCCCAGCCTTTCATAAAATTTTTATAGCAGAAAAGACTAAAGGGAAAAAGAGGGGCCGGGGATGTGGCTCAAGCGGTAGCGCTCTCGCCTAGCATGCGTGTGGCCCGGGTTCGATCCTCAGCACCACATACAGACAAAGATGTTGTGTCCGCCAAATACTAAAAAAATAAATATTAAAATTCTCTCTCTCCCTCTTTCTCACTCTCTCTCACTCTTTCTTTAAAAAAAATAAAAAATAAAGGGAAAAAGAGTTGAGTGCAATTATTTTCTACTATATTTTCAGAACTCAAATTCTCTTTCTCTCAAACCATACTGATTTTTCTTTTCTGTGAATAGACAGAATTCACTCTTAGGATTTACTCTTTAAACTAATTTTAAAAGTAATTTAATACTAACTAGTAATACTTCTTTTCTAATACAAAATCATTTTATAGTATTTGTTCCTTGTTTTATTCTTAATATTTTGTTCCTTTTATGGATTATATCTAATAAGTTGCACCCCCTATAATAACTAGAAGTACTGTGCACATAAGTGTGCTTTAAGTACAATCTACTACTCAAAATGATTTTATATACATTATGGGATTAAACAGAAAACCTGTAAAGGTATCGACCTGGTCATTGCTTTACCTAGGTACTACTTCGTGCTCAAATCACTTTTTTTTTTTTTCACAATATCTTTTTATTTTATTTTTATGTGGTGCTGAGGATTGAACCCAGTGCCTCGAGCATGCCAGACGAGAGCGCTACCACTTGAGCCACAACCCCAGCCCTCAAGCCACTTTTTATATCAAATGCCTCAGTATTCAAAATAATGAGCTAATTTACTCTCAAAACAAATTTACTCCTTTGGAGCTTGGTTTACAAACAGAACTAATTACCAACTAACTACAGAATTTCATAAAGTAATCGCATTTAGGAACAATCCATATCATAGATGTTTAATGAACCAATTAAACATACTTTCTTCCTCAGAAAGGACAGAACTCGGGCTGGAGTTGTGGTTCAGTATCAGAGCACTCACCTAGCACTTGTGGGGCACTGGGTTTGATCCCTAGCGCCGTATAAAAAATAAAAAAATAAAATAAAATAAAGGTATGCTATCCATCTACAACTACAAAAGAAAAAAAAAAAGACAGAATTCAAGCAAAGTCCTTCAGAATTCCTTCCATTTTCCTGGATGGAAGTCACAGTGTGACAACCAAATCGATGCCTTTCTCTTTACAAAAACAGAAGCAGATACCTTTTTGCCGTTGTTCACATCCTTCAGGAAATCCCAAATGAAATATTTTTCCTTAAACCCAAGATGGACTGTCACCTGCCCTCAAAACTTTTCCTAATCTCTACAACCAGAAAGAATCTCTTCTTCTTCATTATCTAACAATTTTTATTCCTCTGCATTACCTGAGAAGTTTGATTGTACTTGTCTTATGACACATCACTTCCTAAATTGTGTCATAATTATCTGTACACATATCTAAATTGTAACTTCTTTGATGACATCTTATTTTCTTTGCATCCCCTCCCCTCATCACTGTAAAGTGCACACAGTACCCCAAAACTACTTGTCAAATGAACATTAAGTCATCTGACCCAAAGTATACTTTTTCAACAGTAGCACATCTATGATGGATAATGAAAACACCCTTGGACTCTGCAGATCAACAACCAAAAGCTTTTTAAAATTTTGTATTGAGTACTTATTATAGAGAGTACGGGATAGTTGTTATGAGTAAAAGGTCTAGATTCAGACTGTACATTGAACTGCCATTTAAAACCATAGGCAAATCTCTTAACCTTTGTACCTCAAATAACATGCAAAGTGAGGATATAATAGTGCCCATCAAAAAAGGATAGATGGATTAAAGTAAATCGCTTAACAGGGCACCAGACATATTATGTGTTTAGCATTATTACTATTAAATATCTGTCAAATGTTAAGCGTTTGCACATAACTCATTAACTCAATTCTCCCAACAAGTTTCGAGCTGGTTATTACTTATCTAACAGATGAGTAAATCTGGGCACTGCAAAATAACTTGTACAGAGCATTAACTCAAATAAGCGACAGGGTACTAGTTTCCAAACGCCAATAACTACTTAACTATAAGGAAAACCTGGAAGCCAGAGAAAACCGAAAAGGAAGATCGATGCTGAGCCACAATAAGATACGGGAGACGAAGGGAAATGCCAAGTCTCTGGTTCCACAGTCTCACTCTGCCCAGGATCCCATCTTAGGCTGCCCGGAAACTAACTTCATTACTAGCCATAACCGAAACTTTAGAAATTCGGGGTTCTAAGGAGCCTAGAGCTGGGCAGGCGCTTCAATTCTTACAAATCTAATTCCCTTAGGTAACTCTCACCTAGTAAGAAGCATTTAGTGAAGCCAAAGGACAGCACTGACTCACGAGCTAATGCCAGGTCCCTTGGCTTGACAGTCTCCTCGGTTCTAAAAAACTGTAGAGTAGCCCAGGTTCCCCCTCCCAGACTTCCCCGGGACTTATCCAACACCCGCATGAACTCCCTCCCGCTCCCCTACCAAGGCCCAAACGGGCCTCCCGTGCTTCCTCTCACCGTCCTTCATCTGGACAATATTGCTAGCGGCCACCCGGTCGGAGGCGACAAGAACATAGTCGGGGCCCTGGATACCAATGAGGTACTCCATGGTGGCGGAGGGCTGGGGGCTGCAGGTTGGACAGGACTTGGGACTTGCCGGTTTCCCAGCCTCACTGGTGAGACAGCACTGCCCAGCAAACCTCCGCGCGACGCAGGCCGCGCGACCGCCCCGGCCACTGGCGCTCTCGGATGACGTAACTATCGCGAGAGGTTGGAAAGGGGCGTGGCGTTGAGAGCATTACACTGCGCCTGCCTCTGGGACTGTCCTTGATTCCACCAATGGTCGCTGGGTTAACACCCTGCTTTTTATCTGCAAATCTGAATTAAAAAAAAATCAGTTTACTGTGTGTAAAGAGCCAAGCACTTGTGGCTGCCCAAAGGTGATAGTTCCTCAGGTTTCTCTTTCTCTTCTTCTTTGCTGGGTAAAAAAAAATCTCTCCGGGACCCTTTCCCTGCAAACCAGATTGGAGAAAAGTTAAGAGGAGCCCTAATTACATCCGTCACAATAAATAATATATGATTGCATTAAAGATATAAGTTGAGGGGCGGGGTTGTGGCTCAGTTGGTAGAGCATTTGCTCTGCACATATGAGGCACTGGGTTCGATCCTCAGCACCACATAAAAACAAATAAATAAAATAAAGATTGTGTATGTCTACCACTTAAAAAAAAAAAAAGATATAAGTTGAGGGGCTGAAATTGTGGCTCAGCGGAAGAGCGCTTGCCTAGCACGTGTGGGGGTCCTGGGTTGAAGTTGTGCCTCAGCGGAAGAGCGCTTGCCTAGACGTGTGGGGGCCCTGGGTTCGACCCTCAGCACCACATAAGAAAAAGTAAACAAAAGTATTTGTCCATCTACACCTAAACAAAAATATTTTTTAAAGAATCTCTCATTACATAAGATTACAAATGTATATGGTGAATTCGTTCGAATACTCATATACAAACTGGGATGTTTCAGTATATGAAATAGTTGATATCTGGAACTTCAAAGCCATTCCTAAACTGGTGTAGTAGCTTGTGCCTGTAAGCCCAGCTACTTGGGAAGCTGAGGCCAAAGGATCACTTGGGCCCCTCAAGCTTCTGAAACCACCCTTAGCAATATGTTGATACTCTGTCTCCAAAAACAAACACAAAAGAAAGGTTAAGAAAAGCAATCTGCAAAGGAAGAAACAAAAATGGCCAAGAAACCTAAAAAAATCCTCAATCTTGATAGCAATTGGCAAAATGACAAATAAATTAACAATAAGAAAATGTAAATTGGTTGTAAGATTATAATTATATGACCTTACAAAGGACTATTAGATATCTTAAAATTTAGTGTCTGGAGTTGTGGCTCAGTGATTGAGTGCTCACCTAGCATGCTACATGCCTTGGGTTGAATTCCTAGCACTCAAAAAATATATATTATTTTAATAACTTTATGTCTTTGGATCTTATGTATCCAAAGACATTTGCATAAATATGCCAAATTTTGTGTACAGATATACTGTTGCAGCACTGCAAGAACAACAAAACAGGGATCAACTGACATGTCTAAATACAAATGTTATATAAATGATGGTACACTCATAAATGGAATATTATACAATGAAAATAAGTGAAATGAAGCTAAATATACATACATATTCTATGGCCCAAGATATACTAATTGAAAATGAAAAAGCTTTCTTATCTGTAGCACAATGTGATTTTGTTAAAAAATGAATATTTGAGGGCTGGGGATATAGCTCAGTTGGTAGAGTACTTGCTTCACATGTACAAGGCCCTGCGTTCAATCCCCAGCACCAAAAAAAATAAATTTAAAAATGAATATTTGAATATGAGTGGGAAAATATCTATTTACAAATGTTCCAAGGTCAAATTATAACCATTCATTGGTAAGTATAATTTGAAGAGAGGATTTTTGTTTTTATTTTGTTCACTTTTATTTTGTTTAAATGTATTTGTTTGTTTAATTATTTATTTTTAGTGCTGGAGATTAACCCCAGGGCCTTGTAAACATGCACTTTACCACTGAGCTACACTCCTAGCTCATTACTTGTAATATTTATTTATTTATTTGGGTATTAGAGATTGAACCCAGGGACACTTTACCACCGAGCTTCATCCCCAGACTTTTTGTTTTTTATTTTGAGATAGGGTCTTGCTGAGTTGCTGAGGCTCTTACTAAATTGTTGAGGCTGGCTTCAAACCTGTAATCCTCCTTTCTCATTCTCCTGAGTTGCTGGGATTGTTACTGAGATGCCACTGAACCTGACTACTTGTAATTTTTAAATTAAAAAAAAAATCCATCCCTTTCAATTTTGCAGCAATTATGAAAATGGTAAAATATTCCATACCTAAGTTTTAGTACCCACAACTGATCTTCATTCCAGCTTGTTGAGAAATAGGGGAGGTGGTTTGCAATTGTATATCCTAACCCAACTATAAAATTCATTTGTCTCTTCAGAAATTGAAGTACTCATTTCACTCTGAATGTTTCTTCTCGTTCTCTGCCCATAAAAGAACATAGAGCCTGAGGAGTTTGGGGCAGCCTATCTATCATGAGATGGATGCCAGGGGCAAGTGAGGTCATTAAGTCAACCATCCCACTATGAACACAGCTGCATCCATCATTCTAGAAATATTCTTTTCTTAAACACCACTGGGAAAGCCTGGGCTACTGCCACCCACTCTCTTTTTCTCTGTCTGTGTTTTAGTTGCAAAAAGTACACAGTTATACAATACACATACTTACACACACAAATAATATAGAAATGAGAAATTAAATATTTCTTTTCCTCCTACCGAAGATAAACCCGTCAAATGCCTGTGTCCTTCCAGAGCTTTTTCTTTGTACATATCAATAATCACTCATTCATTCGTTCATTAAAGCTACAGAACTTCAGGGCTGGGGTTGTAGTTCAGGAGTACAGCACTCACCTAGCATGTGTGAGGCACTGGGTTTGATTCTCAGCAACACACACACACATACACACACACACACACAAATAAGTATTGTGTCCTTTTACAACTAAAAAATGCTAACTTCACTTAGCATTTTTTCTTTTTTTATTAATTTATGACAGCAGAATGCATTACAATTCATATTACACATATAGAGCACAAATTTCTCATATCTCTGGTTGTATACAAAGTATATTAACACCAATTTGTGTCTTCATACATGTACTTTGGATAATGATGTCCATCACATTTCACCATCATTTCTAACCCCATGCTCCCTCCCTTCCCCTCCCACCCCTCTGCCCTATCTAGAGTTCATCTAATCCTCCTATGCTCTCCCTCCCTACACCACTATGAATCAGTCTCCTTATATCAGAGAAAACATTTGGCATTTGGTGTTTTGGGATTGGCTTAACTTCATTTAGCATTATCTTCTCTAACTCCGTCTATTTACCTGCAAATGCCATGATTTTACTCTCTTTTATTGCTAAGAAATATTCCATTGTGTAGATATGCCACATTTTTTGATTTTTTTAAAAAAATTTATACCTTTATTTCATTCATTTATTTTTATGTGGTGCTGAGGATCGAACCCAGGGCCCTGCACATGCTAGGCGAGCCACAATCCCAGCCTCCACCACATTTTTTTTATTTATTCATCTGCTGAAAGGCATCAAGGTTGGTTCCACAGTTTAGCTATTGTGAATTGTGCTGCTACAAACATTGATATGGCTGTGTCCCTGTAGTATGCTGTTTTTAAGTCCTTTGGGTATAGGCCGAGGAGAGAGATAGCTGGGTCAAATGGTGGTTCCATTCCCAATTTTTCAAGGAATCTCCATACTGCTTTCCATATTCGCTACACCAATTTGCAGTCCCACCAGCACTATAAGAATGTACCTTTTCCCCACATCCTCACCAACACTTATTGTTGTTTGTATTCATAATAGCTGCCATTCTGACTGGAGTGAAATGAAATATTATAGTAGTTTTGATTTGTACTTCTCTAATTGCTAGTTATGATGAACATTTTTTCATATATTTGTTGATAGATTGTATGTCATCTTCTGAGAAGTGTCTGTTCAGGTTCTTGGCCCATGTATTGATTGGGTTATTTGTTTTTTTGGTGTTTAGCTTTTTGAGTTCTTTATATACCCTAGAGATTAGTGCTCTATCTAATGTATGAGGGGTAAAAATTTGCTCCTAAGATGTAGGCTCTCTATTCACCTCACAGATTGTTTCTTTTGCTGAGAAAAAACTTTCTAGTTTGAATCTATCCCATTCATTGATTCTTGATTTTAATTCTTACGCTATAGGAGTCTTTTTTTTTTTTTAAAGAAAGAGTGAGAGAGAGTGAGAGATTGGGAGAGAGAGAGAATTTTAATATTTATTTTTTAGTATTTGGCGGACACAACATCTTTGTCTGGATGTGGTGCTGAGGATCGAACCCAGGCCACACGCATGCCAGGCGAGCGCGCTACCACTTGAGCCACACCCCCAGCCCTATAGGAGTCTTATCATGGAAGTTGGGGCCTAATCCCACAAGATGGAAATTAGGGCCTACTTTTTCTTCTATTAGACAACAGGATCTCTGGTTTTATTCCTAGGTCCTTGATCCATTTTGAGTTAAGTTTTGTACATGGTGAGAGATAGGATTTTAATTTCATTTTGTTGCATGTGGATTTTTAAAAAGCTACAAAACTCTGAATTGGAAGATCTGCAATCTTTTTTTTTAATGTGTATTATTTTAGTTGTAGGTGGACACAATACGTTTATCTTTATTTTCTGAGGATCAAACCCAGGGTCTCCCATGTGCCAGGCAGGTGCTCTACCACTAGCCCCAGCCCCAGCCCTGTTTATTTTTTTTTAAAGCATCCAACAAGCTGGGTATGGTGGTACACACCTGTAATCCCAGTGACTAGGAAGGCTAAGGCAGGAGGATCACAAATTTGAGGCCATCCTCAGCAATTTAGTGAGGTCCTAAACAACTTAGTGAGACCCTGTCTTAAAATGAAAAACAAAAAGAACTTGGGAATGTAGTCAGTGGTAAAGCTCCCCTGGGTTCAATCCCCCCATACCAAAACAAAACCAAATAAAACAAAAATAAAATTTTTTAAAAGCACCAGACAATCTTTCCTCTTCTCTCCAGGACTTTTGAAACCCCCTCTAGTTAAGTAAAACTAGAACTGCCCTAACTTCTTGTTAGTATAAAGTGGGTTTTTGAGACTGAACTTGTACTGAGAAACAGGGAGAAACCCTCTTCCAATTAAAATTTTAGTTTTATAATTATATTTAATTTTATTTTAGACAAACGTTGGATTATAGTGCAGACATGGAGAAGCCCAAGAACCAAATCATATATGACCAGTTCTAAAAATGGCAGAGGAATTCCATCAAGAAACCTTGATCACAAAGACATGACTTTCTTAAGTAGGTACACCCCTTGTTCCTAAGGAACATGCATTTTGCCAAGAAGCA
The DNA here is from genome assembly GCF_048772815.1 of Callospermophilus lateralis. Classification (NCBI taxonomy): domain Eukaryota; kingdom Metazoa; phylum Chordata; class Mammalia; order Rodentia; family Sciuridae; genus Callospermophilus; species Callospermophilus lateralis. The sequence goes on along the minus strand of NC_135311.1, from coordinate 118,365,601 downwards.
CAATAAGAAGCACCGAAGAAGATGAAGGTCAACACCTCCAAGACTATCAAGACCCTGGGAAGGAGGTTAAACCCAAGATCCCAAGGGTATCAACTGCAATCTCAATGGACTTGCCCATATGGTTTACCCTAAGTTCTGGGAATGTGCCCACCCACATACTGCCAAGGATCTCAGGCTTTGCCAGTCCAAGGCCAAGGCTCAAACCAAGGCCAAGCCCGAGCATATAGCTCGAGGTCCATCTTCAGCTCCTAATCAGACTCTCAAAAGTGCCCTGGACCCTATAAAGGCTTCATAACAAAGGCCTCTGCCAATGTGAGGGCAGAAAGACTGGTCTGACCCTGGGCTGCCATCTGCATGGGCTGGGTGGTCCTCTTGTGCTAGTTGTACAAATAAACCTAAGACAAGGGAGAACATGAATTAGAAAAAGTCTGTAGAGGCTCACTGGAACAGCATGAAGCAAACAATATTTTCTGTAAAGGAATGGTAAATAGTTTTAGCTTTGCTGGCCATACCATATCTGTAATCACTAATCAATGATGCTATTGTAGTGTAAAGCAACTGTAGACAATACATTAAAAAAGTGAGCATGGAAGCCACAATAGTGAAAAACAAGGATATCAGAAAAATTTGGATGGTATCTATGTTTCTGAAAAAGGAACAGTTCCACAGGCTGATGAATAAGACCTAAGAGTTATCTAGACACAGAAACACAGTCATGGAGTCAATTTGATATTTCAATGATGCAATAAAAAATCTCTGTGGACTTTGGACTTATTCTTTTTTTTCCTTTCTTTTTTTTTTATTGGTTGTTCAAAACATTACAAAGCTCTTGACATATCATATTTCATACATTAGATTCAAGTGGGTTATGAACTCCCATTTTTACCCCAAATACAGATTGCAGAATCACATAGGTTACACATCCACATTTTTATATAATACCCTATTAGTAACTGTTTATTCTGCTACCTTTCCTATCCTCTACTATCCCCCCTCCCCTCCCCTCCCATCTTCTCCCTCTACCCCATCTACTGTAATTCATTTCTCTCCTTGTTTATTTTCTCATTCCCCCCCCACAACCTCTTATATGTAATTTTGTATAACAATGAGGGTCTCCCTCCATTTCCATGCAATTTCCCTTTTCTCTCCCTTTCCCTCCCACCTCATGTCTCTGTTTAATGTTAATCTTTTCTTCCTGCTCTTCCTCCCTGCTCTGTTCTTAGTTGCTCTCATTATATCAAAGAAGACATTTGGTATTTGCTTTTTAGGGATTGGCTAGCTTCACTAAGCATAATCTGCTCTAGTGCCATCCATTTCCCTGAAAATTCCATGATTTTGTCATTTTTTAGTGCTGTGTAATACTCCATGGTGTATAAATGCCACATTTTTTTTTATCCATTCATCTATTGAAGGGCATCTGGGTTGGTTCCACAGTCTAGCTATTGTGAATTGTGCTGCTATGAACATCGATGTGGCAGTATCCCTGTAGTACGCTCTTTTAAGGTCTTCAGGGAATAGTCCGAGAAGGGCAATAGCTGGGTCAAATGGTGGTTCCATTCCCAGCTTTCCCAGGAATCTTCATACTGCTTTCCAAATTGGCCGCACCAATTTGCAGTCCCACCAGCAATGTACAAGAGTACCCTTTTCCCCACATCCTCGCCAGCACTTGTTGTTGTTTGACTTCATAATGGCTGCCAATCTTACTGGAGTGAGATGGTATCTTAGGGTGGTTTTGATTTGCATTTCTCTGACTGCTAGAGATGGTGAGCATTTTTTCATGTACTTGTTGATTGATTGTATATCCTCCTCTGAGAAGTGTCTGTTCAGGTTTTTGGCCCATTTGTTGATCGGGTTATTTGTTATCTTATTGTTTAATTTTTTGAGTTCTTTGTATACTCTGGGTATTAGGGCTCAATCTGAAGTGTGAGGAGTAAAAATTTGTTCCCATGATGTAGGCTCCCTATTTACCTCTCTTATTGTTTCTCTTGCTGAGAAAAAACTTTTTAGTTTAAGTAAGTCCCATTTGTTGATTCTTGTTATTAACTCTTGTGCTATGGGTGTCCTATTAAGGAATTTGGAGCCCGACCCCATAATATGTAGATCGGAGCCGACTTTTTCTTCTATCAGACGCAGAGTCTCTGATTTGATATCAAGCTCCTTGATCCATTTTGAGTTAACTTTTGTGCATGGTGAGAGGAGGGGATTCAGTTTCATTTTGTTGCATATGGATTTCCAGTTTTCCCAACACCATTTGTTGAAGATGCTATCCTTCCTCCATTGCATGCTTTTAGCCCCTTTATCAAATATAAGATAGTTGTAACTTTGTGGATTAGTCTCTGTGTCCTCTATTCTGTACCATTAGTCCACCTGCCTGTTTTGGTACCAGTACCATGCTGTTTTTGTTACTATTGCTCTGTAATATAGTTTGAAATCTGGTATCGCTATACCGCCTGATTCACACTTCCTGCTTAGAATTCCTTTCCTCTTCTGGGTCTTTTATTTTTCCATATGAATTCATGATTGCTTTATCTATTTCTACAAGAAATGCCTTTGGGATTTTGATTGGCATTGCATTAAACCTATAGAGAACTTTTGGTAATATCGCCATTTTGATGATGTTAGTTCTGCCTATCCATGAACAGGGTATATTTTTCCATCTTCTAAGATCTTCTTCTACTTCTCTTTTTAGGGTTATGTAGTTTTCGTTGTATAAATCTTTCACCTCTTTTGTTAGGTTGATTCCCAAGTATTTTATTTTTTTTGAGGATATTGTGAATGGAGTGTTTTTCCTCATTTCCATTTCAGAAGTTTTGTCGCTGATATACAGAAATGCCTTTGATTTATGCGTGTTGATTTTATATCCTGCCAATTTGCTGAATTCATTTATTAGTTCTAGTAGTTTTTTTGTAGACCCTTTTGGGTCTTCTAGGTATAGAATCATGTCATCCGCAAATAGTGATAATTTAAGTTCTTCTTCTCCTATTTTTATGCCTTTAATTTCTTTCGTCTGTCTAATTGCTCTGGTCAGTGTTTTGAGAACTATATTGAATAGCAGTGGTGATAGAGGGCATCCCTGTCTTGTTCCAGATTTTAGAGGGAATGCCTTCAATTTTTCTCCATTCAGAATGATGCTAGCCTGAGGCTTAGCATAGATAGCTTTTACAATGTCGAGGTAAGTTCCTGTTATCCCTAGTTTTTCTAATGTTTTGAACATAAAGGGATGCTGTACTTTGTCGAATGCTTTTTCTGCATCTATCGAGATGATCATATGGTTCTTATCTTTAAGTCTATTGATGTGGTGAATAACATTTATTGATTTCCGTATATTGAACCATCCTTGCATCCCAGGGATGAATCCTACTTGATCATGGTGCACAATTTTTTTGATGTGCCTTTGTATCCAATTCGCCAGAATTTTATTGAGGATTTTTGCATTGGACTTATTCTTAATCCTTTCCAACAGGTTGAATAAACTCCAGTGTCCTTTCAAAGGAATGGAAATGGAAAAAAAAATAAAGCATAGATTCATTTCAATAAACTTGATTTATAAAACAGGTCAGGAAAGCAGGGAAATGGCTCTGGCCCATGGGCATAGATTGCTAACCCCAGATGTAGTGGGAAGACTGAAAATCACCACTCAAATCAGAGTTCAGCTCTACCTCTTTCAACCTTGATGTAAAGTTCAGTTAGTCTCCCTGAACATCCTTTCCTTATTTACAAAAGAGACATTCAGAAGGAGATCTGATTTGTATTTTCTTGAGATGGGAAAATGATGCAAGTTTGGTTGGTAAATATAAGGAAACACATCTTATTCCCTTATAAGCACTGGGGAGTTTGGCGGGAACTTAATAAAGAATGACTAAGTCTGCCAGGCACCAAGGCACACACCTGTAATCCCAGCAACTCGGGAAGCTGAGGCAGGAGAATAGCAAGTTCAAATTCAGCCTTAGAAACTTAGTGAGACCCTGTCTCAAAATAAAAAGGGCTGGGGATGTGGCTCAGTGGTTAAATGCCACTGGATTCATTCCCAAGTATTGAAAAAAAAGAAAAAGAAACAAACAAACAAATGAAAGAGACCATGTTGTTATGTAATGTGGCCATAAAATGGAAGGGTAACCTTAGTGAGACCCCTAAGTTCAACTTGAGATGAAAACATCAACATAGTTCATACTCAAAAGACCTTGTCAATATAGACAATAGGGTTGGAACAAGGTAGATTGGAGATGAGAAGTACATGCCAAAATTTCAGGGCAGTTAATATATTGGATGCTATTGATGCCCTCTTTCTTTCTCCTTTACCGACTTGGCACCAATGTCCCAGTGTTATGATTTGGATATGAGGTGTCACCCCCAAAACTCCTGTGTTAATGCAGAAATATTCAGAAGCAAAATTATTAGATTATGAGAGCTGTAACCTCATCAGTGTATTTATCCCTCTAATGGATTAATAATTTGAAAGGACTAATGTGCAGGGTGATAACTGTAGGCAGGAGGGGCATGACTGGGGGCGGGATGCCCTTGGGACTATATCTTGTTCCCCCACACCCGCTTCTCCTTCTCTCCAGTTGCAGATGGCCACTGTGGGACTATCCAGCTTCTCACCCTGTAAAATAATCTAATAAATCTCCTTTTTATAATCATACATATGTGTATGTATATATGTTGATTCAGCTTGCTACAGAACCCTGACCAATACTAATACACACAAGAAATAATAATTTCCACAAGGACCCCCAAGATATGGTTTTAATATGCCACTGAAATTACACTGGGAAGTTTTTTAAAAGCAATAATTTGCCTTAAACAAAATAAAGAAACCAAAAAATTGCATTGGCAAATTGTGGAGAAAAATATTAACAGACTCTGAAGTGAACACGCTAAAATTGGTCTAGTCATTTCAGAAACCCACCAACCAATCATGTGCTTTATGGGGGCACAGAGGATCATTCATTGATAGTATTTGAAGTGGCACCTTTGGTTGGTAATTACAATTAGATGAGATCATGAGGGTGGGACCCCATGATGGCACTGATGACTTGTAAGAAAAATGAAAGAAATCCAGGCTAGTGCACTTGTTCTATCTCACCATATGATGCCCTCCATCATGTGCATTATAATACATTACCATGCAGCAAGAAGGTACTCACCAGATGTCAAGCAGATGCCAATGCCATGCTCTTGGACTTTCCAATCTCCTGAGCTGTAAGTCAAATAAATTCTATTGATTATAAGTTACTGGGTCTCAGATTTTTTTGTTATAGCAACAGAAAAACAGACACAGAACACCAGCACAGAGGCTTCAAAAACAAGATAGCTGTAATTCTTTCAATGACCAGCAAAGTAAGCATGGCAGTGAGGGGCTCTTGGCCTGCAGGATCAAGAGATGTCATAAAGAACTTAGTTTTCCTAGAGGCATGATAGATGGGTAGCCAGGTATTACTTAACATACATATCATCAAATAGGTCAAGAATAAACTGGAAGGCAGAGGAAAGTCACCTCAATAGAAAGTTGCAATCACTTGTCAAATGTCCAAACCCATGCAAGTTTTAAGACCTAGAACCTACCAATTAAAGGAATACTAGTCCTCCCCCAAAGATTCTAAAACATAAGGACAAATACATTTAGTATTTAGTTCCTTAGTTATTCCCCAAGGATTATATAGTCATTTCAGGCAACAAAGAGAAGGGAATACCCAGATTTTTAAGGGCTTAGCATATAGGATCCAAGTCAATTTTTATACCTAAGACCTCGAAGAGCCTTCATGACTCCCCACTTAGATTAAGGTTTATGTGGATCAGATAACAAATAGAGGCCAAGTTCAGGCTCCTTTCCTGATGGAGACATTAGGTTCAGAGATTCAAGTAACCGGTGGTTACTTCCTTGGTTACTAAATATATGATTAAAGTAGACATGCTTAACTATTGGCAGAAACCTCACATACAATCCTTGCTCTAGAATAAGAAATATTGTAGTATAAAGTGCCAAGGGGAAGCCCAATTCCAACCACTATAGTGTATCAAAAATATCACATAGAAACTACCAAAATGGAACAGAGAGAAAAAGATTGGAAACAGAAATAAAAGTGAATCACTAAGATATGGGTCAAGATAAAATGTCCTAATATAATATAATTAAAGTCCCAAAGGAAAGAAGGAGACAGAAATTTTAAAAATAGCAAAAAGTTTCCAAATTGGGCCAGTCACTGTAGCACATGCCTGTAATTCCAGGTACTGGAGAGGCTGAGGAAGGATGATCACAAGTTCAAGGATAGTCTCAGCGACTAAATGAGACCCTTTCTCAAAATAAAAAAATAAAAAGGATTTGGGATGTAGCTCAGTGGTAGAGTATCCCTGGGCTCAACCCCCAATACTGCAAAAAGGAAATTAAGTTTTCAAATTAGATGAAAAATACGAACTAACGCATCTAAGAATTTAGACAATCCCCAATCACCAGAAACATGAAACAGGCTACACAGATCCACATCATAATCAAATTGCTGAAAACCAGTAGTAAAAAAGAAAGCCTTAAAAGCAGCCAGAAAAAAGTCCCATTATTAACAGAGTACCAAGAAATGTGGATGGCATGAGACATCTTGTCAGAAACAATAAAATCCAGGAGACAGAAGAGAAACATCAGTGTTTAATAAAATCTGAACCCAGAATTTTATTCTTTTCTTTTCAAAAGGCATTTGGGTCAAAGAAAAGCTATGGGGAAAATCATGACTAGAAGTCCTGCACTGCAAGAAAGTCCCAGAGACGGGAAGAGAATTATACCAGATGAAAATCTAGATCTACAGAAAGATCTCTGGAAATGAGAAGATATGTGGCTAGATATAAATAAAGGCTTTGTTTTTTATGGTGTATATGTATTTATAGGATAAAAATGTTTAAGGCAAAAAATAAGACATTTCAGTATTTCTAACATATTCAGAAGCAGAATACAGGACAACTAAAGCACAAAGGGAGGAGGTGGGGGAAGAAATTGGAATACACTGCTATAAAGTTGTTACTCTATACATGAGATACGATGCCAGTTCACGAAGACAGACAGTGATAAGTAAAAGATGTATCCAAAAGAACCCAACCACTAAAATTCTACCACAAATCATTATGGCTAATGAGCTAATAGAAAATACAAAATGGAATAACATACTCAATCCAAAACAAACAAACAAATGAAGAAAAAGAGAACAAAAAGCATAAGGGGACAGGGGTTATGGCTCAGTGGTAGAGTGCTTACCTAGCATGCGTGAGGCACTGGGTTCCATCTTCAGCACCACATATAAATAAATAAAATAAAGGTATAGAAAATACAACAATATTGTTTTTTGTTTTTTTTTTTTTAAAAAGCATAAGGGACAATTAGGAAGCAAATAGTGAGATGATAGATTGCAACCCAGCCATATGAATAGTCGCGTAAATATAAATGATCCAAACATATCCATTGAAGGCCAGAAATTGTCAGGTAAGATGAAAAAGCAAAACCCAATATTAGGCGGTCTACAAGGTATCCACTTTAAATTTAAAGACACACAATGACTTGCACATGAATGTTAATAACAGCTTTATTTGTAAGAGCCAAAAACTGAAATAGGGAGGAAGGGAGTCATGCTCAGGATCAGGTCAATGGATAACACATTGTGGCATATTAATACGACGGAATACTACTCAGCAAAAAGACAAATGAACTATTGATGCACACAACATGGATAAACCTCAAAATAATTATGCCCAGTGAAAAAGTCAGGCACAAAGAGTATACACTGTATGATTCCGTTTATATAAAATTCTAGAAATGCAAATTAATCTATAGTGACAGAAGAGAAATCTGTGGTTGCCTGGGGATGAAAGGGATAGGGAGAGATCAGATAAAGAGATGCAATGGGCATGAAGAAATTTCAGAGGAGGATGAATATGTTCATTATCTTGATTGCGGTTATGGTTTCACAGGCACATACATATGTCAAAACTCAGATCATAAGTGGATAGTATTGTGAATTATATCTCACTAAAGCTATTTTTAAAACAATATTGTATTGGGGGTGCTATGGTTGGAATGTGTCCCCACAATTACACGCCTGTAGCTTAACCCCCAAGGTAACAATGTTGAAAGGTGGGACTTCTAAAAGGTCATGAGGGCTATGCTCTTATAAATGGATTAATTGTCACTATCACAGGAGTGTATTTGTCATAACTACAGTGGGTTTGTTGTAAAAGCCCATGTGATGCCTTCCACCATGCTATGATGCAGCAAGAAGACCCTCGCTAGATGCAGACCCTCAATTAATCCAATATGAGATATTCTGTAGTGGCAACATAAAACAGACTAAGAGGGAAGGGGGCAGGTTGACAGAAATTAATGTCACCCTCAACTATTTGAAGGATACAATGGTTGGTGGTTGCCCCATCATAACCCGTGGCCCAAAGCAAAGACTGGATGGATTAGTACAGATGACAGTGGACTACTGCAAATTTAACTAAGCAATAGCCTACATTGTATCTGCTATATTGGATTTGCTTCTTTCGTGAGAGGAGAGTGATACAATCTTGGGTATGTTGTTTGCAACCACTAACCTGATAATGCATTATTTTCCATATCATTCAGGAAGGACAATCAGAAGCAGTTTACATTCACATGGACAAGGCAGTAGTATACAATAATGGTATTGCCTGTGGGCTACATTAATTTTCTCGCAATAACATAGTCTCCTGTAGAATTCATTTCCTTAACCTAAACCAAATCAATTCAAATGACTGAAGTGTGACCCTATCAAGGCATGTCAAATTGGCAAAAACAAGAAAGCAAACATATGCATCAATAGGCTTAATGCCTTGATGCTACTCAAGGAATTTGCTGTTGAAAAAGCCAGAGACCCACAATAAAATAAATATTATAAAAACTAAAATAAATTTTTTGGCAGGTTTTCATACTAACAAGCTGCTATGTCTAAAGTCCTTAGGCAAAGACCTCTGTTACAGAATGGGAAAACAAATTTATGAGAGGTTCAAATTTTATATAATAGGTGCACAAAATCCAACCCCTAACTTCATACTTATATTAACACTGCAGGTGAAATGGAACAGTTTACATCTATTATTTTATTATTTTTTTAAAGAGAGAGAGAGAGTTTTTAATATTTATTTTTAGTTTTCGGCGGACACAACATCTTTATTTGTATGTGGTGCTGAGGATCAAACCCAGCGACACACGCATGCCAGGCGAGCACAATACTGCTTGAGCCACATCCCCAGCCCCAGTTTACATCTAAACTGAAAGAACATACAAGCTAGCTATCTAAAGTAGATTCAAAGAGTTTTTTGAAATATATTCTTGGTTAAGCTTGAGAAATCTTGGGTCCAATGCCCAAGATGCCTTTAAACTTTTCTTATATTTCCAATTATTCTTATTTTCTCACATTTGCTTAAAATTTATTATCTAAGAGTCTCATATGCATCTACACGGCCACCGTCCCAATAAATGATTCAATTTATGACTCAAAGACAAAAAGCAGGATTAAATCATCCTGATCGACACTTAATGTACAAATCAATCCTTTCCAAATGAAATTTCATCTTCAAGGGAAATCAACAATAATGGTAAATATTTAGATAATTCTTGTCGGCCTCTCCTGTAGCCTTTGGCTGAGTGAAGACCAAAAAGAAAAACTAAGAATTTAAATGTTTCCATACTCTTATGAAAAGGTTGTTTTCTGAAGTCATTGTAACAAGCTGGAATCTGCAAACCCATCTAATCAATAAATGGGAATTCTATAACCTTGTTAACAATGAATTACCAGAGACTTAAAACCTTTTAATCAATCAACAAAATACATCAGGGCTGGGGTTGTAGCTCAGTGGTAGAGCACTTGCCTAGCACATGTGGGGCACTGGGTTTGATCTTCAGCACCACAAAAAAATAAATAAACAAAGATATTGTGTCCATCTAGGAAAAAAAATCAGTAAACATGCTTTTGAAAGTCAACCACTTAGTGACAACTCCTTGTCAGCCAATCAGGATTTGACATGTTCCAGTGAACATAATTCGAAATGCCCATCAACAGTCCCATCATAGTAACCAGACTTTTAGAGATTACATCATCCCACTCATGCTTCTGGAAATCCACCAGTTCCTGAATTCTATGCTGTCCCCAAACCCTAAGAGTGGCAGTCTTCTCTTCTCACAGAGTAAACTACTTAAGTAAGCAATCAATTAAGTTTTTTTTTCTTTTAACTATTGAGTGGTGGTCTCATCTATTGACATGTGGAAGCCTGCTAGTTTTGAGTGTTTCCGAAGCAAGAATGTGTTCTGCAGCGTCAGACCTCAGCATCAGCCTGCTTGCCACTTGGACCATTTGACTCAGCTGATCATATGTTACTAGAAGTATATTTGGCAAAGAAAATGTCATATGGGACTTCTTTTAATCTATTTGTTTCATTTTTATGTGGTGCTAAGTAGGGAACCCAGTGCCTCACACATGCTAGGCAGGTGCTCTTGCCACTGAGCGGTTCCAGCCTCCGCTCCTCTTTTAATCTATATTGGAAGAGTTGCAGCTCAAAACCCAAAGGCATGGCATTCTGTTGGAAACCAATAGTCTGATCATTAAATGACCAGGTAACTTAACCTTTACATGTTGGATTTGGTCCTGTGAAACCCACCAAATTATAAGTCAAGTGGGCTCAGCAGTAATCCATCAAAAAGTGAAATGGTATTTCTGGGATCAAGTCTGAGCAGGTCCAGAGGGTATAAGTTAACTGCACAATTTGGCAAGATTAATCTTGATCATCATGAGGAGATAAGATTGCTGCTACATAATGCAGGCAGAGAGGACTATGTCTGACACTCTGATGATCCACTGAGACATCTCTTAGTACACCCATGCCCAGTAGAATTATAAATGGGCAATTTTAGCAATCAAGTCCTGCTAAAGGTCTGATGACCAGGTGATCAGACTCTCTAAAAATCAATGTGTGGATTAACCCATCAAACAAGTCAGTGGGGAGGAAGATCTAAAATGGGTGGTAAATGAAATACATGAGGAGTATCAATTACGTCTCAGAACCACATGCAGCAGCAGAGAATATATTGCATTCCAAAAACACTTCTTTTGTACATTTTCTCAGAAACTGTGACCAACCAGAATCCAGGAGAAGCTGTACTTCGAGTGAATTTAATGTGAGAAGCAAACATCTGATTGGTGCAAGCCGCGGACTGTGGTAGATGTCAGTACACTACCCCCCACCTGTCAGCTGACATTTCAGTTTCCCCATCTTCTGAAGAATCATCATCCTTTTCATCTGTGAGACTTCATTCCACTTTGATCAATAACTAATTGACACAAGGATGCAAAAGACTGACTCTCTTGCCTCAGTGGGGAATTAAATCTGTGGTCCCATGTGAGTTTTCTTGTAAAATCATCTAAGATCACATTCTTGCCAGCTTTTTGCTCCCTGTCCCATTCTGATTCTCTCGCCCCTTTCCTCCAGAAATTCTCCAGTAAATTCCTTGAACAAGAATCCTTGTCTCAGACTCTGCTCCTAGGAAAAGCAATCCAAGCCAGCATACATTGTTCAGGATTTTTGTGTAACCTTAGGCAAAGGGATAGCCCCTGCAAAATATTCTGAAATCAATTCTCTTGCTAAACAGAGGAAGTGAGGACTTCACTAACATTTGTGAAATGTTGAAAAATGTGCCATTTCTTACATTTTAATATGCCTATTACAGTTATATTTTCTTTGCTTATAGTTTATACCCACTTCTAGAAGATGCATTTTGAACAAAGTACATCTTTCCATTGCCAGATAGATGCAAGCCAGCCCTTCCAAAGTAGCCATTCACCAGAATCATGGTTGATTGAATGACCATCTTCCTCTTCAAGATTCCATTTCTACTGCTCCATCTGCTTCTACCAATCATAACCACTTTTCTTGGCATCTTCTGATTGGACCCTCAGTGAGTTTAGCTTCACCCTTTTGGGCCAACCATTGATCCATCTGGAAGTTTATCTGCTGGTCTTCTCCCAGGGTTTTATTTATTTTGCTTGGCTTCACCTTTTAATGTTAATTTACCTGTTTTTTTTCCAGTACTGGAGATTTAAATCAGGGATACTCTACTACTGAGCTACATCTCCAGCCCTTTTTATTTATTTATTTTTTACTTTGAGACAGGATCTTGCTAAGTTGTCCAGGGTGCCCTTGATCTTGTAATCCTCCTGCCTCAACTTCTCAAGCTGGAATTATATGCTTGCACCACTGTGCCCAACATGCTTAACCTCCTTGATTGCATCTGACATAGGCTACTTGCCCCTCCAGGAAAGGCCCCAGATCTTCCAAGGTTTTGGCCTTATTAAGCCCATTTTGTATAAACACTCTCTTCCTTACTCATGTCAGATGTCCCATTCTATTCAGTCTTAGTGGCGTTTCTGGGGTCATCCACCCTGATTGGGTAAAATACCTCAACTTTGGTTTTTTGCCATATTCTATTGGTGCTCAAACACATAAAGTAAAAAAAAATTTTTCCTTTTTGGGGTGGGGGATTGAAACCAGGTCCTTGTATACCCCAAGTGTGCACTCCACTATTGAGCCGCATCCTCAGCCCATGAGCAGCATTTCTAAATCTTCTTTGTAGGTATTTTGTACATAAATCCCAGGCCCTCCCTTTTCTACAAAGCACATTTCTTTATGTCTCTGCCCTCCGTGGTGTGTGTTTTTACTTTAGTCTAGATGTTCATCCTTTCCTCATTGCGTTTCTATTTTGCACTTTCTGCATTAAGTCAAAAATCTGTCTTCCAAACACATTCCTCTTTGTGATGCATAAAATTGTCTCTATGATTGCCATGTGGAACATGCTTGTCATGTTCCAGAAAATTCAATAACTCCAACTTAGACAATACAGCATGGTAGTTAAAAGTCTATGCAAAGCCAGGTGTGGTGACACATGCCTGTGGTCCCAGTGATTCAGGAAACTGAAGCAGAAGGACTGCAAGTTTGAGGACTGCCTCAGCAACTTGGCAAAGCCCTCAGTGTCTAGCAAGACCCTGTCTCAAAATAAAAAACAGAAAGGCCTTGTGATGTAGCTCAGTAGTTGAGAACCCCTGGGTTTAATTCCCAGCACCAAAAAAAAAAAAAAAAAAAAAACCAAAACAATAACAACAAAATACACACACACACACACACACACACACACAATTTGCACAATATATAAAACAAACTTGAATTTTTTTTTTTTAAGAGAGAGAGAGAGAGAACTTTAATATTTATTTTTTAGTTTTCGGCGGACACAACATCTTTGTATGTGGTGCTGAGGATCGAACCCGGGCCACACGCATGCCAGGCGAGCGCGCTACCGCTTGAGCCACATCCCCAGCCCCCAAACTTGAATTTTTAAAAAAATTCATTTTTAGTTGTAGATGAACATGATATCTTTATTTTTTTTATTTATTCATTTTATGTGGTGCTAAGGATCGAACTCAGCCTCACACGAATGAGGAAAGCACTCTGCCATTGAGCCACAATGGCAGCCCCTTGAATTTTTTTTTTTGGTATCAGGGATACTTAACCACTGAGCCACATCCTCAGCCCTTTGTTCATTTTCCATTTTGAGACAGGGTCTCTTTAATTGCTTAGAGTCTATCTAAATTGCTGAGACTGACTTTGAACTTTCATTCCTCCTGTTTCAGTCTCTCAAGCTACTGGGATTACAAGCATGGGCCATCGGACTTGCACAAGCTTGAGTTTGAAGTCAGACTCTACCATTCACAAGTTGGGAGATCTTGAGCAAGATGTTCAACTTTTTTGAGACTCAGTTTAATTTTATATAAAGTGGGGGTGGTGATCATGACAATACTTATATCACAGAATGGTTGTGAAGGTGAAGCAAGATACAACAAAGTGCTTAGCCTAGTGCCTGGCATATAGTAAGCATTGCATACATATTATTATCACTTATTATTATCCACTGTCTGTGAAGGTTGCTATTCAAGCTCCAGAGCTTTCCCAAAATTATGAAAGGGTCAAGTAATGTCTGTAAGAACTGTTCATTAGATCTGTCTATGAGTGTGTGAGGTTCCAATGATATATCAGAAGGAAGTCTCTTATAGAAAAGTTCCAACCAGAGGGAGGTCAGGCCAGAGGAAATGAAGGGTACCAAACCAAAGTGTGGAAGAAGGAAGGAAGCCTGTTGAAGCCTCCACTGAAGAAACAGGGCAAAGGAGATGGTCAAGGATGGACGAGGTATGTTCGGGGTAATATAAACGAATGAACTGTCTAGATTTGAAATTAATAGTCTGGAATGTAACATCTTTCCTGGCCCAGCATACCCAAGTACTAGAAGTAGAGTCTTAGAGAGAGAGAGAGAGCGAGCCAGGTAAGACAAAAACCTGCTTTAATTTCAAATTGTCTCTCCTGCCTCCCCACTTATAAATCCAGGAAAAGGAACACTGGCTTTCAGTGAGAAAGCTTTGGAATGGAGCCAGTGCTAGGGAAGAGGTAGAACTGAAAATCAGAGACCCAGAGATTCAATACACTTTATAACTATGTCTTGCATTCCAAGATTTAGCTTCTCCACTCGACGGGGGCGGGGATGACCTCTTGTAGAAAATCTCTTTGCCGCCCCTCTGCCATCATCCTTGGGGTGAGTTTTTGGCCTAGAATACAAACTCTGGGACTGGCTGGTGTCTTTGGCAATAAGTTCTGGCATCTCAGGGACTTTCAGACAAATGACACCTTCCTACTCTTTGCATCATCTCCAGGGACAGTGCAATCATCTCTGCCAATGGCCAAAACCCCAATATTCTCCTTGGAGGTCCCACTGGAACTGACAGCCCGAGTGGAACTGAACTGTTGCTACCTTATACTGTCTGAAACCGACTGCACCAAGCACATCACTGACAAACAACAGTCATTTATTATCTGTAATTGTTCCAAATTCTTACCCAGAGGCAGGAGAATGGACCTAATGACTTTTAGCAAATTCCATTCACATAGGAAGTCTGTTATCATTCAATATGGTAATTCTGAGATCCTTTAGAAAAAGTCACAGAGGACTTATAAGGATTCTGCACACACACCAGAAGTATCATTTGTGCATTCTGATTTCTGATCCCCAAGGAGATTATACAGAGTCAGGAAGCCTGGCATGCCTCCTCCCAGGGTTTGGGACCACAAAGGAATTCAAGACCCTGTTAATCTCTGCCTTACCTGTCCCCTTCCATTCTCATGCCAAACACAACTTCCATGTGGAACACACTTCTAAGTCCCCCATTGGGCTCTGATCCAATGAAAGTTGATGAATCTTCTGCTCAGGGCCCTTTAATCTAATGGCTTCGTCCCCCATAGCACCCCACTTCTCTACACCCAACTCCTAATATATCAAGGCCCTTGGAGACAAGACTAAAATGCAAATGTGCCCCAGCTCCAGAACGGATACTTGGATTCCTGCGACTCCAGGCTGAAAGCCCAGCCTCCATTTGGCCTCTGTGCTGCTCAACTTTGAGGAGCATTTGCTTCCCTGATGCCTCTGCCATGAGGAAATGCGGGAAGCCAACTTGCTGCTGGCACCTGCCATCCTGTAGCATAACACCAGCAACAATGGCAGAAATAATCACAGTGACAGCGATGGCTTGGTCTCCATGCAGAAGGCACTTGTCATCTCCCTAGGAACCCCCCAGCCTTGAGCTCCACTGTGGTAATGTACCTGGCCCCTGGCCCACAGCCCACAGTCACAGTTGCACACTAGATTTATCTGAATGGTTGACATCATCATTAGTGTCATCACCATTATTTCTCTTTTAAAATTTATTTATTTATTTTTGAGACAGAGTTTTGTTGTGTTGCCCCAGGCTGATTTTTTTTTTTTTTTTTTTTTTGTGCCAGGGATTGAACTCAGGGGTACTCTATCACTGAGCCACATCCCCAACCCTATTTTGTATTTTATCAGATGCAGGGTCTCACTGAGTTGTTTAGCACCTCACTTTTACTGAAGCTGGCTTTGAACTTGAACTCAAGATGTTCTTGCCTTAGCCTCCTGAGCCGCTGGGATTACAGATGTGTTCCACCATGCTGGCTCCCACACTGATCTTGAACTCACATTCTTTCTGCCTCAGCCTCCCAAACAACACCTTTTGTTCTTTCTTTTCATTTCTTTTATCACTATTATTATTTTACATATTTATTTTTTAGCTGTAGTTGGACACAATACCTTTGTTTTATTTATTTGTTTTTATGTGGTGCTGAGGGTGGAACCTAGGACCTCACATGCGCTAGGCGAGCACTCTACCACTGAACCCACAACCCCAGCCCTATTATTATTTTTAACCTCAGTACTGAGGATTGAACCCAGGGGCACTCTACTACTAAGGTACAGCTGCAGACTTTTTTCTTTTCTTTTTTTTTTTTTTTAGTAAATTTGGAGGCAAGACCTTGCTAAGTTTCCCAGACTGGGCTGAACTTTTGATCTTCCTGTCTCAGTCTCCCAAATCACTGGGATAACAGGCATGCTACACCAGTCATCGTGATTCTTGCAACTCTTCACTTACTCCTGCAAAGCATATTTACCGAGGACAAACTTCATACTAGATACTATGCAAGTTTCTAAAGGAATTACAAAAGTTAACACCTTCAAGAAGTAGTCCAAGGGGCTGGGTTATAGCTCAGTTGTAGAGTACTTATCTAGCCTGCGTAAGACCATGGGTTCAATCTCCAGCATAATAAAAACCAAAACAAAAACAAAAGTATCTAGTGCTGGGCTGGGGATATATCTTAGTTTGTAGAATGACTGCCTCACATGCATGAGGCCCTGGGTTCAATCCCCAGCACCACACACACGCACACAAAAGTCTCCATTGCTGCTAAGGGATGATGTGACTGCCCTCATTCAATGCTCAGGTACATGTAGTGTGCTAATTCAGAAGCACTTTTGGAAGACCACAGTACTCATGGCCAAAATGCTTTTAATTCAGTGTCTGATGATTGATTGGACTGAATGTGACTGTAGTAACACCATATAGTTTTAGAAAGAAAAACACAGGTAAAGCAGCAGTTGTGCACTTGAGGTCTGTTCTGTATAGAGAGCTATTTAACTGCAAGAAACATAAATAGATGCAAGCCAGATTTTAAAAAGTCTGTTTAAAGTAGAAGGACATAGGGAAAGCTGACTAAACCCCACACATGCACACAAGTACAGTTGATATGTTCTGGAACTGAAAACCATCAGTGGCAACTCCTCCATTGGCTCCTTTGAGGGTCTTATGAGTTCTTGCCTCTACATTTTCCTGCATGTTTGTTCCATTATCTTCTCAGGAAGCTGTATTTTTCTGTTTTCACATACATTATTATGGCTTCCCCCCAAATGGTTATTTTCTCTCCCTGGTGCACATGAATTTGCAAAGAATCTGGTCAGCTTCATTCCATCTAATTATCAATGATCAGGGATAGGATTGAGGGACACAGAGGGCTCTGTCTTCTGGAGAAGATCATTCATGGGAATAAAATGAAGGCATCTGTACAGCAATGGTCACCTTCCCTGAAATTAAATAAAAATTATGAGTACTGTCAAAATATCTGTCAACATGGGGGTGGGGGATTTCATTTTTGAGAGTAGAAGATAAGCCTAGAAATTTATGCAGAGCCCTAGAAACACCATTTCCCCAGGTGCTCCACCGAATCCAGGTCCTGTCTGCTTGGTTTCTGCTGCCTCTAAATTCAGTTTCCGGAATTCAGAGGTCCCTACCTGGAAGTCTGGCCATATCAGAAAAATAGGGCTCAAGAGATTTTTTTTTTTTTTTTTTGGCAACTTAACCCAACCTGAGAGGAGAAAACCTCTCTACATCTGTGTCAACAGCACGGTCAGACCATAAAGATAGGGCTTGAGGTGAAAGGGGATGGCTAGATTCAGGGGAGGCTGCCTGTGCTTTGTGTTAGTTACATTTTTCAGTGTTTCTTGAATTTACATTCACTAAATATAGTTTACAGAAACCCTGCAGAGTTAACATCTTTCTCCTTATCACACAGCTGAGAAAACTAAGGTTAGAAGAGGTGAAGTGACTGGTCCGAGGTCACACAATTAGCTGCTGATCTAAGAGTGGAGCCCAGGCCTATTGGGATCCCAACCCAGAGTTCCACTATACTTCTCTGCCTAGCAATGGTTTGGGGAGCAAGATTGTATCTGGAGGAGAATATAGAGAAGGGCAAAGCTCACAGGTGACCGGAGGTACAGAGAGTTAACCAGCTTCTCAGTCCCTCAAAGACAGATGGCCTGGTGAGACTGGTCGGGGACTGTAGAGAATGAGGAATCGATCTGCTATTCCATGTGAAAATGGATTGCAGCCCCAGTCTGCGTGTGTCAATGGAGCTGATTAGCACTTGCGTGAGTCTTCAGTCATCGATTGGCAGGTGAGAATCGTTCTGGGGACAGCAGGGAGCCAGTCCTCTCCCGCCCTGCCCCCATTCCCACCAGCTTCCTCCCTTCACCGAGATTCCTTCCTCCCGGCCACTCCACCCCTGCCACCTGAAGTCTCCAGCCTCCAGGACTAATAGGTGCCCAGAGCTCCTCCAGCTGCTGCTGAGTAAAGGAAGAGGACTCGGCTGTTGCCCCCTTCGATCAGCCATGCCAGGTCTAGCTGGTAGAAGGATGATGGCCTTCAGAAAGGCACTGCCTGCTTACAGGGTCCACTGTGAGTGGGTGCAAGTTAGCTGGGGGCTTTCGCCATGTGATGGAGAAGCAAGGGCTCTGCCTCCTAGTGACTGTGTGATCTTGGCCATGTTATTTGCCCCTCTGGGCCTTAATTCCTATATGTGTATGGGATTAAAAATAGCTTTATTGTTGGGATGGTGGCACACATCTATAATTTCAGTTACTTTGGAGTCTGGATAGGAGTATCACAAGTTGGAGGCCAGCCTGGGCAAGTTAGCAAAACCCTGCCTCAAAAATTTAAAAAATAATAAGGGTTGGGAGTATAGCCCAATGACAGACTGCCCCCCCAGGTTCAATTCCCAGTACCACACACAGTAAACAATAACAACCTCAAAATATATAGGTTTCTCAATAAATTGCTTGGATTAAGTAACAACGTTTCTGTAAAAGTATTTTGCAGTCCCCAGCACTAAAAATGTTAGTTGAAAATTGACTCTCCACTCTCTCCAAGAGGTCCCAGTTCTGGGAAGCCCTCTTTTGTTGACTCCATTTCTTTTTTTTATTTTTTAAAGAGAGAGAGAGAGAGAGAGAGAGAGAGAGAGAGAGAGAGAGAGAGAGAATTTTTTAATATTTATTTTTTAGTTTTTGGCGGACATAACATCTTTATTTGTATGTGGTGCTGAGGATCGAACCCAGCGCCGCGCGCATGCCAGGCAAGCACGCTACTGCTTGAGCCACATCCCCAGTCCCTCCATTTCTGCCTCTGTATTCAATTGGATGTCAAGAACCAGTGACAGCAAGAGCCTTCATGTTTGGCCTGATGGACAGCAGCTCTGCCTTCAAGGAAGCTCAGCCCACAGTATTGGGTTACCTTTTGGTGGCATAAACCACCCAGTTCCAGCAAAGAAACAAGAGAAGCTCAGATTCTTCAGAACCCCAACAACCATCTGGATGTAAAGGGTGGTTTCCTAAACTTAGCACAAGTATCTAGGGGTGCTCTGGGCATTCTTGTGCCTGCCAGGCTGTGGCCTCTTCCTTTACCCCTAATTGCACCAAGTCTAAGTGGCAGGTTTCCTTCACTTGTTTCCTCTCGTGGCCTTCCAAGAATGGACATATGCCCAGTTAGCAATGGCTCTGATCTTGCCAGACTTCTCCCCAGGGACCTATACTGATGGTTGGCCTCTTGACCCAAGTAAACCAGATCATCTTTCAGCTTGGCTTCGGCCTGATGTTATGGTTTGAATGTGAGGTGTCTCCCAAAAGCTTGCAAGTGAGACAATGCAAGAAGGTTCAGAGAATTATTGGGTCATAGCCCTAACCTAATCAGCATATTAATCCCTAATTGGATTTAACAGAGTAGCTGGAGTGGTAGGGTATGGCTGGAGAGGGTGGGAATTGGGAAGTGGCTTTGGGGTATATATCTGTATCTGAAGAGAGGAGTCTCTCTTTGCTTCCTGACCATCATGTGAGCTGGTTCCCTCTGCCACACTCTTCCAGCATAGTGTCCTGCCTCACTTTGAGCCCCACAGAATGGAGCTAGCCTTCTATGAACTGAGACCTCTGAAATCATGAGACCCAAAATAAACTTTGCTTCCCTAAAATTGTTCTGGTCAGATCTTTTAGTCACAACAGCAAAAAAGCTGACTAAAACACCTGAGTTTGACTCTGAAGAACCATTGAAAATCTCTGGTGCTGCAGACAGAGTGGAGCATCTTCCTGAGTCCTCACACATGCAGAGCAAAACTAAATTATAAGCTCTGAAATGGGCCTTCAGAGCTACAGTGTCAATAAGAATTGTACTCAGGACCATGGACAGATACCACTGGGTTCAGGTGTGGGTTGAGGTTGAGCTCAGTGATCCTAATTCTCTTGAAGAAAGAATGGAGACATACAGTCAGCACCAAGGACAGAGACTGTGGGCTGCACTATCCTAGAAGGAGATTCTGTAGGAGCTGAACTATAGCTGGGCGTGATGGTGCATACCTGTGATCCCAGTGACTCTGGAGGTTGAGGCTGGAGGATTGCACGCTCAAAGCCAGCCTTGGCAATTTAGTAAGACCCTGTCTCAGAATAAAATCAAAAGACCTGGGGACGTAGCTCAGTGGTAGAGTGCCTCTGGGTTCAACCTCTTAAGATTGAAAAGTGAAAGGAAGAAGGAAGTGGAAACCTATTTCAGTCTAACTTAAATTAATCTTTGCGTGTTCTGGATAAGCAAGATGGAGCCTGTAGTGGCTCTGAATATCATGGCCTGTTGTGATAAGGAATGTGAAGTAACAGGCACATCCTCCCTTATCTTCAAACAAGGTGTGTTTTCTTTAACAGATATGGGGTAATTCAAGTTATCTACTTCTTCTCAAGCAAGCATGGGTCATTCAGAGGAAGTGCATTTTTTATCTAAATTGGCTAGTATATTGGCATAAAGTTGTTCGCACTATTCCCTTATTATTCTTTCAATTTTGTCATTTTTTTAATTGAAAACTCTGCTCAGGTTCCTGATTTGCCATTTGTGTCTCTTCTCCCCTTTTCTTGATTAGTCTGACTAGAGGTTTATCAATTGAATCGGTTTCTAACAATCTTTTTCTTGACACCGCCTCTCCACATTCAGTTAGAATGTTATCATTTTGTCATGGCAGCCCCCTAAGGGGTATTTATGCCCCAAGTTCCCATGCCAGTACACTCTGCATATAGCTGCCAACCAAAGTTTTCCAAAAGGCTTCTTTCATCTAAATACTTTGAGTAGCTCCACATCTATTTTTAAATGTATTTTTAGTTGTTGATGGACCTTTATTTTGTTCATTTAGTGCTGAGAATCGAACCCAGTGCCTCACACATGTGAGGCAAGCACTAAAGTACTGAGCCATGACCCCAGCCCTCCCTATCTCTTGAATAATTTCCCCTCACTTTACTTCGAGGCCCGGCTCCACCATTTGATGATCATTCACAGCCCCCAAAGTCATTTCCTACTCCTCTCCTGCACAAATCTACTTCTTTTCCAGCCAAGCACGTCCATTTTTCATTCACATAAATCTAGGTGATTTTTCAGCTCTGTACCTCTACAACTGTGATAAGGGAAGAACATCAGATATGAAGACTGGATGCCAAGACTGGAGATGATGGTTGTTGCATTTATGGTTTATATGACTCACTTTATTCATCTGCAAAATGGGGTAATAATGCTTGCATTGAAGAATCATTATTAATTTACTTGACAAGTACTTTGGGGAAAACATATCCTGAGGCTTACCTAAATATATTTGCACATGTGAGTACATGTGTGCATATGCATGATGGGAAGCTCCAGCACAGAGGGATGTGCCCGGAAGACAAATATGAAGAATAACAATGGAATTTATTGAGTGCTTACTATATTTATGTATCAACTACCATACTAGGCTTCAGAGATTTTGCAGTATGCAGACAGACCAAACTCCCTGCCCTTTTGGAGTTTGCATTTAATCACTGCATTTTAACCTTACATTTAATTTTCTAGAAATCTGAATTATGGACTACATTTCATTTTCAAATCAATGCATGTACATTGTTTTAAAAGATCAAGTTTTAGCTGGGCATAGTGGTGCATTGGTGTAATTCTAGAAGCTAGGGAGGCTGAGGTAGCCTTACCAAGTTAGCAAAGCACTAAGCAACTTAATGAGCCACTGTCTTAAAATTTAAAAAGCCTGGGGGTGGGGTGGGGCTGTAGGTAGAGTGCCTGCCTCACACATGGGAGGCAATGGGTGCGATCCTCATCAACACATAAAAATATATAAATAAATATATTGTGTCCATCTACAACTAAAACAATATTTTTAAAAAAAAAAAAACAGGACTGGGTATGTGGCCCAGTAGCTAAGTTCCCCTGGGTTCAACCCCTGGCACCAAAACAAAAACAAATTAAACTTTTAAACCATTTTTGCTATGTCTACTGGTATTTACCTCTAAATATTGAAGTAATATGCTCATAATGTTTGTTAGAAGATGAGAACTTAGTATGCTTGTGTCACCCCAACCTCACATTTCTTTTCTCCCATTGTTCCAATATTGTAATATCACAATTTTTGTTAAATTAATATTCAGTGTTTGCCTTACTGATTTGGCAAATGTAATTCATTGCTAAAATTTTATTTTATTTTCTGTGGTGATTTTTGCCTTTCCTTGTTAGTGGTCTTGTTTTTATTTCCTTCTCCCATTTAAGAAAAAAAAAACTTCCTTTTATCATGAATTCTTCCCAAACTCTTCAATAGAAGGCAAATATCTTCTAAATGCCAGTTTCCACATGACAAAACACATCAGCTAATCTATTAACTTCCTTTCAGCTTTTTTTCCTTCTCTGAAGGAGACTTCCATCTTCCTCTGAACCATCTGCATAGAAGTTGTTCAGGGAATTTCCTTTGCCATTTTGCTAGTCTGGCTGAATCCCCTTTTCCTGGATCCCATATTTTTTTTCCCTGATTCAGTCTGTCGTTTTAATGGAGAACATGCTTATCACTTCTTGGCCTTTTGGCTAAGATCAAGTATAATGGAGCACATACTTTAGTAACTTCCAAGAAATATTTTGAAGCCATGCAAACCTGTAATCCCCAGCTACTCAGGAGGCTGAAGCAGGACAGCAAGTTTGAGGCCAGCCTCAGGAAATTAGCAAGATCCTCAGCAATTTAGTGAGCCCCTACCTCAAAAAACAAAACAAAACAAAAAGGCTGGAGCTGTGGTTGAGTTCAGTCCCCAGTACAAACAACAAAAACAACAACAAAAACCCTTGAGGTTTGTATTTCAGAAAATTCTTTATTCTACCTTCACAATTGATTTTTAACTTGCATATCATTAAAATACATGTCAATCTGGAAAGCATTGCTCCAGTATGGCTGTTGAGAAGCCCATTGCTAATCCTGATTCCACACTGTCCCTCACATATATCCTGTTCTTTCTTCAAGGACACTTTTAATATTTTATCTGTGTCCTTTTCCATAAAACATTCATTCTAACAAGTCTTGTTGTGGGCCCATTTTCATTTTTTTAACTATATTTGCAGTAGGATTTTTTGTTCTGGAAACTTCTGCCTTTTTCACAATTTTATTCTATTGTCTCTGGTCTCTTTCTCAGTATCTAAAAGTCTCAATGTCCTCAGTGAAAAATGAGTCTCCACCTGAGCATTCCAGAAACTGTCTCATGAGCCCTCCGGGTTCACTGTCCACCGTTCCCTCACACCCACTTTCCCTTATGACGTCTCTCCCTGATTTCCACAATTCTAAGTGTTTCTAGGCAGAAGCCTCCCTGGTTCACTTTTTGATGTGAATAAAACCTCCAGTGCCTTCCAGGGTAGTCAGTTGTCTGTGTGTGAAAGGGAAGAGACCTGCTTCTTTCAACCCATTCCTTTATTCTTGGTCCATATTTCGTTTCCATCTTCCACAGTAACTGGTGCCTTCAAAATGGGAGTTTTCCCGGGCCTTGGGACTCCAAGTGGCTGACTTCTCTCTGGCATCGTTTGCTTTAGCACTTGGTAAGCAGTTACCTCAGCTCTGCCAACTCTTGTCTGCTTGCCAACTTCTAAAATTGGGGTCCACCACTGGCTCCTTTATATTCCTCTATTTCTATTTTGTGAAATTTATTAAGGGAAAGATATAAATGCTTTTATTCCATCTGCCACATTTAACCAGAAATTTTTAAAACTGCACTTGTCATTGCTATGCTATAGTATCTCTGGGATCCTACAGCCCAATGAGAATGAAATGAGATGACACATGTGAGCATGCTTTGTAAACTCCAAAGAGCTATGTAAATGAGTCTATGTAATTCTCCTGCCAAAGAGCCCTCCTTCCTTCTCTCTGTTCTCTGATTTCTTCCCAGCTCCAAGGTACAGCTGAAGCTTAGCTCTTTCTTGGGGCATTCCCTGATCAGCTCAGCTCACAGGGATGTCCCTGAGCCCTGAAACCCTACAAGATTCTCTTTGCATCTTCCTTGGCTCTCAGCAATGCTGCTCTATTCTATTGTGGGCCCAGAGCTCCTGGTTACCATGCCATATGTAATCAAATATGGATCTTCTTTTGTACAAAAAAGAGCTTACCTCCTTCTTCCCAGAGGAGACACAGGCTTGGCTAACCAAGGAGAAAGTTGAGGGGCTCTTTGGAGAGGAGTTTAGAAAACAAAGTGGTTTCTCCTGCCCTGCAATCTCAGCTGTAGCAGTGGTCCCCAGAATCCACCTTCTCCCTCGTATCTCCCCTCCCATCACAGACCTCTCTTCTGGGCATGGGGCCAGTGGCAGTGACTGTACCAACAAGTGACTGTACCAACCTGGTCAGAGGCTGGGTATCTCTTCACTCCCGGACTCTTACCATAGCTCTGACGTAGTTTTTGAGAGTTAGCCAGGATTTTGTAAAAGGTACCATCTCGGCTAGAAGTGGTTGATCTTCACCTCCAAAAGATCTTGATTATTTTCTAAGAGACAGATTCCATCTGACGGTCTTTACAGGACATTCCTCTAAAGTGAAATGTGCCATGTCTTGTCCCTGGCCTGACATGATGATTATGAAGGAAACTGAGCTTTTCCTGCAGACTGCAACTGCATGGGGGGCTTTCTGAAGGTCAGTGCATATGCCCAGGAACATCTCCGAAACACAGAGGTGCACAGATACAATCACACTTCCAGCCTGCAGGGCACAGTCTGTGCAGAAGTTCTGCCCCACGTGGGTACCAGGGCAGAAATCCAGCCCCTCTGGATTCTCCTCTGTTCTTCCCAGATGCTTTATTTTTAGAGAGCCTCAAGGGCAAGTCTGGTTTGGCTGGAAACAGCAGGAGCAGTGAGGTTGAAGGTTTTTCTTATTTAAAACTCCTTCCCTCTTACCAAGGAGAGAAAGACAGATTATAAGGAGGTCATATCACTCTGATGGCCTCCACCCCTGCTGCAGACTGTCCCAGGACTTGGAATCACTTTCCCCAACTTCTTATTAGTCCTGAGTGGCTATTGAACTCTTGAAATGTAGCTAGTCAGACTTGAGATGGGCTATAAGTGTAAAACACATAACAGAATTTAAAGACATCATTTAAAAAAAAGAAAACAGCATGTAAAAAGCTCACAGAAAAATGTTTTCACATTAATTATATGATGAAATGATAGCATTTTAGATATGCTGAGTTAAATAAAATATCATTAAAATTAATTTCATCTGTCTCTTTTTATGATATTTAATTATATTTGTGACTTGAATTACATTTCCAGGAGACCGAGCTGGTCTAGAGCCTGCCCTGATCCCAGACTGCTAGGCTGGGCCCTGATTCCCCATTTGAATTTTGTCATTCTTTTTCACAGATATAGGAGGCTTGCCATCCTTGAGGTCCCTTGCTGAATGGAATAATTCTATACCCACCTGATGCAGACAGCATCTCCTACCTGGGCTCCTTCCCAGTGTTCCTTCTGGTTTAGGGGCCAGAGGTTCAGAGCCCTCTCTCCCTCTCCTTAGCATGCATTCTGATTGAGGTCCCAGCAGGTGCTGGGTCTCTGGCCCTGACACAGGCAGAACTCTCCAGGAAGCCCTGCATAAGCCAGACCCACACTATCTGGTAGTGTAGGGCCAGGGGGCCACAAATGCCATGTCTTTTTCTTATTTCAACTCCTTCCCTCTTATCTGCATCCCCACCCCCACCCCAGCATCCTTCTCTTCTTTTTTAAAAGTCTAATTCTGAGCAGCCGGCTCTGTTCAGCCTGACTGGTTTGTTATGGCTTATAATCTGCGCCAGGATTAATTAGCTAATTACTGACAAACGTCCGCTGGCAAGATTCTGCTCCAGCTTGTCAGCTTGAAGTGTTTAATTATTTTAATCATTTACTTTCATCTTCAAAATTTATGCTGCCAAGGGAATTGCAGGGCATCTTTTAATTATGATTTGGGGTTTCTGCTGGGTTGTGTTCTGTTCCTGGGGATAGGAAACATTATTTTTTTACTATTATGCCACCAAAAGCCTGAACACCCTTATACTCCCAGAGCCTGACTCCATGTTCTATGGACAGGAGATGTGGAGGGAGCCCAGGCCATCTCCAGACACCACTCCTGCAACCCCACAACGTGATATGCATGGGTTCATGACAGGATTTTGAATTTTGGCAGTACCTATTATGTGCTAGACATCATGTCAGATGTGTATCTACATTATTTCACATTTGAGAGCATCAGGAATATAGAAACCACCCAACAACTGGTCAGAGTGGGGCAATTAGTTGGGAAAAGAAAAGTAAAGAAGGGCCAGGCGCGGTGGCACATGCCTGTAATCCCAGTGGTGCAACTTAGTGAGACACTAAGCAATTCAGTGAGACCTTATCTCTAATAAAATATAAAAAAGGACTGGGGATGTGACTCAGTGGTTAAGCGCCCCTGGGTTCAATACCCAGTACCAAAAAAAAAAAAAAAAGTAAGGAAAGAGTTCTTTCATTTATATATTTTAGTTAATGATATAATTTAGATATTATAAAGTATAGTCACTCTAAATTCATCTCTCCATGAATTGTTACATATATGTATATACCACCCAAATCAATGTCGCTCAAATATGTTCCCCTCAATCAGAACTTCCCAAGGGTAACCACTTCTGACTTCTATCACCACAGATTTGGTTAGCCTTCACTTTCACATTGATGAAATTATGTGGCATATCTTCTTTTATATGAGACTTCTTTCATTCCACATTTTGTCTGCAAGAGGAAAGTTTCTTTTATATATATCAATATTCTCTGGCCAAAGCTTTGGTTTCAATCCAACTGAGAGATTCACTGCAAGCCCTTACAGAGATTTTGCCACTGTCTCCTTTCTTATAAGCACAGTCCTGAAAATGAGTTCAGGTATGGTTTTTCTCTCCCATTCCTTCTCTATTAGTTCCTCCCCTTTCTCTCTTCTTCCTTCTCTCCCTTCTCTTACCCTTGGCCAGAGACATACAATCATTATGATCCATTAGGGAGTTCTTTCTGAGATCTAATTCATGCTATTCTGGACATAAAGGCCAGTAAGTTTCCTAAAGACACGTGGTATTCAGAGGAGGGTTGTATATGAGGGCAAAAGATTCCCCCATTACAGGTTAAATTGTGTTTCCCCAAAAGATACATTGGATCCCTAGCCTTCAGCACCTCAAAATGTGACCTTACCTGGAGATAGGGTCTTTACAGAGTTAACTTAGTTAAAATGAGGCCATTAGGATGGGCCCTAATCCAACATGGCTGGTGACCATATAAAAAGGGGAAATTTGGACATGGACACATACACACAGGAAGAAGACCTCGTGAAAATGAAGGCAGAGACTAGTGTGATGTGTTTACAAGCAAAGGAACTAAAGGTTGCCAGAAAATCACCAGCGGCTGCTGGAAACGCATGAAATACATTCTCCTTCAGAGCCATCAGAAGGCACCAACCCTGCCTTTCAGACTTCTAGCCTCCAAAGATGTTAAAGAACAACCTTCTGTTTTTTAAGTCACCCAGTTTATGGTGCTGTGCCACAGCAGCCCTAGGAAATGAATACGCCCCCTGAGGGAGCTCTGGTAGTCTTTCTGGATTTGTCATGGGACCCACAGAAACTTCTGCGGGATCCTTGGTCAGGAGCCATCAAGGGTTAAGCCAGCCACAGGCTGGGAGTCTTTAAGGTGACAGCTCAGAGCTGGGAGACTAAGGAGGGGAGAAAGATCAACTTAATAAACTCAGCAAGGACATTAACGAGGCACCAGGCAACGTCCAGGGGTTTCCCTGATGGCCTACACTCAGCATGTCAAACTGAGGGGTGCCAGGAGCCAAGCCTTGCAAGGTCATGATGTGATGTGATCTATTCTCTGGATATCACAGGGCCCAGGATGGAAGGGGACATTCGAAGTCCTTGCCAAATAGCCAAGATAGCTTGAGACTCCCTCTCCCTTCTCCAGACCTGGGGTTCACTCTGCACACGGCACCACACTTTCTAACATTGATTTCATACCTGAGTCCACCTAGGCACCTCTACCTGACTGGACCACACTCAGCAAAGCACTTTGTGTATGCTTCCTTCCTCCCACTCCCAGCCACCTTTGAAGTTCCATCTGAAATAGTCTGCTTCATAGAAATACAGCTGAGCACCTTACTAGCCCGTCTGACAAATGCATAAAACCCTCTTCTACAAAACCCCCTTCACCTGGGCCACCTGCTGTTCCATGCTAGAAATCATCCCACCTCTCATTCCCTCACGTTCTGAGGACCCTGTCCCTATGGTCAGAGCCCAGCCTGTCAGAGTTCAAGACCCTGCCTGACAAGCACTCTCCTCACCTCACCTACAGCCATGGGCTCCCCCTGTTTAGAACTTGCAGATCTGTGAGGAGTTCAAGTCCCTGTCTCAGTTTGCATCTCCTATGACTAGGTCTAGCTTAGATTGACTTGCATGATGAGGGGGCATGGTCGGACTCCCCCTCTGAGCTGTTTGAGGACCTCAATTGCAGATGAGCAGGGGTTTGTGCCTGGAAGGCCTTATGACGAAGTAAGGAGTGAGCAGAAAAACAAGATAGGGCCTGACTCTAGTTTTTTTCATTAGCGTTCTGAGAACGCAACATCCTGAGATAGGTCAGAGGTGGCTGGAAAAACTAGAACTTCTAGTTTTTTTTAAAAACATTTAAATTTTTTTTAGTTGTCACAAAATGTCAAATACTGCATGACTGCACTTCTATGAAGTACCTAGAATAGTCAATGCTTAGAGACAGGAAATATAATGGTAGCGGCCAGGTGTAGGGAGTGGGGAGTGGGGCATTAGGGTTTAGCAGGTATAGAGTTTCAATTTTGCAAAAAATAAAAGTATTCTGGAGATTGATGGTAATGACAGTTGCACAGCAATGTAATGTACTTATGCCACTGAGCTGTACACTTAAAATAGTGAAAATGGTAAGTTTTATAATATCACAATCAAAAAAAAACTGGGACCGGAGATACAGCTTAGTGATAGAGCATTTGCTTTGCATGTATGGAGCCCTGGGTTCAAGCCCCAGCACCAAAATAAATAAGCAAACAAACAATAAAATAAAACACAAATGGCAAAGCTCTGAATAAATGTGGGCACTACTAGTATTACAGACAATTTTACTCTTGGCTCTGGGGACTTCAGCAGGTCTCCTCCACTGCAATAAAAGCCCTTGCTTTCTCATTCGTCACCATTTTCAAACAATTTCCATGAAACACTCATCTCTAATTTCCAGAGTCGGTCTTTGGTCTTCATTTTCTAGATGGGGGAACCCAGGGGTTAGATTCAAAGTCTGAATCAGCAGGGCTGGGTCCCAATCTTGGCTCTACTGTTCATTAGCTGCACAAGTTTCTGAATTTCTCTGAGCCCCCGTTTTCTCCTGAGAAGGGAAAGACACCGACCTCCTAGCACTGGTGTGATGATTACACAGCAGAATGCAATAGGCCTTGGCGCAGGCACTGATACACAATTAGTGCTCAACTGGGAGACTGTGTTGTCATTAAGCACAACAAGTCTAAATGAGGATTTTGTCAACGTTAGTTTCCCTATTATTCTCACACACCTATCTATGTCAAACAGTGGGGCTCAGAGGAGAGGGCTGAGATGAGGTAATGAGGACACTTTCTTCCCACTAGGACAGTTCTCCAGGTGATTGAATTTACTCCATTCTCTTTCTCTTTTTTCTTGCAGTCCTCATGAATAACTGCAGAATGTTCTGGAAACACAACATCCTGAGATAGGTCAGAGATGGCTGGAACAGACTGGGCTCTGTTCCAGTCCTTCTAGAAACAATATTGTAGCCCAACCCACCTTGCCTTGGCATATAAAACCAGCGAGGGCTGATTGTGGGTGCCCCAGCTGCAATGCAAGTGGAACATTCACAGGTGAGATCCCATTTTTCCCTGGGCACCCTCTCAGAACCCTTGGAAACTTGCTTGCAATGAGCACTGGGTTTTTGTTGTCCTTTGCTACATTTCTATAAGGAATAAACCCTCTCATGTAACCTGGTGTGTGTGTGTGTGTTTGTGTGTGTGGTTGCTATTTCTCTTTGGCTTCAGGCAAGTTGTTGACCACTGCATGATGAATCTTCACATCTTCAACCCTCTTATTTTTTTCTTCCTTCCTTCTATCCTTCCATGAATGATTCTTCACTAGGTTCCCACAGGGCACTAGGCACTTTGCCAGGGCACTGAGGCATAACTCAATTCCTGACCTCAAAGAACTGAGGGTTTGGTGTTGGAGACATACACAGAGATATTATGGTGGCTTTGGGGAATACAGAGAAGAGGACAGGTTTTTTTTTTTCCCATTAAATCCAGTTGTATTTTACCACTGAGCCTTTTAAAAATTTTTTAATTATTATTTTTGAAACAGGGTCTTGATAATTTGTTTAGGGCCTTGCTAAGTTGCTGAGATTGGCCTTAAACTTGTGATTCTCCTGCCTCAGCCTCCCAAGTTAAAGGGATTATGGGCATGTGCCATAATGGAGGGCACCTAATAGGTACTCATTTATTTCCCTTGTAAATATTGGGTATTCGTTTGTTTATTTATTTATTTTGGTAACAGGGTTTGAATTCAGGGGCACTTAAACACAGAGCCACATCCCCAGCCATTTTTTGTATTTTATTTAGAGACAGGGTCTCACTGAGTTGCTTAGGGCCTTGCTAAGTTGCTGAGGCTGACTTTGAACTTGCAATCCTCCTGCCTCAGACTCCCTAGCTGCTGAGATTACAGGGGTTTGCCATTGCACCCAGCAGAAGAGGACATTTTTAAGATGCATATGTGTCTTGGTTCTCTCATCTATTAAATGAGAATAATAATACTTAACTCATGAGATTGCTCTGTGGATGCTGTCTAGCATTTCATGGAGGTTCAATAAGCATTTGTTGAATTTAAAATGTGTTGATGTAGAATAAACAGGACTTGATACCTAAGAAAATGTGGGGACAAAGAAGGAAAGACATAGTGGATAACTCCTGGGTTTCTACTTTAGGCACTACCTGGCCTGGTAGTGATGCTGAATGGGGTCAGAGAAAGAAATGGGAAGCAGGTTTGGGGCAAGATGATAAAACCAGTGTTGGACACATCAAACTGTGAGAAAGATATGGGAGGGTGTGTATCCAATAGGAACAAGTGAAACTTCTGAGCTGGAGACAGGAACTGGTGGGTTAGAAGAAAGTGTTTTGGGAATAGGTGAGATGAGTGGATAAAAGAGAAGAGGACTCAGAGTCCATGCCAGCGCTCAAGGGGTGGACGGAGGAGGAGGTACACAGGACCAGGAATGAGGTATCACAAGAGAGGAAGAGGAGAAGCTGCGAGTGTCATCACAGAGGCCAAGGGCAGAGATGGTTCAGGGGAGAGGTGAGGGTCCAGTGTCAAATGTTTCAGACAAGTGATGACAAAGGCCCCTGGGATTGGGACTGACCTCTGTATTTACTTGTAGTTCTACAAAGAATGAAAGGAGAGGAAGTTCATCCATTGACTGTAGCTATTCTCCCAAGAACTCTAGCAGTGAAGGAAAGGAGGGGATTCAAAAGATAACTGGAAGAGTGGTAAGTCCATTTTGGAATGGAGAAAACCTAAGCAAATTTTTAGGCTAAGGTTTTTTTTAGGCCCTTTCTTTTCTCTAGTGGGTTTCACTGCTGCATCCTAGACAGGCAAGCAGTGCATAGATGGGTCCCCCACTTGGGTGATGAAAAAAAAAAAACTGAGTTTGGGGAAAGGAAGAGCTTTCCCTAAGGAGCAGTTTGCATTTGCTTCTCTTCCATAAGGGTCTAAGCCTTTCACAAGCCCGAAGTCAGTTCCCTGCCACTTCCATAAAAGGGGCTTCTAACCCTAGGTCAAGCCCACATCTCCACACCTCCTAGATTTACCATCAGCAAATAATCTCACCTCTCTCTTTATAGAGACCATCAAAAGAAGACCATTGTAACTTCCCCAACTCCTCCCCCACACCAATAGGGACCTACTCACCTTGTCTTCATCACCTTCCCCTCTCTTCCTACCATCTCAGGACAAGTGTTTGGACCTAATAGTTTGCTAATGCTCTACATCCAGTCCTCCCACTGTTCAGAAAATTCTTCAACAACTATTTCCCCCTTTCTCCCATATGTTCAGCCTCTTGCTTTCCACTAGATCCTTCCCTACACATATAAATCAGGTCACCTCTCTTCCATTTAAAAAAAAAAAAAAACTAAATTCTTCTGTACAGCATTTCCTCGTATCTGCCACTCTGTCTCTCTCCTTCTATGCCTTGCCAATTTTCTTAAAAGAGTTCCTCCACTTACTCTCTTCTCTCACCACCCCCTCATTTTCCAAATCACTGCCATCTGTCTCTTGCACACCACCCCATCCCCACCTCACCCCACACAAGTGCTTGCCAAGGATGCCAGCCCATTTCTGCTGAGCCAGACCAATGTCCATTACTCAGTCCTTATGCATGGGACCTCTCAGCATTGACCATTCCATTCTTTTTGGAAATCTCTCCCCCAGATTTCTTCTGTCTGACAAATATTGACTTTCTTGTCTTTCTCTTATCTCTCTGGCCACCTCTCAATGGCCTCTTCTTAGACTTCCCATGACTGATCAATATTAATTATGTAGCTTCCACTTCCTAAGGATCTCTAAAAAGAGAGAATGCTACTTCTATTCTTTGCAACCAAGAATCTTAGCTTAAACCTAAATTCAAACAACACCCTCCCATTTGGGTTCCCTGTACCCATTATTTTCTAATTTTCTGTCTATACCTCATGTAAATGGACTTTTTAAAACACAAATCTGAGGACTTGGAATGTGGTTCAGAAATGCTTGCCTAGCAAGTTTGAGGACCTGGGTTCCAACACCAGCACAGCAAAAATAGAACAGAACGAACCAAAAAAAATCTGGAAAAACAGAAAACAAAAACACCCTTCATTGATTTCTTGTTGCCTATGCACAACATACAAACTCTTGAAGGGGGCTTATACAGGTCTCTGTGTTCAGATCGCACCTTCCTCTCTATTCTCATGTGTCTCACCTACCTTTTGCCTTTTGTGGGGTAGAGGGTAGTGGGATTGAGCCCAGAGAAACTTTACTGATGAGCTACATTCCCAGCATTTTTTTTTTTTTTAGACAGAGCCTCATTAAGTTGCTGAGGTTGGCTTTGAACTTGGGATCTCCTGCCTTGACCTCCTGAGCCACTGGGATCACAGGCATGCACCATACCACATCCGGCTACCCTCTTACCTTCACATGTCTTTTCAATTCCTCAGATCCAACATGGTATCTCACTCCCCTGAGCTTTTTAATGTGGTTTTATATCTGCCTAAGACACTTTTCTGTACCCTTGCTCCTTTTCTTTATCTAATTCCTAATGATCCTCCAGGGCTCAACTCAAGCATTTCCTCCTCCTTAAAGTCCCCCTTCCCCATCCATCCATTTACCCATTTCTTTGTGTACTCAGTAAGGGAAGCTGCATGCAAACTCTAAGAGACTCAAAGAGGGTTAGGAAGCCTCAGAGGGAGAGCACTTGCTTAGCTTCTGTGAGGCCCCGGGTTAAAGTCTAAGCACTGTGCACCAGAAACACACACTCAAACACACACACAGCCTCAAAGAGAATGCTCAGTCCACCCAGGAGCCTGCTAGGGAAGGGAAGAAACTGAAATAAGAGTCCTAATGGTTTAAAGGGTTAGAGTGAGAGGCAAAGTTACAGAGAAAGCAAGAGTTCACTAGACACAGAATGAAATGCATGGAAAAACAGAATGTCAATAATGAGAACTAAGGAAATTCTCCCATTTGTATTTTAGTTAAAGATTCTTTGCAGGCTGTAATGTACTTAAAAAGGGTCTGTCTGATTAGGGAGCCCTAAAATAAATAGGAAAACTCACTTAATCACAAACCATATTTATTGGCCCAGAGTAAAGCAGGTTATGTACATTATCAACCACAATTCTTGTGACAAGAAATTGCTATCCCCATTTTGCAGATGAGGAAAATTCAGAGAGGTTAAGTGATTTACCCAAGTATCACAGTAAATTACTGGCAGACTCAAAGTTCAGACTTGGTTGTCTGAACCCAAATCCACACTCTTGATTTTGAGATTTTTGTGCCCAATTTTTTACCCACTGGAGTGGGTTTATGGTAGAGATCCTAATGTGCCAAGAAGATAGGGAGCCCTTCAGTAGTTCCCACACTTAATGTCCCCATGGCACCCATCCTGTGTGTGCTGACAGTTTGACAACCTACACAGCAGCTGGTTTGCTCGGAGGAGATCTCTTTTAATTAAAATAACACAAAGGGAGAGCAGCACAAACCATGTCAGCAGGTAATTAATGCAGAGGAGGGCCCAGGCCTGCAGGAATGCTCCACTGCTACCTGCCCGAGCCCAGCCTCATTCACCACCTCCATCCCAGAGCTGCCACTCTGTTCCTGCAGGCCACACACTGCTGCCTGCCTACCTCCATGGTGGGGAGGGACAAAATTATCTGGAACCAGATTCTGGGTGACTAGTCTTACTGGGCTCAGCTCCTTCAGCCTCTGAACTGTCCATCTTTCCTGGGATGCAGTAGACTGGCAAGACAAGCTGATGAGAATCCATCCAGGCCCCAGCACTTTGGGACTCATCTCTGAGGAAGTATCAGGGCCTTTCTAACCCTACTC
Source organism: Callospermophilus lateralis (assembly GCF_048772815.1). NCBI lineage: Eukaryota > Metazoa > Chordata > Mammalia > Rodentia > Sciuridae > Callospermophilus > Callospermophilus lateralis. Next base: position 118,330,389 of record NC_135311.1, on the reverse strand, counting down.
CATCAAGCAGTCTTCTAGAGTGGTTGCCTTACTTCCCAAGGCAGGGTCTCCAATCAACCTTCCTCAGTATCCAGTGTATTGGGATGAAGCCAACACTCACTTCGGCTCAGGCCTTCCGCTGGCTTCCCTTCTGGATCTATAGCCTGGTCCTGAACCCCTCTGATTTGTTGGGATTCTGATCCCCTTTCTCTCATCTCATCATCTCCATATCCTCAGCAGACACACTGAGAAGGCAGATGACCAAACTAAAGTTCTGAACATTGAGGTAGCTTATCCAAGGATGACAGCAGTTCTCCCTTCTCTGCTCAGAGGCTGTGGGTTTTTTTATTATTATTATTATTTGTTTGTTTGTTTGTTTGACGGGGTGGGGGGTGAATTCCAACCATCAGTTCAGCTATAACATGCTTTTCTGTGTTGGGTTGTTTGTTGAGATGGGGTCTCCATATGTTGCCCAGGTGGGTCTTGAACTCCTGAACTCAAGGGATCCTCTGGCTCAGCCTCCTGAGTGTCTCCTGACTGCAGGCACTTGCCACTGCATCCAGCTCTTGCTTTTCTGTTTTCCATGATCTTTGTATTTTGGGATACAACTCTTACTCAATTTCCCCATTTTATGTTATTGGTCCTTTTGTCAAAACTAAGAATCTGACATTGTTTATTTGACTTTTTTTTTTGGCAAGTCTGGCAATTGAATCCAGGTCCTTGCACATGTGAAACAAGGGCTCTATCATTGAGCTACAGTCCCAGCCCTGTATTCTTGACTTTTAAACCAGAATTTTTTTTTCTCCCTAAGGGAAAAGCTCCAACTTTCTTCTTTTTTTTTTTTTTCTTCTATTCAAAGGTCCAAGGAAGAGCATGGAAGCTCATAATATGACCTCTTTATCATCAGCATACCCTCCCCTGGCATTTCTACCTTGCCCAATACCCACCCTCAAAAGCCAGAAAGACAATCCAAGAAGAACCAGCTATATAACCAGAAATTCAAAATTCCTATTCATTGACCTTTGGGTGGCCAACTTATCAAGCTCCTCTTTCCATAATCCTCCAAAGGTGCCTTTTGCTCCCAAACACTCCCCTATACACTAATCTCTTCACTAACTCCACCATTAATTCTTTGGTTTTTAAAATAAACATCTTTTTTTTAAGTTGTTGATGGACCTTCTTTTATTTACTTATATGCAGTGCTAAGAATCAAATCCAGTGATCACAAATGCCAGGCAAGCACTCTACCACTGAGCCACAACCCCAGCCCCACCATTAATCTTGTGGGCACCCACCAATATCAGTTCCATCCTCAAAGCTTTCAATCAGATTCAACTCAGTAGATATTCACTAATAACACAGAAACAAACCCCATCCAGGCCTGACCTTGAGCAGTTCCTGGTCCTCTGAAGGAAACAGACAGCTCTACCTATGATTAAAACAGCACCTGGGCTCTGCTTCCTTGTTGCTATGTCCTGGCCTGAGCTGCTTTCCTCTGCCACACCCTCCTGCCATCATGTTCCACCTTACCTTAGGCACAGAGCAACGGAGTTAGCTGTCTATGGACTGAGACCTCTGAAATCATAAGCCTCAAATTAACTTTTCCTCAAAGGAAAAAAAAAAGGAAGAAGAAGAAGAAAAGAAAAGGAAGGAAGAAAAGAAAAAGAAAAAGCACCTAGTAAATGAAGCAATGTAACAGTGGTTAAAAGCTTGAGATCTTCAGTGCTCACTTCAGCAGCCCATATAATAAAATTGGAATGATACAGAGAAGATTAGCATGCCCCCCACCCCCACTGCACAAGGATGACATGAAATTCATGAAGCGTTCCATATTTTGGGGAATGGAACCACCATTTGACCCAGCTATCCCTTTCCTCGGTCTATACCCAAAGGACTTAAAAACAGCATACTACAAGGACACAGCCACATCAACGTTTATAGCAGCACAATTTAGAAGTTACCTTCCATAGCTAAACTGTGGAACCAACCTAGATGCCCTTCAGTAGATGAATGGATTAAAAAATGTGGCATATACACACAATGGAATATTACTCAGCAATAAAAGAGAACAAAATCATAGCATTTGCAGGTAAATGGATGGAGTTAGAGAAGATAATGCTAAGTGAAGTCAGCCAATCCCAAAACACCAAATGCCAAATGTTTTCTCTGATATAAGGAGGCTGATTCATGGTGGGATAGGGAGGGGAAGCATGGGAGGAATAGACGAACTCTAGATAGGGTGGGGTGGGAGGGGAAAGGAGGGGGCATGGAGGATGGAGCAATGATGGTGGAATGTAATGGACATGATTATCCAAAGTACAGGTATGAAGACATGAATTGGTGTGAATATACTTTGTATACAACCAGAGATATGAAAAATTGTGTTCTATATGTGAAATAAGAATTGTAATGCATTCTGCTGTCATATATAAATAAAAAAGTTAAAAAGAAGCTTGAGATCTTCAGTCTCAAAGTGTGTGACTTCAGATATGCGGCATTAATTTCCACAAGCACCAGTTTTACTTTTAGAAGTTACCTCAAATTTATCTGTCCATTTTGTGTATGTCTTCTTTGTCTTATGTATTTTATTATTTTCTTGTATCTGTGAATATTTTATTTTTTTACAGTATACTTTTAGTTGTTAATAGACCTTTATTTTATTTATTTATATCTATGTGATGCTGAGAATCAAACCTAGTGCCTCACACATGGTAGCCAGCTGCTCTATCACTGATCTACAACTCCAGCCCTGAATATTTTTTTAAAATATTTTTAGTTGTAGATGGACACATTGCTTTTATTTATTTATTTTTATGTGGTGCTGAGGATCAAATCCAGTGCCTCATATTAGGCAAACACTTCACCACTGAGCTACAACCCCAGACCCAGCTCTGAATATTTTAAAACATATAAGAATCTTCCACAAAATTCTAGCAAACCAAATCCAATAGCACCTTAAAATTATCATATACCATGATCAAGTGGGATTTCTCCTGGAATCCAAGGCTGGTTCAACATACAAAAATCAACTAATGTGATATACCACATTGATCAAATAAAGAACAGAAATCACATAAATTGCCTGAATAGATGCCAAAAAAAGTTTTTGACAAAATGCAACACCTTTTCATGGTTAAAAAAACCCCCAAAACCTCTCCAAAAAAGGGGTTGAGGTTATGTAGTAGAGGGCTTGTCTAGCATGTGTGAGGCACTGGGTTCAACCTCACATTACGTAAAAATAAATGAAAATAAAGGTATTGTGTACATCTACAACAACATATTTTTTAAAACTAGAAATGGAAGAAAATTGTCTGAACATAATATGCCCATATATGAAGAGCCCTCAGCTAAAACCACACTCAACGGAGAAAAACTGAAAGATTTTCATCTAAAATCAGGAATAAAAGATGTCAGTTCTCACACATTTAGTCACATCATCCAGGAAGTCCTAGCCTGAGAAATTGGGTAAGAAAAAGAAATAAAGGATGTGCAAACCAAAAAGGAAGAAGTAAAATCATCTTTGTTTGATGACGATGTGATCTTATATATTAAAGACACCATTAGAAAATGTTAGGACTAACAAGTAAATTCAGTAAAATTGCAGGACACAGAATGGACATTCAAAAACCAGTTGCATTCCTGTACACAACAACTATCTGAAAAGAAAGTTAGGAAAACAATCCCTTTTATAATTGCATGAAAAAAGAATGAAATACCTAGGAACAAACTTAACCTAGAAAGTGAAAGACTTGTACACTGAAAACTACACAGTATGGATGAAAGAAATTAAACAAGGCACAAACACATGGAAAGACATCACATGTTCATGGACAGGAAAAATTAATATTGTCAAAATTAATATTGTTAAAATCCAAAGCAATCTAAAGATCTAGTTCATTGCAGCACTATTTAAATAGCCAAGATGCGGAAACAACTTAAATGTTCATCAACAAATAAATAGGCCAGTCATAGAAAGATAAATACTATATAAATCCTTTTTTTTTTTTTTTTTAATGCTAGGGATCAAACTCAGGACCTCATGACTGATAGGCAAATGCTTTACCACTGAGCTACATCCCCAGTCCTGTGAGATTTCATCATACAATATATATAAAACGGTCAAATCCAATGAGTGTGGTGGTACATGTCTGTAATCCTAGCAGCTTGAGAGACTGAGACAGGAGGATTGAGAGTTCAAAGCCAGCCTCTGCAAAAGCAAGGCACTAAGCAACTCAGTGAGACCCTGTCTCTAAATAAAATACAAAATAAGGCTGGGGATGTGGCTCGGTGGTTGAGTGCCCCTGAGTTCAATCCCAGTACCCAAATAAATCAATAATAAAAAATAAAAAGAGCTGGAGATATAGCTCAGTGATAAAACACCTCTGGGTTCAATCCCCAATACAAAAAAAAAAAAAAAAAAAAGTCAATCCATAGGATCAAAGTGTGGAATGGTAGTTGCCACAGACTGGGTGAAGGAGAAATGGGGAGTTACTAATCAACAAGCATAAAGTTTCAGCCAAGCAAGATGAAAAGCTCTAGAGATCCACTGTGCAACAGTGTACCTGAGGTCATCAATAAAGAATTGTACACTTAAACTTTGTTAAGAAGATAGATCATGTGTTCCTACATCAATTTTTTTTATATTTAACTATCTTAGATTATACTATTATCTATGTTTTGCTGACTATCTCTTATGGTATTAAATTTCCTTACTTGTTTGGTACTTTTTGTTTCTGAACATGTCTTCTGGGAAATTTCTTCTATAGGATTCTATGAATGCCCTGGGTTCTGAAGGCATTGTGAATTGCATCTGAATGATGTGGTTCATTGACTCTGGATCAATTTTTATCTTCAGCTGGGGTTATTTTGAGATTGGGGTTATATCAGGAAGGTAATACAGAATTGTAGTCAACCACTCACACATTTCTCAGACCAGAGGTTCTGATATCTCAGAGTAACATGAATACCTCTCATGGTTTGGGCTGAGTAGCCCATTTCCACTTCTGTCCATATCCCACAGGCAATGGGCAGATGACAGAGTTTCCCCAATCCAAATTAACAGAGAGGACAGCCCTTATCTGTCTCACAATTTTTTTGCAGAGATCCTAGTTCTACACTGGAGCCTTAACTCCTGCCCTGGCTTTTAACTGAATGAAGCCCAGTCCCTAGGCTTAGATCTCAATACCTTGATTGGCTATGTGTCTTCAGATTCTACTCTGAAGGAATGCACAGTATTATTTTGACATCTGGAAATCTTAAATTTTTACCTTTATCGCTTTCAAGCTCAGCTATACATTTTTTTAAACGGCGGGGGTGGGGGGAACAAAACAAAACAAAAACTCTTCTATTCTGCATTTCTATGTGTTTGTAACAAAATATCAGCTCATCCAACCTCTCAAGCACAATTGCTAGGAAAAAATTATCACAGACATGTAAGAACATGGAGACAATAATGACTTAGAAGAGAGAAAAATGTTTCAAGTAAGGGAACGACTATACCATATCAAATAATGCATTGTGGACAAGCAAAATGAGAACTAAGTGAACGCCATTATATTTGGAGATGTAGAGGTTGTTGGTTACCCTGGTTAGAGACGTCTCCTGGAGTAGCAGGGACAGGAGGCTTAGTGAAGAGTGAGGTGGAGCTAGGTGGTCGCCCTTCTGTAGTTTTGCTGGTAGACCTGTAGAAGGTTCTCAGGGTCAGGGCAAGGGTGTTTGGGGCAGAGAGCAGAGGCAGAAGAATCAGAGAATGCAGGAAAGAAAAGACGTCCCATAAAGACCAGAGAAGGCAAGAGATAAGCCCAAAGGAGTGGTTGGCCTTTCCTGAAGGGAACAATCGGAATGCAGAGGGAAAGACGCAAGAGGAAGGCGTGAAGACCCTTGCACTCCGTGGCAGGTGCAGGGAGGGCGTTCACATCTACGGGTGGGTGGAGTCAGTAGCACGGTCCTGTCCGGGTAGAGGGGTGAGGAAGAGCAGAATAGAGGGGCGTTTGGTGAGGGAGAGTTTGGGAAAGAGGGGAGCGCATTACCAGGCGTCCCTTGGGGACAGGAAGGCCATGGGAGTCCCTCCCGCAGCCCCTAGGTGGGCCAGCCTGGAGCAGGTACTAGCCCTGTGAGCTGCAGGAGGCCCCACGCTGGGGAGATCTGTGTGCTACCGGGAAGGCAGGGTCTGCGCCATGGCACTGGGTAGAGCAAGGTGGGGAAGAGAGGCGGTGGGGGGCGGGCTGCAGGGGGTGGCGACCAACGCTGGGCAGAGAGGGGATGGAAAGGTGGAAGTACTGGGTGAAAGTAAGTTTCCAAAAGTGGGACTTGGGGAAATTTGCTTATATGTAAGTTGTTTTGTAGTTCTATCTGTCTGGAGCTTGATCTGTGAATGAATGATTGAAAAAAGAAAGAAAGGAGAGAGAGAGAGAGAGAGAGAGAGAGAGAGAGAGAGAGAGAGAGAGAGAGAGAGAGAGAGAGAGAACCGCAGTACACGGGAAGTGGAGCCGAGGGGTAGGTGGGAGTGCGGGCGGGGAGAAGAGGTGAGAGTAAGAACATCTGGCCAGAGGCCGAGTCCCTCCTCCCTAGGCTAGATCCTCCTGGACTCCGCTAGCTCCCTGCATTCTGCCTCCGTCCTTCCCTGCCTCCTCCTCCAGTAATCTAGGAGGGTCACCCGAGGGGTTTCAGGCTGGGGCTATTTTGTGAGGGGCCGATTCCCGAAGCGGCGCTGGGGCGGGAGGGAGCGGGTGGGGGTGCTGGCGGCTGTGCAGAAGCTGGGAGGGGCAGGGGCAGGCGGAGGCCCAGCGCCCCAGGCGTGGAGGCTGCGGAGGTGTCAGAGACCGAGACTTAATGACAAGCCCGGGGTCCACCTGCACAGCTGAGCAGGGCTGGGAGCGGGGAGCTGTGGGGAAATTGGAAAAGGGACACATTCATTTTTCAACGCACTTTCCTGTCCTTACACACACACACACACACACACACACACACACACACCTTTAATAAAGAGCCAGAGGCTTCCTCTCTTCTGTCTCTCCCTCTACTTCTACAAAGGACCCCCGGGCGAGGGTCGTGATGGACAGAGAGGAGAAGGGAAGGGCTTGCTGCTGCCTATGCGCTTGCCTGGGGGACGCCCAGGCACCCTGCTGGCTCTGGCCACTCAGTTTAGGTGGGGGGGGGGGTCGGGGGGGGCAGACCAACAAAAGACTGGGAAGCTGAGTGAGTGCCCCCCACATGAGCAGGTATTTAGCCAGAACCCTAAGCCTCTGGAGTCCCAGCTCAGCCCCTCAGAAGAGGCCCTGGGGAGACTTCTTAGAGTCCTTCCCTCCCCATTACACAATGGGTTCACAGAAAATCCCGGACACAAGCCCATCGACTCCTGTGCTGGATCCTCCCTCCCCGACCACCAGCCTCCTCCAAACTGAAAAGAGGTACCAGGGCTAAGCTGACCTACTGGACCAGGGAGGTGAAGGGCTCCTCTAAATCAGCATCCCAGGACTCAATTCCGGCCACCTGTGTGGAAGAGCAGCTACATCTAGTGACATATAAACACCGTTCTAACAGTCTGTGTAAACTTCGCGTGCCCTCAAGGCCATATTCAAATAGCAGTAATCTCAACCCCCACCCACTGGAAAAGCCCAGGCATCCATTCCCTCTCGCATATATTTCTGAGGATCCTGGGAGATGTTCTCATGTTCCTTTCATCTACGGACTGCCACTAAAGGTGCTCAGTATGGTTGTGCAGGTCGCAGACTGTACAGCTCAAGGGGGCTATTTGCTTAGCCCATGATGATAATATAACATTATCTTTGCATTTCTTTCCAGTCACCGGAAGCTGACAAGCCCACTAACTCAAGTTCAGGTTTTTCTTTTTTCCAAAAGGTAAAGATTACCCAAATCAAAGGTGTGATTTCTTCCAAAATCATTTGCAAACCCCTAATTTAAGTTATCTATACTTGTTACCCCTTTTTTTCTTTTCTTTTCTTTTTGGTAGTGAAAATAAACTAATTTTGTTGGTCATCAACCCCAAGTAATTTATTTTGCAGTTATAACTTCCACAGCACCATATCTACAGAGTTTGAATAGCTCCCAAATTCCGATGGCTGACACAATAATCACTGATTTTTGTATCATTTACTGTGCACATGATGCTTCTGAATGGTCCAGGCAGCAGTCAGTGACCTATCCTCACTAGATTAGAGATCACATTTTTTGTTTATATTTTTATGTGGGCATGTGTATGTGTGCATGTGTGTGGGGGGATGTATGTGACAAAACATACACAACTTAACATTTATCATCTTAACCGTTTTTAAAGTGTACGGTTCTGTGTCATTGAGTACATTTACATTGTTGTGCCAACATCACCACTTTTTCTTCAGGCCAACCAAAACTCTACCTATTAAATAATCATTTCCTCTTCATCTTTAGCCCCTGGCAACCACCATTGTATTTTCTGTCTAAAAATTGGGCTACACTTTTCATCTCATCTAATTGAAATAATCATACAGAATTAGTCCTTTTATGACTGGCTTATTTTGCTCAGCATTATATCTTCAAGGTTTGTTGCTGTGGTAGCAAGAGTCAGAATTGTCTTCCTTTTCAGAGATGAATAATATTCCATTGTAGGGATATACCACGTTTTATTTATCCATTCATCTGTTGATGGGCATTTGGGTTGTTTCTGCCTTTTGGCTGTTGTAAATAATGTTCTGATGAATGTATTTGAGTCTTTCCTTTCAAGTCTTTGGGGGATGTATGCCCAGAGGAGAAATTGTTGGATCATATAGAAGTGCTGTTCAATTTTCTTGAGGAATTGTCATACCATTCTCCAGAGCTGCCACACTTTTTTATATCTTCCATGGCAACTAACAAGGCTTCCAATTTCTCCATGTTCTTGCCAAAATGAGCTTTTTCTGTTTTTGTTTTGGCAATCCTGAGGCAGTTGTCCTCAACAGCTCCCTCTCCTTAAGCCTACATCCAGCCAATACTTCATCCGATAGAGGGCATTAGACTCTGTCTGAGCCCTCCTTCGTCACCACCATGCAGCTGGCTCAGGCCCTCCTAACCTTCTGATAGCCATTGTACTTCTGACTTTCCAACAGGTTCAGTGGAAAGAGCCACATAGCACAGAAAGTGGCTTGGGGGCTGGGGATGTGGCTCAAGCGGTAGCGCGCTGGCCTGGCATGCGTGTGGCCCGGGTTCGATCCTCAGCACCACATACAAACAAAGATGTTGTGTCTGCCGAAAACTAAAAAAAGAATAAATAAATATTAAAAAAAAAAAAAAAGAAAAGAAAGTGGCTTGGGAGGCTGAGGCAGGAGGATTGTGAGTTCAAAGTCAGCCTCAGCAATTTAATAAGGCTAAGCAACTCAGTAAGACCTTGTCTCTAAATAAAATACAAAAAGGGCTGGGGATGTTCCCCGGTGGGGTGGTTAAGTACCTCTCGGTTCAATCCTCTAGACATCTGTAATTTCACAACCCTACTTTTCAACCTTATGGTTGGCAAGCATGATTGCAAATATGATGTGGTCATGTCATACAGTTAAAATAAACAAAATACATCAGTACCTCATTTTTAAAAAGATAATATTCCAAGGAGGGGAAGGCAGGGGATGTGGGGATAAGAAAGATAGTAGAATGAAACAGACATTATTACTTTATGTATGTATGTGACTGTATGACTAACGTGATTCTACAAGATACATACTCAGAAAAATGAGAAATTATATCCCATCTATGTATGATATATCAAAGCATATAAGTACATGCTACTGTCATGTATAACTAATTAAAACAAAAAATTAAGGGAAAAAAAGGATAATATTCCATTGTATAGATATATCACTTTTTGTTTTCCATTCGCCAGTTGATGGACTTTGGGTTGTTTCCACTTGGGGCAATTATGAGTAATCAAGTGTTTTGTGAATATATGTCTTCAGTTCTCTTGAGGATAAATATACCTAGGAATGGAATTGCTGGGTTGTGTAATAACACTATGTTTATTTTTTTAAATGTTATTGTATTTTTATACCTTTATTTTATTTATTTATTTTTATGTGGTGCTGAGGATGAAATCCAGTGCCTTCCACATACTAGGCAAGTGCTCTACCACTGAGCCGCAACCCCAGCCCCCTATTTTTAAACTTTAAAGAAACCACCTGATTATTTTACAAAGAAACTGCCCCATTTTACATTCCCACCAGCCAGTTATGAGGGTCCCAATTTCTCCACCTCCTTACCAACACTTGGTATTATCTGTCATTTGATTAAAAATATCCCTGTGGATATGAAGTGATATTGTGGTTTTAATTTGTATTTTCCTCCTGGCTAATGATGCTCACAGTTACTTGTTTTGGGTTTTTTGTTTGTTTGTTTGTTTTTGGTTTTGTATTGGGAATTGAACTCAGGGGCACTTAACCACTGAACCACATCCCCAGACCCATTTTGTATTTTACTTAGAGACAGGGGTCTCAATGAGTTGCTTAGCACCGCACTTTTGCCGAGGTTGGCTTTGGACTCTTGATCCTCCTGTCTCAGCCTCCAGAGCTGCTGGGATTACATCGTGCACCACTGGGTACAGTGCCATTACTTGTCGTTGCTGTTTTTTGTTTGTTTGTTTGTTTTTACAAAATAAGGTTTATATTTTCCTATCATAAAAGTCATTCATATATATTATTAAATTTAAAAAATTTTTGAATTTTAATCACACCCAAATAGCACCATCTAGAGGTAATCATTGTCAACCTTTCAATTTATCTCCTTGAATTCTATCCTTTCTAAAAAAATGATCAAAGTCATATGACATTTGCAATTTTGATCCTGACTTTTTCACTTAATATGATAAAAATGGGAATTTCCCTGACATTACTCAATGTTACTGAATATAACTATTTCCCTAGCCATTTCCCTATTGATGGATGCTTAGTTATTTTCAGTGTATTTAATGTTGTAAATAATACAATAATACAGTGCTTTGATATTGTGCCTTTGGATTTGTGTTCCATCTGCCCCGTAAGGCTCAGATCTTTGAGGAAAAAGAACCTGTCTTCTACCTCAGAAATATATGCAATTATTATGTATTGATTAAAAATAACAATAAGGGATATTACTAACAGAAGAAGGAGGAAGAGGCCAGCATGACCACACAGTCCTGTAATCCCAATAGCTCTGGAGGCTGAGGCAGGAGGATCACAAGTTCCAGAGCAGCCTGGCAACCTAGCCAGACTCTGTCACAAAATAAAAATAAAAAGGGGTAAGGATGTACTTCAGTGGTAGAGAGCCCCTGAGTTTGATCCCCAGTGCCAGGGGGGAAAAAGCAGGAGGAGGAAGAAGAAATGGAAGAGGAGAAGGAGAAAGAGAAGCAGAAGCACTCTTTTCTTGTCTTCCAGTTCCTCTGCATCCTTTGAGAACAGTACCTGGTGCAGAGTAAACTTATTATGTCATTGGGCCAGGCCCTGTTCCAAGTCACTGCAAAGACACTTATCAATGCATGTAATCTTCACGACTTCCCTGTGGGGTAAGTGATATTCTTCTTCTTCCTGTTTTAGACGTGAGGCAGTTGAGGTAGAGAGACGTGTTCAAGGTCATCAGTTAGTCAGAGGTGGAGGCAGGATTTGAATCCAGGTAGCTTGGCAGCAGATGGCACCAGGGCTCAACACACAGAAGACACTGGTTTTGATGTTTGTTTGTTTGTTTTTAAATCACTGAGCTATATCCCCAGTCTTTTTTATAAGCTTATTTTTTATTTTGAGACAGGGTCTCACTAAGTTGTCCAAGCTGGCTTCAGAATAATGATCCTCCTGCCTCAGCCTCCCAGATCTTCAGGAATATAGGTATTTACCACCATGCCCAGACCAACACTTTTGTTTTTCTAGAAAACCAATTCCAAACCCATTTACTGGATTGTGTCCCCTGCTAGACACATGCTTTTCTCCTGATATGCACTATTTTTTTTATAATTACTTATAATTACTTTCCTTTAAAAAAAAAAAAGCAACAGAATTTTTTATTATGGAAAAATTCAAACAGAAGAAAAAGAATATCTTCATCACCCAACTTCAACAATTATCAGCCCACAACCAATCTGGTTCCACCTAACTCCCCAGCTACTTCCTTCCTCCTGTTTCATTTTTAAGCAAATAATACTGATCTTTTTTATTTCATCTATTAATGTTTTATTCAGAAATTATCTCTAAAAGATAGCTTCAAAAATCATAGTTATAATGTCATTATCATGCTTTGAAAAATCAACTATAATTGGTTTTTCATTTTTCAACTTTTTATTTTGAAAAATTGCAAGTCTACAGAACAGTTGCAAGAATAATTTCATGTACAGCCTAAAGCTCTCACCTAATTCAACAGTTGTTGACATTTTGCCACATTTATTTTTTGTTACCATCTGAGATGAAGTTGCAAGCATCCTAATCTTTTACCCCTAAACATTTCCACATATATTTTCCCAAAACAAGGAGACTCTTCTACATAACTACAATATAATGCTCATATTCAGAAAATTTAAGATAGATACAATAAAATATCATATCAATTCATATTTGAATTTTGCCAAATGTCCCTTACAGAACTTTTTTCAATCTAGGGTCTAGTCCAGAATTATATTTGCATTTAATGGTCTTGTGTCTGTGGACCCCTTTATTTTGGAATTGTTGGTTCTTTCTTCGTGGCATTGATATTTCTTAAGAACATCCACGGACTATTTTACAACCTAACTATGAATTTGGATTTGCCTAAGGGTTTCCTCCTGGTTCTGCATTTCTCAAGTTCTGCATCTTTGGCAGGAATGGTACCTAAAAGATAGTGTGTCTTCAGGGCTGCACACTAGGAAACAGACAGATGGCCATTTGTCTGATTATGAAGAGATTGACTTTGATTACTTGGTTAAAGTAGCTGTAAATGCTTTTTAAATTTGAAATGACCTGGGGTTTTTTTTGTTTAGGTTTGTTGTTTTTTTGTTTTTGTTTGTTTATTTATTTTTTCCTACTAGACTGTGAGTTTGATGCAGGCAGGAGTCTGTTTTCTCCATCTCTCTATCCTCCAAATGTAGCTGTTTAAAATGAAAACGCACACCTACCACGAGTGGGCCCGCCCTGCCTTTCCCTGCATCCTCAGTAGCCCTGGGAGTCTAATTGAGATTTCAGACCAGGAAAATGAGGCTCAGAAGAAGGCAGGCTCTGCAAAAGTGCGATTTCCCCAAACTCCTTCCTTCATGAACTGTTACCTCTTTTCCAAGACTCTCCTTTTGGATGACACCTGGGAAAGGCTCCTCGGTACCCTGAAAAACAATAATGTTTTCTGGAAACAGAAATTCCCAGAAAGAAGGCAAGCAAAGCGCATTAGCTGTCCAGAGCCTAGGGGCTGGGGGAGAGGGGCGGGAGGCCCTATTTGCATTTTTTCCATTAACAAGCTGGAGTTGAACTTGCTTGCCTGGGGAGATAATTTGAGAGGGAAATCTTTGCATATTTTATTTAAAAGCACGCTGCGTTAGGCGGGTAATAACGCAGAGTGTGGCGATTAGGTGAGGCCTGCAGGGGGCGGGGGTGGGGTCCTTTCCCTCCGGTCTTTCTACCCATCCATCCCCACGCTCTGCTTAATCCTGGGAACCAGCCTCCGTAAAGGCCCCTTAGGCCCGAGAGGCTGGTGAAAGCTCAAGCCGTGGTAACCTGGGCTCTTTCTGGCAGAGGCAGTCCAAGGGGGAGGAGCCCTGGAACAGCCCTGGGCGGGAAGAAGGGTGGAAGGGGTGGAGCAAGAGAAAGGGGACCTGGCCAGGAGAGGTGGTGGCTCCCTCCTCCTCAGACTCCTGTAATCCCAGCTCCTCCGCAGGCTGAGGCAGAAGGAGCCCGATTGCGAGGTCAGCCTGCGCAATTTAATGAGACCCTGTTTCAAATTAAAAAAATTAAAAGGACGTGGGGTGTTGCTCAGTGGTAGAGGGGGCTGAGGTTAAATCCCCAGGATGGCGTAGGGCGGGGCGAGGAGAAAAGATAAATAAAGGGGATCCAGGTCCAAAGCTGACTGTAGCCCTGTGGTTCTAAGTGGTGGAGGTGGCTGGGTGGGGGGTAGGGAGTGCAATAGGGAGCTTTTAAAAATATGAGATATTTTGGTTGTCAATGAGTGGGTAGACAGTGCTGTTGTTATTTCATGTCTAGGGGACAGGGATGCTAATTGGGACTCTGCATTGCTTAGGACAGTCCCACTCAAATAATTATCCAAATGCCAAAGACACTCACATGAGCCAACCTGCCTCAATTGTGCAGGTGTGTGCACAAATCAGACCTTTCCTTAAAGTCCTGCCATACTGTGCTGCCTTGGGATTCAACAGGGACTGTGTGGTCCCGCAGTTGGAATGAGTGGAGCCGCGGAGTGTTGACAGGTCACTTCAACTCTCTATTTCTTCATCTATAAAATGCATTTACCCATGCCTACCTCTCAAGGTGGTCAAGAGAAAGCCATGGGATAGCAGGGGACAGGGTTCTACAAACTATCAAACTCAGCACCTGGAAGAGGATGTTATTGTAGAAGGGAGCAGAGCCTTAAGCTGCTAATCTAGTAAGAGATACCCGAGGGTAGTTACCCTCCTCTGAGGGGCTGATGAAGCCCAGGTGACCCCAACCCGTCCTGCCTTACTGGATGAAGAACTCATGTTTACAAGGTTGACTTCCCACAGTCAGTGCCGCTTGGCCTTGGCTATAGCATGCCTACTGAAAATGGAGGTGCAGCTCCTTCATAGCCAAATGACAGAAGTGGAGTGACTTGAAACACATTAAATATTATGAAAAAGCCAGGTACTAGGAGACTCAAGGAGGTCACCTGCCATTTCTAGATAAACCTGAAAAATCTCCCTTTCACCTCCCCCTGCCTCAGTCTTTCTCATCTGTTGCATGGTTATGAAGCCATCTGACTCACCTCCCACCCCCGTTCCAAAATGCATAAGTGCACAGGCATGCACAGATGCACATACACACCAGCTAGAAGGTCTCACTCATTAAGAATGAGGAGAGCATCTGTTTCACTCAAAGAAGCTTCATTTTGGACATCAAGATGGTGATTGTGGGCTGAGGCTGTAGCTCAGTGGTAGAGAGCTTACCTTGTGTGTGTGAGGCACTGGGTTCAATCCTCAGCACCACATAAAAATAAATAAAGATACTGTGTGCTCATCTACAACTAAATAAACATTTTTAAAAAATAAAAATAAAAGATGGTGATTGTACCTGAGGCATCCAGGAAATCAACTTGGAAGGATCTGCTCTTGTCTGGATGAGTTTGGGGATAGAGATAAATTCAAGGGTATGGTAGTTTATGCGTCTGGAAAGGTCACATGAGGATCTCATACACTCCAGGCCCAGGAAACAGCCTTTTCTCCTTCCCATGGAAAGAAGGAAGCAGTTAGCTTGAGCATGAAATATAACACTATAGCAAGAAGCAGACACCTGCTCAGGTGTCTTCCTCCCACTTCTGTTCTAATAACAAATCCCCATCTCCTTTTCCCTTTTTTCTACGTTCCATTGAAGTCACCTTGCCCACCCAAGATGAATGCTCCCTGTGAGAAACAGAAAGTCCAGTGGTCCATTTTCAGAATATAGTATTCAGCTCTAATTAGATCCAGTTGTAGCCATTTTAATTGTAGCCCTTCCCTTTGCCCACCCCAATTATAAAATTAGCCAGTCATGTAGATTGTACCCCTGATCTCCTCCAATCAGGGTGAAGGCAGCTTTGGGTAGGTTTATAAAGGGTCCCAACTGGCTGCCCAGACTGCTGGGTAGCCAGGTTCCCTAGCACTCCCTCTGGCCAAAGTAAAAGCCAGCCTTGGACTGGGGCTATAGCTTAGTTGGAAGAGTGCTTGCCTCGCATGCAGAAGACCCCGGGTTCAACTCAGTTTGGAGGTGTGTTTGATTTCTTGGGACACGTCAGTATTTCTAACATCCCTAATTTAGGGAACCCTTTCTGGGTATAGATGAGCCTGTTTCTCAGGTAAGAGATCTGTAACCTTGATTCTTCTTGCAGGGGAATGAGAATAAAGTGCGTCTGCCCTCCCAGGAACAGAACCCACCTTGAGACACTTCAGTTAACTCACCTGTAAAATGGGACAGTAGAGAAACTGCCCCATGGGGTTGTTTTGAGGACAAAATGGGAAGCCCTGGTACAGGTTGGTCATGTGTCTTATCACCCTTATCCTTTGATCTCCTTACCTCTACCTTATTCCCATCTATTTCTCCATCCTCATTCCCCATTCCCATCTTACTCTCTTTCCATCCTTTATTTACAACCATACCATTTTTAGGAATACTAAAGATGGCCTTTGGGAATACTACAGGCAGAACCTCCTGCAGAAAATTCTGTCATTCTCTTTAATGTAAGCAATCTTTACTTTTCTTTTTCTTAAATTATTGATAATTGCAAGCAATACAGATTACTATTTCAGGGACTAGCAGTATAGTTCAGTGGTGGAGCCCTTGTCTAGGATATGCAATGCCCTGGGTTTGATCTCTGGAACTGGAAAGAAAAAAAGAAAGAAAAGGAAAAAAAGATTGCCATTTCGGTTGCCTTCAACAAAATTAGATCTGAAAAAGCATGAACGTTCCATTCATTGTTTAGAACAGAAATGGTCAATTCTTTTTTTTTTTTTAAATGGTGCTTGGGATTGAACCCAGGATCTTATGCATGTGAGGCAAGCACTCTACCATCTCAGCTATATCCCCAGCCCCAGAAATGGTCAATTCTTGACATAAAAATGTTTGCTTCTAGATGGTGTGAACAACAATATTGAGACAAATTAGAAAAAAAAAAAAACATACTTGGCTGTAAAATATCTTGCAATTTGCAAACAATTTTGTGAGATTTGTTTATTTGATATTTATATCATTCCTGTAAAGTAGATGGGCTTGCTTTCTTACTCTCTTCTAACAGGTAAGGAAACTAAGCTTTTTTTTTTTTTTTTTTTTTTTTTTAAAGAGAGAGAGAATTTTAATATTTTTTATTTTTTAATTATCAGAGGACACAACATCTTTGTTTGTATGTGGTGCTGAGGATCGAACCTGGGCCACATGCATGCCAGGCGAGCATGCTACCGCTTAAGCCACATCCCCAGCCCAGGAAACTAAGCTTCTTAAAGAATAAGTGAATTTGGGCTGGCGATGTAGCTCAGTTGGCAGAGTGCTTGCTTCACATGCATAAAGCCCTGGGTTGAATCCAAAGAGTGAATGAGATTATCTCTGGATCACAAGCTAGTGAGCCCCAAAACAGGCCCTAACGCCCCTTTTCTAATAGGTACAAGGAGGAGGAGGGAAATGGGAATGAGCACAGCCTTTGAGAGAAGAGTTCCCTTTGTTTCTCCTTTGCTAGCAAAGCAATACCTTAATACCTTTATTTTTCTTTTCTTTTTTTTTTTTTTTGCAAATAAATAAATTTTAATTTTTTAAAAAAGGAACAGGGGATGGGGAAGATTCAAAGATTGAAGGAGGTGTTGATGAGGAATAAGGATAAAATTGGGCTTGAAGGAAATGGGATGGAAAAAGCATGTTCAGTCCTGGATGGTAAAGGGAGTGAGACGGGTTCCGGGTAGGAGGAAATGAGGATGGCTATAAAGGAAGGTAGGAGTAGATGTGGGGCAATGTGGAGTTTGAGCTACTGAGAGCACAGATTCTGCATCCACTCTGCCTGAGTTTGAATCCTTACCCTGCTTCCTGGCAACTATGTGAATTTAAGCAAGTTGGTCAACACCCTGGGCCTCTATTTTTTTCATCCATAAAATGGGATTCATAATAGTGTCTACCTCCTAGGGACTTTGTGAGGATCAAATGAGCTAACACACATAAAGGACCTAGAGTATTGTCCACCCTGGCGTGAAGTGAATGCTCTGTGGATTGCTCTTTTCTTCTCCTGGTCCCTTCACCTTCTTAGTCTTTGCCTCCTTTTTCCTGTTGTGGTTAAGGCAATGGTTTGGGCTGCAAAAGAGAAGGAGTTGGGAAAGATGGTGCCTAGAATTGCATAGGCATGAGCTGGCCATGGGACAGGAATAACACATGAAAGACAGTAAGAATGAAATTGGCAGGAGTGGGGGGGTGGGGGTTGGCATTGAACGTGGCCTGGGATGGACCTGAGAATTCCCTATGAATGGGGAGAAGTTCTGAGGAGGTATGGATAGGGCTGTCTAGAGTTGAGATGACATGGGGAAGGATATGAATACAATCATAACAATGCTGAAGCCTGAGGATGAGACTGGACTAAGGATGAGCCAAGGGAAGGAATGGCTGCCAGAAGAGATGCTGATGGGAGAAAGGCAAGGTTACACAAAGGGCAATCATGAGATGTCTTCTGCCTCAGACTAGACCATCATTCCAGGACATAAGCCCTAAAGAAACCCATCAGGACCTGGACCTGCACATATACACCTGCATGTTCTGGACCTAACCCATGTTGTTAGGATTCAAGCACTTGAAGAACCAAATTCAAGTGACACTAAGCAGGGAGGATTTTTTTTTTTTTTTTTTTTTTGCAGGTAATGACTTTATTTTTTTAGTTAATATAACCAACCCACGCATGGTACAGCATGCTAAATCATAAAGTACAAGTCTAAGGAAGGTAATAACTTTACTAAGTTATAAAACTTTGGCAAATCAACACAGTACTCTATAATACAATATACTATTATTTATGTTGGAGTCATATATTAGACTTAGTGATGATTTTTACTCCAAAAATATCATTTAAAATTCCAAATCAAAACACTGTGGTTTTTAGCAGAGCAAGTTATTTTATACAATTTAATGTCTTTTAAAACTACACAAATTCTCATTTTAAAGTCAGTTCCCCCATGCAGGCTGGTCTAGTCTGTATTAGCAAGGTGAGTATGTATGTATGGGGAGAGGCTCTGCTTGCTTGGCTCTGGGATTGGTCCAAAGTCAGATACAGTTCCAATGACTGAAAAGTGTTAAAATTCTATTTTAAGGAGACTCAATGTCAATAACCATTTCTTCCAAGTACTTAAAAAAATTGTTAAATTTCACATAAATACTAGAACCCTAGAAATTAGTCATTTTAAGCCACACTAACCTCAGATGATCCCTTGGATTTTAGAAGCCCTGTATCTTTTTGTTTTGATCAAAAGTCACATAGCCGTACTCCAGATTATTAGGAAAAAAAAATTCTACCTAAAATACAGTTGTACTTTTAAAATAACAAATAAATATACTGTCTGCTTAGAGAGACCTGGGGATTTGATATTCTATACTGACTTTATCATTTTTCTATAAATACTGCCGCCATCATTGGTGTCCTTATGCTTCCTCTTGCTGAAGCCGTCAACTCTTCAGTCTCAGCATGTAATTTATGTATTATCCATTCCATTGTTTCTCGGCCTTTACTAGCATTGGAAGATATCGTGGTCGCCATCAGTCCTTCCAGGTAACTGCTAAGGCTGACTTCCTGCACAGAGATGATGGCTTCCTGAGTCAAAATAATCTTTTCTGGGTCTTGAGGATGTGGTTTGTAGATAAGTCTCTCATCCACTGAAATCATATTTGTAAAGGAAATATTAATCGGTTTAAGTTCCATTGTTTTCTCTACAGGATCAACTACAGAATGTTCTTGCACATATACCAATAAAAGACTTCACAATGGAAGGCAACTGAGAAGTCTGTGGCTGTACCGTTTTCCAGAAGGATCTATATGCCTGTCCAGCACATCAACTCCAACCACACTCGGGTTCATAGGGTTTGGGTATTTCTGCGTTGCAGCTGCTGTAACAGTTTCCCATGGGTGGTCGAAGACGTGCTCTGAGGTCCAGATCTTCATGATGCCAGCAGTCTGAGCCCTGTCTGGGAAACTGTGGAGGACAATGAGGCACCGAGGCACACTACCCAGCCCTACCCGCACCCTGTGGCTGTGTAGCACCGAGGTGCTCAGGAGGATCTTTTGAGGGAGTCTTGGTGGCTCCCATAATAAAACAACCTTGACATAAATCCTCTCTCTTCAAAGACAACTGACTGTGGGGTTCCAGGTTTGTCCCCATTATTGCCCAGAGATACACCCAAATGTGAAGGTCTTGAAAACGGGGACTTGTTTGACTCTTTTTTTTTTTTTTTTGTAGTTGGACATAATACTTTTATTTTTATGTGGTGCCGGGGATCGAACTCAGTGTCTCACACATGCTAGGCAAGCACCCTACCACTGAGCCACAACCCCAGCCCCCTGTCTGGCTCTTAACAAGTGGGAATATTTGACTGAACTTACTACACTGACCAGCATCTTACAAAATGATATGAAGTCTCAGGTCTAGCTCTTAACACTTGTTCAGATAAAGTCCTATTCCATGCTACAATAGCCAGCTCAGAAAGAATACTATGAATTGAGGGTATAGCTCAGTGGTAAAGCACTTTCCTGGCATGCATAAGAGGACCGGGGTCTGATCTTCAGTACTAGGGGAAAAAATCCTTTATCAGTCTGGAGTTGTGGCTTAGTGGCAGAGTGCTCGCCTAGCATGTGCAAGGCCCTGGGTTCAATCCTCAGAACCACATAAAAAGAAATAAAATAAAGGTATTGTGTCCAACCAACTACAACTAAAAAATTAAAAAAAAAAAATATATATATATATATATATATATATATATATATAAAGAAAAAAGTCCTTTATTTCTGGGAGAGAGCCCTGCTTCTAAAGCACTCAGCACCCACAGGTTTCTTGTGACTGCCTGGGTCAAATTTCCCTCATTTTTCCCAGGATGCTTTAGTTTGTATGTGTGGTGCTGGGGATTAAACCCAGAGACACTGTACCACTGAGGTACACAACCCCAGCCCTTTGTTAAATTTTATTTTGAGACAGGGTCTCACTAAGTTGCACAGGCTGCCCTCAAACTTGCAGCCCTCCTACCTCAGGCTCCCATAGTCACTGATACGACAGGTATGTGCCACCATACCAGGATTCTAGGATTCTCTTTTCCTCACCTACTTGTTTTCATCCTCCAGGCTCTTCTGTGAACTATTTCCTGACCTGTTCCTCACCTCCCTTATCCTTTTCCCTACTCCAAATAAAATTGGTTTCTCCATTCTCTAGTTGCCACACCAGTTTGTTTCCCAGATATGGTCCCTAGAACATAGGATATGTAATATGAATTCAGTGCTCAAACAATAAACATGCACACACATGCACACATACACACACACACACACACACACACACCAACTTACAATACACACTGGTATAGCACACAGGCCCTGAGGAGTCCTGCCGGAAAGAAGCATTGTTCAATCCAGCATTTCCCAAGCCCGGTTGATCATAGAAATA
Source organism: Callospermophilus lateralis (assembly GCF_048772815.1). Taxonomy (NCBI): domain Eukaryota; kingdom Metazoa; phylum Chordata; class Mammalia; order Rodentia; family Sciuridae; genus Callospermophilus; species Callospermophilus lateralis. The sequence goes on along the minus strand of NC_135311.1, from coordinate 118,309,136 downwards.
TTTTCCTTAATGGCTATTGGAACATGCTGCAGAAAATCCTTCTGTAGTACCATGCACAGACTTTTATTAGCACTATCACACTACACTCTCATTATCCTTGTCTGGGTCTGGGACTCCTGCTAGACTGTGAAGTCCCTGCAGGCTGTCACTGTGTCTGAGTTATCTGGGTCCCCAGTGCCTAGCAAAGGGTGGTAGACAGCATAAATATTTGTATAATGGATGAATTTCCTGTTACAAAGATGAGGATGTGAAGAACACCTCAGAGGCCAGTTCTTGGCAGTGCCAGGAAGGAGGTATCTGGTGAAAATGGTGATGGGAACAAAGTGACACAGACATGCTTGCAGACTCTGGGGTTTTCTGAGGATATTGTACATCCTCAGGAGTCTATGACAAAAGCAAAGTGCCCTGCATTCCTGGGGATTCAGGCACATTGAGGCCTGAGTGGGGATTTTACAGACCCTGAATGCCCTCTGGAGCCACAATGGCTAAGGAATGGAGACTAAGCAGGACAGGACCTCATTAGCTTGGAGGAGCATCATGGCTTGTATGTTGCAGCACCAGTGTGGGCAAGGTTAGGCCAGTATGCATCGCCTCTGGAAGGTCTGGTGTCTTTGATTCATCCACTGCTCTGTAGTACCCTGGATCTGGGGACTCTGAAAGATGGTTCTGTGAGGAACAAGGTTAGATGGCAATATTTCATTCCCTTTTTTGAGAGGGAAAAAAATCCCATGAAGGATCTTGAAGAAGGTTTTTGTTGACTTGTGGGACACCAGACCCTGGGGAAGATTATACCTGCAGAGGTGCAAGAACCAACCCCAGATGGTTTTGCAAGCCAAGCTAAGCAACCAGAGCTACTGAAGAGCCTGGAAAGGTCTTAACTTTCAGGAGTTTGGGGGCCATATTTGTCCTAGAGGATGCATGCTAGAGCACTGTAGTACATGGCCAGACCAGGAGCCATTCCAGTTGTCCAGATGACAGTGGCCTGAATCCAGGCAATAGAAGTGGGACCCCAGAGGAGGGCGTGGACTGCAGATGTGCTGGGAGGTGGTAGGGACAGGATCTAGTGTCTGGTTGGCATGAGGAGAAAGGAAAGAGGGCCTGAGGCCCATCTCACCCAAGTGACTGGCATGACCTGAGTGGCTTTGTGCATGGGGAAGAAATGAGCTCCTTTTCTGGCCTGGGAATTCTGAGCTGCCGGTGAGTCAGCTGGATGGAGGTGCCCAGTGAACAAGTGGACATGCAGGTGGGGTAGGGGCAGAGGCCCTGCTGGAGCCAGAGGTTTGGGAGAGGCCACGGAGAGGTCCGGACAACAGTCCAGGGGTGCATCACGGTCCAGGGAGACTTCCTGCTACTACTACTGAGAGCTGCTACTGAATGCTGGGTCCCCTCCAGCCCTCTGACTCGCTCCCTGTGTACCCCACGCACCCACGATCCAGTCCCACGTCTATGTTCCCACTTGCAGGCCCACATCACCCCGCACCCCTACACTCCAGAGGAAGGAGCACCCGCAGCCCTCTCCTCTTCCCTCCGCGGCCCCAGCCCTCCCGCAGACCCCGGGGTTAATCCTCCCTCCCCCAGATGAGGGGCGCTGCCCCGCTTTGTGCGCCCGAGGGTGGGAGGCGAAAGCCCGGGACGGTTCGCGGCCTCGCAGGCAGCTGAGGTGAGGAGGGCGGAGCAGGCGGCGAGGAGGAGACACAAAAGAGGGAGGGGACCCGGCTGCAGCTGTCCCGCGAGGGGTCCGGACAAAGGGCCTGCTGGCGGGCCGGCCGAGCCGTTTTCATGCTTGTTGGGATTAGGCGCCGGGAACGGCGCTCGGGATCTCGCGGATCAGCGGTCGGGTGCGGGCGGCCAGTGGGCGGGCTCCGCCCAGCCCGGTCCCCGCTTTGTGCCGCTGGGCTCCGGGGAGGCCGCCCCTTTGTCTTCGCTTTTGGGGGACTAGCCCCCCCACCAGAGCCACTGAACACCAGCTGAGCGCCGCCCGGGCCCTCTCCCTACTCCCTCGTGCGGAGCCCTGGAGCTCCCCCTCGCGCCCCCGCCACGCCCGAGTCCCCACCTCAAAGCCCGAGCCCTCTTTCATCCCCAATGTGTGGAAGGACCTGGGGGACCAGTCCCTTCCCAGGCTCTGACATCTGAGACTTTAGCACCACAAAACTCTCTCCGCCCCTGGCCTTTCTCCCCGCCACCCCTGTCCCCCTGCTTGCCAGTCGCTCAACCAAACAAATGTCTCCTCAAATCTATTTGGTGGTAAATGAGAATGGAACCCATTTAGGACATCGACCTGTTCGGAGCCTCCCGCTTTGGGGCGAGGAGCAGGGCGGTGGGAGGATCTGTAGTCTTATTTCTGAGACTGGAGGGTGGGGAGTGCATGGTCTGTGTCTCTGAGTGTGCATTTGTGAGTGTGAGCGATGGTGTGTGCGTAGTTGCATGCACGGGCAGTTTGGAGTCTGGTTCCTGAGTAACTGGGTGCCTGATGGGTGTGGGCATGTGTGGATTTGAGTTCTGGCTCAGATCCCAGAAGATGCCCATCTCATTCTGCTCTTTTCACCACCATCATCCATTAAACTCATGGGTGCCCTTCAGCAAAGCTTTTTAATATACAGCACAACTGCTCAGCTGCATCTCCTACCTCTGAGGGTATTCTTGTCCTCTCCTAGTCAGAGAATAACAGCTCACATTTATGGACTACTTCATATGTGCCGGGTTCAGGTCTGAGCCCTCTACAGTCACTCACCTCTTACATAACTGCGAGATTAGTACTATGATTGCCTCCCATTTTACAGGCTAAGGAAAGTGAGGCACAGCTAGGAAGTGGAGGATCCAGGACATCTGGGTCCAGTCTATACTAGAAATTACTATTCTCTACTGCCTGGACTTCTGCTGGTTTTCTCAGCTCTGTTTCCTGTTCCTGTGACCTTTTCCTGCTACTATGTTCAGATACTAACACACTTGAGTTTTGAATGAGGCTTGAAGGAAACAAGCAGGTAGAAAGGTCTCAGACTACCAATAGGGGGCATTCAGTCTGCTTAAGGAGAGCCACTACAAAGAACCCTAAAATGCCACACCTGGGACTAGAGAAACCACCTAACATTATCACACTCTTTTCACTCTTCCTCAGTTCCCAGTTCATTTCCTGCCTCCTTGCACTCCAGGCTTTAAGGCTTTAACCCATTCCCTCTGACCATATTTGATGGGGCAAGAGATTTGCAAGTTCAAGGTTAAACTGGGCAACTTAGCAAGACCTGTCTCAAATAAAATTTAAAAGGGGCTGGGGATGTAGCTCAGTGTGGAGTGCTTGCCTAGCATGTGCAAGGACCTGGGTTCAATTCCTAGTACTACAAGAAAGAAAAAAAAGAAAAAGAAAAACTAAAACTATAGACAAACTCTAAGATGGCCCTGGATGAACCCTGTCTCCTGGTATTTATAGCCTTATGTAATATCCTCCCCTTGAGTAACCTGCTTCTACCATAGAATATGGCAACATTGAGGGGATATCGATTCTGAGGCTAGGTTTCAGAAAATTGTGACTTGCTAGCACCTTATTGCTTTCTTGGTTTGCATGCTCTGATAAAATAAGCTGCTGTGTTTGAAATGCCATTCACATGAGAAGCAACTGAAAGTGGCCTCTAGTCCAACAGCCTGAAAGGAACTGAATGGTACCAACAAATTAAATCATAGGCCCAGGACCTAATGCCTTGATCAAGAGATTGATACAAAAGGGCTGGGGTTGTGGCTCAGTGGCAGAGCACTTGCCTGGCATGTGTGAGGCACTGGGTTTGATCCTCAGCACCACATAAAAATAAATAAATAAAATAAAGGTATTGTGTCCATCTACAACTAAGAAAACATTAAAAAAAAAAAAAGATTGACATATAAAATCCAGCTAAGTGATAACCAGATTCTTGACCTACAAAAAGATATAAAAAATGTGTATTGATTTAAACCACTAAATTTTAGGGCAATTCATTATGCAGCAATAGAAAATTAATATACCTTACTTATAAAAATAATGTATTTTGGAGAGGAAAGGCCAGGCCAGCTATAGTGACTACTGGACCCAGGAGGATCAGGAGCTCGAACCCCAGACTTGGGGGAGATCAGACTTGGAAACTGGGCCCAGTACTCACACACACAGTCCTGGGGATGGAATCCCAGGTCTTGTGAAGGCTAGGCCAATGCTTTACCACTGACTTAAATCCTGAACCCCCATGGGGCTGGGGTTATGGCTCAGTGGTAGAGCACTCACCTAGCATGTGTGGGGCACTGGGTTCGATCCTCAGCACCACATAAAAATAAAAAATAAAGGCATTGTGTCCAAACATGAAATATTTTAAAAATCCCAAACCCTTGAAATCTTTAGAATAAACCGTCATGCAAACTACTCTAGAGTAGAAGATAAAACCTAAATTGTTATCAACTAATATCTGAATTCAATTGCATGGATTACAATTACATCTGACAACTAGGTTAGCTCAGTGGTAGAGCACTTGCCTAGCCTGCACAAGGCTCTGGGTTCAACTCCCAACACCAATAAAATAAAATATAACTGCATACGCCTCAGAACCATCTAAGGATCTTCACTCAGTATTTTACTCCACAGCAGTGGTGACTCCAAGGCAGAGTATGTGAGTGTGTACATGGTATGTGTCTCTCACAATCCATTCAGGTCCAAAGGACAAGGACAGTCCCAAATGGAGTTTTCAGGGGAGAGGCCAAGTCTCCTCCATCAAGACTGTGAAGCTCCTAAAATTGCTAGACAGAGGAGTCTGAATTCTTCCTCTTTGGTATTTCCCCAACTTCTCTGCTTGGTTTCCAACCAAGGACTTTGTTCAAAAGATGACCTCAGACTGTGGAAAAGGGTACCAGGCAACAGGTGGAATAGAAACACATACTCAAAGAAATTTTTAATTCTCTGCTTCAATTTATTCTTCCTGTGTTGGTCCAGAGACCAAGTTCACATTCAACATGCAAGCTCTACAGAGAGGAAAGTCCCCAGGATCCACTTCTCACGCCTACTCCCTATATCTTTCACCACCTATAAGAGATGGAACTCTTTAGAGACAGACTAAAAAAGTTCCCATGTTTTGCAGATGGGGAGACTGAGGACAGAGGCAGTATAGTGACTTCCATGCTACTACTCGCCTGCCTGTGATCCCTCTTTGTGCCACTGCTCACCATGGTGTTGCATTCTCTTGGCTCCCAGAAGCAAAGCAGAGAGCTCTGCTACCTCAGTTGTTGGTTCTCAAGACTCAGCAGCTCTCCAACTCATGAAGCATTTGGAGCTCCATGGAGCCTTTCAATCTCTGTTTAAAGGGTTATATAGTGACAGAAAGGGGTATGATCCAACATCCTAAGAGCTTCTGGAGGTGAGGCTGACACTGTCCCCTGTGTACCCTGGTTCCTCCTGACAAACTGATTTCAGAGAAATGGACCAAATCAATCATACATCCAATGCTCTAAACCAGAAAGGCATGGCAAGGTAGAGGCTCAGAGAGGGAAGTGAGATTTTCCCTAATGGCCCTGGAACACCTTGCCTGTTACTTGTACGCTTATAAGCACACATTCCTTTTCATCAGAAGCTTAAAATAATGTGGTTTTCAACAGCTCCTTTTCCAGGGGAGAGGTATGGTTGTTTGGAAACTGGTATTTTATAATACCAATTCTCCTATTCTTCAGAGTTCTGCCACTGTCATCCCCCCCACCCCCATTTCCCATATGGTCAAAGTCAGAGTTCAAGAGGGACAGTCTCCTATCTCATTCTCTGTCCTCACTTTCACCCCTGCCATAATTCTCTAGTTCCCTCCAATATCCATTCTTCACCAACTGTCCCAACAAGACTGCAGCCAAAGTGCCTTGATGGGCCAGAATTAAAGCCAAAACCAGGGACAACAGCCTAATCAGAGCAAGGTCTGAGTTAAGTGAGGGAATAGGAAAAAGAAAGGTGGCCTGGGAAGCCCCAAGAGAATGGGTCAGTCACACTCCTCAGGTAAATGACAGTAAGCTAGCCCATTCTCTCTAGGAAGCAGTGGAACTCAGTGGAGAAAAAAAGCCAAGGTAGACCATGGGTGACGACATGGGTAGATGCCCTACAGGTGCAACTGAATATATATTTGCACACATGTGCTCATGAATCCGTCTGCAAATACGTGTCTCCAACAGACACTTCTCATGCCTGCACCTGCACACATGCACCCCTTCACAGGCCTGAACAAACAAGGATTCACTCACATACACAGCACAAGCCTACACACACAAACTCATGTATATGCATACATATCTTTTGCATGTACATCCTCCCTCATGCACATATACATTCCTGGGTACCCGTCCATACATGCATATATAAATTTACTGTTACATACGTGCTATACATACGCATTCACTCTTATTCACTCATACATATAAGTTAGCTTGTATGTACACAAGTGCGCATACAGTGCACTTAAGTTCATTCACATGTGCGTATACACACCTGCCTGCATGTTAGCACATATACACTCATGCTTACCTGAATTCATGCCAACAAAAAATCGTGTACTTATTTGTGCACAACCATATACATGCCTACAAACATACACTTATGCTTTTGCACACTTATGTAGGCACACCCTTAGCCCTGGTCCTGGGATCTGGATGGTGCTGCCCTCTGCTGGAGACAGCGGATCAGCTCCTTTCGGTTGTCTAGGATGGTGTCAAAGCTCTCCTGCAGACGTGCCTGCTGGTCAACCAACTGGTGCTGCAGACCCCGGATCCACTGGAGCAGTGCCAGGCGACGGTACATCACCAAGTGCACATGATGCTTCTCCTTCTCCTGCTCTTTGTAGCGCTCCTGAGCCTGCAGCTGCTGCACAGCCTGGGCCACGGAGGGCAGAAGGGAATCTGGAGGGCCAGGACCTCGAGGGGTCCCACAGGCAGGCTCAGGACTGCTGCTAGGACTGTCAATGCTCAGGGAGCTGCTGGCATAGCCATTGTCCTCCAGAGGAGAGCAGATAGTGCTGGCACCACCTCTCTTTTCAGGCTCAGCACCAGGAATTTCTGCACCTTCTGGGGGGCTACGAATCCCCTCCTCAGGGAGTCCAGAAGCCTGGAAGGCCTGGTTGTCAGAGGGCAGCTCAGAGGCGTTCCTTGTCAGGATGGGGTCCAGTTTGCTTGGCATCCCATGCCAATTCTCATTGGTATCCCTGGCACTCTCCAAGAAGTTGGAGTTGCTGTCTGGCTGGAGCTTGGGCTGACATACTCCAGGAGACAGGCCCCCCAAGAACTGGTCTCCTTCGGCTAGTCCTGGCTGGATGGCGAACATCTGGTCTGTGAAGGGGAATCAGAAGAATGAGCGATAGCAGGTCAGGGTCGGGTGGCCTGAGGTCATGGCAACCTAGCTACAGTTCAGTCCCTTCCCTTGACCCTGCTAGCAACACTTCCCTTCAAGGTTTTCTTCCCCCCTCTCTCTCCATTTGTCCCATCTACCACACAAGGTTTTCCTCAGTCCTCTGAAGCAAGTTTCTTCTCATTCTGCACACTTCTCCCCAGATGACCCCATTCTCTGCTGTATGTTGGTGACTCTCAATTCTGTGTTCAGCCTAGATCCAATTGCTATCCATTCTGAATCGACCACAGGCTCCTCATATTCTCTATGTCCAAACCAGTCTTCCCTCTGGTGAGTGTCCTCAGCTAGATGGCTCCACTCTCTATTCAGATATTCTAGCTAGAAGATTAGGAGCATCCTGGGCTACGCATTCTCCTTCCTTGCCCCATCTCATTGGTCACCAAATTGTGACAATTCTTCCTCCTAACTACCACTTGGTTCACACCATTTCTTACCTGGATTATTGCCACAGTTTTTTCATTGATTTACCTCCAGTTAAAAAGTGTAAATTCCATGTGTGTGGTGGTGCACTCACAGCAATGAGTGCCATCCCTAAACTCCTGTTAACCCTCTACGTGACCTACCAGGCCCTGTTTGATCTGGCCCATCAGAACCCATCCATACTTGCCTCTTATCACTCTGCTCCTCCCATCACACCAAACTGCCCAGAGATCTCAAAACACACCATTAGTTTCCTCACACTAGTCCTCTGGCCTACAATATCCTGCCTTGCCCCTCCCCACTAAGCTCCTCCTTTTCTTCCCAGTAAATTCCTTTTTGTACTTTAAAACCAGGCTTTTGTATCTCTATCTCTCTGAAGCCTTTCTGATCTTCTCCCCACTGCCCCAATATACACAAAATGGTGAATTATGTCTTCCTCTGGCTCCTACTACTCTGGATACACACCGTCATTTCCTATCCCTGGCACATATGGTTTATGGTCAGTAATTGTCTATTCAACTGGAATTGTTTATTTACTTGAATAATTTTGTAACAGCAGTTTATAATCTGGCTCTCTGACTATATCTGAACCTTCTTTATGTATCCTACCTCACATTCCCAGGAGTCAACATAGAGCCTGGCTCTTGCAGGTGTCAGCACATACTTCTGAGCCAGTGAATTGGAGAGGGGGCTGCAGTGGGATTTTAGTACTTAGGAAGGAACCAAGGGTAACAGGGGCTACTGCAGTGGGCCCAGGGCTGCAACAGCTGGCTTTAGTTCCCTCTTCTGCCCTAGAGCATCTATCCCCCACTTTTCTCACTGATAAACCTCTCTTTTGAGCTTGCCCCTTTTCTCCCAGTGTCCTGGTACATGCTATCTTTCTTTCTCTCTCTCTCCCTCTTCTTTCTTTCTTTCTTTCTTTCTTTCTTTCTTTCTTTCTTTTGTGTGTGTGTGTGTGTGTGTGTGTGTGTGTATGTGGTGCTGGGGATTGAACCCAGGGCCTTGTGCATGCAAGGCAAGCACTCTACCAACTGAGTCATATCCCCAGCGCCCTGGGTACATGTTTTCTATATTATGTCTCTGCGCCCATCTTGCTCCACCAAGGCCCTGGAGAGAGGGTATACCACACTACTCTTCCTTCCCTAAAAAACATTTTCCACCAAATGAGAGGGTTGAATTGACAAAAGGTTTCTACTGACCACACATTGCTAGGATTAGAAGAATCGATGATCATTAAGGGCGAGGGAGCCAGGTATGGTTTTGCGCGCCTGTAATCCCAGCGACTAGGAAGACTGAGGCAGGAGGATCGCAAATCCGAAGTCAGCCTGGGTAATTTAGGGAGATACTGTCTCAAAATAAAAAAAATAAAAAATAAAAAGGACTAGGGATGTAGCTTTGTGATAGAGCACCTGAGTTCAATCCTCAGCACCCACCCACACATACCCACAAAGTTGGAGGTACTATTAAGCGGAACAGTTACTAGAAGGACCTCTATAGGTGGCAGGGACCCTCACCACATGCAATAGTGGGTAGAAGTTCCTGAGGGAAAGTGTAAGGCCTTTGTAAACCGGCTTACCACCATCCCTCTGGCTTGTGGGAGGGTGCCTGGAGATCTTCCCTCTTCCCTAAACTTGGGTGGGGCCACGAAGGAAGCTGTGATGGGGTCGGGTGGGGTTAGGGACCCCGGGTTTTCAGAGATGGTAAAATGAGAACCCAGCCATCCCAGGATCAAGATCTCCAGTTTGCTGTAAAATGGGGACTGGTGGCCTCCCTGCAGGAGATGGAGTCTCCCCTAGGAGGCAGAGGACAGTGACAATGCTTCCGTAGTCTCCTCAAAGAAGACAGCTGGGCTGAGGCTGCGACTCCCGCCCCGCACTCCCGCGGCTGGGCCCCAAGCCTTCCATCTGGGCCCGGACTCACGGCCTAGAGGCGCCTTCTCTCGCGGGGCTGGCGCTGGTTCCGTCTGACCCAGTTCGCTGGGAACTCGTCACTGTGGGCCGGGGGTCCCTGGGCCGCGGCGTCCACGCCGCCCGGGTGAACGTGGGGGTCACCAAGCTACGCTCCCAGCCTGGGGCGGGTACTGCGGAGTCTGGCGGCGTCTGCGCAGCGGGGCGGGGCGGGGCGGCCCACGTGGGCCAGTTCGGTTCTCCGCGCAGGAACCACCGCCCCCACCTCCGGATGCTGGACCCAGGCCTTCCAGGTCGGATGTTATCTCCCAGATACACTCGCCTGGCCCCTCTGATCGGTCTGCCGCTTCACTTGGAGGCACAGCGACATTTCCGAGCTGAAAACCTGACCATGCATCACCATCCTTCTTACAAACCTTCAAAGCCTTCCCCATTGCAGGGGAAATCCTAAAAGGCTGCAGCTTCTGGGTCTGCCGTCCCCTCTAGTGGGGTCTCACGCTCCTTTTTGACATTCGGTGCCTTTTGAACACACCCATCTTCTGCCTAAAATTCTCTCCCCCTGGGATTCCACCTCTTGGGTCCCCTTCTTCCTCCGGGAGAAGTCTTTTCTGCTGTCCTTTAATAAACTTCTACTTTCCACTCTGAAAAAAAAAAAAAAAAATCTCTCCCCCTTTCGATGTACTCATATTTCAGGTCTTTTTTCACAAATTCTCTAGATCAGATGCATTGCCCCTTTTACACTATCTCAGGGCACTTTTGTTCCTTTCCTTCACAGCATGTTTATCACAATTTGGAATTATACATCCATGATGTGCTTATTTGACTAAATTCGTTTAATGAAAGTTATGTTGTAAGAGAAAACAGACAATCCAGTGTGGCTCAGGGCTCGAGGCTACCACCACCCTGCAGCTCCTCAGGGGAGAGCCCCTCCACCTGGATAAGGAAGATGCCGGGATCCCAACTCCAATGGATCCTTCTCAGTTCTACTTACTGAAGCTTCCTCCCCGCCCCCTTCCTTCTTGAGAGAAAGTATAGAGGTTGGGGGCCCAGTTTGCAATCAGATAAGATAACTGCTGACCCTAATGATATGCGGCATCTTCCTTAGGTTCCAACTTGATTACAACTCATCATTCTGCAACCTAGAAACTAAATGGCACACTAAAAGGGCTGGGGTGTAGCTCAGTGATGAAGTGCTTGCCTAGCGCTCACCAGGCCCTAGATCATCCCCAGCACTGCACACGCACACACACCCCCCAACATCCCCCCTCACACACACACCAAATCTTTTTTTTTCAATTTTTTTAGATGTTGATGGATCTTTATTTTATTCATTTATTTATATGTGGTGCTGAGAATCGAACTCAGTGCCTCACACATGCTAGGCAAGCACTCTATCACTGAGCCACAACCCCAGCCCCCAAATCTTACATTAGAAAAGAAAAGAGAAAGAAAAGCTGGGTGCGGTGGCACACTCCTGTAATCCCAGGGATTCGGAGGCTGAAACAGGAGGATTGTGAGTTCAAAGCCAGCCTCAGCAAAAAGTGAGGCACTAAGCAATTCAGTGCTTTGGGCTTGGGTTGTGGCTCAGCAGTCAAGTGCCCCTAAATTCAATCCCTGGTAAACTCCCCTCCCCCATTAAAATAAAAGAAAAAGAAAAAAATATGATTACGACAACTTCTATTCTAGAAGCAAACAGGAGCCAGGGGCAGTAGCACACACCTATAATCCCAGCAACTCTGGAGGCTGAGGCAGGAGGATCACAAGGCCAGGCCAGCCTCAGCTACTTAGTGAGACCCTGTCCCAAAATTAAAAAGGGTTGGGGATATAGATCAGTGGTAGAGCGCCCCCCCCCCCGCCCCATACACTGGGTTCAAGCCCCAGTACTAAAAAAAGAAAAAAAAAATGCAAATTGGAAATAAAAAAGAAAAGTTAGAAGTAAAATCCAATCAAACTTAGGTCACTCCCCTTCCCCAAGCTGGGAAAATACAGGTAGTGTCCTCAGCCCTATTTCTATACCAGGTCTGAGAGCTACCTAGTCTTCCCCTTTTACTTTCTGCTGAAGTCCCTTGACTTCACCCAAATCCTCATTCTTAACATTCTGAGCTTTGGTGTTTAGGATTATGTAAGTCTCCCCACATCAGAGAGCCATCTAACTGGTATACCTTCAGGCTCTGTCTCTTTCTGCTCTAACCATGCATGATTCAAGGGCCTGCTGAGTCCAAGGATAGAAACCCCTCCAGGTGAGCCAGAGTTCTCTTCTGAGACTTTCTGAAATGAAATGTAAAGGGAGATGAAGCAGGGAAGATGGAAGCCTAGGGCTGCAGCAGTCATATTCCCCACCATGTGAAAGAAGGCAGTCTATAGGAGATGCTGACACACAGAAGCAGAAATGAAAGATAGAAGTCCTAGTAACGTCCCAATCCATTTATAGTTTTGATACCTTCCCAAGAGGCTCTTATTTTTCCAAACCTAACTTGACTGCAATTTCTCTCATTGACAATCAAAAGAAGCCGGGTTGTTGACAGGTCCCTTCTGGCCCTGTCCAAAAATGAGCTTGTTAATTCTGTAGAACAGCATAAAGTTGTAATCCTAGGTTCCACTCATGCATCTCTCAGCCCTCGTAAATAGTACCTACTCCATTTCCCCTTGACAGCCATTATCAGTTCAGTCTCCCTGTGATTCCCCCTTTCTTCTACTCCTCTAGTGCTCTAATGAGCCTGAAATGCAATGAAATCACCTTTCTGTTCCCTGGTTAGAAACATCCCTTCTTTGATGCTGAAATCTCCTGACCTGTAGAACCTAGAATCTCAGAGACAGGAAGCAAACTCTTGGAGAACTTAGGTGTAATCACCTAAGGTGCCTCACTCACCTCTAATTCTTCACATATATTCTTGATATAAAACACAAAGAATTATAGATTGAAGACAAGCATGATTACACATGCAGGTAGTCCCAGCTATTCAGGATGCTGAGGCAAGAGGATTGCTTGAGCCCAGGAGTTTGGGGCCAGCCTGGGCAACATAGGAAGACACCATCTAAATATATACACATAGTGTGTGTGTGTGTGTGTGTGTGTGTGTGTGTGTTCACACATTTATATGTTATCTAAGTGATTTAAAGCCTATATCATACTCTGTAAGGCAGCACCCCAACCTGACATAGCTGGGTCATCAGTTCCATTGTTTTATAAAATTACTTGCTGCCAAATAACATAATTCCTGATAAATCAAGTGAATTCCAAGGGCATCAGACTGTGGCCACTTTTTACTTATCAAGGGCAATGTTGTTTGGATACTCCAAGACTGTATAATTAACCAGTCAGTGCTCAGACTGTGATCCTGGGCTACTGTATAATTTTCAGAGACCTCAGAACCTGGAGAACAAAAAGCCCCAGGAAGGCAGGGGTATCTATGTCTACATGGAGACAGAAAAGCAAATGTAGCGATGCCTGTTATTCATTCATCAGAGGCTTCTCCAGTCTGGACACCAGGGTATCAATCATGCCAAATGAAGGGGTATCTATGGCTGTGTCCACCTCTCTCTATACATTGGCAGGGACACAGAAATCACCAGATGACCAGTACCATCCTGAACAGGGCTCTGTTGCAGGCCAGGCTATCATGAAGATCCAGCAATGGACAGTGAATAAGATTATTGGCAAACAGACAGATATCAGAGCCAGGAGAGGCTAGCAGTGAGTAGCCAGACCCAGGCCCCAGTGTCTGGGTGTCAGGCAAGAAGACAAGAGGAGATAAAATTCTGATCCAAGAAATAGGACATGAATGGGAGTTTCTAATAGATAATTTCTCCATGTCAGTACACCCAGGAAGAAGGAATAGGTAGTATCAGGGTGTTATAGCCTCAAAGATCTTGTCCCTTCCCATTCATTCATTCACATGCAGCACAGTTACAAACACAGTGCCTACCTTGGGCCAGATGCTGTGATGCGGAGTCAGAGAAGAATCAGAAGGGGTCCTGGCCTTGGGGAGCTACCTACTTAGAAAGGGAGACAGACACAAGAGAGTGGGCTGTACAGCTTGATAGATCCTGCAGTAGAGCTAGGAGGCAAAATTAATAAACACAAAAGAGGGAAAGGAGAGGTTTCACCAAGGTAACATTTGAGCTAGGCCTTGAGGGATGACTAGAAGTTCACTAAGAGAAAGAAGAAAGCATAGGAGACCACATATTCTGAGTGTGTTCAGAAAACAGTAGGCCAGCCTAGCTAAAACTTGAGGGTAGGGGAGAACGGAAGGAGATGAGACTGGATATTAGTTGGCCCAACTGTGTAAGGTCTTGAGCACCAGTCCAAGAAGCTCAGGCACCCTAGGGCAGAGGGAAATAACCGGGAAAGTCCCCATACCTTCCCCATCAGAATAGTCTAGTCCCAGAATACAAGCCACATTGCTACCTGCTGTCTTCTCTCTTCCTGAGTTTACATCACCTGTCAACTTCCCCACTTGGCTATGGGAACTTAGGCAAATCAAATCATCTTAACCTTTTTGAGCTAAGCAAGGATAACACACCTTGAAAATTGTTGAATAACATTATAGTTTTGAACATTGTTACTTGGGCTCCCAATACAGGCACAGCCTGGAGGAACTTTGATATACTGGAGCTCTTATGACAGATTAGAAGGAAAATTCCTCCCTAGAATTGGCTGAGAGAAAGAGAGTGGCACCTAGGAAGCTGGTGACCTAGTTGTTTTGTTTATCCATTTCTCCACTGCCTCTTAAAGGTAAAGAGCCTATCAGAATGACTGTGTAACCACCATAGGTAAAACATGGCCATTCCTTTGCTCTCAACATGGCTATTTTCTCAGCTGTGAAATGAGGGTGAGGTACATCCAATAAAGTTTTAAAAGCCATTTTTTTTTTTTAGCTTTGGAATCTCTCTCTTTTCTTTATTCTTTCTTTCTTTCTTTCTTTCTTTTTATTTATTTATTTTTGCACTGGGTCTCACACCTGCTAGGCAAGAGCTCTTCCACCAAACTATACCTCCAGCCCCAAGGAAGCTTTTAAAGCTCAGTGGGGCAGTTTGAAACCCTCTGTTCCAGATGAAACTAGAAAATGAATTGTCCTCTGATCTTTCCTCTTAACCTCCAAGGGACAAAGGAGAACGGAGGGTATTTTGGAGCTGCTAGAAGAAAGGTAGTATATTCTTTCTCTGCAGTACACCCAATTTGTTAACTGGCCTCTTTCATCTCTCTTGCACCAAGAGACCAGAAAAATCAAATTCAAGGTCCAGAGGCTGTTGAACATCCCAGAAGCCTACAACAGAGTGAGCTAGATGGAGAAGCTGAACTGCAGGAGGAATGAGGGAAGGGGGTGCCTCTTCTACCCACTTCTCAGCAGCTGCCTCTGTGGACTCTATAATCCCTTGCCCTCTCCCCTACCCCAACCTTTAGCCGCCCACTTCTCCTCCACCCACCCCATTCATCAGTAGGAGGGCACGGCATCAGCACAGTCTTTCAGGGCCTGACAGGTCCTTTCTGGGTGCCCCCCACATGTAACCACTTAACCCCCAGCACAAAGCACTAGGCTGAATGGGCTTGAAGCCGGTGGCTCGTGCAGAGGGGGAGGCCTCAATAGGATTTGGGGAGCTGGGTGTATAAACCGCTCTGCTCCAGCAGCCCTCAATGGAGAAGCTGGAGTTGGGGCATGTGCCGAGGGGAGGAGCTGGGCAGCTGCATCCCGCCCCTGAACAATGATTTATTCATTCTCTTGGCACACACAGAGAAAACAGGCTGGGGGAACGTGGCCCCACAAATCGCCCTCCAGCTCAGCTGATTCCCACAGCAATCACTGCAGTTCAGAGCACCCCTCCTACTTGTAATGTATTGCCTAAAGCTTGCCCTTCCTCTTTCCTGTAAGGAAGTGGAGTCAATTATGGGAGGCCTGAAGGCCTGCAGGCATTGCTCTTTGAACTGGCTGCACCCAATCCCAATCTCTCCCCAGAGCTTCCTGATCAGGTTTTTCTCACACCTATAGAAAGTGATGGGGAAATAAATAAATAAATACACACACACACACACACACACACACACACACACACATATAAACAAATAATAAAGAAAGAAAATTAAAAGGCACATAGCAACATAAAATGGCCTGTCTTAGGACTGATCCAAGAAGGCAGGGCAGGCAGAGAAAGAAGCAGGAAGTTGGGAGTTTAATCTAGAAATTATTGATAGGTATTGGGAATGCAATAAAGATTTGCTGGATGAAGTATCTCCAGAGAGTTTTCTGGGAATTGGAGCCAGATATGGTTACAGGCGATCCAGAAGAGGAGTGGGGGAGAGCAGGTACAGAACCTTTTGTTAGTAGCCACATCTAGCTCCAATTCCCAGAAGAATCTTTGGGAATACTTTGGGGACTTGGGAACAGAATGAAAATAAGTAAACTCCAGCCAGTATGGAATAGCACATCTAGAGTCCCAGTTACTTAGGAGGCTGAGAGGCAGGTTCAAGTTGCTTGGCAATTGAGTGAGACCCTGTCTCAAGGTAAAACAAAAAGGTCTGTGGGTGTAGTTCAGTGATACAGTGCTTGCTTAGCAAGCAGGAGGCCCTGGGTTTGAGCCCCAATACCCTCCTCCCACTGCCAAACAACATGGACAAAACCTCCAGTACAAAAAAAAAAAAAAAGCCAGGTGGGTGGATAGTTTTTAAGAAGTTAAATTATGACAAGAATAATTTTGCTCTTGCTCTCTCGCCTCCATATCTCATGTCACCAGGGCCAGATCTCTCTCTCTCTCTCTCTCTCTTACACACACACACACACACACACACACACATCATAATAATAAATAAAACTAAAAATCAATAATGTTAGCAGAGCAGGGAGAGCCAGATGGAAGTGACCATCCTCAGACTGGCCCCTAGGCCTCCTGGCCCCAAACTCATAATTACCTTGTCACACAGAAAACAAATCTATTGTGGGTGGTAAATGTGAGAGGCGGGAGAACTGGGGTAAGCACTTGCCCAGCTGAAGAGGTGGGAGGGACCCAGTCAGAAGACTGATTGGCCTTCAGAGCTGGCAGTGGTGGAATTCCAGGACAAAACAGGCCTAGACAGTTTCAGAGTGTTTTTCCCCTGAACAGGAGGGTAGACAAAGTAAGAGAGGTGATCCTGTCTAATACAGGTGGTGGAAAGGGGGTGAGCCTCAGGAGAGCAGGTTGCTGAGAAGCTGCTGCCCTCTGGTGGGCAGAAGGAGGAACCATCAATACATCCAATGCACATTGTGAAGGAGTCTGTTCTTTCCTACATCCTTGGCCACAAGCTGTATTCTCCCAGAAGCTGAATCTAAGTCAGTTTAGCAAGCAGAATATTTATTAAGAGGTTATGTTGGGGGCTGGGGTTGTGGCTCAGCGGTAGAGTGCTCGCCTATTATGAGTGAGGCACTGGGTTCCATCCTCAGCACCATATAGAAATGAATAAATAAAATAGAAGTATTTAAAGAAAAAAGAAAGTTACCTTGGGCTGAGCACGGTGGCACACGCTTGTAACCCCAGTGGCAGTTTGGGAGGCAGAGGCAGGAGGATCGCAAGTTCAAAGCCAATCTCAGTAATAGCAAGGCGCTAAGCAACTCAGTTGAGTGCCTCTGAGTTCAATCTCAAGTATCCCCTAAAAAAGAAGTTACCTTGGAGCTGGGCATAGTGGCACACACTGAAATCCTAGCAATTCAGGAGGCTGAGGCAGGGGAATCTCAAGTTCAAGGCCCGCCTGGGTAATTCAGCAAGGCTGTCTCAAAGTAAACAAATGAAAGGGTAGAGCTGTGATATAGACCTGTGCTAGTCACAGCCTATCTCACAAGAAGCTCTGAAGTTAGAATGGCCCTTCAGAGTTGTCCCCAAATCAGCTGAGATGGCCAGGTCTTTTTGCATCTGTTGTCCCTGGATGTGAGTTGTGTTGAGAAGAGACATGACCTTAAGCAAGGTGTTCTGCAGCTGGGGCGATTCCTGAAGGTGCTAATGGAAGGCCATCTGCATGGTGTTTCCAGCCTGGGCCAAGAAGGCCTTCATGGAAGGGTTCACCCCATATACTGAACTCAAAAAACATGTTAATGAACCCCAGATTTATATCATGCCTCAGGCTCTAGGCTCCAGGCTCCGTGGGACAGCACACAAGTCTCAGTTATTGAGGCTGTTAAATACTGTTTCTCAGAAATGGTCAGGGCAGCCTTAATACTCGGATTCATGGATCCATTCATTCAACAAGCATTCATTGAGATTTACCATGTGCCAGGCCCTTGAGGCAGACACTTTACAAATGTCTATTTAATCCTCACAACTGTGGAGCTAGTATTAATTCAGATTATTCAGATGAGATCAAGTTATTAAGTGGCTTTCACAGTCCAATGACACTTTTAAAAATGACACTCGCAATGGGACAAGTGCTATTGCTGGTGCCAAAGATTCTTCAGGCCACAAAAGGTCTTGGCTGTGTTCTGCATGTGTGTGTATAAATGGGATGGCTCACTGTTTGCAGCCAGAACACTTCTCTGTTGCAGCCAAAAGCTGTGCCTCCATGGCCTCCTGCTTCAATTCCTTCCTAATAACTTTGCTGCCTGGAGGTAACAGAACCACAGGATTTAAAAATTCCTGGTTGTAGCTACAAAGCAGGCCACTGTTAACCAGAAGGAAGATGGGCTAGTTCTTTCCCTGGATAATTCAATGGAGATACCACCCTTAATCCCCAGTGTTCCCTAGTCATCTGATCACTAGAAACTTTCAAGGGTAAATTCTTCTCTATTTCTAATTTCCAAATCTGCTGTAATTTCTTTGGGATAGGAACATTGAAGGAACAAGAGAGTGGAGGTTTCTGGAGTAGAAAGGTACCCTGTACTTCCCTCTGTTCTGTGAGAGACAGAGGCTGGAGAAAGAGAAAGGTATTAGCTGTTGTTCCACTACAGCCCTCACAGGGTCTTGTCCTTGGGCAATTAAAACTTTCAGCACACCCAGCCACCAACATGGAGATTTTACTTTTTGCATTTTTAGATTCCAACCAAAACTTGAAGAAGAGCCAGGAGCAGTGGCATATGCCTATGATCCCAGTGACTTCAGTGGTTGAAGCAGAAAGATCACAAGTTCAAGGCCAGTCTCAGGAACTTAGCAAGACCACATCTCAAAATAAAAAATAAAAAGGACTTGGAATGTAACTCAGTGGTAAAGTACCCCTGGATTCAATTCTCAGTACCAAAACCCAAACCAAAACAACAACAAAAAACTTGAAGGAAAAAGGGTGGCAGGGGGCAATGCTTGAATGTCGTGAAACAATTTCTGGGTCTGATTAGAGACATTTACTCAATATTCCTGGCCTCCTCCCCAACACACACACACACACACACACACACACACACACACACCCCTCCTGGGCTCCTAGAACCTAATTTTTCATGTTTGGAAAACCCAGATGATTTTTGCCTGGGTCCATCTGGTTTTCCAAATAACCTGTCTTTTTGATAAATAACGTAAGTTAAATTAGACAAGACAAACAAAGAGGGGCGGGCAGTCAGCTTTTTTCTTTCTCTCTGCCTCTGAGAAAAAGAGAAAGGAGGGCTGAAAAAACCCAAACTCCAGCTCACTTCCCACCCTGCCCCTGTACTTTCTACCTCTTGGACCAGGTCCACTGATTCTCCAGTCTGGAGCTGGCAGCTGCCCCTTCACCCCCACCTCTAGCCCACCATCAAAAATACCAGACTGTGGTTCCCTGTAAATGAAAGGGAAGAACCCAGGAGTCCAGCTCCACAGCTTCTTCCAATCACCCTCAGGCTGTAGCTACTTCAAACCACATCTTCCCATTATGTATCCCACCACAGGGAAGAACTAAATCAATAAACTGAAAATGAAAAACCTTTAAGGTGAGAGAAGAGAGGACAGAAAGAGGGGTTGGAAAGGACATGGATAATGCAGACCCAGATGATATAACTAAGGGACAGAGAGATTTGGCACCTAAGTCTCAAAAGGTAAAATCTGAGGTTGACAACAGCCAGGCCTATTTCCCCAGTTCACTAGGAGTTTGCAGGCCTCCATTCCTATCACTGTCCCAAGCCCTAGCATATGGCAAGCCACCACTTGCTGCTAGGAGAGGTCCACAGGCTGGTGGACTGTGGAGCTCTGTTGAGGTGTGGCCTCTGTTTCTCCTTCAGCCAGAGCATGAAGAGGTATCTGCCTCACCCCTTCCTCAGCACTAGATTGGCCTGCAGTACTAGGCCCTTAAATATGCGTGATTTTTTTTCCCATTACTTTGTACCGTTGATCCTAATCATAACCCTCTGAGCCAAGCCAAGTAATTTCCGATGAGCTTCATTTTCCAGTTGTGGAAAAATAATTCAGAGAATGACTTATCTAAGATCATGCCACTTTTTTTTTTTTAATTTCTTTTTCTTAAAGAGAGAGTGAGAGAGGAGAGAGAGAGAGAGAGAATTTTTTGATATTTATTTTTTAGTTTTCGGCGGACACAACGTCTTTGTTTGTATGTGGTGCTGAGAATCGAACCCGGGCCACACGCATGCCAGGCGAGCGCGCTACCACTTGAGCCACATCCCCAGCCGCGATCATGCCACTTTTAAGTTGCAGAGAGAACAAGGACTCAGTCTCACCCAAGTTACTTCTATTCCATTCTACACCTGAAAGCTTTGTAAGCAAATCAGCTCCAAGCTTTTCACCATTAGCTCTTCCAGGCCTTTCAACACTTGTTGCTCAAAAAGTATTCATTTATTGAATAATTTTATGTCCCAGTCATGGTGCTATCCAAAGCACTTATTTTTAAAACAGGTATGGTATCTTTCTTTCTTTTCTTTTTTTGGTACTGGGGATTGAGCCCAGGGGCACTTGACCACTGAGCAACATCCCCAGCCCTTTTTACTTTTAGAGACAGGGTTTCACTAAGCTTCTCAGGGCCTAAATTGCTGAGGCTGGCCTTGAACTTGTGATCCTTCTGCCTCATTCTCCCAAGTAGCTGGGATTACAGGCCTGTGCCATTGGCAAATCTTGAACTTTTATCTCTCCAAATATGAAATTTCCAAGCTAAGAGAGAAGCTGTAATCTCAGTTACTCAAGGCTGAGGCAGGAGGATTGCAAGTTTGAGGGTAGCCTCAGCAACTTAGTGAGACCCTGTTTCAAAACAAAAATAAAAAAGGGCTGGGGGTATAGCTCAGTAGTAGTGTACCCTTAGATTGAATCTCCAGAGTACTTCCCCAACCCCCACTCCCCCCACAAACAAGCTAATGGAGCTCAGTTCTACTAGGAGTCAATAGTGGTGAGCCCTAGGTTCCAGTTTACTAAAACAGCAGATGCTAATGACTCAGTGCTCCGGGTTAAAGGCATGTGGACCAGGCTGAAACTCTTCATTCAATCCTGTTACCAAGATCAAGGCTTATCTTGCCTTATGGCAGCTATACTGGCATGAGGAAAAACAACCTAGAGTTTTAATTTTAGATTCCACATTTCTTTTTCCAAAAAGCACATTGTCCCTGGAGCCTCAAACAGAAACCATTTGCTCCCCAGATTTCTCAGGCACTGATTTTATCCTCAGTGGTCAATTCCAATCATCTTCTCTTCTGTTCTACAAAACCCTTGCCACCTGTGCCCCCCCCCCCCAAAAAAAAAGCATGTGGAGAAGAAAAAAGGGATAAATTTCTAGGTTTTCTTCCTAGTTCTCTTTTGCCCAGGAAGAATTGCTAAACATTGGCCACTATTTAGAGAGATCAAAGACTCACCCTTAGACCCACAGCTATGATGAAATAATACAAAGTTGGCTGAGGATAAAGTGCCCCCAAAGGGCTGAAACAACAGGTACCA
Source organism: Callospermophilus lateralis (assembly GCF_048772815.1). Lineage (NCBI taxonomy): Eukaryota > Metazoa > Chordata > Mammalia > Rodentia > Sciuridae > Callospermophilus > Callospermophilus lateralis. The sequence continues at coordinate 118,287,632 of NC_135311.1, read as the reverse complement.
TTTATGTAAACTCTCCTCACCTGCACTGAACTTAGACTATTAGGGTTAATTAGTCTAATCAGTGGACAGGTACTGATGGGCCAGTGAAGAGATAACTGCAGCAGCCCCCCACTCCCGACTCAGAGGGCCTTCCTGGGAGGGACAGGCCCTGAAAATGAAACGCTCCCTAAGATTAGATTGGTACTGACCTAAAAATGAGCATTCAAGTGACAGAAAATCCTGTCTTCAAGACATTGGGATTTATTGAAAAACTACATACATATTAAAACAACTTTATACACATATCCCACATTACAAGATTACAAATATACAAACATGAATTCTGTTAAAGACAGAATCTTGAGTATTAAAAAACTGTAGAAAACCCACACCCTAATTTCATCATTTAAATTGGTGTTCCCCATCTCCAAATAAAAAACCGAAACAATCTCATCCAATTTCCCAAGTCCAGCTCCTGAATGAAACTGCAACATTCATATGGAATGTTTATCCAAAGCAGCACTAATGTTCAGGTTTGAGAGGGAAAAGTCAATTTAAACTTCTGAGAGCCCCAGGGTAACTTAAGGAAGTGGGGAACGATGGAATTCTCTTAATGACATTTTTATTAAACTCCATGGTGGTCTCTCAACATTAGTAATGACATATTAAAATGTCCTGAATGGTCAGAACATTATGCTCAACCCAGGCGATGCGATAAATAATGGTTATATTTCTTCTTGTCAGATAAAAGAAGGAGGGTCCTTGAGAAACAGTGTTTCAAATTGAGAATTTAGTCCCAGGAGAAATCTCTGTGCTCCACAGACTAATAGGGAGACACTGGGTGCAACTCTTTATCTTCATTCCACACCTAAGAAAATTAGGGGTAAGGTATTTTAGAATCTATACCAGTTTAAGTCCTTATTATAAAGGCAACAAAGGTCATTTAGAAATTTGAAGCAGCCTTGGCAGGAAAATGGAAGGGGCAAGCCTAATACAACAGTCCATTTGTTGTTTCCTAGGTCTCAGTTTAAGAAGTCTCTCCTTCACTGAGTCCTGGTCACCATGGTAGGGATCTGCAGGTGTGAAGGAATCATTCTTATACTTGTGCCACTTTCTGTAATTTTCTGCAGCATTATGCTTCCTTCCTCCCCTTCTTCCTCCTCCAACCACCTCTATCAAAGAGGTGTCAACCCAAGAAGCTGCTAGAATATAATGTTAAATGTTTAATGAAGGAAGTGAGACTTCAATCAAATATTACATAAGTCGATGTTGGGGACACTGAAGAATTAAGATTAGTGGGCAACCCAAGAAATAATATTAGGAAAAGGAAAAGATGTCCAGAGCCATGTAGTAGAAAAACTGGAATCTTTGTTCATAATCATAATTATGAAGGAAGGAGAGTTCATCAGTATGAGCATCAATTCCAGCCTTCAGTGTCAGAAACTTCTCAAAATAGTCTCAGCATAGGTGTTGGCACCCTTTATAGTGTTAGCTTTCTAAATATTTGAAGATGCTTCGCTTCATTCCTGGGGTGCTATCTTCTGTTCTGAGGCGCTTAGGAGAAGGGGATGTGATTAACGATGGACCTCTTCTCTTCACCTAGAGAACAGAGAGGAAGTCAGGGCCAGCTTAAAACCCTCAAATAGGTACTTACTTACCTCCAGTTAGCTCTTAAACAACCCAGTCGAATCATGGATGATTCACAACAGAAAATAAAGAAAACAATATAAAAAATTTCCAACAAGTTTAAAAGCTAATTACCAATTGGGGGTAGCAATTGCCCTGTACATCACTGGGGAGCACAGAATTATGACACTGTAACATAAGTTATTAGACCAGAACTTTTGTATTTTAATTAAAATAAATAAATTTTGCCTTGGAAGGTACCATATTAGTTCTTAACTTCCTTACCTGAGGCTTAGATGATTCCATTGCTGCCTCAGCCTTGACAGGAGAAAGTGTATGAAAGACAAAGTTTCTTGAATTTCGGGGAGCACTAGGGTTGCAATCAGAAAGAGCAGCCAGTTTCTGAAGCACAGCTTTGGGCTGGTTTAGCAGCGAGCCTGTCTTCAGCTAAGAAATGAAGAGTTATCTGATATTAAATCCCAAATGCCAAGGAAGAACAAAAAGTTATTTACCCTCTCTGCTCCCCTACAGGTATTAAAGGGACATATTTCTACTCTATTTAAGTAAAAAAGAAATAGCAGGCACCTTTGATATTCTCATTTCCTGTGGCCACCTCCCTACCTTAGGGAGGCTATTCTCTTAGCTTGACCTGGGCCTTTAAAACCTGTACACCATGACTATTAGACTGACAAAGTTTCAACCAACCTGGTGAGCACTTCCAGGTTTGATGGCTTCAAAAGGATCACTTAGTGGAGGCTTTGATTCCTGAATAACCACAGGGCGTTTAGCTGAAAAGAAAAGACAGAGAGGACTGTTCTAAGCAAAGCTAGGCAGAATTACTTTTACATATAAACATGCTAAGAAACCTCATAACTAAACCAATGAGCTAAAACAAAGGAACTTTTTCATTACTCTGAGCCTTAGATCATAAAGCAAAAGTAGCTATATAAACCCACAAGCACAATCTCTGTTGCCCAATAATCTAAGATTCAAGTATTCTGTCTCTTCCAACCTCTGTGACAGTATTAGATACAAGCTTAAAACTAACCTCCAATAGCTCCTGAAGGTTCATGTCACTTCTAAGGCTTCAGCACTAACAATTCAAGGGGCTAGACCCTAAAGAGATATAAGAACTCACCATTCTTCTGCAGTGCTTTTGCTGTAACTTTCTTGGCTAGCATCATAAATTGACTGTCTTCCCCAATTTCTTCTTCTTCTTCTTCAGCTGTAATTTTCCCCTGCTGTGCCTGAAAATAAAAACCATACAGCATTAACATAAAACTCCATAGCTTCCCTAAATAGCATAGCCTGGGTTGTGAAGCTAGGTTACTGGGATATCATTTGTTTTCGTTTTTGCAATCTTCGCTGCTTTAGGAAAAAAAAAAGTTTTGGACAAATAAACCTGAAGATAATTGCCCATCATCATTTATCCTTCTCAGTGCAAAAAAAGATTCAAAGGGCTAGCAAATGGCCTAGGGTTGTGGCTCAGTGGTAGAACATTTGCCTAGCACATGTGAGGCACTAGGATTGATCCTCAGCACCACATAAAAATAAATAAATTTTAAAAAGGTACTATGTCCAACTAAAAAATAATATTAAGAAAAAAATATATAAAGGAGACTACTAAATGTTGACTAAGATTTTGAAACAATTATGTTAAGTTAAAAGTGACTGGGTCCTCTCCTTTTGATAAACTAAGGTCAGAATAGGGAATTTTTTTTTGCAGACTTTCTACCTGGTCTCGAAGCCATTGCTCTCGTTCAATACGCTCCTTTCTCCATTTGGCTTCTGTTTCATCAAGCTGTTCTTCAATCTGATCATCATCAGAGTCTCTGTGGAACAAGTCCATCTGGGAAGCATCATCTAAAGCAAAAAGTTAAGGCTTTTAGCATTCTGCATTCTTTCCCACAGCAGAAGATAATCAGACAGATACAAAATAAATCCCTATCAAATACTGTACATTGACATAAACCTTTCCCACCCACTCATAGAAAACAATGGTTACGTCAGGCACGGTGGTGCACGCCTGCGATTCCAGGGGCTTGGAAGGCTGAGACAGGGGGATCACAAGTTCAACGGCAGCCCCAACAACTTAATGAGGCTCTAGCTACTTAGTCAGACCCTGTCTCAAAAATAAAAAATAAAAAGGGCTCAGTGTTTAAAACACGCCTGGGTTCAATCACACATCCAAAAAAAGAAAACAATGGTTATAGCTAAGTCCACTGGTTGTCATTTGCCGACTTAACCTGGACCAAATATGTACATCAGAACCATTTTTTGTTTCTTTTGTATGTATATGCTACACAAGATAGTCAAGTGCTCTAGCACTGAGTAAATATTCTCAGTGCTGAAACCATTTGTTTCCAAAGATAGCAACAAAGATACCTATATTTTTCCATCGGAATTTTCTCGTTCGCCCAGGACCATCACTGTGCAGATCCCCATCAGCAAGGTACCTCTCTTGGTATAAACGTAGTTTTCGTTTATCATCATCCAACATTGTTTTCCTACAACAGGAGAAATAAGGTGTTCAAAACCAGGACGATTCTGGCTGATTTTAGGGCCTGCCTTAAGAAGCATCCTGTTACTTAGAATTATTCGGATACTAACATGTGTATTTTCTTGATTTGACTTTGCAATTCCTCATCAGAAGGAAGTACTTCATCAATTACATCCTCTTCATATTCATCAATATCTTCCCCATCATACTCATCTTCACTTCCCACGTCACTTCCTGACACCTCTGCCTCATCCTCCAGGTATTTCTTCAATCTCCTGGAAAATAATTTTCAAAATTAGAAGATACAATAATGATTACATACACAGAACATGGACACAATAAGAAAAACAGAACACAGAGTCACCTATAATAACAATATGCATAAACTTAAGAATGTATTTTGATAATATCTAAAATAATGTTTTCTAAAATGTTAAAAAGATGAGCCAGGAGTGGTGGCACATGCCTATAATCCCAGTGACTCTGGAAGTTTAGGTAGGAGATCACAAGTTCAAGGCCAGTTTCAGCAAATTAGCAAAAACCTGTCTCAAAATAAAAATTTAAAAAGGTCTAGGGATATAACTCAGTGGTCAAGTGCCCCTGGGTTCAATCTCCAGTACCAAAAAAAAAAAAAAAAAAAAAAAAAAAGTTGGTCACTTAGAACATTCCATATGCCAATAATTGCTTTATAGTAATTTTAGGAGTGGGTACTAGTATTTCCTTCATTTTACAGTTGATAAAGAGAATAATCAGGACATGAGGAGACTAGAAGCAATGACACTAGTAATGTTATTAGTTCTGGAAAGAATTATAGACGTTTACCATAGAAATTATCTAAGGAGATTCACAGAGATTATACAATTTACCAAAGGTAACAGAGCTAGGAGATACAACAGCCTGAATTTAACCTAGGATGGGTAACTATATTAGGAATACCTGTTGGAAAATTAAACTAGTTTGTTATGCATTTAAGTATACCAGGTTTTAGGAGATGGTATGTTATAGCAAGGTCATATACTGGGATCTTCTTACAGCTTATCAAACCTCGACCCACTCTCAAATTAGAGGCAAGACTAAAGAGAAGAGATCCTGGTAATCAAAATCACCTCTAGTTACCTTTTCTAATTTCAGCTCACCATAAAAGTCGGTTATCATTCTGGGTCCCAAGTTCTATTGTATATGGTGACAAGAGGAAGAACTTTGGTTTCTTCTGAAGGCTGATTTTTATCAAAGAGTTTTAGACTATTTTTTTTTTTAAAGCTAAATTCCTCTAAATTTAAGGGTTCCTGGGGAGTTCCTTAGGGGCTTACTAGTCACTAAGTTTCCCAATCTTCCCATCCACCTTCTTTGAGCATTCAACTTTTAGCTTTATAAAACTTACATCTAAACAAAAAGCTCTGTAGTAAAATAAGGCTTAAGAATCATTTCCCTAGAAAACTCTACAGTTAGCCTAAAGCTGTATGAAATAGTTAATCTGACAGGTGACAAATTAGAACCTTAAACAGATCTTAATGGAATGGAATGAAGGGCTAAAAGCAACAGTATAAATCTAACAAAGGATCAATACACTATCCTGTACAAGAATTCAAAAAACAATTCACATACTATTTAACAAATTCCTATTAAAATTATGTTTGTGAAATTTTTTTTAACATCACAGGGAAACTTATGGATATGCTGAGTGAGGGAAAAGCAAGATGCAATATGAAAAATTTTATAAATCTCAACTATATAAAAATATATATGCCAGGAGCAGTGGTACATGCCTGTTACCCCAGAGGCTCAGGAGAATCTTGAGTTTAAAGCCAGCCTCAGCAATGGCGAGGCGCTAAGCAATTCAGTGAGACCCTGTCTCTAAATAAAATACAAAATAGAGTTGGGGATGGGCTCAGTGGTTGAGTGTCCCTGAGTTCAATTCCTGGTACCAAAGAAAAAAAGAAAAAAATATATATATGCATAAAAACATTAAGAATAAATTATTACCATGGACACTTTCATATATATTTTGGAAGTAGACATGAGCAACATTTTTTTTTTTGCGGGGGGCATACCAGGGATTGGACTCAGGGGCACTCAACCACTAAGTCACATCCCCAACCCTGTTTTGTATTTTATTTAGAGACAGGGTCTCACTGAGTTCTTAGAGTCTCACTTTTGCTGAGGCTGGCTTTGAACTTGAGATCCTCCTGTTTCAGCCTCTAGAGCTGCTGGATTACAGGCATGTGCCACTGCACCTGGCCTCTGTATTCTTTCTGATTGTGTGTGTGTGTGTGTGCATTTCTTAGTACTGAGGAATGAACCCAACCCAGTGGGGGGACTCTAATCACTGAACTATATCCTGAGCCTTTTAAATTCTGAGACAGAGGCTCACCAAGTAGCTGAGGCTGGCCTCAAATTTGATCCTATAGTTTCAACCTCCCCAAACACTGTGCCCAGACCATTCTATATTCTTTTAAATATACTTAAAATAAATGTTTTACTTTCATGATCAGAACAACAAACATTCCAAAGTTCCAAAAATAAAATGGGTCATTTGCCCAAGACTAGAATGAAGAAAAAAAAAGACAGCAATTCATAAAAAATAAGTCCCAGAGAACTTTAGTTATCTACTAGATCCTCAGGATTTAAAGTATGGCTCAGCTCTTAAGATCTTTGGCCATATTATAAGTAGTATACATCCAGTTCAAGGAAATAGCCAGACCACACTTGAAGATAGAGAATATCCAGGATATAAGACCGAAAGTACTGTCACAAGAAATGTTACTAGTTCTGGAAGACACTAGAGAGGTTTAGTATAGTCATGACTTAAGGAAAACATGACCATCTTTTTTTTTTTAAAGAGGGAGAGAATTTTTTAATACTTATTTTTCAGTTCTTGGCGGACACAATATCTTTGTTTGTATGTGGTGCTGAAGATCGAACCCGGGCTGCACGCATGCCAGGTGAGCGTGCTACCACTTGAGCCACATCCCCAGCCCCACATGACCATATTTAAGTACTCAAGAGATGTCATGTGGAAGAAGGATTTTATTTAAACTAAGTTAACCACAAAAACAGAACTACAACCAGCAAATTCAGAAAAAAAAAATGGCATGATATAACTCAATTATTAGGGGAACTTTCTAGCAGTTGAAAGAATGAACATAGTACCTACATTTGCCTTTTCAACTTCTCAGATTGCTTCAGGAGTTCTTCCTCATCATCTTCATTTCCAGAGTCACTGTGTTCCTCCTGTAAAATCAGTTATCACACCCAGTTAAGCAGAATAAGATGTGTCCTTAACAAAAACAGGATTTATAGAAGTTTAATACTCTCATGTCTTAGGTATATATAAATTTGATGTTATATTTCCTATTTAAAACAAAGCAAAACAAAACACCTAGGGGCTGGGGTACTGCTCAGTGGCAGAGTGCTTCTCTAGCATGCATAAAGCCCTGGGTTCAATTCCCAGGACCTTACACAAAAAAAATTATTAAAAATAGGATTTAGAAACTTCTGCTCACGGGCTGGGGGTTATATTTCAGTTGGTAGAGTACTTGTCTCGCAAACATAAGGCCTTGGGTTTAATCCCCAGCACCAAAAACAAACAAACAAACAAATAAAAAACAAATGCTCACATGCATCATTATGGGATACTGTTGTTTCTCATAAAATGCTAAACTCAGGATTTTCAAGAACTCAGACAAGAAAAAAATTCCTAAGGGCAGCAAAACATGGAGTTCAGTTATACTCACTTCATCACTATCAAATTCATTTTCATTTGGGACAAGTTGAAAGTCTCCAAATTCTTCCTCTTCATCTTCTTCCTCCCTATAATGCAGATCAATGAACCAATAGATGTTAGAATTTTTTTTTTTTTGGTTCTGGGGATTGAACCCAAGAGCGCTCTTTCACTGAACTACATCCCCAGCCCTTTTTTATTTATTTTGATATAGGATCTCCTTAAATTGCCCAGGTTGGCCTTGAACTTGTGACCCTTCTGCTTCAGTCTTCAGAGTCACTGGGATTATAGGTGTGTGCCACTGGAAATGGCTTTAACAAATAAGTTTTGTTAGTTTTTTTTCAATATTTATTTTTTAGTTTTAGGTGGACACAATATCTTTATTTTATTTTTATGTGGTGTTGAGGATCAAACCCAGTGCCTCACAAATGCAAGGTGAACACTTTCCCTCTGAGCCACAATCCCAGCCCCAATAAACAAGTTTTTTTTTTTGGAGGTGGGTACTGGAGATTGAATCCAGCACTGCTTTATCACTGAGCTATATCCACTATTCCTTTTTATTTTGAAACAGGGCCTCCCTGGATAGCTCAGGGCCTTGCTGCGGCTGGCCTCAAACTTGTGATCCTTCTGCCTCAGCCTACCAAGTCACTGGGATTAAAGGCGTAAGAGCCACTGTGCCCAGCAATAAATAAATTTTGATAGCAAACTACAAGCAACAAGCTAAATTAAGAATTTAAAATATTTCATCAACACAAATAATCTCTTCAACAAACCAGAGATAGATATTTTGCCTTTTAAAAAATGTTTTAATTGTGATAAAATACATATAACATAAAATTTAGCCTCCTAACCATTTTTAACTATACAATTTGATAGTGTTAAGTACATTTACATTGCTATTCAAACAATCAAAACTTTTTTCATCTTTTAAAACTGAAACTCGGATGGGAGGTGGTGGTACAGGTCTATAATCCTAGTGGCTAGGGAGGCTGAAGCAAGAGTATTGCAAGTTTGAGGCCAGCCTCAGTAACTCAGGGAGACACTGTCTCAACATAAAAAAATTAAAAAGGGTAGGATGTAGCTCAGTTTTACAGTGCTTCTGGGTTCATTCCCCAGTACTGAAAAATAAAAACTGAAACTATACCCAAACAACTTTCCATTCCTTCCTCCTTCCAACTCTTGGCAATCATAATTTAACTTTCTGCCTCTATGAATTTGACTACTCTAAGTGCCTTACATAAGCAGACTCATAACAGCATTTCTCTTTTTCTAACTAGCTTATTGTTCTCAGCATAATATCCTAAATGTCCATCCATGTGGTATCATGTGTCAAAATGTTTTTCCTTTTAAGTTAAATATGCCATTGTATATACCACATTTTGTTTATCCATTCATGTCAATAGATCATGGGGTTGCTTCCATATTTTGGCTATTGTGAACAATGCTGCTTTGAACATGGGTGTATAAATATCTCATGAGTCCTTGTTCTCACTTCTTTTGAGTCTATACTAAGATGGGGAATCACTAGATCAGATAGTAATTCTGTTTATGATGATGATGACTTTATTTTTTCTGGGGATTGAAACAAGGAGTGCTATACCACTGAACTATACTCCCACCCTTTTTGTTGTTGTTTTTTTTTTTTTGAGACAAAGTCTCACAAAATTGCTGAGATGGCCTTGAATTTACAATCCTCCTGACTTAGCCTCCCAAGTTGCTGGTATAACCACGGTGTGTGCCACTGTACCTGGCTCTATTTTTAATTTGGGGGAATCATCATATTGCTTTCTATAGCAGTCACACTATTATACATTCTCTCCAAAAGACACAAGGGTTCCACGTCCTTTATATTCTTTTACTGATTTATTTTTTATCGTAGTCAATGAAGTCAGTACTTCCTTGTGGTTTGCTTATTTATTTGTTTATTTATTTATATGTGGTGCTGAGAATCAAATCCAGTGCCTCTCACATGCTAGGCAAGTGCTCTACCCCTGAGCCACATCCCCAGCCCTTCCTTGTTGTTTTGATTTGCATTTCCCTAATTACTAATGATGTTAAGCATCTTCATATGTTTTTTCTTCCTTTTTAAGTGCTAATTTTCAAAGTATTACAATTTCATTACTATGCAAATATTAAATTCAAATCCACTGTAAGACTCTCTGACAAGATATTAAGCCTCTAAGACGATCAGTTATTACTGAACCTAGAAAACCTGATTCTAGGATTTTACAAAAAGACCAGGACTTCTCAGATTTCCACCAATCTGAGACTCACCTGTCCGTTGGGAAAGAACCTGAGCACAGAGCAAGCGCTTCTTCCATTGGATCAACCATGCTGTTCTCCTTTTCCTGCTTACTCAATTCCAGCGGAGTCAGTGAGGAGGCATCTACATCAACAAGAAAAAAGTTTTGTTACCAAAAATTACAATTTTATCCTCTTTTCTAGCCACCTAAAGACATACCAGCTCAATACAGTTCCAAGGTAAACTTGCCAAAAACTTCACCATCCATTCATTCAACAAATCCATATTTATGCTTACTATATGCCGAGTACCAGGGCAACAGTAATGAACAAAATAGATCAACTTTCTCACAGAGTTTACATTCTAGAAGGTGTGTGTGTTGGGGGGAATGTGAGCATAGAGAGAAAATAAGTTAACATTTATATGGAATTTACTATATCCCAGACATTGTTGTAAATTTTGTACACAAATTAATTATAAATGACATGATATGGACAAAACTAAAGCAGTCTTAAATTGACACTTTACCATTCTAAGAAAGTAAAGATCTAAATGTCAGGAACTACACAGTGAATTCTAACAACATGCAAGATTCCATCATAGTCTTATTTTCTAGGAAATTTTTTCTAAGGATTCATGGATTCTTTTCAGTGATACTGACTTAATATATTTGACTCTGGTAGCTGGGCATGGTGTACACACTTATAATCCCAGCTACTTGGAAGGCCAAGGAAAAAGGACTGAAAGTTCAAGGCCAATCTCAGTAACTTTGTGAGACCCTGTCTCAAAAAATAAAAAGAGCTGGCAGTGTAGCTCAATGGTAGAGCACTTATGGGTTCAATTCCCAGTATCACCAAAAAAATGGAGCAAAAAAGAAAAAAAATGTGGCTATAGTAAGCCTGTTGTCTATTGTTGGACATTTACCCTGAGAAGTGAATTTTCCAGAGCAAAGATTTAGAAGTTCCTCCATGTTCTCTTTCTTGTCACTCTTACTGCTTTGACATTTTTCAGACTGAGATGCAAACTTCCCAGTACACAAATCCAACAATTCATCCATGTTGGCATCCATGGCATTCTCATCCATACTGGCCAATGGCAACTGAGGCTTCAAAGGTTGGTACTGATTTCTGTGGTTTCTAACATTTAAGAACCTATAAGCACAAAGAATAGTATAAGAAATTTTCTAAAGAAGATGCAAAGTAATAGGTGAAAAACTCTGAATTCATATCCAACACCACAGTTAGAAGCTGAATTTCAAACTAGAAAACAAAAGATTCTAACTTCATACTAATCTAAAAAGGATAGGGGAAGTTTCATGAAAGAATAAGGTTCTATTCAAAAGGTAAAGTGCAGTCAGGTGCCATGCATGCCTGCAATCCCAGTGATTCAGGAGGCTGAGACAAGTTCAAGGCAGCTAAGCAATTTAGTGAGACCCTGTTTCAAATAAAAAAATAAAATAAAAAGGGTTGGGAATGTAGTTCAGTAGTAAAGTGACCCTGGGTTCCATACCTTCATCTCCCCCAAAAAAGGAAAATGTAAAGAATAATTGGATAATTTTCGTTTTCAGATAATACTAGAGTAGAACTGGTATCATATCCAATAACATGCCACCAATTCATGAATTCTCAGTCCTACCCAACAATCCTAACAGAGCAGTATGCACACAGAGAAATTTGATGCCCTTTTAATGAAAGATCTATGTATTGCAAATAAGAAGAGATCAAAGGATCAGAATATCAGCAAGAGTTATTTACATTATTTTCTGGATAGACTTTGTTCAAACTTGTAGAATGTAATACTAATGGTCTGTACACCTTCTCCTTCTCATAAGAGAAAGCACAGATGGAGTGACAGAAGCTCACTTTATTTTTAAACAAAATTAAGCAGTACCCAGCACCATTCCCACCCACAGAAACACAAAACTACCTACCCATCTGCATCCAACAGTTGGCTCTGAGTGTCATCTTCTAAACAGAACTGGAAGTCTCCTTCTCCTAGGAAAAGTGTCTTAGGTTCTGGGGAGGCGTTATACAGATCCTGGGAATCCTCTATGGGAAGTGAAGGCTCAGACAGTTTCCCTGAACTCTGGCACCAAAACAAAAACAAACATTAACAAAATATTTCAGAAATGTCATTCAGTGTCATGACAACAACAGAAGTTGCTATTTGCAATATTTCATATATTCTCAGGCAATTGTAGTTGAGAAGGACAATGCATAGCAAAAAGAGGCCTAAAGAAAAATATCTCCAATAAAGTAAGAAGGTTGTATTTAATACACAAAGGGGGTGGATTTTTAAAGCTGAACACACATAAGCTCAGTACCAAGAAGGTGGGAGTTGGTTGGCTGGGACATACTTTATTTAGAAATGTGGGAAGCAAAAGGAGGAGAGAATTAGAAAAACTATTACCACCTTACCTTAGAAGCTGAGCTGACCAAACTGGCTCGAAATAGCCCAGGGGAAGGAGATCTGAATCCTCCTGCTATAGGGAGAAAACTGGTCCCTCGGCCTGTTTGTCTGTTGCAAGGCTGATAGGATGGAATTGTAGAGCCAATCAGCTCAAAGCTGCTATTGTGGCTGCTCTCTTTTGTTAACAATGAACATGAATCATCTTCATCTAAAGAAAGAGAAATATCTTTTAAGTGCAAGAATACAGAAATAAGGGTGGATTGTTTAGGAAAAAGACGAAACAGATAAAATTCATAAGCAAACCTCTCTAGTCACAGGTTCCAAATCATTAAGTTAAATTACAATACTATGATACATTATATAGTCATATTTATTACTGTGAGCTAAGTGACACCTAAAATTTCTCTTCTAACCCTGCCTTAATGCCTATAATCGTTCCTCATTTTCTAATTAAACACCTTCCTTTGACCTACATATAGAAATAATTCGTGTTTCACTCAATCAACATGCATTCACTAGGGGCCTATTAAATGTCCATGGTGCACTATGAAGAAAATTTATGTAAGTTTTTCAAAAATGGGACAAAGAAAATTATTCTAATTTATAAACTCATTGCCACAGGTTAGACTGGAAAGTCTCTAGATTAAAAAAAGGGAAACTTTGGCCGGGCAAGGTGGCAAACACCTGTAATCCCAGAGGATAAAACAGAAGATTACAAGTTCAAAGCCAGCCTCAGCAAAAAGTGAGGCTGCTAAGCAACTCCATGAGATCCTGTCTCTAAATAAAATACAAAAATAGGGGTGGGGATGTGGCTCAGTGGTTGAATACCCCTGAGTTCAATCCTTGGTACCAAAGATAAAAAAAAAAAAGAAACCTTTATGGGACTGTAGTAATTAAGTATCAAAGTTCGAGGACAAAAGCAAAGTTAAGTTCTGTGTAATGGGAGGGGAGGGGAGGGGGGATAGTAGGGGATAGGAAAGGTAGCAGAATACAACAATCACTAATATGCCATTATGTAAAAAGGTGAGTGTGTAACCTATGTGATTCTGCAATATGTATTTGGGGTAAAAATGGGAGTTCATAATCCAATTGAGTCAAACGTATGAAAGATGATTTATCATGAGCTTTGTAATGTTTTGAACAACCAATTAAAAAAAAAAAAAAAAGAATCACTTACCCAGTTTACTGGGCTGTTTTCCTGAGTTTTCATCTGTTTCTGACTTTTCTTCAGTAGGAAAATAACTATAAAATAAGAAGGTAAACTGTTTGTATCTGTTCCTATTTCTTACTAAGGGGAAAATTCAAGGAATTTTATATTTCCTTAGGATTACTTACCCCATCTTGGAAGAGTTGTCCTTAAATAGAAGTAAGGTAGAATCTGATGAGAGAGGCTTGGGAACAGAAAGAAGATCGACAGACTTGCCAATTTCACTACCGCCATCAATATTATCTTTGTCCATTTCTTTCTCATCTTTGAGTTCTAGATCTTCACTACCAAGAAGGAATTCTGTGTTCTTTACCAATCATGCCACCCCAAAACAGAATAACACAAGTTAAAAACTTTAAAAGCAAATTTCACTGTTAATTTGAAATGAAGCTGCTTGGTTACAAGTCACATCTTAAATCTGTAAAGCTAAACTTGACCATTATCATCAACATAATTTCCCCTTAACACTTTTAGAGCTCTTTTATATCTATTTTACCTTTTTACCCTCCCCAAATTGTTATAAGATTATGAAAGAAGTCTTGATTATCATTTTCCTGAGGCAATAAGAGGTTAAATGATTAGACTACAATTGCAGGATGTCTACTGACCTCAAACCAAACACAGACTGTGTGTGATATGCTGCCCAGCTTAGCATTGCTTTCTTTTTCTTTGACCCAGGGTTAAATATTAATGAATAGTTCAAGAAATTCCAGTGCCCAGTATAAAACAAGAAAGCTTTTTCATACCTAACAATCATATAATCACCTATTCTTCCTGGGAAGAAAACAATACTATAGAACAAGGACAAAAAGTCCTTCTAGGGGCTGGGGATGTGGCTCAAGTGGTAACGAGATTGCCTGGTACGCACAGGGCGCTGGGTTTGATCCTCAGCACCACATAAAATAAAAGATGTTGTGTCCACCAAAAAACTGAAAAATAAATATTAAAAAATTCTCTCTCTTGGGCTGGGGATGTGGCTCAAGCGGTAGCGCGCTTGTCTGGCATGCGTGCGGCCCGGGTTCGATCCTCAGCACCACATACAAACAAAGATGTTGTGTCCGCCGAGAACTAAAAAAATAAATAAATATTTAAAAAAAAAAAAAAAAAAAAAAAAAAATTCTCTCTCTCTCTCTCTCTTAAAAAAAAGAAAGCCCTTCTATAAATACTTTCTTCACAAAAGAATGATATTAACTTAGAAGGCCTCTGCTTGCCTGATAATTTATTCCATCTCAACCAAGATTAAGATGGCTTTTGAGTTTAGATGAGAAAAACAAATAAACAAGTTAAAATTAATATTAATATAAAGTCATTTTCAATATTAGCATTATTATAGTTATTTTGGGGGGTACCAGGGATTGAACTCAGGGCATTCAACCTCTGATCCACATCCCCAGTCCTATTTTGTATTTTATTTAGAGACAGGGTCTCACTGAGTTGCTTAGCGCCTCACTTTTGCTGAGGCTGGCTTTGAACTCTCACTCCTCTTATCTCAGCCTCCTGAGCAGCTAGAATTACCAGCATGCACCATCATACCCAGTAGAAGCCAAGGATTCAGCTCTGTGAATTACTGGTGCTCAGAGATTCTGACAGAACTAAAGGTACTAAGATTTAGGTATACATGAGATAAGTTACCATCTCCGTATGGCTAAAATTCCTTATACAATTTTAAATGCTTATTATACTTTTTTTATATCAGATTTTCTTTCTCTTATTCATTATGATCAAATTACTAAATTACATAAGGGCCAGAAACCTCCTGATTGCCTTCTTCCTTCTCCTCCTCCAGTTCCTCTGCTTCTTTCTCTTCCTCTTCCTCCAGTCCCTCCACTTCTTTCTCTTCCTCCAATTCCTCAGCTTCTTTCTCTTCATCTTCCTCCTCTTCTCCATCTTCCTCAGACTCATCCGTCATTTCTTCCTCCTCCTCCTCCTCTTCCTCAAACCCATCTTCGTTATCTAATTTAAACAATGCTTGGCGCTTTTGGCGCTCCTCAAATCTTCGGAGTTTCATTGCCTCTTGCAGTTTAGCTTTTAGCACCTGCAACTTTTCACCTGAACAGAAATACGTTGAAATGCTTTATACATAACGATCAACTATATAAAACAAAAATTAAGTAGGCATTTTAGGTAACTCTAGAAGTGTTCTAGTCATGTCCCAAAAGGAAAACCAAGGACCTTAGTACCCACCAGGCATGGTGGCACACATCTATAATTCAGGTGACCTGGGAGGCTGAGGCAGGAGGATCTCAAGTTCCAGGCCTGCCTCAACAACTGAGTGAGACTCTGACTTAAAATAAAACATAAAAAAATAAAGGGCTGGGGATTAAGCTCAGTGAAAAAGTCCCTGGGTTCAATCCCTAGTACTGTCACACATAACACGAAAAGACCTTAGTATCCTAGGTTTTTGTTATTCTAACACATAGAAATTATTATAATTTGAAGTGTCAAAGAAAGTTTCTACACCCAGGGATTATAAAGTAATCATTTAAAAGAGGGTAAAAGGAGGGAATGGGGCTTTAAGAGTCTCTGGCTCAGCAGCCATGATGGTCAACATTGATAAACTTACCTACAGAAAAAGAAACAAGAGTAAAATCAACAAAAGATATGGACTGGTAGTCCACAGAAAAATAAACATTAATAAAAATGTGAAAATAATGCTTAATTAATGTCTAATTAAAAACAAATAAAAATAAGATAATTTTTGACATTTGACAAAATTAAAAAAAATTTATAATACCCATTATTAACAAGGGGAGGGCTTGGGTTGTAGCTCAGTGGTAGAGCACTTGCCTAACACATGTGAAGCACCACATAAAAATAAATAAATAAAATAAAGGTACTGTGTCCATCTACAACTAAAAAAATATTTTAAAAAAAAACAAGGGAAGGGGCAGGAGTTGTGGCTCAGCAGTAGAGTACTTGCCTAGCACATGTGAGGCCGATCCTCAGCACCACATAAAAATTAAAAAATAAAATATATGTATTGTGCCCATCTACAACTAAAAAATAAATATTAAAAAAAAACAAGGGAAAACAAATTCTTACTATGATTAAAGTGTAAATTAGTGCCAACCATTTTAAAGGACAATTAAGTGACACATATTAAATTCTGACTCAGTAATTCCACTGTAAGGAATTCTGCATCCTCAGATGACTCTGAGGAAGATGGAGAAAAGGAGGAAGTTTCTGGCCATTATGTAATTGTGTGTGTGTGTGTGTGTATGAGAGAGAGAGTATATATATATATATATATATATATGGTACTAAGAGACAACATTGGATGCAATGACCAAAAACTGGAACAATCATGATGTATATCACTAGGACCACGGTCAAACAAACCATCTTGTATCTATTCAATGGAATATTAAGTTGTGTTAAAAAAGCATGAAAAGAAATATAATGTGAGCCAGGCACGAGGGCGCATGCCTGTGATCCCAGCGGCTCCTGAGGCTGAGGCAGGAGGATCAAGAGTTTAAAGCCAGCCTCAGCGATAGTGAGGCACTAAGTAACTCAGTGAGACCCTGTCTCTAAATAAAATACAAAATAGGGCTGGAGATGTGGCTCAGTGTTCAAGTGCCCCTGAATTCAATCCCCAGTACCCTTCCCCACCGAACAATAGAAATACAATGGGAATTTGAGCCTGGAGTAGATTAGGTTACAGGTTCTACCACTTAGTAACAATGTAAACTTGAGCAAGTGTTTTGAGTGCTCTGCATATCAGTTTCCCTATGTATAAAACAAGGATATTATTATTTACTTCACAGGTTGTGAGGATTAAACAAGATAAAGTATGTAAAGCAGCTAGAACAGTGTCAGTAGAGAATGAATATCCAATGACACATACAAACACACAAAGTAGATTATTCATAAAATTTTTCTTATAAGAATACATGAATTATTAACAGTCACCTTTGGGGAGAATAATTTTTCATCTAATACCCTTTTCCTAGTGTTTTAAATTAAATTATTTCCATGTGATATATTACTTGTGTTTTCAAGGTGGAGGTAGGAACAATAGACCTGTTTCCAATACATTGTTAGAACAAAAAAGTAGATCATAAAGCAGAATGCATGGGATGATCACACTATTATTTTAGTTCATTTGTTTGTTTCCTTTTTATTTATTTACTTTTTTCCCAGTGCTGGGAATCAAACCTATAGCCTTGCACCTGCTAGGCAAGCATTCTACCACTGAGTTACATCTCCAGCCTACTATTGGTGTTCCTGTTTTCTTTTTTCTTGGTGGGGCTGGGAATTGTTTGTTTTCAACACACACATATATGAAAAGAAATGAGTTTAATGGACAGATAAACAATATAGTTATAGAATTTGAATTTGATAGAAGATTACTTTTCTTGTTTATCCTATGTATTTATTTTTTAAATAAATTACAAATCTTTTTTAATTTTTTAGTTGCACATGGACAAAATACATTATCTATCTATCTACTATCTATCTATCTATCTAGTTATTTATATGTAGTGCTGAGGATCATACCCAGTGCCTTACACATGCAAGGCAAGCAATCTACCACTGAGCTACAGCCCTAGCCCCCCTCTATGTTTTTATTTTTGTATAGTGAATATTTCTTTCCTTCTTTCTTTTTTCTTTTTTAAATATTGGTATTGAACCAAAGGTACTCTACCACTAAGGTACATTCCAGCCCTTTTTATTTTTATTTTGAGATAGGATCTCATTAAATTGTTGATTCTGGCCTTAAACTTGCAATCCTCTGCTTCACTCTCCTGAGTAGCTGGGATTACAGGTGTGTGCTAACATGCTCAGCAATAAGCTTTTGACAAATGCTAGTTTAAGAAATAAAGTCATTTTCCCACCCCACACTTCTAGATGTGCTGTATATGAATCCTACTGAGATATTGCTATCCAATCTCCAAAGTCTCCAAGGAAAAAGATTCTATAACCTTTCATTATAGGATCTTCAATAGCTATGAAAATTCAAAATACCTGGTTTTGTGTGGCTTGCTCCATCCAGTTTCTCAGCTGCCAAAGTCACGGGTACCACATCTGCCTTTAGCTCTTCCCTTCCATCAGTGCTCAAGTCTTTCACTATGATGTTCACTTTCACTGTTTGGCCAGCCCTGGGCTTGGTTGTTGGATTAACATGCTTCCAGAAACGCTGCTTTAAGGCTTCCAGTTCTAAACCCAAATGCAAATAAGTCTGTCAAGATTCCTATTAAGAATTATAAGTCTTTTGCTCTACAGTGTTAAAGAAAAAAAATCATACACACAAAGAGAAACCCCTTTGTTGTTGCTAACACCTCATCAAATTCATACAACTTAACATTCTTCCTCAATGTTTCAAAAATGAGATTTTTAAGATAGAAATTTAAAACTGCTCACAAGTTCTAAATATATAGCAATTCTTATAAGTATTAAGCTGGTAGAAAGAAATATCTAATTCTTAACTTTCCATCTTTTTTCTTTCTTTTATTCTTTTCTCTCTTTTTTTCCATACTGGGGATTGAACCTAGAGGTACTCTATTACTGAGCTATATCCATAGCCCCCCATTTATTTATTTATTTATTAAATTTAAGACAAGGTCTCACTAAGTTACTAAAGGTCTTAACCCAGGGGCAGGCACTTGCTAAATTGCTGAGGTTGGCCTCGAACTTGCAATCCTCCTGCCTCAGCCTCCCAAGTCAATGGGATCACAGGTGTGTACTACTGTGCCCAATTTCATCTTATTTCTTCAATTCCCTACTTTGAACATTTCACTATTGGCAATCTGACTACATATGGGCAATGTCAAAAAAAAGGCAGGGGGAGAAAATGACAATCTAGTCAGTGATATAACTCAGTAGTGGGCTAGGAAAAAAAAGGGGTTTTCTTGGTTAAACTAGTACACACAAGTGGCACAATCAGAAAGTAAGTAATGGACTGCTATAACTATTCCACTTACTGGTGGCCTCTATATCACACACCCAACTGATATATAAATGGGTGCAGCAAGCTCAGTGCTCTTGCACAATAGAGCCTTTATTCTCTTCCTTGTTGCTATTCTTACAATTTTCTTCTCCTTTCTCCCTCAGCCAACCGCTGCTACCTAGCACCATTCCTATACCCACTCTGCTGAACACTTTATATCACTGGAATTTGGGGTCTGTACTGAGAAAGCTAGCTGGTAAGATCTGGCAGTTATAGAGATCATAAAGGAAAAAAAAAAAGCGCCTTTTGGGGATGAGGGACATTGGAAATTTTCATGTGGGTTTCTCTCTTTCATGGTAATGACTTAAGACTTCAAAGTTTGGTTAATTACTATTAAATATTTTTGGTGGGAGGTGATATTGGGAACAGAATCCAGGACCTCACACATGCTAGCCAAGTACTCTGCAGTAAGCTTCATCTCCAGGCCTTTTTACTTTAAGGCAGGGTCTCAGTAGGCTGACAACTTCAAGAATTTAAAATCTTCCTGCCTCAGCCTCAGTCTACTAAGTAACTGCAATTACAGGCACGGACCATTGCGCATGGCTAGTTAAAATTTTTAAATGTACTCAAATCACTTTAGTAGTTTAGTGATTGGTATCTAGATATGTTTTTTTCTTTCCCTAGATGATCACAGTTAAAAAAAAAAAGAGAGAGCTGAAAGAAAATATTTTTATCCTGAGTCCCTAACATTATTAGCAGCAAAAACCTAACTCCAAAGAATGGTATGTTTACATTACAAACAAAAGAAAAGGGAGAGAAGTAGTAAGTCTGTCTCCTGTTTTGAAGTGATCAGTAAAGTTGGAACCAACAGGTGGCGGCAGTGGAAAGGGAGCAGAAATAGGCAGATCATTACTGATGCCAATAGAACAAAAGAAATGGGTGAATAGGAAGATTACTCAGGACCTAAAATAACGAGGCAGAAGTTATTTTCATTTATAACTAGAGAAAGTGAACAGCCTCAAGGCTTTTCATCTCTCAATCCACTACAGCAACTGCTTCCTTTACCCTTTATTATAAGACTTAATCACCTTCCTCATCCTAAAAGCCAGGTTCAAACCCCTCTCCCTCCATCAATTTTTTCCTAGAACCTCTCATCTCTTCTTCAAGTGAAATATCTCTGCTCCAGATCAAGACTATACCAGGAACTTGGTCTAGAATTCTTATTTCCATTGTTCTGTCCAGAAAGTAGAGAAATTAGAAACAGAAATTACCCCCTAGGCTATTGTAAGATACATAAGTAATGTTTCACATGCCACAAAGTTTGAACCTACTGCATTTTCCCATGGAAACCTTACTCCATATGAGGAAAGAAATTGTTGATTCTAGGGCTGGGGATGTGGCTCAAGCAGTAACGTGCTTGCCTGGTATTCGCGGGGCGCTGGGTTCGATCCTCAGTACCACATAAAAATAAAATAAGGATATTGTGTCCACCGAAAACTAAAAAATAAATATTAAAAAATTCTCTCTTAAAAAAAAAAAAAGAAAAAAAGAAATTGTTGATTCTAATGTTTCTGCTCTAAACCCCTTCCAATGTGTCTTCCACACCAGTTACCTGATTGAATTTCCTCAAATGCATATCTGATTGGGTCCTTTCCCATGCTAAAAACTATTCAATGGTCCCCCACTAAGAAAAGGCTAAAAAATCCACACTCCTAGCATGGCCTAAAAGTCCTGCAGGATCTAGGCTCTAGTCACCAATCCCCTTGAAACTGTCATTTTTACCAGCCCAAACTTTCAGTGCTTTCTATTATATCTGTCTTTTGCAATTCTGTCCTCTCCACCAAAAAAGCTATCCCTCTCTGCCTTAGTATCTCCTCAGTTTTCAGGACTTCACTCCTTTCAGAAGCTCCCCTGACTACCTAATCCAAGTATGCTACACTTCTTCTAGGCTTACCTTCACAAAGGCATACCTTTGTCATAGTACTTACCATTTAGGATTCTAATAGTCTGTTTATCTAGTACCACCTATCACTCCTACTACACTTTAATTTCCTTGAAAGTAGGAACTATGTCTTACTTGCACACACAGTACCCAACATAGTGCTAAATAAGAAAAAGCTTATTGCAACTTATTGCATGAATAAATGAATGTTGGTTTTAACTTCATATACAGAATATCATGGAAAAGCCTCAAGTAGAAACCAGTTTTCATGTCAATTTCTTTTTTCTTTCTTTCCTTTTTTTCTTTTTTTTTTTGGTACCACGGATTTCACCCAGGGGCAGACACTTAACTACTTTACCCCAACCCCAGCCCTTTCTATTTTTCATTTTGAGACAGGGTCTCACTAAGTTGCTTATAGCCTTGCTAAATTTCTGAGGCTGGTCTTGAACTTGTGATCTTCCTGTCTCAGCCTCCTGAGTCGCTGAGACTACAGGGGTTCACCACTATGCCCAGCTCACATCAATTTCAATTTTCTTTCTTTTTGTGGTGCTAGGGATCACACATAAGGCATCGTGCATGCTAGGCAAGAGCACTACTGCTGAGCCACATCCTCAGCCCCCATGTCAATTATTTCTAAAGGAAAACATATTTTGAGTTAAAAATAAGTGTCCAATATGTGGCAGGCATTGTGCTAGGTTCTTAAACAAGCCAAGTATAGTGCTAGAAAAATTATTCAACCTCTTTGAGCCTGCTTCTTCATCTTGCAAAATAATACCTCAGGCTATAAAAATTAAGAAACATAACTAATAAGTCTTCTGTTCCTGGGTATGGTGGCACATGCCTGTAATTCCAACAACTTGGAGGCTGAGGCAAGAAGATCATAAGTTCAAGGGAAGCCTCAGCAACTTAGCGAGACCCTGTCTCAAAATAAAAAATAAAAAATAGTCTGGGGATGTGGCTCAGTGGTTAAGTGTCCCCGAGTTCAATCCCTGGTACAAAAACAAAAACAAAAACCTCTTATTATGGTAGTTAGACATAGCAGTGTGTATCTACAATCTCAGCTACTCAAGAGGTAGAGACAGGAGAATTACAAGGTTCAGGCTGGCCTTGACAACCTAAGGAGACCCTGTCTCAAAATAAAATAAAATATCTCCAGGAGAGCTGGGGATATAGCTTAGCACACAAGGCCTTGGGTTCAATCCCCAGTACCTCACATACAAAAAAAGGTATGGAATAGAGTAGGTACCCAAAAAAATCTTTTCTTTCAGTCCAAAACAGTTTAGGTAACTTTTAATCTCACATAACAAAATTTAGCCGTTTCTCATAAAGTAACAAGAAATTATTGGTCTACTTTTCTTATTCTGGAACTGATAACTTTTAGTCCCATGTTTTTCTATTAATGTTCTGGGAAGCAGCTCATATTCAAGCTTCTAATGAAGTTAAGCTAATTCTGTTACATAACCCCTCCACATCTCCAGCTCCAACCAAATTGACTTTCACCTCCTCCCAATATGCACCATGAGGAACTCTTTCTTTCCTTTCTAAGAATGTCCTTCTCTCTAACTCTACCAAGTCCATCCAACCAACAAAGACTCACTGAGCATATTTTACACAACAGACATAGTGGCTGACACAGCACCTATCAACAAAAATCTGTTTAATCAAGGAGGGTCTTAGTATAAATAATTTGAAGCAGTAACCACTATTTGAGTGGTTCTTTATGCTATCCATCTGAATTATGTCAATAAAAATTACTATAGCCCATGAGGCATATACCTCTTATTTAATTTTTTTTTTAAAAGATGGATTGGAAAGGTTAAATAAGCATATCTAAGGTTGAACAATTCCTAGGATAAACCATATTCACACCCTGGTTTTACTATAGTCTAAAGCTATAACCACTATGTCATGCTGCCTCAACACAGAGGAGGGAACACCCAACTAAATTTCTGGCAATATCCAAATTCAGTGTGGAAGGGATCATTCATCTGTTCAACAAGTACAAATGCCTACAACGTTTTGTCCACTAAGAAAACACTAGGGATAAAAAAGAGCACAAGGCAGGAGATTTCCAACTCATAGTATAAAGGGAAGGCAGGAAACAAGTAGTTACATCTGCTTATTCCCCAAGTCTTCCTTTAACCACCCTTGGAAGAAACTCATCCCTCCTCTGAATTTCCATAGCATTTTATTCTAAATGTTTATTTCAGAAAAGAATACTTTTCCCTTTTCTTTGTGTTATTTAATTTTTTCCAATTATTGATGATAGCTCTATATATCCAGAGGTTCTTTCTGGATCTGCATATTCAACCAAGCTCTGCTCGAAAAAACTTGAAAATTGCATCTGTACTAACCATGTATAAACTTTTTCTTGTTCTTATTCCCTAAACAATACAACTATTTACAGAGCATTTATATATTATCACAAATAATCTAGAGATGATTTAAAGTACTTGGGAACCATGTCATAGGTTAGATGCAAATATGTAATTTTATTTACAAGACTCGAGCATTGGCAGATTTGGGTATCCTTGGTTGGGGATGGGAAAAATCAATTCCCTTCCAATACCAAGGGACAACTTACAGGTTCATTATGAAAGATGTCACAACTTTCTCCCTTGTATTACTGTTTTTTTGAGTACTTCTTATCTCTGATGCTAGACTATGTATAAGTAAGATAAGTGTCAGGGGTAAATTGCTTTGCTCAACAGTATCTTGCAGGTAGTAGATATTTGTTGAATGAGTAGAAAAAAAAATTCAGTTTTACAGACAATTTAAGTGAACCAAAATGTTTCTCTTTCATTGTAAAAAACTGAAAAATGTTTTTATGAATGACTTAAGAATAAGGAAAAGAGGTTCTTAATTCAGAAATGCCAGGGCATTTCCCTGGCCAGTGAGCCTGGGTTTACATTTGAAGGACACAGGATCATAGAAAAATTTCAAAGGCTATAAAAAATTCTTAAATTCCAAAACACAGACTTCCATTTTAAAGGTTTAAAACATTCTGATATTCTGCTGAATTTATCTAAGTGGAATTATCTCCCTATCTTTTACTTCTGTAGAATAAGATCATGTGTAATTATTGGCTTTTCCTTCATTCCCTATCCTCCACAGAGGCAAAAAATAGAAAGCTGCCAAGGTAACTGTCACTTCAAAGCAACTCCCCACAATTTAAAACATTACCTCTGTTGGTTCCAGGTTCATCAAGTATCACAAAGGAATCTTCATCAGCACCCAACCGTGGTTTAATGGAAACATCTACTCCTAACTGTTTAAGTCTATCCAGAGTGAATTTTCGAACTTTTTCAGGTGGCACAACTGCCGACTTAGTTTGCTGCATGGGTTCTTCCACTTTCTCTTCTATTTCTTCAGTCTGTTTCAGGTCATCTACTCCCTCCAGGGCATGAGATTCAGATGCCACTAGCCCTCCAATCTGATAATCCTCACTGGCCTTGTTCCTAAGGAAGCTGCTTTCCTCCTGTGACACTGAGCTGTCCCCAGGTGAAGATCTAGCATCACTCTGCTTCTTTTTCTCCAGAACTGCTACTTCTTCACTTCTTATCAGATCTTTACTGCAAGCTTCATCTGACCGAGTAGTGATTTCAGGTTCTTTTGAAACCACAGTAAATGCATTAATTTCTCTTTCATATTCTGCACCAGTTGTGTGCTCAGAATCTTTGCTATGGTGGTCACCATTCATTTCAGTTATATTTGTAGTGTCTATAATTTCTTTGTGATGACTTGGCTGATACTTTGATGACCTAGAGAAGGGAAAATGAGCTGGAATTTAAAATTACCTTAAAACATTCTCATCCCTTAGAATATAATAAGTTAAATCAGCTTAAAGAGAGTGGGGAATCCGAACTTTTTACACCAGATATTTGCCATAAAACTGAGTGTTCATGAAGAATATAGTCAACAAGAAAAGAGGGCTCTTACTTCAGAAGTGCCATGGCATTTCCCTGGCAGGTGGGTCTGGGTTTACGTTTGAAGAAATCATGAATAGTTTTATTCTCAGGCATATGATATGGAAGATTAAGTGCAGATTCTAGAAAATGGAACAGAACAAGCAAATATATACACTGTATATTCTGAAATTGAAGAAATCATGAATAGTTTTATTCTCAGGCATATGATATGGAAGATTAAGTGCAGATTCTAGAAAATGGAACAGAACAAGCAAATATATACACTGTATATTCTGAAATGTAACTTCATATTCAGTTAACAAAACACTAGAACCAAATCTATCACCAGAAATAGAAAAAAAATCTTGCCTCTAGCATAGGCAGGAGCTGACTACAAAAGAGCTCCTTGAAGACCAGTGGCTTTTAAATTTAACTATAATCAAAACAATCCTGGAAGTTTTTAAGAAATACAGATTCTTAGCTCCTATAACTTATTGAATCAGAATCTTTGTGGGGCCTAAAATTTTATATATTTGAAAATCTTCTAAGCTGAGTGCAGGGCATAGTCCCAGCTCCTCAGGAGGACATCTGGGGTATTGCTTGAGCCCAGAAGCTTAAGTAACAAAGCAAGTCCTTGTATTAAAAAACAAAACAAAAAATCCTGCTACAGGGATCCAGACGTAATCAATGCATAGACAACCATTAAAAAGTTTTTTTCCTGGTGTTGTCTCAGCCTTTTGTTGCAAGTCATTATTCAAAGAAATTTTCAGAACATAGAATATATAGGCAGCAACCAAAACTGCCAAGTTCTAACTGGTCCCCATAGAAAACAGTGACCTAGTCATTTGTTAATCAAGACCCTTTTATTACAATGAAGGACAGGCTGTCTTTAAAGCACTCCAAGGGAAGTGGAGGACAGGTCCAAGCAGGGCTTTCCTTTTTGTTGTATCATTATCTTTGATCACTATTGCAACCAGACAGCCGTTGGGCCTCAAAATATAGGGAAAAGACTGAAACTGTAAATACTCTGTAAACACAAGCATTTGTACTTGAAAGAACAGGATTTTAAAGAGCATTGATGTTCAACCAGAAAAAAGGCATAAAAAAGTGACTTTTTTTTTTAACAGATACTTTTTTAAAAAAATTTATTTACTTTTATGTGGTACCGAGGATCAAACCTAGTGCCTCGCACATGCTAAGCAAGTGCTCTACCACCGAGCCACAACCTCAGCCCCCAAAGTGACCTTTTTATATTAAAAAGTTTCTTCCTTACCTCCATTATAGTTTTAGAGTTTTAGAAGTTCTCTCAGTTTACATTAATGTTCTAAAGGCTTTAGAACGATGGCTACTCACGAAGATCAATTCTAAACTTGATATAATTATCTGAGTTCATATTATATTAGGAGTGGGGAAAAGAAAACAAACAAACAAAAAAAAAATAACAACCCTGACACCCAGTTGAACTTACAAAAAAATTGTAATTTTTCCTTAAACTTCACCCTACTAGTTTGCATTACCTCGAATAAGGCGCTGAGTCTCACTATGCAGTTTTTTTAATGCTTCCTTACTTAACTTGGCTGCCTTTCTTTCCTTAAAGAAAACAAAAAGTAAGACTATATTAATGGTGTTGTCCAGAAAGACAGCTATTCATTCCTCTAGAATTTGTTCTCTCCAAGAAAAAAAGGAAAAGGAACAGTAAGCACTAATAATACAATATAAACTCAAGGAGCACATTTATTTACAAGTCTCAGAATATTAATTCAATCCAATCCATATTTGTGTTCCTACTATGTACATAGCAATATGCTGAATATCAGGAAAATAAGACAGACAAGATAAAATATTTATCTTTGAGAAACCCACAATCTCCTGTGGAAAGAGATCAATGTAATTTCTACACAGGGCTCTACTTTACCTTCTTCATGATGCCTTTTGATAACTCACTCTCTTCTTGTTGCAAGTCTAAAGATGCTTCCTTTTTCTGAAAAAGATTTTAAACTTCATTTAAAAGATTTTAAACTTCATTTTTAAATGTGAGAATAAAAACTGAGCCCAAGCTGGGCATGGTGACACACACCTATAATCCCAGCAGCTCATGAGGCTGAGGCAGGAGAATCATAAGTTCAAAGGCAGCCTTAGCAAATTAGTGAGCCCTAAGCAAGCTAGAGAGGTCCTATCTCAAAATAAAAAAATAAAAAGGGCTGGGATTGTGGTTCAGAGTTTAAGTGTCCATGAGTTCAATCTCTAGTACCCCTTGCAAAAAAAAAAAAAAACTAAACTCAGAGGATGTTTTTACTACATTATGCTACATTAATAATAAATCTCAAATAGAAAATTTTATTTTTATTCTCTACCAAATAGAAAATTTTAAACATATAGCATCCAATTATGCTTAGAAAACAAATTACGTCTCCTTCCCCCAGTACTGGGGATTGAACCCAGGGACACTGTACCACTGAGCTATATTCCAAGCCCCTTTCATTTTTTATTTTAAGACAGACTCTTGCTAAATTGCCCACGCTAGCCTTGAATTTGCAATCCTCCTTGCCTCAGCCTCTGGAGTAGCTGGGATTACATACATATAACACTATACAGAGCACAAATTAGATATTTCAAATGGAATTTGGATCCTCATTTCTTACACCATTGCTTACATAATTCTCTCAAGAGGGGCAATGACTTATAGAGAGCTAATAAAATCCTACGAAGAGCAGTTATGCTTTGTGTATATGATACTGGGGATCAAAGAACCCAAGACTCCACGCAAACTTGGCAAGTATCTACCACTGAGCTACATCCCCATGCCTTCCTTTAACATTCCTACAAGGGTAATAACCAAACAATTTAGCACATCATTTGTACTGCAATTTTCCAAAATTAACAGCTAAAAAACTGAAACCTGTCAACACGTGATTTTCTTCATTTGAAAAAAAAAGTAAAGCTGAGCATGGTTGTATACACCTATAATCCCAGCAACTCAGGAGGCTGAGGAGGAGGATCGAAAGTTCAAAGCCAGCCTCAGCAACTTAGTGAGGCCCTAAGCAATTTAACACTGCTCAAAATAAAAAATAAAAAGGGATGGGGATGTGACTAAGTAGTAAAGTGCCCCTGGGTTCAATCTCCAGAAAAGAAAGAAAGTAAATTGCAACTGGAAATCAAAAAAATAAAGTAGGGCTGGGGATGTGGCTCAAGTGGTAGCGCGCTCGCCTGGCATGCGCGGGATGCTGGGTTTGATCCTCAGCACCACACAAAAATAAATAAAGATGTTGTGTCCACTGAAAACTAAAAAATATATATTAAAAAATTCTCAAAAAAAAAAAAAGTAAATGTTAGAAGTAGTTGGTTAGAACTTATTGTAACCATGTTTTACTTGCCTTGTGATTTTTTACTTTGTTTTTCACAGCTGCCCTTATTGATTCTAATGACTCTTCATCTTCCAATGGAGAGTTATTTTCCTCCTCCAAACCCGTTTCAAAAAGGTCTTTATCGGCAAGAAGACAGCCACTGTCATTAAATGAATGTTCTACATCATTTTCCTGGATAATGCATAAAGAAAAAACATAATTCAATCATTTTAAAATCCAACATTTCACAACATATATGGTAATTTGGATCAAGGAGAAAAAGCCCAGCTTTCATCAACAGACAAATACACAGCTTCTAGAACCTTCTTACTGGATCTGAACCCAGTTATCCTTTGAAGTCCAAGCTGTGGGTTTTTTATATAATTACTCAAAATTAACTTAATAAATAAATATTTTTTGAAATGTCAACTAATTACTTATTGACTTATTACAAAACATAAGGATGATTTTTCTAGTTAGCAAACAAACTTTGGTTGAGGATGCATTAAAAAAAATCCTCCTGGGCTAGGGTGTAGCTCAGTGGTAGAGCACTTGCCTGGCTTGTGTGAGGCACTGGGTTCGATCCTCAGCACCACATAAAAACAGATAAATAAAAATAAAGGTATTGTGTCCATCTACAACTAAAAACTATTTTTAAAAAAATCCTCGTTTCAGCCAGGCATGCTGAGGCAAAAAGATCACAAACTGAAGGCCAGCCTCCATAATTTAGAGATCTTGTCAAAACAAAAAACAAAAAGGGCCAGGCATGGTGCGCATGCTTATAATCCCAACGGCTCAGGAGGCTAAGACCGGAGGATCCCAAATTCAAAGCTAGCCTCAGCTATGGCGAGGCACTACAACTCAGTGAGACCCTGTTTCTAAATACAAAAAATGGATGGGGATGTGCCTCAGTGGTTAAGCAGCCCTGGATTCACTCCCCAGTACAACAGAAAAAAAAAACAGGGTAGGGTATAGTAGTGCACACCTAGAATCCCAGCAACTCGGGGAGCTGAGGCAGAAAGATCCCCATTTCAAAGCCAGTCCAGGCAATTTAGCAAGAGATTGTCTCAAAATAAAAGGATTGGGGGCTATAGCTCAATATAGGAGCACCCACTGGTACAATTCCCAGTACTGGGGGTATGAGGGATGAATTACTTCAGGTCCTCACAAAGAAAATCAGAAATTCGTTTATTTGTAAACGTCCTCTACATATCCACAACAGTAAGTAAAACATGTATCCTGCTGGCCATGGTGGCACATGCCTGTAATCCCAGCATCTTAGGAGGGTGAGGCAGTAGAATCACAACTTCAAAGCCAAACTTCGAATTTAGTGAGACTCTGTCTCAAATAAAAAATAAAAGGCCTGGGAAAACTGGGGTCATAGCTCAGAGGTAGAGAACTTGCCTATCATGTGTGAGGTACTGGGTTCAATTCTCATCACTGCATATAAATAAAATAAAATAAAGGTCCACTGACAACTAAAAAAATATATTAAAAAAGAAGGGGGAGAAGGGGATTTAACTCAGTGGTTAAGTATCCCTGGGTTCAATCCCTGGTACCAATATATGAATAAATGAATAAATAAAACACATATCCTATTAGTCTCTATGCAAAGCAGTTGATCAAAGCTATATGCTGAGTGCAGAAACTACCCTAATAACTGAAAGCCACTTTTTCTAAAACGTTATTCTATGTGAGAAAAAGCAAATGACTCTCTAATGTATATCTTAGGCTAGTGATAGAGCACTTGCCTAGAATGTGTGAGGTAGCCTTGGGTTTGATCCCCACCACAACAAAAGGAAAAAAGTATCTCAATGAATAGATAAGAAAATGATAGCTGGGTGAAATGGTACATGCCTGTAATACCAGCTACTCAGGAGGCTGAGGCAGGAGGATCACAAATTCAAGACCAGACTGGGCAACTTAGTGAAACCCTATTTCAAAACGAAATAAAAAGTGTTGTGGGTATATTTCAGTCATGGGGTACTTGCCTAATATGATGAGGCTCTGGGTTCAATCCTCAGTACCCGACATACATACAATATACATGGCATATATCCACAATAGCATTATTTAACCATAAAAAAGATAAAATTCTGTCATTTGCACCAACTTAGAATAGTGTTACCCAGCACCTGGGAAGGGTGTGGGAGATCAGTGAAGATAGGACATTTATGGGTGACTATTAATTGAATATTTCAAAATAAATTATGGAGAGGATTTTGAATGTTCCTAACACAAAGAAATGCTACATATTGAAGATGATATGCTGGCCATGGTGGCACATGCCTGTAATCCCAGCAGCTTGGGAGGATGAGGCAGTAGGATCATAAGTTCAAAGCCAGACTTCACAATTTAGTGAGACTGTCTCAAATAAAAAATAAAAGGGCCTGGGGGGACTGGGGTCAAAGCTCAGAGGTAGAACACTTGCTCTGATCATTATATACTGTAAACAGATATGAAAATACCACATGGTATTCCACAATTATGTCCAATTACTATGTGTCAATTAAAAACAAAAATGTCTTAAAAATAATCTTGAAAAGACTACATCAGAGTTTTAAAATAATATACCTTATTTTTTATTTCCTTCCTTTTTAGCCGTCTAATTTTTTCCATCTTTTTCTCCTCTTTCTCAAGTCTTCTCTTTGATTTTATTTTTGTTTTTCCTTCTGTTACTTCTTTATCACATATGGGCTTTTTGGAAATCTTTCTACTGATGGTAAATTCTACAGAGTTTCCAGATTGGAGACTCAGTTCTAAGCAAGATGTCACCTGAGTTTCAAGAGTTTCCTGATACGAAGACTCCTCCATATCACTTTCATCACTGTCTGCCACAGTTTTGTAAACCCTTTTAATTTTTCCACTTTTTCCAGCATATAAATTCTCTTTATTTTCCTCAGCACTGTCATAGGTAGTTTTTTCTGGAGAGACATTTGTGTATTCTGTTTCAGAATCACTGTCTTGTAGCACCTTCTTGCTTTTCAATTTCTTACTCACAAATATTTCTTCATCTGAATCTGAAAGAAAAACAATATTTTTAAAGGTATACAACCAGCTAGGGTTGGTGGTACATGTCTATAACACCAGCAACAAGGGAAGACTCAGGTAGGAGGATCTTGTTCAAGGTCAGCCTTAGCAATTTAACAAGACCCTACCTCAAAATAAAATATTAAAAAAAAAAAAATTTCTTTAAAAAAGGGTCTAGGGATGTAGCTCAGTGGTACAGTGTCCATGGGTACGATTCCAAGTGCTGAAAAAAGAAAAGTATACAAGTAATTGACCTTCCTCTTAGTCCCACTACACTCAAAAATATATTCAATTATACAAGTGATATATCTCCTTGTGAAATTATGTAACTATCATTAAGAACATATTGTAGCAAAGCATATCTAAAAATATATTTTGAAAAACATTTTCTAAAGAGAAATGCCTCTGGCTGAAATATGTAATTATATATATTTACAATGTGTAAAATTGTTCTAATCCTTCTGGTACTTGTTAAAAATACTTTTATTAAAGGATAAATGTATTTAACCAGGCAGTGTGATAGCTACTGGATATTTTACAAATTCAGCAATATAACAGAAAGGAATATTTTCAAAAAGACATAAGCACTATTATTTATTATTTTACTTTTATAATAAACAACAGACATGGTAATAACAGTTATTAATAACTGACTTATTAATAACTTAACAATTAATAATTCAATAAGTCAAGACAATAACGAAGTTAATATAATCCATTATAACCCAGGCTCCCACACTCTATTCCTAAAATTAAAGTACTAAATATTACAAACCTTTTTCACTCAAGGACCTAGTTGTTTCACAGCTGCCTTGTCCACTGTCAGAAGGACTGTCTGCTTCTTGTGAAATGAGTTTTAGATCATTAATTTCTAGATGAACCTAAAAAATGAAAACAAGCTTTGCATTAATTAGGAGGTGACTGAAAGGTCCAAGTACATACCAAGAGCTGGGCACAATGGTGTGTGCCTATAGTTCTAGCTACTCAGGAGGCTGAGGCAGGAAGGAAGGTCCCATGGATTCAAGGAGTTCAAGACCAGCCTAAGCAACACAGCGAGACCCCATCTCAAAACACACACACACACACACACACATACACACACACACACACAGAGCATACTGATAAATACATCAACACAGGATCGTCACATTGAAATAAGGAAAGAACCAATACAATCATTTGATTAAGACAAAAACCAAAATTCATTATACACCTTTAAAATTACTGGATAAATCAGGTGCCGTGGTGCATGCCTATAATCCCAGCAGTTTGGGAGGCTGAGACAAGAGGATTGAGAGTTCAAAGCCAGCCTCAGCAAAAGCAAGGCACTAAGTGACTCAGTGGGATCCTGTCTCTAAATAAAATACAAAATAGGGCTGGGTTTATGGCTCAGTAGCGAGTACCCCTGAGTTCAACCCCCAGTATCCCCCCCGCAATTTTTTTTTTTTTAAATTAAAAAACTGGGCAGAAAGTAATTCATTGTGCACCTCCGAAGGATACTAACAGAACCAACCCTGAGTAACAGTAAATAAATGAAAAGAATCAAACATTTATTATGTTTTTTCCTATGTGAACTGTTCCTCAATATATCCAAATGATTGATAAGGGAAGTTTTAGCTGGGCATGGTGGATCACAATTTGAGGCAAGCCTTAGCACCTTAGTAAGACCCTAAATAAAAAGGGTTAGGGGCATGGCTCAGTAGTAGAGGGCCTCTAAGTTCAACCCCAGTACCACTAAATAAATAAATAAATAGATAGATAGATAGAAAGGAAGTTTTTCTTCTGAGAATATGCCTAGTTAATCAATAAAGAATTGACAGCCTGTCACAGTTTTAGCAACCCTTGATTAAATAACAAACCTAGAAAATGATCATTAATGACTGCGAACATTACCAAAACAGAAACAACCAGACCTTATATAAAGCCTAAAAGAAGGGCTGGGGATGTGGCTCAAGCGGTAGCGCGCTTGCCTGGCATGCATGCGGCCCGGGTTCGATCCTCAGCACCACATACAAACAAAGATGTTGTGTCCGCCGATAACTAAAAAACATTTAAAAAAAAAAAAAAAAAGCCTAATAGAAGTAAACACCATCTACGAAGCATTCTTGTCAGAACAATCAGGTCTGAATCTGATTCAGTCTCTGGAACTACTGTCCATTTACAGAAAATAGAGGAAACAAATACACTACGGATATGTAATCTAATCTGGGCACAGTGGTGCAAACCTGTAATCCCAGCAGCTTGGGAGGCTGAAGCAGGAGGATTGAGTTCAAAACCAGTCTCAGCAACTTAGTGAGACCCTGTCTCAAAATAAAATATAAAAAAAGGACTCAGGGGCTAGGGCGGTAGTTCAGTGGTAGAGCACTTACCTAGCATGTGTGAGGCACTGGGTTCAAGTCTAAGCATGGCATATAAATAAATAAAGGGGGGCTGGGGATGTGGCTCAAGCGGTAGCGCGCTGGCCTGGCATGCCTGCGGCCCGGGTTGGATCCTCAGCACCACATACAAACAAAGATGTTGTATCCGCCGATAACTAAAAAAATTAATATTAAACCCCCCCCACTCTCTCTTTAAAACAAATAAATAAATTAATTAATTAATAAAGGTTGATCAACAACTAAAAATAACAAAAGGGCTGGGGACTTAGCTCAGTGGTTAAGCGCCCCGGTACCAAAAAAAGAGAGAGAAACAGAGAGACAGAGACAGAGACAGAGAGAGAGAGAGAGAGAGAGAGAGATGCAATCTAGGTGTAGGAAATTCTACAGGACTAACTAGGTGGTTTCTTTAACAATAGAAGCTGGGGAGTATTATTCAGTGGTAGATTATTTGCCAGCATGCCTGGTGCCCTGAGTTGGATCCCAGCACTTTAAAAAAAAAAAAGGAAAAAAGAGGTGGGACCTATAGATTAATGAGTTTACAGGAAATATACTATATCTACATATATATACACACAATGTATATATTTGGGGGGGCGGTACTGGGGTACTGGGGTACTGAACCCAGGGGGGCTTAACCACTGAGCCACATCCCCAGCCTTTTTAACTTTATTTAAAGACAGGTCCTCGCTGAGTTGCTTAGGACCTCACTGAGTTGCTGAGGCTGCCTTTGAACTCATTGATCCTCCTGCCTCAGCCTCAAGATGCTGGGTTACAGGCACCACCGCATTTGGCTAAGAAATATATTTTAACTACTGCAATATGTAGACTTTCGTTGGGATCCTAACTCAACAACTGAAAATATATGTATTAGTCAAAACACTGACTAGATGTTTTTTTGGTGTGGTAATATTTTGGCTATCCTTTTTTAGAAAGCTCTTATTTTTTAGAAATGTACATTGAAATATTTATTTGTGGATGAAACGGTATGAGGTCTGGGATTTCTTACAAATAATTCCCTGAGGGGGGGAAAATGAGTAGAAACAAGACTTTATTTGATAAATGTCAAAATTAGATGATGGCTTTCTATGTTTATAGAGATTGAAAATTCCTAAATAAAGCAATTTAAATAAAAGTCAAAAATATAAAGGAAGAGAGGAATGTAAGGGACTTGATCAGTAAGTGACCAAGGTGACCCTAGATGACAGGTCATCTACCTTCCTTGGTGTTCTCAGGGCTCTGAATCAACTTACTAATAAAAAGGAGAATAACAGACTAACATCTGTAATGTAACTGAGTACAAGGTCTTACTCTGTGGTTTCTCAAACTATCAAATTGATTTGAATGCTTGACCTAATTATTAAAATAATAAACACAGAAAACACGTAATGAGGAAACACCAAGGATTATCCTGTATATACTGATGATCCTCCCAACAACCCAAAGCAGTAACACTATTTAGTTCTGTTTGTAAATGTGAAAACTGAGTTGTTTTTTTTTTTAATATAGGCGGACACAATATCTTTATTTTATTTTTATGTGGTGCTGAGGATGGAACCCAGTGTCTCACGCATGGTAGGCAAGCACTCTACCTCTGAGCCACAACCCCAGCCCTACAGTGATACTCTTAATAAGGAAATCTACTGTAGGCAACTTGCAGCAGTACAAATAACTTCAAAGAGCAGTGCCAAGAAAAAAGAGTGAGCTGAGGGATCTTTAAAAACTCAGTAATCAAGACTTTTAAAAATTTTTTAAATGTTTAATATGTATATATGTATATATAATTAAAAAATTAAACTAGCCAACTATGTCTCATGAAGTTAACTGCTTTCTTTATTCTTTTTTTAAAAAAATCATTTATTTTATTTATTTAGTTATTCCAGTTCTGGGGATTGAACCCAGGGATGCTCTATCATGGAGCTACACCATCAGCCCTTTTTATTTTATATTTTAAATTAGGGTCTCAAAATGTGATCTTCCTGCCTCAGCCTCCCCAGTAGCTTGGGACAACAGATCAGCTACACCTGCAGCTGCCTGCTTTTCCTAATAGTTTTGTTGGAAACAAGGTTTTTATTGGATTAGGATGAGGTGAGACAAAATCATGTAAGGTCGAGTCTTTATTTAAGTTTGCTATATTGCCAGGCGGGGTGGCACATGCCTGCAATCCCAGAGCCTGAGGCTGAGGCAGGAGGATCACAAGTTCAAGGCTAGCCTCAGCAACTTGGTGAGACCCTGTCTCAAAAAGATGGGGCTGGGGTTGTGGCTCAGCAGTAGAGCACTCACCTAGCACCACATAAAAATAAAATAAAGGTTGTGTCCTACTACAACTAAAACAAAATATTTGGAGAAAAAAAAAGTTAAAAGGTCTGGGATGTGGCTCAGCGATAAAGCAATCCTAGGTTCAACCTCCAGTACCAAAAGGAAAAAAAAAAAAGTTTGCCCTTTTGTTCAAGATCAAATCATAGGCTTTTTGCATTAATTTCTGATTTTCTAAAATACTGCATTAATATGAACTTCACTTGATCACTGAATTTTTCCGTAGCTCCTTCAAATTTTGCTCCTAAGGCGAGAGAGCCTGGCCCTAGTCCCGACCTCAGAAAAGCGCACAGGTCTGGAAACAGATGCTTTCTTTGACCAGAGTCGCCTGGGAGCAGTCGGCGGCCAGCGGAGACCGCGGAGTGTTACTTCCGCGTCCGGAGACCTGCCGGGAAACGCTGGGGACCCGCGCACGACTACCTCCAAGTTCCGGTTCAGACCCGGTTCCGAACTTCCGCAAGCTCTCCGGTCTACTCAGAACCTCGCCCCGCATCCCGCGGTGCCGGCCTTCTCTCTTTCGGGGCGCGGTAAGAGGAGCCCGCGCGGCAGGAAAGGCGCCAAGGGGAAGGGTGGGCTGCGGGGACAAGCTGAGGAGGAGTGGGCGGAGGCCCTGGCGCGCCATCGACCCCAGGGGCACCGCCGCCAACCGAGCGCGGGAAGCCGGCTGCGGACCCCACGCGCGGCCGCGAGCCCACCCGGCCGAGCCGAGAAGACGCGGAGTCCACCGGGAGCTGTAGTCCGCCGGGCCCCGCGCCCCAGCTCAGCGCCGCTCCCGCCTGAACCCACCACGACCCTCGGCGTGCTGCCTCCGCTGCCGGGTGGGAGGCTTGTGCGTAAACTCACTTCAGAACCCACATCGCCCGCCATGAGTCCGGCCTCTCCAGCGTTCTGTTCCGGATGACTCGGTTCCCAGTTCCCTCAGCCTGGGGACAGCAGCTCCCGCCGTCTCCAGCCGGGTTGCGACGTTCGAGCTTTCGCGCCCAGCCACAGTGGATGCCCCACCTTCGATGATTTGCACCAATCCGGAGGAGGCTTTTCGTCCAAGGCCACGCCCCCATTCGTTCCACCAATCACGAAGCGCCTCCTGCCGGCCCTAAGACTATAAACTAGGGTAGTTTGGCGGGTACTGGCTGTTCTTGTTAGTAGAACCCAGGGTAGGAGTTTCCTGCCGGTCCGGGCGGCCCAGCCCTTTTATCCCTGCAACAAGGAACCTTATGAGTGGTGGTCTTTGACATTTGACCCTTGCCGTAGCTCGACAGGTCGCACCAAGCAAATTGAGGGGTGAGCACTCCAGGCAAGAAGTAGACTGGGAATCGAACTCCTAGTGGTGTTCTGTGATCGCAGGAAGACCGAGCTCCACCCCCACCATCCTTGGAGCAGCTAAATGTTGGCGGCTGCTTCTACAAGGCACTCGCCCTTGTACAAGTTTTGCAAGATTCTCAGATACCAAAGAATATCCTTGGATAATCTTCATAAATTTACTTAGAGTTGATTCGAAGATGCGAAAAGCACTCATCTCACCCCTAGAGGACTCCCCACCTTTGAATAAGCCTTGGGGTGAGAGGGAAATCAAAGCTCTGGCTCCAGATTTTTTTTTTTTTAATTTTATTTATTTTTTGGTACCGAGGATTGAATTCAGAGACATTCGACCACTGAACCACTTCCCATTCCCAGTTAGCGCCTCGCCCCTTGTTGAAGCTGGATCTCAGTTTTGCCCACTATGTGGGTTATTTTCTTTTTTGCCTTTCTGAGTCAATTCTGTTTTTTCTTGTGACCTTTCTGTGTCCAAACAAGGCTGACTTCTCAGGACTCTTACTTTTGCTCTCTTGCCCTCTGTCTTCTTTTGGGTCAGGCCACTCTAAGGCACATTACAAGATACTGTAAGGTGAAGACCAGAGCGCAGGAGGAAAGAAAGATCAGAGTATCTGTCATCCCACTTCACCTCCATTGTCATATCCAATAGTAGGATGACCAACTAGGTTCAATTTGTCCAGGACTTTCCCAGTGAAAGTTCCACAACGCTGGGGACCTCCTCAGTCATAGGCATAGCAAGACAGTTGGTCACCCTATCCACTGTCCTCCTCTTCCAAGTTTCCACTTTTGGCTGGGTTCAGTTAAAAAGCTCCTATCCTCACCTTCATTTCTTCACCTCTTTACCACCTCTCAAACCACTTCTGCACTCATCAAGATCTTGGGCTGGGAATGTAGCTCAGTGGCAGAGCACTTGCCTAGTAT
Source organism: Callospermophilus lateralis (assembly GCF_048772815.1). NCBI lineage: Eukaryota > Metazoa > Chordata > Mammalia > Rodentia > Sciuridae > Callospermophilus > Callospermophilus lateralis. The sequence continues at coordinate 118,248,911 of NC_135311.1, read as the reverse complement.
GCATCATCAGGCCCTGGGTTCAATCCTTAGAACCAAAAAGGAAGAAAAAGAAATAGTAATCTAATCCTCATTTCTTAGTCTATTTGTATTTTCATCTATTTTTCTACTAATTTCTATATGGATGATTCTCAATTATACATCTATAGCACCCCTCATGTGGAGGATTAATATTTATTAGATGCATGTCAGACACAAGTTGCCACATTTTATAATCATTATCTTATTTAATCTATGAAACAAGCCAGTAAGGTAAGTAATATGATGCTTTCCATTTTAGCAGATGAGAAAATCATATTTTTAAATGCTAGTAATTGGTGGAACCCATTTGTATATCCTACTATTTGGGACTTGAGAACTCACATCCCTCAGAAAGAACTTGCCAGTGCAATCTCCTTTCTTCTCCTGTTCTGTTTTCCCTGATAACACCTCTTCCAAAAAGTAAATTTTTATCTATCTTTCTGTTGTTGCTCCAAGAAGACAGGCACTCTGTACTTTTTAACCACTGTATTCTCACTATCTAGAATAGTCATTCTCAAATTTGAACATGTGTCAGATGTCTGAAAGGCTGGTAAAAACACAGATTGCTGGGTCCCACCCCTATCATTTCTAGTTCAGTGTGCCTAAAATGGGGTCCAAGAATGTGTATTTCTAACATTTGTATACAATATGTCAAAATGCATTCTACTGTCATGTATATCTAATTAGAACAAATTTTTTAAAAGAAAATGAAAATAAATAAAACATTAAAATATTCTGAGTAGATTTTAAAAGTTCTTACCACATACATTAAAAAATGTTTATGTGAGGTAATACATGTTAATTAGACTGATTTAGTCATTAAAAAATGATTATGTGAGGTAATACATGTTAATTAGACTGATTTAGTCATTCCACAGTGTATGCCTATATCAAACTATCATGTTGTATACCATAAATATCTAAAATTTTGATTTGTCTATTAAAACTAGTAATATGCCAAAAAATGAAAAAGGCAGGGAATATGGATCAGTGGTAGAGCTCCCCTGGATTCAACCCATTACCACAATTTTATAATAATAATAATAATAACAACAACAACAACAACATCAACAGTAATACTGAAGGGAGAGAGAGAAAGCTCCAATTTGAAAAAAAAATGAGTGGACAGTGAACTAAAAACGGGAAAATTTTATTCATCTGTTTATTGTGGTAACACATATATATACCATAAAATTTACCATTTTAACCTTTTTTTGTGGATGTGATGGCAACTGAACCCAAGTCCTTACCTGAGCTTAGCACATACTCTATCTCTGAGCTACACCCCCAGCCTTAACAAATTTTAATATATTTTTTAGTTGTTGATGGGCATTTATTTTCTTTCTTTATTTATATGCGGTGCTGAGAATCAAACCCAGTGCCTCATACATGCTAGGCAAGCACTCTACCACTGAGCCACAACCCCAGCCCCAGCCCTAATAATTTTAAAGTAGAGACAATTCAATAGAGTTAAGTACATTCACATTACAACCAATCTTCAGAACTCTTCATCTTATAAAATGAAACTCTATACCCACCAGACAATTCCACCTTCCTCCCATCCCCAGGAAAGCTTTTACTCTCATCTATACATTAACTTGTGTCAAGCTAAAATGAGTCATTTTGGAATTGGCAGCCTGTATTCTCAATTTTAGTAAACGACATCATAATCCAGCATCTACCAACCCAGAAACCTGGGAGTCACCCTTGGCTCCTTTACCCCTTGCCCCTCATGGTTAATACAACAAGCCCTGATTACCAAGTTGATAGACGGCAACAAGGGAAATATCTGCAGTGTTTATAAGGATTAGCCTGATCTTGTTCCACATATGGATTTATGAATTTAGGTAGGTCGTTTATTTTCTTAGAGCCTTGTTTTCCTTGTTTGTAACTAGAAAACACTGGATCAGATCATGATTCTCAAATGGGTTTGGACTGGGGTTGTACCGCAGAGTAGTACACTTGCCAAGCATGCTCAAAGACCTGGGTTTAATCTCTAGTACTTCAAGAAGAAAAAAAAAAAAAAAAAAATCAGGGGAAGGGCTCAGGGTGCTAATTGTCAGTATACCTGGAAGTATAGCATTCTACGTGGAATGTTTAGCAGTGCTGATGCTCTCAGTCGTGTCATTATAAATTAGAAAACATTTTCAATAGTAAGTTATATTATATATCACACAAAATCAATATTTTAAAACAGATTCTGAGACTACATGTCCATGAAAAAATAAGTCATGGATTTTAATATGCACAGCCTATTCCCAAGTGTTCTATTTATATTTGCCCTTTGTCAGATAATAGCAGATACCAAAGCTTAAGGAAGTTTGGAGGGAGATATGTTTTACTTTTTAAATTTTAATTGAGAAAAATCTACCATGTTACATTTGTTCCACTACTCTTCCTCTGCAGCAGTTTGAGAACTACTTGCTTTTCTGAAGTCCTGGGACTCCACATCTTTTTCCCCGGAGAAGCACTGCCACCTTGTGGCAAGTTTTGGTCATGTCATCCCACCTATTAACCATTCTTCTAAACCTTTTCAGCTTGTACATATTGCATGGGGGACCATTTTGAAGATTATTCAAAAAGTTATTTAAATTTCCCTTTGCTAGGGTGAAATAGTCACATCCCCCAACACCTGACTTCAAAAATAGCTTCATAATTTAAGATGGGCATGGTGGCACATGCCTATAATTCCAGCCATTCAGGAGGCTGAGGCAAAAGATTACAAGTTCCAGCATAGCCCGGACAACTTAGCAAGACCCTCTCTCAAAACTTAAAAATTAATAATAATAAAAGGGCTGGGGATATGGCTCAGTGGTTGAATGCTGCTTGGTTCAATCCTTAGTATCATACAAAAATAGCTTCATATTTTAATTCCAAACAGTTTTAAAGCTCTTGGAGTGTGTCCTGCTTGGAAGACAGGGATGTTTTTCTTTGCTTAATGTAGTACCTCCTGATCTTTAAAAATTGTACAGGAACCAGGTGTAGTGGCTCATGCCTGTTAACAGCTCAGAAGGCTGAAGCAGGAGGATCGAAAGTTCAAAACTAGCCTCAGCAAAAAGGGAGATGCTAAGCAACTTAGTGAGACCCTGTCTCTAAATAAAATACAAAATAGGACTGGGGATGTGGCTCAGTGGTTGAGTGCCCCTGAGTTCAATCCCTGGTACCCTCACAAAAAAGTCATAGGGCCTGAAATATAGTGCATGCTTAATCAATAATTGTTGAATGAGTGGTTAAAATACTGTGAACTTGAGCTGGGGCTATAGCTCAGTGGAAGAGCGCTTGCCAAGCATATATGAGGCACTGGGTTCAACTCTCAGCACCACATACACATAAATAAAATAAAGGTCCATCAACAACTAAAAAATATATTTTTAAAAAATAATCTGGCCTCAAAAAACAAAAACAAGAACAAAAATACCAGGGCCTTTCCCTGAGATATACCAGCACACAAATCATCAGTTATTTTGTGTTCAGAAGTTCCTTAACCACAACTTTGGGCAACCAAAAATACTTACATAAAATATTTATCCATTCATTCAAAAAAACTTCAAGAACCTATTTTAAGCCTATGCTAGACATGAAGAGAAAAGAAAACAAAATCCATCTTATTCTCAGAGAGCTTCCCACTGCTGGTTGAAGACAAGCAAGCAAACAAGTCTGCACAATGTACAAGTGTGTACAAGAAACTATGGGGCCTTGAGGGAGGGACAGGGGATTATGATTGGAAAAAGACAGGGAGAAATGATTCATGAACTGAAAAAACTACAAAGATAAATTGGAATTCTTCAGGCTGGCACAGGGAGATGGAAGCATTCCAGGTATGTGTAGGGGCTTGATAAAGCATGTTGTGTTTGGGGAACTGAAAGTAGGTCAATATGACTAGAGTACAAGGTGTGTATTGGTATGGGAGTAGTGGCCAGAAGAAGGCTGGATGTTACACAGGGAACAAAAGATCTGGAATGTTAAGCTCAGAGTTTAATTTTTACACAGAATGAATCAGGCAGCTGGGGAACAGGAGTAGGGGTTGTTAAGAAGGACGTGATATGGTAGGATATATGCTTGAGAAAGATTACTCTAGCAGCACATGAAGGATGGATTGCAAGGAGATTAGACAAGAGGCAGGAATACCAGTTGTCTTAAGTGGGAGATTATGGGAACCCAAACTAGGTCAATGGTGGTAACAACAGAGAGGAGGGCATGGATGAAAAAGGCAAAATTGGCAGAGCTCATTGGATGCTTAACCTTGAAGGACAAGTGACAAGTAGAGTCAATGTGACTCCAATGATGTCCATGTTTCTGGATTGGTGAGTAATGGATTGTGATTCCATCCATCAAAATCAAGAATACAGGTCACTAATAAAAAAAAAAATTCAGGTTTACTTTCACTTGGCATGAGTTCACATATAGAATTAAAAAATTCCCTTTCCCAGCTCACTCCTGCCCACCACTGTCCAAAGTGAAGCTCTTTCCCTTTCCTTTTCTGATGACTAAAGGAGTATTCCCCAGGCCCAGACTTATTTATTCATTCAATGTCCAAACTGTTATCCGCACAGCACTTGAAACTAACTCAGCAGTCTTTTGTATTGCATTCGCATAGTTCTATTCACTTCCCCTTCCTTTCCTTTCTAGGGCTACCTACCTATGTTAAAGAGAAATTTCTCTGGCCACTGTATTCAACTCTTTTCAGGGTTTTTATATCATTTTTTGGAAAAATCCAAGTGTTTTCATGACTCTCTCCTTCTCTAATGCCCTACAGAACCTTAATGACTTGGTGGTACAAGAAGTATTTATTTAAACATTAGCATCCCCAGCACTTGGTCAATTAATGGTACTTCAATCACATATGCCTCAAACAGTCTAAGGAGACTTATCCAGGTGTGTGTGTTTGAGAAAAAGGATTCTACCACAGAAGGACAAAGGAAGGCTTGTCTATTTCTACTTTCTATTAAATTTTAGCACCGACTTATGAATTGGCTAATGCCTGACCCACTTCAAACATGTCTCTGGAAGGGCAATTATAGGAATATAGTAACTCCTTCAAGCATAGTAGGGGAAGGAACATTTCCTTAAAAATGGGGGTGATATGGCAGCAGAATAGAATAGACATTATGATTGCTGTATGTATATAGGTGACTCTATGACCAGTGTGATTCTGCATACCTGTACAATCAGAAAAATGAGAAATTATACCCCAATGATTCAAATGTATGAATTGCCAAGATCATTGTAATGTCATGTGTAGCTAATAAAAAAAATTGGGGTGATAATGTACAGACAAAATAACGTTGTGTTGGAGGCTGAGGCAGGAGGATTGCAAGTTTGAGGCTCGCCTCAGCAAATTAGTGAGTCCCTAAGCTACTTAGTGAGACCCTATCTCAAAATAAAAATTTAAAAAAGGCTTGAGAATATAGCTCAGTGGTAAAATGTTCTGGGTTCAGTCCTCAGTACGGCGGGGGCTGGGGGGGCAGGGAGGAACAACTGTGTCCACCATTGGTCCAAACGATGGTTTTATCTATGGTATTCAATGAGGGGACTTCTCATGATTGTCAAAATGACTCAGACTCTATTGGCATTTAGTGGATGAGGCCACGGTTGTTAAATGTCAGTGAAAAACTCTGAAATAGAGAAAGAGGGAGGGTTTTTAGGCAAAAAAAATAGAATGAGCAAAGGCATACTAGAAATAGAAGTGATGGTAAGATTGTTTTTAATAATTTGTTTTAGTTGTAGATGGACACGATAGCTTTATTTTATTTGTTTATTTTTTTAATGTGGTGCCAGGGAATGAACCCAGTGCCTCAAGCATGCTAGGCAAGTGCTCTACTACTGAGCCACATCCCCAGCCCAAGATTTTAAGAAATGGCTCACCTAGTGACTTTAGGAGGAAGTAGATGGTAATGATGAAAAACAAGAGAGGGAATAAAATGTAAAGACTGTTGAATTAAATCAAACTTTTTTACCCCAGTATTGGGGCACTCTACCACTGTCTCTATCCCCATCACCTGCTGCATGCCCTCCACCCCATCTTTTTTTGAAACAGGGTTTCACTAAGTTGTTTAGGGCCTGGCTAAATTGCTGAGGCTGACCTCGAACTTATGATCCTCCTGCTTCAGCTTCCCAAATCACTGGGATTATAGGCGTGTGTCACAGTGGCTGGCTTATCCCCAACACTTTAATTTTTTTTTTTTTTTACTTTGATGAAAGATCTCGCTAAATTGCTCAGGCTGACCTCCAATTTGTCTTCCTCCACCATCAGACTCCTGAGTAGCTGAAATTAGAGATGTGAACTACAGCCAAGAAGCTGAGATTAGATGTATGGACCACCACAGCTAGCTAAATCTAACTTCATAAGCACCTACAATGTGTCTCTTTGGAGACTGGATAGCTATCTGCCAGATACATGAGATATACAAAGAGGGAAAATTACTTTTGAGAATAAAATGTACACACAAATAAACAAATTATGGAGCAGATAGTGATGCATGCCACAAGAAAGATAAGAGATCTGTGCTCTGGAGGCAGGTTCATGGCAGACCTGGAACATGAAGCATAGAACTTCAGACTTGATGTAATATAGGAGTTTGTTTGCTTGGTTCCGTTCTTTGTTGTTTTGTTTTTTTGTTTTTGGTACTGGAGATTGAACCCAGGGGCACTTTACCACTGAGTTTTAATTTTTTATTATCCCACTTTTTATTTTTTGTTTTGAAACAGGTGTATCCCTAAGTCACTGAGTTTGGCTTTGAACTTGCAATCCTCCTGCCTCAGCCTCCCAAGTAGCTGAAATTATAATATAGCTATTCATTCGCTCCACAAACCTTATTGAGCATTGAGCATTGTGGTAGATAATTAGAATAATCAAAGCCCTCTATGTCCTCTCCCTTTTTCAATGTGATTTTGCAATACCTCTCACTTAATTGTCCATCTCTTAAATCTTTGTCACATTGGTCAACAGACTGCAGTGAAATAATATTATATGTCTTATGAGGCTAAGCTTTAAGGGGCTTTGTCACTTTCATTATCATAAAATACTTCTGCTTAGATTTAAGCAAGTTATTCTATTGGTGGACCGTGTGGAAGAGAATCAGAAAACCTCACACAATAGCTAATTTTCAGATTTGACCATCTGGGACTATCCAGCTCAACTGAGTCTCATGAAAAATGCAACTGTGTGATTATTGAGAACAGGAGAAGAACCAACCAAGTCCAATCAAATTATAGAATTGTGGGAAAATAAATGACTATTGTTTTGTACAAAGTTTCTACTTTGATGGAGATTATATTCTTGTAATAGGAAGCAGACAATAAGAAAATAAATATAAATATGTGGCAGGAAGTTTTAAATACTTCCAAGAAAAAGAATGATAAGGGATTAGAGAATGGTGGGTGTAGTTGGGGGCTAAGGAGAACTGTTATTTTAGAAAAATAAATCCTTTGAAGAAAATGTGGAAGCATTCTGAAAAAGAGGTATTCGTGTTTTATGACCCTCTATCAATTATCAGCAAATTGGTCCTAACCCAGATCCTTCCAACTGCATTAAAATTCATTTACAGAATCATATGAGTTCAATCTGGAAGAAAGATCTGAGAGATCAACTTGTCCTATCTCTTCACATAAATAAAGCCAAATCCTAGAGAAAATGTTATATCATCTACAATTTATTTAAATATTATAATATACTTTAATGTATGCGATATATTTGTATATAATCTGTATATAATACGTGTATATTGTAATGCATTAATATTACACAGATTTTTAAATGTAAGACTAGGAAGTTTGATAGGTATGTTTGTTAACTGGTTTTAGTGTAAACTTTGGAAGCTATTAGATAACATTTGACATACCCTAATAAAAAACACTCCACAAGTGGTTAGTTAATATATGAGAATTTCCAAGCAATATTCTAATTCCTATAGCAGTTACTACAAGAACTGCAACTATCTTTTGCTCCAATCAGCACTAGAAAGCTGTTAAATATGGTTTTTAGATGTAATTTTTCATGAGTGAAATGAATAGTATCAAGATATGTGATTTGACTAGATGTACTGTATTATACAGGCACTTCCGCCTTTATATATCCAAGATATAATAATGTAGCAAGCCCAGCAACTAGAGTCTTCTGAGAAATGATATAGATTAGGGACCTATTCAACTCTTCTCATTCAGTGGAGAATCCTGTCACCTGCTTTGTTTTAAAATATTTTTTATAGTAGATGGATACAATACCTTTATTTTATTTTTATGTGGTACTGAGGATTAAACTCAGTACCTCCCATGTGCTAGGCAAGCACTCTACCAACTGAGCTATAGCCACAGCCCCTTGTCACCAGCTTTTGATAAATCCTGTTGCCTTGTCTTGTTTACCTAAAGGAAGACTTTAACGCAAGGTTCTTGACAAAGTGCACAGAAGGACCAGGAGCTGAGTCCTTACTAAACTTGCAAGTTGTATAACTGGTTTTGCCTGCATGTTAATAAATATTTGACCATGTGGCAGATTTCAGTCTGAAACTTTATTTCATTATAATATATTGCTCAGTTGTAAGTTGAGTAAAGAACAGATGTCCCACCTCTCATTATTAGAGATTATTGATATTTATCCTCCACCTCTGTAATAACAAAAAAAGACTTCCACTCAACAATGAATAAATATGTATTAACATAATATAATCAATAATTGAACAAATTGGCTTGGGTCAATTTGAAACAGAAGACTTGCCTCAGATCACATAACAAATTGGTTTTCACCGTCATTAAATGCCAAACCAAACAATTTGGTCTGGCATTACCAAAGAAAAGCCAACCAACACTGAATCTAGGTGAACAATGCAGTGTTTTTATAAAGTTGAGCTTGCTGCAATCTGGAGAATGGGTTAGGCAGGAAAATATTGAATACAGGCACACCACTGAGGAGATTATTGCTATTGCCCAAATAAGACAAAAGTCAGAGGAGCAGATGGTGCAACAGAACAAGCCCAGGCACTGCCATCAAAGAGAGCCTTGTTCATTTGGTGGCTCTGCCACTTATCAGCCACATAACTGTGGGAAAGTTGTTTTTCTTTTCTCATAATCAATCCTCTGCTCACTAAAAAAAAAAAAAATAATAAGATGGTATACATTAAGGCCTCTAACTTGCTGATTGTCATGTAGCAAACACTGAATAAATGTTAATTCCTTCTACCATCATGGAATGATGGAATGAAAACAGATTAGTCATTATAAGGTTTATTAAGGTTTAACTTCGGGGCTGGGGTTGTGGCTCAGCGGTAGAGCGCATGCCTAGCACGCGCGAGGCCCTGGGTTCAATCCTCAGCACCCATGAAAATAAATAAATAAATAAAATAAAGGTACTTTGTTCAACTACAACTAAAAAAAATATATTAAAAAAAAGGTTTAACTTTTTTTTTTTTTTTTTTTTTGGTACTGGAGCTTAAATCCAGGGGTGCTTAACCACGGAACCTATTCCCAGCCCTTTTTATTTTTTTATTTTCACACAGGGACTCACTAAGTTGCTTAAGGCCTCACTAAGTTGCTGAAGCTGGTTATGAACTTGCAAACCTCCTGCCCCAGCCACTCAAACCACTGGAATTTCAGGTGTATGCCACCACACCTGGCTTGAGTTTAACTTTTTATCTATCACTGAATATTAGAAGCAATTCTGGACTATAATTTGCTACAATTCTCTTGTTTTTCTATCATGACAAGATCTTTTCAAATCAATAAACCTTTGCTAACCAGAGCAGTTAGTTATATTCAAAGTACAGAGCTGAGGCTGGGCTTGGTGGTGTTCACATGTAATCCCAGTGACTCAAAGGCAGGCAGAAGGATTGCAGTTTCAAAGCTGGCCTCAGCAATTTAGCAAGACCTTGTCTCAAAACAAAAATTTAAAAAGGCCTATGGATGTAGCTCAGTGGTAGATTGTCCCTGGGTTAAATCCCCAGTGCCATAAAGAAAAAAAAAAAAAAAAAAGGTACAGAAATGATAAAGAAATAAATGCTGTCTGCCTTCAAGGAGCTTCCAGTCTTACCATTCTTTTTGTGTCTATTAATGCTTTTACCTCTCTTCATTTCCATTAGCTTTCCAAATACTACAACATCAAATTAAATTATGATTTTTGAGAAGCAACTGACATATCAGACACTAGATGAGGCCCATCATACACATTATTTAACACAAGAAACCTACAAAGTAGGTACTTTTATTCTCCCTATTTTTGTAGATGGAAACTAAGACCCAGAAAATGAAAGAGGATTTATTATTCAGGATCACATAATTTATTAACAGCTTAGCTAGGATTCTAAACCAGTTTAACTCCAAGTCCAATGCTTTTTCTACTGCTACAGGATGCTTCCTTATTGTATTTACAGATGCATGACTCTACTGTCTTACTTTATTTATTTTATTTTTATGTGGTGCTAAGGATTGAACCCAGTGCCTCACACATGCTAGGCAAGCACTCTACCAGTGATCCACAACCCAGTCCCTATTGTCTGTAAAAAGACAAATATCAGGACTGGGGCTGTAGCTCAGTGGTAGAGCTCTTGCTTTGCACATGTGAGGCACTGGGTTCAATCCTTAACACCAAATAAAAATAAATAAAGATATGTGTCCATCTACAACTTAAAAAAATTTTTAAAAAGACAAATATCAAGTCTGTTAGAAATGCCAAGATTTATAAGACTGTTAAATATAAGAGTTCCCAGAGTAAGAATATGTATTTGATCCATAAGCCCAAATGTTAATGGTAATACTTGGAAAAAATCACCAAATGTAATACCTAATGGCAATATTATAAATTTCCCTTCTAATGAAAGCAAGTGAAATTGACACAGCCAGATAACGTGACCCATGCCTGTAATCCCAGCAAATTGGGAGTCTGAAGCAAAAGGATCACAAGTTTGAGGCCAGCTTCAGCAATGTAGTGAGGCCGTAAGCAACTTGGAGAGACCCTGTCTCAAAATAAAAAATAAATTGGGCTGGGCATGGTGGTGTGTGCCTGTAATCCCAGTGGCTTGGGAGGCTGAGGCAGGAGGATTATGAGTTCAAAACCAGCCTCAGCAACTTAGCAAGGAGCTAAGCAACTCAGTGAGATCCTGTCTCTAAATAAAATACAAAATAGGGCTGGGGATGTGGTTCAGTGGTTGAAAGCCCTTAAGTTCAATACCTGGTATCAATAAATAAATAAATGAATAAACAAATAAATAAAATAAAAAATGAAATGGGCTGGGGATGTAACTCAGTAATAAAGTGTCCCTGGGTTCAATCCCCAGTAACAAAAGCAAAAAACAAAAACAAAACCTTACACATTATCAACATTAATTAAGGTATGATTATAACAACCCTTTAAACATTTCTTATATCTTTGAGTCTATTGTGAGAGAGGACAAACATGTGCAAATACCCTTCTTAAAGCTTCTTTATTTAGAAAGCCTACTAGCTTGGGTTCCCCCCACCCCAGTATGAAAATTTCGTTTAATGGTCCCTTAATTGGCACTTAGTCCATTTACACATAATGCAATTATTAATGTGCTCAGGCATAAGTCTACCATCTTGGCATTTATTTTCTCTTTGTCTCTTCTCTTTCTCTTTTCCTGACTTCTTTTGGGTGTTTTTTTTTTTTTTTTTTTTTTTTTTTTTAGTGCTAGGGATCAAACCCAGAGCCTCTACCATGCTTGGGAAGCACCCTATCACTGAGCTACATCCCCAGCCCCCTGGGTGAGTTTAATATTATATATATATTCTTTATTGATATTTAGCTATGATTTTTATTTTTTAATTTTTTATAGTTATAAGTGGATACAATATCTTTATTTTATTTTTATGGGGTGCTGAGGAATAAACCCAGTGCCTCATCCATGCCAGGCAAGTGCTCTACCTCTGAGCCACAACCCCAGCGCCTAGCTATGCTTTTTATATTATGCATTTTAAACTTACCACAGTCTACCTCCAAATAATATTGTACCCTTTTATGAATAACATAAGAAATACCACAATAGTATAATTCTATTTACCCACATCCTGCCCTTTGAATTCTTGTTATATATTTATTTGTAAATCCCACAATACAGCTGGGTGTGGTGGCTCACACCTGTAACTGTAGGTACTCAGGATGCTGAGGCAGGAGGATCAAAAGTTCAAGATCAGCCTCAGCAACTTAGTCCCAAGCAACTTAGGGAGATCCTATCTCAAAATTTAAAAAAGGGCTGGTAAAGCTCCCCAGAGTTTAATACAATACATTATACACTCATAAATATAAAAGTGTGTGTGTTTAGAGATAATTTTCAGAAAGGCCCATTATATTTATCCAAATATTTATTATTTCTGGTGTTCTTCATTTCTTTCTATAGATCTGGACTTTCAACTGATATCATTTCCATAACTTTTTTTTTAATATTTATTTATTTATTTTTAGTTTTCGGTGGACACAACATCTTTGTATGTGGTGCTGAGGATTGAACCCGGGCCGCACGCATGCCAGGCGAGCATGCTACTGCTTGAGCCACATCCCCAGCCCGGTTTCCAGAACTTCTTTTAGCATTTCTTAGAACACAGGTCTGCCTGAAACAAGTTCTCTATATGTGTTTATCTTGCTTAGGATTTACTAAGCTACTTGGATCTGTGCATTTTTATCTTTCATCTATTTTAGAAAAATATACTTAAATAGCTAGGGGTGTAAGCCCAGCAATTTAGGAGACTGAGGCAGGAAAGTTGCAAGTTTGAGGCTCAGCAATTTAGAAAGACCCTGCCTCAAAATAAAAATAAAAAAGGGCTCAGGGTGTATCTCAGTGGTAGATGTTCTTGGTTAAATCCTCAGGAATACACACACACACACACACACACACACACACACACACACACAAACATACTCTAGTCTTGAATTTAACTCTTGTGCTTTGATATCTCTCTCTCTCTCTCTCTCTCTCTCTCTCTCTCTTTGTTGGTACTAGGGATTGAACCTTCTTTACCACTGAGTTACATCCCCATCCCTTTGTGTTTTTTATTCTGAGATGGGTCTCACCAAATTTCCGAGACTGGCCTTGAACATGCAATCCTCCTGTCTCAGCCTCCTAAGTCACTGGGATTAAACCATGCCTAGCTTGTGTTTTGATTTCTTTAGAAGTAAATTAGAGATAAAGGTAGTACCTACCTCACAGTGTTGTTGAGATTATATGCTTAATATATAATTATTTATGTGATAAATTAACATGGAAGTACTTGGATTAGTACTGGCTTATAACAAGCATTATTAAAAAATTTCTTTTGTTTCTGTTTTTGGGGTTTTTTTATTTTTTTTTTTATTTTTTTTTTCTGGTACTGAAGATTGAACCCAAGGACACGTTACCACTGAACCACTTTTTTATCGTTCAATTTGAGAAAAGGGCCTCACTAAGTTGCTGAGACTGGCCTTGGACTTGTGATCCTCCTGTCTCAGTCTCCTGAGTCACTGGGATTACAGGTACACACCACTGCACCAGAATTAAAGTGTTTTAAATTATTATTAGTATCAACTTTGGCAGAAATACTAGGACATGTGAATGATTATATAAATTTAAATTTGTGGTCTAACTCATTCTTACCCATTGCACACAAAGTTTCCAAACATTTATCCCATATAATTTGGAGATTCCTTTTCACAATTACCACTATTTTAAGGACTTCATGCAGTGTACATAGAACCTACTATGTGGATCTCATTAATACATAAGGCTTGACAGAGAAGAGTCAGTTTTAGTTGGCTCCTTGTGAAGTAGAAAATACATCTGCCGTCAGATAGCTGCAAAAAATAGATGGATGGACCAGGCAGAAATACTTCTGATCCACTTCTAGCCTCTGGGAAAAAGAAAATAAGGAGTACTCTGAGGACTCCAGAGTCACCATAAACTCCAAGAAATGTGGCTTCTTCAGGGAAGAACTTAACACCTCTCCCAAAATTCTGGTCCCAGAACCTATAAAATTATTACACATTTGCTATGTGGTTGTTAGAAAGAAAAATGATGGTTTGAACACATATGTTTATCTCTTCTCCTTCTTGGAGCCTCACAAAAATGACAGCAAAAGAATAAAACCAGAATAAACCCACGAGGATAAAAAGAGTGGGAGAGAGACCTCAGAGGATGAGAAGATAGAAAACTAAGTGCAAAAATTAGCAATGCTGAGAAAGCAGTACACCAAGTGTCTGCAGAGGTGGTGCTAATGAGAAGCAAGCCGTTTCCTGCCACAAAGCTCTAGCTAAGCTTGATACTAGAGGACCCAGGAACTCATGTAGAAAGATCCAGAAAGAAGGGTGGGTTGAAGACAAGAGAGTTAGTTGAAAGGGTCTATAAGGATCTGCTAGCCTAATCCCTCTCTATAATCTAGCACCTGTCAGAGGACTACTCTTCCCTGCAGGAGTCTGGGAGGTTTATTTTTGGAGCAATCAAAAAAAGAAAATTCACTGGAAATCTACATACTGAATGATGAGAACACACTTCTTTCTCTGTCCATTCCCATTCCAGCCCCTGCAATCTCGTATGCCGTGGCTAGGCTATTCCTTCCCCAGGCCTAACAATGGAGAAATCTTCTTTGGAGAAACTGAGCATCCTCATAGAAATTATCTGAAATTGGGGCTTCTAATATGTAAAGCCACCAACTAACAAAGCCCATAAATGGATATAGAATTCAAATCAACCTTTTAATATCTGAATCTTTGATGCAAATGAACAGCAACAACAAAAAAGGATAGCTAGATGTTTTAGTCTCCAAATAAATGAGGGAGACTAAAAGAAAGAAAAAGAAACTAATACAATACTTGCCTCCTTCTGTTTCTCAGATTCTACATTCTCTTCTTTCTTTCAATCTTACTAGGTATTCTTTTCGGTATCTTCATTTCCTTGACTTTTAAATGTACAGTGCCTTGGACTCAATATTAGAACCTCTTTTCTCCATTTACATTCACTGCTTTAGTGATAGCACCTGGCTCCATGGTTCTAAATATTATCTATATGCTATTGACTCCTGTATTAATCTGTTTTATGTTGCTATAATACACACTGGGTAATTTATGAAAAGAAGAAATTTAGAAATTTAGATCTGAATGCTGGGAAGTTCAATGTCAAGGTGCAGGCATCTGGTGAGGGCCTTCTTGCTGGTTGTAACATCACACAGGGACCCACATGGCAAGAGAGCAAGAGCAAGTAAGTTTAGGTCTCTCTTCCTCTTCTTACAAATACACTAATTCCACCATGAAGGCTCTACTCTCATCACCTCCTTTAACCCTAATTACCTCCCAAAAGTCCTACCTCCAAATACTATCAACATACATATTTGAGACATTTTAGGGAGATACATTCAAACCAGATCAGCAACTTCTGACATTTATTTATTTATTTTTCTTCTTTCCTTTTTTTGTGGGATCAAACCCAGGGCTTTGTGCATGCTATGTAATCACTTTACCACTGAGCTATACTCCCAAACCCCCAGAATAGCACTCACTGGACAAGGGTCTGAGGAGTTTCCTCCAAGGGGGCAGGGGAACCTTAACTCAATCCAGGGGGCTCTTGATTTACACCCCTGAAAGGAATTTCAGAATGTTTCAAAAGCAAGGCAAGAGCAAAGATTTGTTAAAGGACAACAAAGCAAAAGTATACACACCTTAAAGGCATGGACACCCCTCATCTCTCAGAGAAAATGAGTGACGCCCTCAGGGTTGAGCTTCTGATTATATATATGATTTTCCTGGGAAGAAAAGTGCAGGATCTCAGGTAAGCTTTTGTGAAAATCAAATCCCATGTCAATCATTCAATTTGGGGGGTTTGAAATATTTCTTCTTGGTTATTCAGTCTAGCCATAAATCAGTCCTGGGTACCTTGAATCTGGTGACATTGAAATTGACTGTGTTTTTGTTCTAATTGATCAGGTACAAGCATACACTAGAGCTTTTGTTCATGTAACCAAAGGGACAAGCATGGCTCCTCCTGCTCACAGATCTGGTTCTCTATCCAGTGAAGGTATCTTTCTCCCTGAAAGCCCACCCATCTCAAAAGCATATTTTTAGGCCAATCTTTCCCCTGAATCTAGTCTGTTACCTCTGTATCTACTCAACTTCTTCATCGGGTCATGTGACAGTCACCTCAAAATTAATGTGTTCAAAATGTACTACTGACCTTCTGCTCTAAGAACCTGCAACAATCAAAGTCTCCTTCATCTTAATAAATGTCAACTTACTAATAAAACAATATGGATAAAAGTCTTTTCAGTTGCTCAAACCTATGTTTTAGTTTGAGTTTCCCCAAAAAGACCCTGAGGTAAGGACTAATGTATAAGAAGTTTATTTTAAAGATATAGGAGCCACCAGTAGGAGAGTAGGGAAGTGAAGGCAGCCAATAAGGATGGACTATTAATTGATTGACTGGATCTTAATCCTGAAAGGAAACAGAATAAAACTCAAGCCTCAGAATTATCCCACCCCAGGAGGAAGGGAGTGTGAATATTTATACATCAACTCCAGAGAATTGCTGGTTGAGAGTTTCTTCAAGGCAGGGTTAATTTCTCAGCACTTCCAGTCTAAGGTAGGAATTTTACTTCTGGGAAAGGCCTAAGGAATACAGATGCAGGTACCTGGGGCACTAACAGACTGAAAATTTGGAATTATCTTTAATGGCTTTTCTTTTCTCATATGTCATATTTATTCCATCAGCAAATTCTGTCAGTTCTATGTTCAAAACATAGCCAGAATTCACCGCTACCATCTTTAGTCAGTCCATCTTTAATACTTCCTGGGTCATCACAATAGCCTGTTTCTTGGTCTTCCTGTTTCTACCTTTGCTCCCTATATTGGTTTCTTAGAGTTGTTATAACAAAGTGTCACAAACTAATGGCTTTTAACAATAGAAATGTATTATCTCTCAGTTCTGGAGGCCAGAAGTCTGAAATCAAGGTATTAGCAGGGTCATACTCCTTCTGAAGCCTACAGAGGAAACTTTCCTTGCCTCTTCCTTTCTGGTGGTTTGTCAGTAGTCTTTGATGTTCCTTGGTTTGGAGATCTACCACTCAATCCTCTGTCTTTACATGGTCTTCTCCCTGTATTTCATCACATTGTCTTCCAAACATGTCTGTGTTTGTTTTGAATTTCCCTTTTTAAAAAGATCTCATATTGGATTAGGGCCCATCCTAATGATGTTGTACAAAAAATTGAACCCAGGAACACTCTACCCCTGAGCCACATCCTTAGACCTTTTTATTTTTTTGTTTTGTGACAAGGTCTCACTAAGTTGCCATGGCTAACAGTGAAGGTGGGATCCTCCTCTTTCAGCCTCCCAAGTTGCTGGGATTACAATTGTGCACCACCACACAGCATATTTTTTTTTTTTTTAGTTGTTGATGGACCTTTATTTTATTCATTTACTTATATGCAGTGCTGAGAATCAAACCCAGAGCTTCACATATGCTAGGCAAGTGCCCTACTACTGAGCCACAACCTCAGCCCCCACACATCTGTTTTTTGAGGGACACAATTCAACTCATGACACTTCCACCCATTCCTAAAATCTATTTTGATTCTTTTAAAATTAAAGTAATATTATGATATGTTACTTCTGCTCAAACCCTTTTGTAATTTCTGAATCATTCAGAGTAAAAATCCTATTTCTCAAAATGGTCCACAAAGCCCTAATTTTCAGCATGACCACCACCTTCTCTCCAACTTCATCTTTCATATTCTCCTTGTTCAATCAGTTTCAATCTGCAGTTCTCCTTCTTGTTCCTTGCAATCCTCTAGTAAGCCATGCTCAGAGGATTAAATGGAAGTCTGTATATCAAGTGGTGATACCTTCGGGCTGAGGATATAGCTCAGTTGGTAGAGTGCTTGCCTTGCATGCACACAGGCCTGGTATTCAATCCCCAGCACCACATACACACACACACACAATGGTGATACCCTTGGCCACCTCACTCAGTTCTGAGAATAATAGCAGTCAAATGCATATCTCTGCCTGGAGATTAGAGGATCAATTCCCCCCCCCCCCCCAGGGAAATTGACTAAGAGAAAAGCCAACAGGGCTGGGGCTGGGGCTCAGCGGTAGCATACTTGCCTGGCATGTGTGAGGCACTGGGTTCGATTCTCAGCACCACATATAAATAAATAAAATAAAGGTCTATCAATAAGTAAAACAAGATTTTTTTTAAAAGAGAAAAGTCTACAAACTCAGATAGGTTTAGGTCTTCCAGTGAAAAGATTCAAACACATTACCACATACGTAAAGCCCACCAGAAAATAAGCATGACTTCTGTACAAATTTGTATAAAACTGTATAATTAAAACTTACTTAAAAAATTATTTATTTATTTATGTACTTATTTATCTCCCCAGCCCCAGTTAATTGCATTACTCCAAAATTTAAATGGATAATGAAATACCATCAAACATGTAAGAAAGGCAACTAAAGTAGAAACAGATGACCCCCAGGAGGAATATAGAGGAAACAGAATCAGAAGAGGAAGCAGGAAAACATTAAAAACTATGGTGGAAGGCTAGGGGAAGTAGCTCAGTGGTACAGTGCTTGCCTAGCATGCGTGAGACACTGGGTTTGACACTCAGCACCACATATAAATAAATAAATAAAATAAAGTTCCAACAACAACTTAAAAAATTTTAAGAAACAAACATTTCATGTTCAATCCCCAGCACCACATAAAAATATATAAATAAAGATATTGTGTCCATCTACAACTAAAAAACATATTTAAAAAAAAAAAAAGAAGAAGAAGAAGATATTAGGGGCCGAGGTTGTGGCTCAGCAATGGCGCACTTGCCTCACATTTATGAGGCACTGGGTTCCATCCCTCAGCACCACATAAAAATCAATAAAAATAAAATAAAGGTATTTTAAAAAAGAAGACATTACCCCCCATAAAACAAGTACA
Source organism: Callospermophilus lateralis (assembly GCF_048772815.1). Taxonomy (NCBI): domain Eukaryota; kingdom Metazoa; phylum Chordata; class Mammalia; order Rodentia; family Sciuridae; genus Callospermophilus; species Callospermophilus lateralis. The sequence goes on along the minus strand of NC_135311.1, from coordinate 118,229,999 downwards.
TAAAACTACAAAAAAAAACCCCTCGGAAGTTGTATAATATAATGATTGAAATTCTAAAAATTTAATAGAAACATTAGAAGACATTAGCCTCATTAGAAACATTAGCCTCAGGCTAGCATCATTCTAAATGGAAAAAAAACTGAAGGCATTCCCTCTAAAATCTGGAACAAGACAGGGATGCCCTCTCTCACCACTTCTATTCAATATAGTTCTCGAAACACTGGCCAGAGCAATTAGACAGACGAAAGAAATTAAAGGCATAAAAATAGGAAAAGAAGAACTTAAATTATCACTATTTGCGGATGATATGATCCTATACCTAGAAGACACAAAAGGGTCTACAAAGAAACTACTAGAGCTAATAAATGAATTCAGCAAAGTGGCTGGATATAAAATCAACACGCATAAATCAAAGGCATTCCTGTATATCAGCGACAAATCTTCTGAACTGGAAATGAGGACATCTACCCCATTCACAATATCCTCAAAAAAAATAAAATACTTGGGAATCAACCTAACAAAAGAGGTGAAAGATTTATACAATGAAAACTACAGAACCCTAAAGAGAGAAATAGAAGAAGATCTCAGAAGATGGAAAAATATACCCTGTTCATGGATAGGCAGAACTAACATCATCAAAATGGCAATATTACCAAAAGTTCTCTATAGGTTCAATGCAATGCCAATCAAAATCCCAACGGCATTTCTTGTAGAAATAGATAAAGCAATCATGAAATTCATATGGAAAAATAAAAGACCCAGAATAGCAAAAGCAATTCTAAGCAGGAAGTGTGAATCAGGAGGTGTAGCGATACCAGATTTCAAACTGTACTACAAAGCAATAGTAACAAAAACAGCATGGTACTGGTACCAAAACAGGCGGGTGGACCAATGGTATAGAATAGAGGACACAGAAACCAATCCACAAAATTACAACTATCTTATATTCGATAAAGGGGCTAAAAGCATGCAATGGAGGAAGGATAGCATCTTCAACAAATGGTGCTGGGAAAACTGGAAATCCATATGCAATAAAATGAAACTGAATCCCCTCCTCTCGCCATGCACAAAAGTTAACTCAAAATGGATCAAGGACCTTGATATCAAATCAGAGACTATGCGTCTGATAGATGAAAAGGTTGGCTCCGATCTACATATTGTGGGGTCGGGCTCCAAATTCCTTAATAGGACACCCATAGCACAAGAGTTAAAAACAAGAATCAACAAATGGGACTTACTTAAACTAAAAAGTTTTTTCTCAGCAAGAGAAACAATAAGAGAGGTAAATAGGGAGCCTACATCATGGGAACAAATTTTTACTCCTCACACTTCAGATAGAGCCCTAATATCCAGAGTATACAAAGAACTCAAAAAATTAAACTATAAGAAAACAAATAACCCAATCAACAAATGGGCCAAAGACCTGAACAGACACTTCTCAGAGGAGGACATACAATCAATCAACAAGTACATGAAAAAATGCTCACCATCTCTAGCAGTCAGAGAAATGCAAATCAAAACCACCCTAAGATACCATCTCACTCCAGTAAGATTGGCAGCCATTATGAAGTCGAACAATAACAAGTGCTGGCGAGGATGTGGGGAAAAGGGTACTCTTATACATTGCTGGTGGGACTGCAAAATGGTGAGGCCAATATGGAAAGCAGTATGGAGATTCCTGGGAAAGCTGGGAATGGAACCACCTTTTGACCCAGCTATTGCCCTTCTCGGACTATTCCCTGAAGACCTCAAAAGAGCGTACTACAGGGATACTGCCACATCGATGTTCATAGCAGCACAATTCACAATAGCTAGACTGTGGAACCAACCCCGATGCCCCTCAATAGATGAATGGATAAAAAAAATGTGGCATTTATACACAATGGAGTACTACGCAGCACTAAGAGATGACAAAATCATGGAATTTGCAGGGAAATGGATGGCACTAGAGCAGATTATGCTAAGTGAAGCTAGCCAATCCCTAAAAAACAAATGCCAAATGTCATCTTTGATATAATGAGAGCAACCAAGAACAGAGCAGGGAGGAAGAACAGGAGGAAAAGATTAACATTAAGCAGAGTCATGAAGTGGGAGGGAAAGGGAGAGAAAAGGGAAATTGCTTGGAAATGGAAGGAGACCCTCATTGTTATACAAAATTACATATAAGAGTTTGTGAGGGGAATGGGAAAAAAATAAGGAGAGAAATGAATTACAGTAGATGGGGTAGAGAGGGAAGATGGGAGGGGAGGGGAGGGGGGATAGTAGAGGATAGGAAAAGTAGCAGAATACAACAGTTACTATTATGGTATTATGTAAAAATGTGGATGTGTAACCGATGTGATTCTGAAATCTTTGTAATGTTTTGAATAACCAATAAAAAAAAAATAATAGTGAAAAAAATTTTTTTCTTCTTTGGTAATCATACTACTAACTGCATTCACTTGTTTCATTTAATTTTGAATTTTAGGAATATTTTAATTTTGTTTCATAGTTGTGTAAAAATTTTACACTGTTCTAAACTCTATAATACAATATCGAGGGTATTCAAAGAAAAAAAAAAAAAGAAACATTAGAAGATATAGTTGGGGAAGCTTTCCAGAGAGTAGAACAAAAACATACAGAAAATATAAGAAAACAAAGATCAGTTTAGCAAGTTTAATAATCATTAAAAGGAGGTCTAGAATGGGAAAAAGAGAAAGTGGGAAAAGAAATTATCCAATAAATAGTATTTAAAAATTCCAGAATTTAAGAACAAGATTTTTAGAATAATAGGGTTCACCAAGTGCATGATGACTTTAAAAACAGAAATTCACAGCCAGAGATATTACATTGAAATTCCAGCACACCAGATATAAAAAGAGGATTCTATAAAAAGTTCCAGAGAGGAAAATAGGTCACATACAAAGGATCAAGAATCAGAATGGCATCAGTTTTCTCAGTAGCAAAACTGGGAAACAGTGGAACAATGCCTTCAACATCCTTTAGGAAATTGTCTAACCCAGAATTCCATATCAAATCAACTATCAGGCAAGTATGAGAATGGAATAAAGACTGATAAGAGAAAAATTCTGAGATATCTTAAATTTAATTTACAAGGGTCAGAAGATATAAGGAAGAAAGTTAGGAGAGGTTAATCGGTTAACAAGCTATATGCTGAAAACAAAAGGCTATTTCATATTCCATTTAAGAATGGAATGCCACTGCAGTCTAGCCAGGTGCAGTAGCACATGCCTGTAACCCCAGCAGTTTGGGAGGCTGAGACAGGAGGATTGCAAATTCAAGGCTAGCCTCAGCAATTTAGCAAGGCCTAAGCAACTTGGTGAGACCCTGTCTCGAAATAAAAAATAAAAGAAGGGTTGGGGGTGCAGCTTAGTGGTAAAGTGCCTCTAGGTTAGATCCCTTGCACCAAAAAACAAAACAAAACAAACAAAAAACCCCGAAACCCTGAATTCCATCATAATCATCTAGGTGGCACCATATCCTGCTTACAATCCCAACTAATCCAGAAGCAACAATAAATTCTCCTTATGAACTTCACTCTTATCCCTAGACTTTCCCTGCCTTAGTGTAATCCCACCCCTCTTATATATAGCCAATGTAGGTTAATGTAAACAATATATGTCTTCTTTCCTCAATTTCTCATTATTAAAAATGCCCTCGGCTCTTGGTAGCAGACATATTTCCAACTGCTCTCCAGCCCTGCTGCTGGTAGTGGTGGGAACTTGTCCTAGAACCTGGTCCTTCTGACTAGCATCTGCAATGGTCAATAAACCTTGCACTTCAGAGATCCTTTAATCTCAAGAGTTTGGCTTCATGAGGCATTTCCAGAATGTGAAATTAGACAAAATCAAGTCCCCTAACTTGCTCCCTTTTTCAGGAAGCTCATGAAAGATGTGCTCCACATATATAAAGAAATAATTCTAGAAAGAGGAAAGGTAGAATTTAGTAAACACAGGTTTATTATATAAATATAGGAGAGGGCAAAGGAGAGGTCCAGAATAATCACAGTACAGCAGCCTAGATTGGGGTAAGAATATAGAGACCACCAAGGAACATGCTGCCTAGAAATTCAATTAATCATTTATTGTATATGTTTGACCATAAGAAAATAGTCTTAAGAGGAATTTTATTTAATTTTAATTTTATTTTTCAGTACTGGGTTGAGCCCAGGAGTGCTTAACCACATCCTCAGCCCTTATTATTTTTATTTTGAGACAGGGTCTTGCTAAGTTGGTTAGGGGCTTGCTAAATTCTGAGGCTGGACTTGAACTTGTGATCCTCCTGCCTTAGCCTTCCAAGTCACTGAGATTATAGACATGTGCCAATGTGTCCAGCTTGAGAGGAATTTTAAACATTGAGTATATGGACTGACATTGACTTGTTTAAAGTGGCTAATTTTCTGTTGTGTGAATGTCATATCAATAAATGTTTAATTTATTTATTGTTTTAAAGGTATTTTAAGTCAGGCACAGTGGCACATGCCTATAATCCCAGCTGCTCAGGAGGCTGAGGCAGGAAGATTACAAGTTCAAGCCCAGCCTGGGTAGTTCAGAAAGACTCTGTCTCAAAATTAAAAAAAAAAAAGAAAGAAAGAAAGAAAGAAAAGGCTGTGGATGTAGTTCTGTGGTAGAGCACCTTGGGTTCAATCCCCAGTACTACCAAAAAAAAAAAATATATATATATATATATATATATATTGCCGCAGTCTGGCTGCAGCAAAATATCCGGGGGGTGACGAACAACTTGTGTATGTTGATACAGCAGGAGTGGAAGCCGTTTATTGTAGGATCTGAGCGATTTATACATTTTACACAGCTTATCTAATTAGCATAAAATAGATACAGCAGTCAACCAATAAGGAATGTCCACACTTAATGGCTCGCTTTTGTTACTTCACAAACCACTCCCTCTGGCATTTTGCCAGGCGCCATCCAGACTTGTTTACAGACTCTAACATTTCTCTGGCAAAATAACAGGTGCCAATCTGACTTGTTTACAGACCTTAACAATATATATATATATATATATATATATATATATATATATATATATATATTGTTATATATATATACCATAGTGGATAGGTGGCTTTGTCCATTTTGTTTTGCTATAAAAGAAGACCAGAGATTGAGTAATTTTTTTTTGGGTGGGGGACGGGTACTAGGGATTGAACTCAGAGGCACTCGATCACTGAGCCACATTCCTAACCCTATTTTGTATTTTATTTAGAGAAAGGGTCTCATAGATTGCTTAGTGCCTCCCTTTTGCTGAGGCTGGCTTTGAATTTGGGATTATAGGCATGTGCCAGTGTGCCCAGTGAGTAATTTTTTTTAAGTTTATTTCTCACAGTTTTAGACACAAGGAATCTAATGTCAAGGTGCTGAAATCTTGAGAGGGCCTTCTTACTTCTTTACCCCATGGTGGAAGTTGAGAGAGAAATCAAGAGATTAAAATTTTAGCATTAATCCAATCATGAGTGTAGAACCATCATGGCCTATGGTCTCTCAAATGTCCCACTTCTTAACTGTTGTTTTGTAAATCAAGTTTCCAATATATGTATTTGGGGGCACAGGACACATTCAAGTCATAGTAGTAGGTAATTAAGCTAATGTAGTAAAAAAAGAAAATAAGACAAAATTTTTAACAAAAAGCAGGGGCTGGGGCTGTAGCTCAGTGGCAGAGTGCTTGCTTAGCATGTGTGAGGCAGTGAGTCTGATCCTTAGCACCATATAAAAATAAACAAATAAATAAAGGCATGTTGTCCATACACAACTACCAAAAAATTTAAAAAAACAAAGCATTGGGGGCTGGGGTTGTGGCTCAGCAGTAGAGTACTCGCCTAGCACGTGCGAGGTCCTGGGTTCGATCCTCAGCACAATAAAAATAAATAAACAAAATAAAGGTATTGTGTACAACTAAAAACCAAAATATTTTTAAAAAACATGATTTTCTTAGTCTGTTTTCTGTTGCTATAACAGAACACCCAACACTGGGTGATTTATAAAAAAACAGAGGTTTATTTAACTCAGTTCTGGAGGCTGGGAAGTCATTTTGGTGCCAGCCTCTGTGAGGGCCTCATGCTACTTCATTTCATGTAAGATAAGTGGAAAACCAAGTAGGTAGGTACATGTGGAAGAGAAAAGAAAAAGGAAAAAAAAAAAAGGAATAGCCTCACGTTACAAAAACTGACTCTGGAGATAACTAACCCACTCCTTCAAGAATTAATCCACTCCATCAAGAAAGGCATTAATCTCTTAAAAGCCCCACCATCTCACTCCCTCTCAATACTGTTATACTGGCAATTACATTTCAACATTTTGAAGGGGACAAACCATATTCAAACCACAGCAGTGATATAACTAAAATGGGCAAATGGAAGGAGCAAGAGGGTAGTTGGTATTAAATACACATCTTCCACATAAGTCATCAGATAGTGATTAATAGAAAAGTGTGTTACTTCACAGTTCTTAGATACGATAACAAAAAAAGCAGACACAACCATAGAAAAAAATAAACTGAACTGCTGCAGTCTGGCTGGGCACAAAATCACGAGCCACTCACAGCTTTGTAGATTCAAACAGCAATTCTTTATTCCTGATCTCACACCGGCCCTCTCCAAACACGTTCTGGGGAAATCCACGTTCTCTGCCCAAATCCACCTCCTCTGCCTCCCCATAACTCTCTGAATCCCAGGAGAGACTCAAGGGGAACTCGGGCAGCAGGATACGCCCTATTCCCAGCAGGAATAATCTTAAACCTGGAACCGCCCTAAACCCGGATCCGCCCTGGTCCTTGAGCAAGGTCACCTTACATGCAATGTTACTGCAAAATGTCCTATTTCCACGAGTCCTTCCACTAAGCAACATGGGGTACGCTGGCAAGGAAATTGTCATACCTACTTGGCTAATGGCTCCCAGCACTGAACTGCATCTAAATTAGAAGCTTTTGTTGTGCTTCAAGAAGCCATTAAAATCATCATCATCATCATCATCATCATCATCATCCATAGAATGGAAAAACTTTTGCAAATCACACATCTGGTAAGGGACTTGTATTTAGAATGTATAAAGGAATCCTGTAATCCAAAAATTAAAGAAAGAGATATAAACCAATTTTTAAAGTGCCCTGGAATTTGAATAGATAAACAGCCAATAAGCACAAAAACATAAATACAATATCATTAGTTCCTAGGGAAGTGCAAACACAAACCACAATGAGATATCACTTCATACCTACAATAATGGCTGTACTAAAGAAAAAAATACTGGGGCTGAGGTTGTGACTCAATGGTAGAGCCCTTGCCCAGCATGTTTGAGGCCCTGGGTTTGATCCTCAGCACCGTGTACAAATAAATAAATAAAATATAGGTCCATCAGGCGTGGTGGCCCACACCTGTAATCCCACCAGCTTGGGAGGCTGAGGGAGGAGGATCACAAGTTCAAAGCCAGCCTCAGCAAAAGCAAGGTGCTAAGCAACTCAGTGAGACCCTGTCTCTGAATAAAATACAAAATACGGCTGGGGATGTGGCTCAGTGATCAAGTGTCCCTGAGTTTAATCCTGGTACTCAAAAAAATAAATTAATAAATTTAATAAAATAAAGATCCATTGACAACTAAAAAATATTTTTGAAAAACCTAAAAATATCAAGGTTGGAAAGAATGTAGAGAATTAGAACTCTCATGTATTGCTGGAAGGAATGTAAAATTGTGTAGACACTGAGAAAAACCAGTGGGCAGTTTCTCAAAAAGTTAAAAATAGTTACTATATAACCCAGCAATTCTGACCTAGTTTATACTCAAAAGAAACGAAAATTTATATCTACATAAAAAAACTAGTACACAGATATTCGTAGCAGTATTATATCCAAAGGGTGGAAACAACTCAAGTGTTCACCAACTGATGAATGGATAAACAAAATGTGGTATGTCCATACAATGAAATATTAGCTATAAAAATCAATGAAGGAGCTGGGGTTGTGGCTCAGTGGTAATGTGTTTACCTAACACATGTGAGGCATTGGGTTCAATCCTCAGCACCACATAAAAATAAATAAATATTTCTTATTTATTTTATTGTGTCCATCTACAACTAAAAATATTTTTTAAAAAGCAATAAAGTACTGATATATTCTACAACATAGGTGAGCCCTGAAAACATTATGCTAAATGGAAGAGAACAAATATAAAAGGTCCCATATGATATGATTCTAATTGTATGAAATGGCTGGAATAGACAGATTCAGAGAGACAGGAAGTCAATTAGTGTTTCTCAGGGGTTGTTAGGAGGAGAGAGTGGGTGGGGACTGCTAATGGGTTTAGGTTTCTTTTTGGGGGAGATGAAAATACTCTAGAATTTGATAGTTGCACCTTGTGAATACAATAAACGTCACTGAATTGTAAAACTTTAAAATGATGCATTTTATGGTAAAATAATTATATCTCAATAAAAATGCAATGAGCTGGGTATGGTGGTGGCACATATCTGTAATCCCAGTACCTTGGGAGGCAGAAGCAGGAGGATAGCAAATTTAAGCCCAGCCTCAGCGACTTAGCAAGGCCCTGTCTCAAAAAAAAAAAAAAAAAAAAAAAAAATTAAAAAGGGTTGAGGTTGTGGCTCAGTGGTAAAGCACCTCAGGGTTAAATTCCTAGTAACAGAAAAAAAAAAGGAAAAAAATGGCAAATGAGCAAGGGTGCCAGTGAAATAGGAACAGGTGGGCAGTAATTCCATTTAGATATCAGGGGGCGGCTCTTGGTAAATTAATCTAGTGTTCAGTATGGGTCTCTGTATCTCTCAGCCAGAATAGCTTCTCTTTAAGTTCCACTTAATTTTTTTTGCTTGTTTCTTTGAATAAGGGGTTCCTCAGCTAAAGAAGAATGAAAGTTGCTGGATAAGGTGGCGTACACCTGTAATCCCAGCAATTTGGGAGGCTGAGCCAGGAGGACTGAGAGCTCAAGGTGAGCCTCAGCAACTTAGCGAGGCCCTAAGCAACTTAGCAGGACCCTTTCTCTAAATAAAATATAAAAAAGGACTAAGGATGTGGCTCAGTGGTTAAAAGCCCCAGGTTCAATCCCTGGTACAAAAATTTAAAAAAAGAGTGAAAGTCCATATCCTGCAAAGAAGTTCCTCCTCAACTTCTAAGCACTAGATTTTGAGAAAGCTGATGTGAAGAAAGGCTGGGGAGTCAAAGCACCAACAGAGAGTAGCCCAGACAGAAATGGAGTGCCACAAGCAGCGCTGGTGGCCCAAGTTCTACCTTTTGGCCTGGCATTCACTAGTGAGGCTCCCCTTGGCACAGCCTGGCCTCAGGAGAGCACTGACACATTTGAGAAGTTCAGTTTCATTCATGAACTTTGACCAAGCATGTTCTCTGTGTCTGGCTCTCACCTCCAGATCAGTGAGTCAAATCCCTCTCAGGTGGCTCAGACCAGGATGTGTAAACATGATTAGTCCCTGATGGCTCTGCTCTCCTCAGTTGTTCTGAGTAGAGATCTCTAGCTTATTGTTTCTCAAGGGACAGTAAAACAGCAGCAGTGGAGCAGAGACAGTACATTGTGGGTTTTAACTGGGGGAAGGGTAGAAGGACAGAGAACTATGGGGTACTTGCTTACTCTTTGCCAGGCATACAAGAGTATGCACATATAGGATTTAACTTCCTCTTCAAGACACCCTTGAGCAGTTAAGAAAACCTGCCCTAGGTACTTGGCAGGCAAGCTGCAGACCTGGGACTTGAACCCAGGATAATCTGATTCAAAGCATGTTCTTTAGAGATATTGGCACTTCACCCAGATGTTTCCACTAAACCATTTTTAGCTTCTACCATTTACACATTCATTCATTCCATAAATGTCCCCCCAAAGGCATTCAGTGCCTGGTAGATTGTTAAGCAACAAACCAAATATCTGAATAAAGCATGGGCCCTGCCCTCAAGGATTTTCAGTACAGCCAGAGCTGGGCCTGAACTGAGACATAAGACCAGAAGCTGAGTTCATTACACCACCAAGGGAGGTCCTGGATTGGTTTAGTCAGGTGGCAAGTGGTTTTAATATAAAAATATGATTCAAGTTTTGGCATACTGTGGGTGACTATATTAATTTTCTATTTACCCTTACCATATCCTAGAGGCATGTGAGGTTTAGGAGAATGAACAGCCATGGTCAGAGAGAGCTGAAGAGGAAGTGGTATTCTGGGGCTTGGCTTCTTCTCAGCCACAGCAGGAAGTGGAGGGAGGGCTTGCTGAACAGACCAAGGAGTAGGGGAGTTTGTTGACTATACAACTTTGATCCAGGAAGGCTCAGAAGGGAAGGGTTCCTAATCTCAGGAAAGGGGCAGTAGGTACCCAAATAGGAGTGAGTTTGGGAATGAGAATGGAGATAATCAGAATGGTCAAGAATGACAGGACTGTTAGGCACAGCAGCACACACCTGTGTAATCCCGGGAGGCTGTGGCAGGAGGACTGTGAGTCCAAAACCAGCCTCAGCAACTCAGTGAGACCCTGCCTCGAAATAAAATACAAAATAGGGCTGGGGATGAGGCTCAGTGGTCAAAAGCCCCTGATTTCAATCCCTGGTACCACCCACCCCCCGAAAAAGAATGACAGGACTGAGAGACTTAGGTGAGTGACATTGTGGTGCTAACTGAAATTACAGGGTAAATACTACACATTTCATGCTCTGATTTCTGAAGCTAGTGGTAATGCTGTTTTTAATCCAGAGAACAATCTATGGCCTCTGCTCAGAGTACCAAAGAGAGGGCTGGGGATGTAGCTCACTGGTAGAGCACTTGCCTAGCATGTATAAGGCCCTGGGCTCTATCCATAGTACTGGGGGTGGGGGGATAAGATAGAGTACCAAACAGAATAAAGAGAATAAAGAGAAAATGTATTAGAAAGTGGCCCTGGGCTCACATGCCCATGGCCCTGGGTTCAATCCCCAACACCACCAAAAAAAAAAAAAAAAAAGAAAGAAAGAAAGAAAGAAAAGAAAAGAAAAAAAGTGGGCCTGGGGCCTGGGGCTGTAGCTCAGTGGAAGAGCACTTGCCTTGCACATGTGAAGCACTGGGTTTGATCCTCAGCACCACACAAAAATAAATAAAGATTTTTTTTTTTTAAAGAAAGAAAGTAGGCCAGGGAAAGTCAGATTCAAACAAGGTTATTTGAGCCACCAGAATTGTTAAAATTGTGTGAGGAACCTAGTGTGGGGTGAAGAAGGGAGGTGACTACTAGGTTTAACTCAAAACTTAAGCTCTAGTTGGTTGTTCTTTTCCTCTTTAGTTGTACATCAGCCTATTCATTTAGTGAATACTTCAACCCCTTTCAACTTTCTGTCCCCAACTATGGTTTCCAGTTAACATTTGGTTTAACAGAGATGCCCCCATGATGCTGTAGAAAGAATATAGAATATGGTATCAGTAGACTAGAATCTCTAACTACTAGATTAAAAGTCCACATTCCATAGCTGGTCAGGGACAGAATCATCCAGGACTTGAATGCAGGATTTAGAACTCCAATGTTTCCCGCTTAACTAAAGCATAATACATAATACAGAGACTGACTTACTGTGCTTCCCTGAGCTTCTGTTTCCTTGTGTGTACAAATACCTTCCTTAATAATAGCTATCCTACAGGCAGCTCTAAAGATTAATGGCTGAAGCCTCTAATACAGGATCTGGCCACGGTGTGACCTTGACATTTTTAAATAATTACATACAAAAATTATTGGGCTTTATGGTTGCACGTGAATGATGCTCAAATGATTATCTCACTACACATGGAATGTGTTAAAATGTGCCCCGCAACTTATATGTTGAAGTCCTAATCTCAGTACTTCAGAAGGTTATTACAATCAGAGATAGAATATTTGAAAAAGTATTAGGTTAAAATGAGGTCCTTAGGGTGGGCCCTAATTCAACACCACTGGTGTCCTTATAAGAGGACATTTGGATAGACAGCACAGGCGGGAGACCATGTGAAGACACAGGGAGAAGACAGTCATCTACAAGTAAACGAGAGAAACTTCAGAAGAAACCAACCCTGCAGACCCTAAATCTTATACTTCTAGCCCCCAGAACTGCAAGAAAATAAATTTTTGTTATTTAAGCCACATACTCTGTGATGCTTTGCCCTGGCAGTCCTAGAAAACTAAAACATTAAGCATATACCATACCTTTTTAATTGGCAGCCCAGGGCTCTCTTGTTCTACTGCTAGAAATCTGCTTCTTGACTTGTTGTCCTATCTTCCCCAACTTGAGGTCCCTACTGAAAGCTTTACTGATGCTGGTCTGTTTGGGTTGACCTTGGAGAGGGCTACTACAGTGCCTCTTGGCTGCTAAGGTGACTGATGACTTACTGACCAGAGGTGCTTGTCATGGGGACCTACATGGGGAAAGGTAACCAGGTGGGTAGTGTGGAATGAAGGAATGAAGGAGGACTGCTGTGCCTGAAGTGACCCAGTGTTCTCTGACCCAGGAGAAGACAGGAGAAAGAAGAGACATACAGACAGGATTAGAAGAGAGAGGAGAGGTACCCGATGTGAATCTCAGGACACCAACAGAAGTGGAGAACTGCCCCTGTGGATCAGCAGGGATGGAATTCAGATCTTTTGAGGGTCGCTGAGCATCCTGACACCCTGGTGGTGGTCCCAAGTAGCCCCGAAAGCCATTTGCCCCATGGCCGCCACAAGCGCTCAGGGCAAAGCGGGCCGGCGGGCGCGTGCCCGACACGTCCTCTGGGCACTGCCCCTCCGGGCGCGCGTCCGTCCCCACCGCAACCCGCCCCCTGTCCCCGGCCGGGTTCAGTGGACCCCGCGCCCGGGGCCGCGCACGCCCCCTTGGCCAACCGGGACCCCCGGCCGCGCGCGCCCGGCGCCTCCTCCCCACCCGGCAGGCGCGCGCGCTGGCTCCAGCTCTAGCTCCCGCTCCCGCTGGCAGCGGCGGCGGCGGCGGGGATTGTTTTTGTTGTCGCTGAGGCCGGAAGAGCCGCGGGAGCCGGGTCCCTGTCCCCGGGCTGGGCGCCGCCGCCGCCCCCTGCCCAGCGCCCGCGTCTCCGCGGCGCCCCCCCAGCGCCAATATTCCGGAGATCAAGCGTTACGCGGCGGCGGCGGCGGCGGGGCCCGGAGCGGGAGGCACCGGGGACCGGGGCGAGGCGGCCCCCGCCGCCGCCATGGAGGCGCTGGGACCCGGTGAGGAGCGCGCTCGGGCCGGGGCCGGACCCGGGGCCCGGGACTGGCGGACAGGTGGGCGGGCGGGACTGTCTCTGCCCTGTCGCCCTCACCGGCCCGTGCGTACCCGGGTTCGGGCCTCCAGGCCTCGGGGAAGGGGACCCCTGCCCTTCTGCACAAGGCGGAGAGAGCT